>NC_142351.1:49040124-49675124 GCF_059441175.1 Urocampus carinirostris
CTTGTATCTTTTGTAAATAACATAATTTGATGATTATAATTTGATTATTTGTTCCATTGATTAAAAAACGTTTAATCAAGTGCCGCAGATCAATCATTCTAAAAAGTCTGTGGTCGAGGTTCATTACAGTATGCCTTACCAGTTCTTGATTCTTTGGTTTTGTGCCGCCTGACTATCAAATCACTGTTTACAACTTTAGGCAGGAATTCCCTCAACTGCATGACTTCTGTTGTTAACTTTTCCAATTCTCTTTTCCTCACTCGAACAAAACCATCCTGAGGACAAGATAATAGATATACAGGAGATGTCATAAACAGATCTTGTCAAAAACAAATAAATCAGCGTTCAAGATGTTTGAAACACATGACATGCCATATGTTTCTTAAGAGGTAATAGTAAGAACCAATGGACATTTTGTACCATTTAGCGCGTTCTACTAATTACAGAAAATGAAGTTAAAAAAATATTGAATAATAAACAAGGTCGAGAAATGTGTATATAGTTGACACAACATGAGCCTCACTTAGAGGAAGCTGCCACAATTGTCCACATCTTGCTACAGGTACCCATAGACCCGAAAACCTTATGATTGCGAGCTAGAGAATTCGGACAAGGCTGGGTACGTTAATGAGAAGTAAAATGTTAGAGATTGGTCATTTTGAGTCTCCGTAGTTTGTATTCTTCTTTTTAATTTGTAGCACTCATTTTCAGTTGCAATGCACAATACAGTAACATATGGAGGTCAAATATTGCAGAGTCCCGTTAAGAATGTCCAAGTTTTACAGTGGCCATAATTTACATAATATGGTAACTGCTATAGGTACAATTTCACCGACGTTGCCCGAATACTACTATAACATACTTAAAAAAATGTCTGCTGGTTCAATAAGTTTACTCTGTCATGACAAAATCATATAGTTTCAACAGAAAATGAATTAATAATATAAATATAAAATCAAAGAAAAAATGATTCACAGGTTACAGATCTCTTAACTCCGGAGAGCTTTCTCCAGTGCTGACAGTTTCTTGCCTGTTTTGGTGTCATGGAATAGTTTGCGTTAGTCCATTCCTTGATGTCGATGGCCAAGTTTTCACCATTCCTCTCTCCTGCCCTTGTGCCCTGGAGAATCTTAGCCAGTCCTGATTAATCTTGAGACGATACCATACCACTGCAGATTTTGTCTCCTCTGATGGAGTTGCGCATCTTTTCATTTCGTCCATGGACTGGACTTTCCTTTACAGCTTTGCTGGAGAGTCCATGTCTCGCAAGCATAGAGAAAGATGGAAGTAACCAACCCTTGCATGAATATGATCTTTGATTTCACTGCTATGGTCCTGTCCCCCTGGATGAGTTTTGGTCTGGCAAGTATAGCTGTGGTTTGAACTATCCTGGCCATGATTTCTGGTTTCAAACCCTTTTCTGATGACAGCTCCAAGGTATTCAAATTTAGTGACAGGTTCAAGCTCTTGGTGGTTAATGGTGATGTTTTTGGAGATACCTTGTGGGATGTTGTTCATTGCTTTTGTTTTTTTTTCTGTGCTAATTTCCTTTCCATACTGTGTTTATGCTTTGCCCAGGTTATTGACCAGATCTCTGAGTTCGTCTCCTGCCAGCCCGACAATATTATCAGCAAAACGGAGGTTAGTGACGTTGTGTCCCCCATGCTGACCGTACCTTCATGTTGGTCCACGGTTCGGTCATGATCCTCTCCAGGAAGATGTTGAATAAAGTTAGAAAGAAAATGCAGCCTTGTCTCTCACAGACAGCAGTTTGAAACAATTCTCCAATGGCCCCGTCGATCAGTATTTAAACAAAACCCCAAGAGCTGAATGAACATTGAATAACTGTCAACCTCAGCCGACTGCCCCAGTTATTAAATTATTGCAATTTCCCCCATTAAGCAATAACAAACTTTACAAACACTACAAACCATATTTACTCACAGGGAGAAAGACAGTCGAATATAAGAGAAGACAATTCGTGTAAAACACATTTATATTAATGACCAAATAAACAGCAAAAACAGTTATTTCAGGAACTCCGTTAGTTATTTCCCCACGTACTGTAAATTTAGCGTTTCTTATTACACGTAGCGGTATATGTTTTTTTTTTGTTCCTGTTCAAGAAAATGTTATAGGGCGCAATCAATTAGAAGTGATAAAAACGTATAGAATACCGGGGAAACGTCTACATTGACAGATATAACTCTGGATTAGTTTTTTTTATCATTCACGTACCTTAGCTCCATCACACCGGAGAGGCTGTGGCATACCAGATGACGAAGTCATGCTATGGCTAGCTTCACTTTATCAATTCTGTCAATCCACAATTCCTGCAAAGGTCGAACGGCAACTTTCAATATAATTATATTGTTTAGTTTAATACCAAATCAAATTAACAGACAAGAAAATGTACTTACGACGACGGATAAACTCGGGTCTTTATCGTAAAACCTTGTTTCTAAAACGACTTGCTCATTATCCCAATTATACTTTATATCAATTTATTTCCGTGTTTTCCCTTAAACCCAACGTAATTACACAACCCGGTCTGATGTAAAACTCTAGTCCGTGTTTTGTTTTTGTTCCCAGTGAAACGTATTTCCGTGCTATCCCCTACCCAATGTCATTGCTCAACCCGGTCCGATAGAAAATAACAGTCCAGGTTTTTCTTTTTCCCCCAATGAAGCGGAGCAGCTTATCTATCCACTCCCTTTGTGTTTGAATTAATTTGAAACGTGTTTTGTACAATCGGAAAGAAGCTCACACAGTTTCGGGATTTTCTGATGTCGACCGAACAAGACTTTTCTTGCGACAATGAGGCGTCCACGAGCCTTTTTCCTATTCACCGCGCTTGCCGGGATGGAGATGTTCAAGCTTTACTGTCTATTTACCAGTATCGCACTCATTTAACTACAGAGGACTCGTGCTACGATTGGACTCCAATTCACTGGGCTGCTCACTCCGGACAGGTGCGAATTGGTTTTGAAATGGAGAAGGGCGGTTTTATCGTTCGTTTTGATGTTTTATTTTTCCCTTCACAAAAAGAAAGCCATGAGTAAAAGTATACGTTTCAAATGTATTGCCTATGTTTTGGAGTACTGTTGTCTTATATGTTTATCGTTTTAAGTAAACACATAGGGATTTGTTGCCACATGCCAAAAGTGAAAAGATTTTGCTATTTGAACGTGTTACGCGATAAGTGAACAAAAGTGTTTTTTCGATAAAGTTTTGAGATGGGGGGGAAAAAGAAAAGAAAATTCTTGAAGTGTTTTGATTGGTTACGTGCAAGATCACAGAGCCAATTGTAGCGTTAGGCGCCAAATCGCACACATACGTGTCCCCCCAGGTTTACTTCCCTAAAAATCGAATGAAGATTACTGTTCAATTCATGTACATCTGGGGTTTCCAACCTTTTTCGTGCCGTTACCAAAGGGGACAAAGTTTGTAAAAGTATCCATAATCAAGGCATATACATATCCCCTTTTTAGGAGAAATTCACTGTTTAGACGTTGGAAAAGCTGACCTGCATAAATTATGTAGACCCTAGGAGAAATGTTTTGAGGGGAGAAGGTATGGCCGTATGGGTTACAATAGAGGGCTCCGAGCTCTGTGCTAAAACGAAGCCGTGTTACTATTTTTAGCACAGAGCTCGGAGCCCTCTATAAATTGAATTTAAATTTTCACACGCAAGACTGTAAAGGTGCCAGATTTATCTCTGGGGATAACCTTAGCCAAGGTGTTGGATTATTCAGGACCAACCTAGTTTTAGAGAATAAATCACCCCTAGTAACTGAGCTGAGCAAAATGTAACCTGACTTGAGCCGAAATTCAGCCAAGATTATAAACAAACCAATATTTTGTTGGCATGTACGGTGTACTGGAACTTTTTTTCCTCCACACCATTCTCTCCTTTTTAACCACCGACTCATTCTCTTGTCTGGTTAATTTTTGGAATTGAGTAAATTCTGTCAACCATTTAAAAAATAATTTCACCAGAAAATCACAATGACCTTGCACTGGTGAGCTATTTTTAGAACAGGTCGGTGGGCATCTCAGCTGTCTTTAGAGAGCACCATGTTGGAGACCCCTGATGTGCAAATATTTAAACCAGCAATTTACAGTACTTAATTTTATTCCAGATAATGTATTTGTGTAAGTGAAATAGTTATGTGATTTAATTTTGATCATTCAAGATTTTTGGGGTAAAACACTTGTCAGGCAACAGATTGCAACTCAAAGCACTGTGTTAAAACATTCAATGTACATTAATAAAAAAAATGATATCCTCCCCCTTTTTCCCATTTAACAACCCAAAACGCCAAAGACAAACACACTGGCTAAAATAAAACAAAATACCGTATTTTCCGCCTTATAAGAGTGGCCTGGTGGTTAGGATTCGATGCTCTTACCGTTGCTTTCTGGTTCAATCCCCGTTGTCACCATTGTTACAAAATTGTGGTCAGTGATATAATTTATCGACAGATCAAAAATTGCCCATATATGGTCATGCGGCAGTATTTCAGGAGGTAGAGCGCTCGTCTTGGGATCAAGGGATCCCAGTTCGAATCCCGGCTCGTCAGTGTTACATGTCGAAGTGTCCTTGGGTAAGACACTGAACCCCTAATACCCCCAATAAGCAGGTTAGCATCTTACATGGCTGCAATACAAGGCCGCTATAGGGAAATTTGTAGCACATTGTAAAGCGCTTTGGGAAGTCATTGACTTGAAAAGCGCTATATAAATGCAGATTATTTCATTTCATGCATTTCCAATTTTGTCTGCATATAAGGCGTATCTGATTATAAGATGTAAGTTCAACTTTCTGGCCAATTTGTGGGTTTTGGGCGCGCCCTAGTCTGGTAAACATGGTCAACTAGCAATCTGAGTAGAGTGACCTGAGGGAGTCCCATCCACTTTGATAGGGATGGCAGCAGACAGCCACAGGAAGGGTTTCTGACAGCTAAAAATAAACTACAAATGGAGTGTTGGACCTTGGAGAACCCCGCGAGGATTCCAGAGGAACATGCATTCATACTCACGAAGAAATATCAGTTTTTAAGGAAGGAATAAGACAAATTTAACATTTAAAAGAAACCACGATGCCCACCAGGTTACTGAGGTGTAGTGATCTACTTATACTACTGTATGGTTTTTCAATCCCCACAGTTCTCTGAGTAAATCAAACCATAACTAATCCATGTAAAAATGCTTTTAACACAGGTTAGAACAAATGTGCAAAATATAATAGATTATAACCCGGCTGACATCGACTTAGTCCCACATACCATAAGTGTGCATTCCTAGATTTCTTGATAAATACGATTCTTTTGGTCCATGATATCAATTTGAATACTTAACCCTTGGGTCTACTGTATGTGCTCTGTGTATTTTAATGTTTTATAGTATTTGAATCTTTGGATTCTTTAATGCAGTTGGAGTGTGTCATCCATCTGGTGCAGATGGGTTGCGACGTGAATACGGTTTCCAGTCGTTTCAACCAGACTCCAACACACACGGCTGCCCTTGGTGGGCATGCTCACTGCGTTTTGTGGCTGTCACAGGCTGGCGCGGATGTCAACCGGCAGGTGAGTCGTGATATCAATATAAATGTGTAGTTTTACTGATATAGAAAGCTGTTTGACCATTTGTTTCTGACTACATTCTATATACTAGTACACTTTTGACTGGTATAACAAAACCACACACTACTAAAATATAAACAATATAATGCAAGTAGAAACTTTTCCCACTAATGTTAGAAATTTTTGTACATTGGTAGAACTTTTTCATTCCCGGAAAAATCTAATAAATTTCAATTCAACAACAAACTTTTTTTTAATATACAGTACATCATAAGTCAGTGCCACTGATGATGGTTGGGCTGTTTTACGATACTTCTTTTGGAAAGCTGCTTAAACATAACCGTTGGAGTTATTCTAGATTTTCTACTAAACTTTTTTGTGCAAACTAATACTGTATGCTTTTTGTCTTTCTAGTAGGTATATTGGCACTACTTAGGGAAAATTAAGGACTTTGATATTTGTGTGCCTGAAGTGTTATTTTTTAAACAAACTGAATCATAAAAGTGGTTTTCAATAGGAGCATTTTGGCCAAATCAGAAGACTGATTTAATCGGCCTGACACTACTACTAATACACATTGTGTCAAAATTGATATTTAGTGGTGTCGAGTAAACACAAGCGCAGGCTTTCTAGACTGTTATATGAAATTTTGGACTAAGTCAAATTCTCAATGCTAAAATAGAAAATCGCTGGCTTAGCAAGTCCTTGCTTTATTTGTACCTATGTTTGATCTTTTTTTTCACATTTATTTCTGAAGGAAGTAATATTTAAAGCTTGCTTCTGTGTTTTTAGGATTTAGTTGGGGAAGCTCCAATCCACAAGGCTTCCAGGGCAGCTTCAATGGAGTGCATCAAAGTTCTGCTGATAGCAGGTGCTAAACTACAGTAGGTATAGTAGTAATATTGAGATGTGTTCTCTTCATTCAGTATCCTGCAAAAGATCACTAATCGTTACAACATAGTGGAATCTAAAAGGTTAAACTTGATCTGTTCTGGTACTCGAGTCAGCTCACATTAATGTGTGTATTTTTGCTTTCTAATTACTTGTCATTGAGCAGCTTAAAGAACAGCAGCGGGCAGACTGCAACCGACCTCGCGTGGGCACATGGCTCAGACGACTGCATTCGCTTCATTGCCAACCTGCAGGAGCACCTGCTGCATCTCGGCGAGATCCAGGCCAAAGTGGGGAAAAATGGGAACACCCCCCTCCACGGTTTCAGTCCGCTCTGTAGAAAAAGGCAACAGTCGACGTTTGAGAATGGTCAACTGAAAAAAGCGAGGAGAGGTAAAAGTGATCACCTTTACTTTGATACACAATACTGGTGAAACTTGACTTGCTTTCAAACTATGGATGGCCTCTATGGCCTTGCAGAAATGTTGGTGCAGATGCCACATCCCGAACTTGAAAAAGACATCATGGATTCTAGCTGTGGAAGTGAGTAAACAAATGCACTTTGTGGTATGGAATAGTGTTTAGTTTAGAAGACGTAAATTGATTTTAAACGTTCAAGGACAACAGGAGAAGACAAAACACTCAGATTAAAAAAAAAATCCAACCTGATGTAAACCTGGTATAATAGTCCAAACAACAAACAATAGTGAGGTATTACAGTAATTCCTCGGTTATTGCGGTTAATGGGGACCAAAACCACTCGCGAAAAGTGAAAATCCGCGAAGCAGCAACGCCCCTTCAAAAATGCTTTTTTTTTTTTTTTTTACATTTAATTATTTTATTTTATTATTGTTATTTTTTAGACCTGCGAAGCTCTGAACCCACGAACGTACGACGCCCCTTCAAAAATATATATTTTTATTTTTAGGCTGCACGGCGACGCAGTGGTTAGCGCGTGTGCGGCACAGTTCTAAAGTCGTGGGAACCTCCTGAGTGGGTTCAAATCCAGCTCCTGGGCTTACTGTGCGGAGTTTGTATGTTCTCCCCGTGCTTGCGTGGGTTTCTTCAGAGCACTCCGGTTTCCTCCCACATTCCAAAAACATGCAAGTCAGGTTAATTGGCCGGTCCAAATTGTCCCTAGGTGTGAATGAGCGAGTGAGTTGTATGTCTCCGTGTGCCCTGCGATTGGCTGGCAACCAGTCCAGGGTGTCCCCTGCCCACTGACCGATGATTGCTGGGATGGGCTCCAGCATCCCCGCGACCCTACTGAGGATAAGCGGTGCAGCTGATGAGATGAGATTTTTATTTTTTTTCTTTAAATTAATTTATTTTATTATTATTTTTCTAGACCCGCGAACGTGGAACCGCGAAGTAGCGAATTCCCACTGTAGTTAAAATAACCAGGGTTCATACAAGGTGCTTGAAATCCCTGGAAATGCTTAAATTTTATGTTAGTATAAGGTTCTTGTAAATGCTTGAAATGGTTGCATTTGCCTTGTTTCTAGCTGTCGGCCTAGATAGTCCATCCATTAAATAAAGAAAAATAAAACATAAAAATTGACACCGAAAGGCCCGCTTTTTGTTCGTGTTTAATAGCAACTGGCATTTTGTCGTTATGTGAAGTGTCACTGCCCCCACTGGTTGCACCCAAGCAACTTTAAAGTCAAGCAAGACAGAATTCCTGAAAAACACTCAACGCAACAAAATGTAAAGTAAAAATATTTACTACTCTGTGCAACAACAAGTATGAAATACAAAAAAATAACTTGCGTATATATATATATATATATATATATATATATATATTATAAATATAATGTGTGTGTGTGTGTATATGTGTGTGTGTGTGTGTGTGTGTGGGTACATGTCAGAGGCAAGGTAGATATTACAGGTTTCTGACCCCTGCTCTATAGCAACGATGTTATGTCCTTTGCTTTTGCGCCATATTTAAAGTTCTTTGTCAAGGTGAAGGATTTTGTGTTTGGTATACTGTGTATTTGTATATATAGTCAAACTATATATGTATTTAAGCCCTCTAGTTTACCATAGAATGCAACCCCATCGCTAAAATACTATGTCTGCATCAATACCAACACTCATAAGATTTCTTATTTGTAAATTCCTCTTCCCCACATTTCCCCTGTTTTATTTTTTTTTTCAATGTTTTTTGCTTTGTTTAAATTGTAACACGAATTAGCAAAGTACATTGTGAATGCTAGTGATTGTTTGGTAAAATACCTATGATGTGCACAAGGCACCCCAGCATCAGCTTCAATGCGCCCACATTAGTGTAGAACCGTGATTTTCAACCACCGTGCCGCAACACACTAGTGTGCCATGAGAGATAGTCAGGTGTGCCGTGAGAAATTATCCAATGTCACTTTTTAAAATAAAAAAAATTATAAAACATTTATGAATCATTTTCTGCAAATATTATGTCATTGTCAAGTGTCTGTGCTGTAAAAACTGGGGGTATTATAAATTATATTGTAATTAAACATACTGTTCAGTGTCATTTTATAACATTTTTGGTTAGTGGTGTGCCACAAATTTTTTCCAATGTAAAAAAACATGCCCTGGCTCAAAAAAGGTTGAAAAACACTGGTGTAGAATACACAGGGTGTTTCAGTAGTCACAACTCCCAATGCAGACTACTAAACCGGATAAGTCACGTACTCTTTATGACTCCATTTAAACAGTTTTTTTCTTCAACCAGCAGGTGTGACATCCGGCAATGAAAGTGTTCATCCACCATCTCCTGTTGAAGATGAAACGCTAAACATGCCTGCCTGTGACAAAAATTTTGCACAATTGTTTTCGAAGCTTGGAGGATCACCTTCCATTCAGAACAACTCGGCAGAGATGTGCGGTTCACTGCATCTATCGGAAAGTCCCGATGGCTGTGTTTCCCTTTGGCCAGAGTTTGAGAACTTACGAGGAGGGGTGGATTGCAGCGGATTTCTACTTTATGGACATTATCATGGTTTTGGAGACACAGCAGAGGAGTTTTCTGACAGAGACTACTTTGGACCGAAGTCACCTCAAAATGTTGACGATGCCATGCATCTATGCTAAGAGGCATCAGGTCTTGCCATTGACTCTTATTAATTGTCTGGTTCGTTCAAAATGTTAATTGTTTTATGATGGTGGTATAACTTTTTGAGACACACTTTGGTATTGTGCATTTGTTGCTGGATCTGATTCTTGGTTGGAATGTTTAGAAATAAATCCTTAAATAATCACCTTACAGAAGGGACCTTAAATGGTGTACTTGTTCATTTAACTATCAAGTTTATTATATTATATGCCTTATTGAGTCACTGATTGTCATGTTTGCCATCTAATGGATGTGCACCAAATCAATTGCCGGCTATTTTCACATACTGCCATTTTTCCATTTCTATAAACGTTCGGCTGTTTTGAAACAGGTTACCTTTGTACATACCTGCAGAATATCACACACCAGTTTTTGGTTGCTCAAAGCAGGGGATAGGAAAACATTTTTCATTTGCAGACTGCATTGGATTAAAACATTATGGCATTGGGTCCGGAAATCATTGATTTGATCTTTTTGCATCTACCAGTACAGTTTGTAATCCAACACTACAGTATTACATGCTACTATTTTAATGTTGTTTTCAAGGATTGAAACACGCTTAAAATTGTTACCTTGTTTCTCGACAAATCTGCTTGAAACTGCGGCCGACACTGCTCTCAAGTAGCTTCGATTTGCCATTCCATTTCTTCTGTCCTTGTGACTAATAAAAGCTGACATTAGTTTGTATAGCATTGTCATAAGATATGTCTTCGCTCCCTACTGGTCAAGAGGATAGGTGCATGCTACACCTAAACAGGGCACTAGGAAAACTATTGCTGCAAGCATTACATATCAAATATGGACATGCAAAAAAATAAGACAATTTTTTCCAGGGGTAGATTCTAATGGGGAAAACATCCTGCATGGGGAGAGATTGGCCTTAAAAACGTAAACATTCTCCGTTTACTCAACATATAAAAATCATGTCTTGATTCATGCACACAGAAGATTGAAAATCACATATGTAAATCGTTCTGCAAAATACATGATTCACACCATATTTCTTTAAATGGTACGGAAATAATTGGAATATACGCTTTTAAAGTCCTTAAGTTCTTGTATTTGGCCTTGAAAAATGAGTAATAACCATAAAATAAGATAATGTAGGCATATGTGTTCTTGTATCCATCCATTATCTGCACCGCTTATCCTCAGTAGGGTTGTGTCTTCAGGCAGTGGGCAGAGGACACCCTGAACTGGTTGCCAGCCAGTCGCAGGGCACACAGGGACAGACAATCCACTCGCTCATTCACACCTAGGGACAATTTGGACCGGCCAATTAACCTGACTTGCATGTTTTTGGAATGTGGGAGGAAACCGGAGTGCTCTGAAGAAACCCACGCAAGCACGAGGAGAACATGCAAACTCCACACAGGAGGTTTGATCTCATGACTTCAGAACTATGCCATACACAAGCTAACTACTGCGCCACCGTGCTGCCCCTGTTCTTATCTTATTCTTGAAATTGTTTTGTTAACATTCCATTAATGCAATAAAAGATTAGTTTTTCCCAAAAATAGCGATACAGACATTTACATATATATATATATATATATATACATAGACCATTTAATCAGATTGGTTTACAAACACTCAGAGTTAAATCAAGACGTGTTAATTTGCATAGCTCTTTATCACAAGTAATCTCCAACTGCGGTACAGACTACCATTACACTATCCCCTAATCTGGACCATACCGTAGATGAGCGCAAGCAAAATCTAAAAAAAAACTCAATATGAGTAAAATAAAGAATCCTTGAGAAGGGACTGCACATGAGGTAATGCCCCTTCCAAGATGAACAGGCTGCAATAAAAGTTGCAAGGGCATACACAGACCTCAACATGAAATATAGGTAATAAAACGTCTGGGTGACAGCCTTCTGAGGTCATCATTCATAAACTATAGAATATAAGTGTGTTTTAGGCCTCGATTTAAATACTGCCACTAAGGTTGCTGATCGAATCTCAGGACACAGCATTCCACAGCAATAAAGAAAAGTAATAAATTATGTCTCTTTTTTTAAGCACTAAATTTGATAATATGCAATGAAAAAAAGTGTAATACGGCTCAGAAGTGCTGTTTTTAATTAAATTTGATATACAGGACTGTCTCAGAAAATTAGAATATTGTGATAAAGTTCTTTATTTTCTGTAATGCAATTAAAAAAACTAAAATGTCATACATTCTGGATTCATTACACATCAACTGAACTATTTCAAGCCTTTTATTATTTTAATATTGCTGAATTTGGCTTACAGCTTAAGAAAACTCAAAAATCCTATCTCAAAATATTAGAATATCATGAAAAAGTATACAAGTAGGCTATTCAACTAATCACCTGAATCATCTAATTAACTCGAAACACCTTGCGAGGGTTTCCTGAGCCTTAAAAACACTCAGCTTGGTTCAGTAAACTAAATCACAAGTATGGGGAAGACTGCTGATCTGACTGCTGTCCAGAGGACCATCATTGATACCCTCCATCAGGAGGGTAAGACACAAAAAGAAATTTCTCAAAGAGCAGGCTGTTCACAGAGTGCAGTTTCAAAGCATACCCACAAAAAGTCTGTTGGAAGGGAAAAATGTGGCCGGAAACGCTGCACAACCAAGAGAGATGACCGCAGCCTTAACAAAATTGTGAAGAAGAGCCACTTCCAGAATTTGAGGGAGCTTCAAAGACAGTGGGCTGAAGCTGGAGTCCAGGTATCAAAAGCCACAGTTCACAGACGTGTCCGGGAAATGGGCTACAATAGCCGTATTCCCATGGTCAAGCCACTTCTGAACTCAAGACAACGGAAGAAGCGTCTGACTTGGGCTATGGAGAAGAAGCACTGGACAGTTGCAGAGTGGTCCAAAGTCCTCTTTTCAGACGAAAGCAAGTTTTGCATTTCATTTGGAAGTCAAGGCGCCAGAGTCTGGAGAAAGGCTGGAGAAGAGCAAAATCCAAGTTGCTTGAAATCCAGTGTGAAGTTCCCACAGTCAGCAATGGTTTGGGGAGCCATGTCAGCTGCTGGTGTTGGTCCACTGTGTTTCGTCAAGTCCAGAGTAAATGCAACTGTGTACCAAGAGATTTTAGAGCACTACATGCTTCCATCTGCTGAAAAGCTCTATGGAGATGAGGATTTCATTTTCCAGCATGATCTGGCACCTGCCCACAGTGCCAAAACCACCAGTAACTGGTGCACTGACCATGGCATCACTGTCCTTGATTGGCCCGCTAATTCCCCTGACCTGAACCCCATCGAGAATTTGTGGGGTATAGTTAAGAAGAAGATGAAAGACACCAGACCTACAAATGCAAATGAGCTGAAGGCCGCTATCGAAGCATCCTGGGCATCAATAACACCTCAGCAATGCTACAGGCTGATTGCCTCCATGCCACGCCGGATTGATGCAGTAATCCGTGCAAAAGGATTCCCAACCAAGTACTGAGTGCATCAATGGACATTTTCAAATGTTTGATTTAGTTTTGCTGTTATAAAATTATTTTTTTACTTGGTCTGAGGAAGTATTCTAATATTTTGAGATAGGATTTTTGAGTTTTCTTCAGCTGTAAGCCAAAATCAGCAATATTCAAATAATAAAAGGCTTGAAATAGTTCAGTTGATGTGTAATGAATCCAGAATGTATGACATTTTTGTTTTTTTAATTGCATTACAGAAAATAAAGAACTTTATCACAATATTCTAATTTTCTGAGACAGTCCTGTATATATTAATAATGAAAATAGCATTTATGATCAAATAAATCCAGCTATTTCTATTTTGAGGACAGTGGGGACAAGAGTGGTACCATGTCAACTCTTTTTTTAATAAGAGTACCTTTTAAAACCATTTTATACGTATTATACATTTTGTGGAACAGATTAAAAAGCCTTATTTAAAAGGGTTCTTTAAATTTTGCAAAGACACCCAAGTGATATTTTTTTAATACTGCCTTAAAGAGCCCCTTCAGTGACTTTTATCTAAGGTAAAATAACAAAGGGCAGGCAGCACGGCGGCGCAGTGGTCAGAGCATGTACGGCACAGTTCTGAGGTCATGAGATCGAACCTCCTGTGTGGAGTTTGCATGTTCTCCTCGTGCTTGCGTGAGTTTCCTCCGGGCACTCCGGTTTCCTCCCACATTCTAAAAACATGCAAGTCAGGTTAATTATCCCTAGGTGTGAATGGGCGAGTGAATTGTCTGTCCCTATGTGCCCTGCGACTGGCTGGCAACCAGTTCAGGGTGTCCCCTGCCCACTGCCCACAGATAGCTGGGATGGGTTCCAGCACCCCCACGACCCTACTGAGGATAAGCGGTGCAGATAATTGATGGATGGATGGATGGAACATAGGGCAGGTTCCCTCAGTGTTTTTCTGGTCGATTAATAGTAGTCAGCAAATACAGCAACAGTCGATGACTTGCGAATGGCACCAGGATTTGGCACCATCCAGTGCATGTATGTAAAAATGCACCCGATTATTGGCTCAATAAAAATATAAAAAGGTGGCTCCCAAAAAATAGTTTTTAATTCTTAGTACTTTAAGTCCTATGTATATACTGTATTATCATATTTTCACAATTTTTGTTTGGCGGGCCAGATAACTCATTCAGTCCCATAACGTACAAATACGTTTTCAGAAGCATTGTCCTTAAGTGCCAAAACTTAAAAATACGTAGTTTTTTTTAAATTTATTTTAGGATACTATTCTTGAGGCTTTGGTGCTGCTGATCAGTAAGTGTCAAGTGTCTGGGAATGATTTCAGTCACATAAATCACCACTAAATGGCAGGAACGGCTTTGATCAGATCTGTCGACACAGAGGAGCCCCCACTTCACCGTGTTGCTTCCTCTATCCAGCAATTAGGAGATTATGGGCGGCCTCCAAGTGACCAAAATCATGTGATCTTGTCACCGGAAATGTCAGGCGCTGAAAGGTTCTTGCAAAGTTTAGCACCTAAATGTTAATTTGCAAGCAAAGTGACCCTGTGTTTATGGAAAGCATTGTTTGGATATTGGAGGTATCACATCAAGTCAAAGTTGTGCTCGAAATGCATAATTCCATTAAAAGTCGTTTTTCTCAAAAGTCATCTTGGAAATGAGTATTAAAGATAGTAAGCAATGTTCAACTTGTTTACTAAACAATGGTAAAATCTAGAAACATACTTTTGTTCTAATGAAAGATGAGGGTTCAAGCTTTCTCTTGTCTATTTAGCTACAGAACTACATTTTCTGTAGGCCTTTAAAAATGAGTCAAAATGGCAAAAAGGTGGATAGCACTCACATTTCCCAATTGAGAAATGTCTGGCATTGAATGAATTAATGAGCATGACCCGCAATCCATAGTTTGCCCACCCTAGCTCTAAGCCAGACCTGGGCCCTCCGGTCCTGGAGGGCCGTATGTTCTGCATGATTTTTGAGGTTGATCCAATACAGGTGATTCCAATCACCAGTATCGTTAACGAGCACTTGCTAGCTTGCTAACGAGGTTATAATTTGTATCACCTGAGTTAAAGAAGAGCAAACTTCAAAATCTGGCAGGACGTATGGCCCTCCAGGACCGGAGTGCCCAGGTCTGCAGTCTAAGCAGTCGGTTCAAATCTGATTGTACAAGCAGCAATCCAGAATGCCTCATTCGAAGAATATGTTTGTCTTAAATAAACAGCTACCCTATAACGTTCTTAGTGAGAATATAAAAAAATGCATGTACTTGTTTAGTTATTCTTTTTTTGCTATTTCCCACAAAAATGTCTGATTTAAAATGTTTTTGAAAGTATTTAAGACTGTACATGTGTCATGTGTGTTTAAAATCAGATTAACAAATACAAGGTCATAATTTTATTAAATTGTGAATTAAAAAATACAGTTAATCCATCTTCTCCATAACTTAATCTTGATTATGGTTGAGCAAACCTGGAGGTTTTTTTGGCTGACACCGAGCGTTGGGCCAGCTCCACCACGCCAATTGCAGAAGATAAAACACATTCATACTTGCAATAATGCAAACACTGACTTGGATTATTGCGGGGCACTTGGATCAGCATAGCAAACAAATCTGAAATTACAATCATCTACCCAAATCCTGTTTGATTGTTTTTTGCAGGCTAGCTATGCTGGCATCCAGAGCTGCCAGTCCGTCTCGGAAAGCCGCTTCATCTCTGGTGTCAAAGGTGGACATTGACTTCATACTGCAGTCTGATGACGGAATATCTGCCTTGCCCTCTGACAAGAACGTGTCAAATAGATTCTGGCAGTCTTGTCCGGTTTGCTGCTCTGATAATTGTGCTCCAGCGAAACCACTACCGTTGTGGTTGTAGAAACGAGACGCTGTTTTTGCTGGCAGGGAAGCTTTCACCTCATCTGGCATTTTGTTTTCCCTCTCTGCAGCCATGTGTACGTTACTGCCAGTGTACAAAGCTTCTGATTGGCCCAGACTCATCAAGTATTTGGTGACACGTTCTGTGGCACAACTGTGGTCGTCATTTTGCTCTTTGAACGCCGTGTTGGACATGACCGAGTCAAGAACCGTCTCACTCTCGGATAGGCTTCCACTCCAAATAATCCTAAAAAAGTGAAAGGTAAATCAAGATTTAAGAAAAAAATTAAGAAAAAGGAAACCATAGACTGAAACCCACCTCCTAAGATTTTCTATCTTTTCCAGTCTTTGCTGGGCAAGTATGGTCAGTTGACTCTTGACCTCTTCACTCTGGATAAATTTGGCTCTCATAGTCTCCAAATCTGCAAACCACAGTTCCATTACAGCTGTAGCAGATAGTGCTTTTAAAAATAGGAACAGCGTTCTGGAAACTTCCAAAACCTAGTTCGGGATTTGTACGGTTGCTTGAAATCCTTGAAAGTGCTTGAATTTTAATGTTGTGTTTTCAAGGATTGAAAAGTGCTTGTAAATGCTTGTAATTGTTGCAATGTTTCTCAACAAGTCTGCTTAAATATGACACCAACCCTGCTCTAGGTTTGCTTTTCCATTGCATTTATTTTCCCCTTTGTAATTAACTGCAGCTGATATTAGTTTGTTTGGCATGGTCCTATAAAGAGTCATTGCCACGGGTTGCACTAAAGAGGACAGGCACATGCTACACCAAAACAGGGCACTATGAAATGTGTATTAGTGCAAGGAGTGCAAAAGTAATTAAGTGTATAAAATTAAGGTTGTGTTTCCCAGTGGTAAATTGTATTGGGAAGAACTTCCTGTTACTGAAAAGGTTTTTGGTTGTCACTGGTTCACCGCATGATATTATCTTTATTGTCATTAAAATCAACATATCCTGCATTATGTTCTGCAAATGCTATCGCAAGGGGCAGGTTGTATATGTATGTGTTGGGTTGGCGTGACTGTGTGTGCAACTGTGATAGCCTGGTGTATGCTATAGGTTAAACAGCTGGCAGGCGAGCACACAAGTCAATGTGTTCACACGCAAGGTGTCGAGGGAAAAAAGTTATAAGGGCTCTTTAAACTCAGTTGGACATTGTAAACACATATCTTATGAGAAAAGATTCTAGTTTTAACTTTTTAAGGACCCTTGAAACGATTTACCCCACCTTTTACTCCACTAGAAACACCCCCCGACCGACTCTTGAAAAGAAAAAACACAAAAGAATTAAAAAGAAAGAAAAAAAGTAGCAAATAATACTACTCCACTGTCTTTTCTGTGAGAAGATTTTCTCTTGGCTACCATTGCAATTATATGCAGATTACTTTTTTTGTACATGGGATGATATCATGCATCAAACAGCTACTCCCTTACTGGGGCGTTGGCAACACTGCAATGTTGTTTAAAAATCCAAAACAAAGAGCAAGTAGGTGCAACAAGGCTCAACCTGATTTGATCCGCGCATTCTCAGCTTCTCTGTCGCGCAACTGTTTCTTTGTGTCCAGAAGCGATTGTCGCACTTCAGCGAGAACAACTTGAAGCTCATGTCGTCGGGATTCAGCCTCCGCAAGATCCGATGGCAGATTAAGAACTGGACATAAAAGATTTGAATTGAGTGATTTTTGGGGAAAAAAGATGTTCTTGTTATTTAAAACAGTTGCTATGAGTCATCTAAATAGCCTCAGAATGCAGAATTACAGTGAGCTGCAGTTTATTGAATGATTACACCTCACACGTCAACCCATTATAAGTAAATAACTTCGGTGCTTCTGCAAACAATGCGTTACACTCAAGGTGCTCAACTCCATGTACAGTCAGAGTTTATTTAAATAAGAATGTCACAAACAAAGCTTTTACCTTGCGAGATACTCAGGGTTTCAGTACTTTGTTGTTTCCCTCGCTCCTTTAACTGATTGCTTAAAAATGCAACTCGTCTGAAACACAGACAAGCATTGGCATGTTGTTGCGACTCATTGTTATCACCCCTATCCTTGTGCCTTACCTGTGAAGGTGAACATTTAGGTTTTGCAAAGCCTGCAGTTCATCAGATTTCTCTGAGACAAAACCGTTGGAGTTCAATTCCGGTGGAGACACGGTCACCTCTAGGTGGGTGAGTAGCCTTTCTGCAATACTCCCTGCACAACCAGAACGTACGCAAATGAAGCGGGAGCATGATGTTAAGAACAGAAAGACAGTTGTTGATGGAAATAACAGACTTGGGTTGGGACTAAAACCAAGCTCAAAAGAAAAATGAATTAATTACATTAGTACTTTGTATTGGGAAAAACATATTACAATAGTCTTTATTGTTATTGGTATCAACACGGTGAAAAATTGTATGCAACGAGATTAAACAACACACTCCAGTGTAAATATGTAATATAGATTTGAGAGAAAAATAAGATAAAAGGCTGTCAGCATAAGTAAACATGATTTTCAAGTTTGTCATTGAATCCGTAAACTGGTTTAACAGTTGAGTGAACGCAGTTTCACTCCTGAATTAATTAACCACGCTACGCAAATTCAAACAGGAGCTATGAAAAAAATACAATTTTTTTCCTTAACTGTCATACTGGTTTGAAATGAATAAAAAATAAAGTTTTAGGAGTGCATGGGCAAAGAGATGAGACTACATCAGAACAAACTACCGTAAATTCCGGACTATAGAGCGCACCTGATTATAAGCCGCACCCACCATATTTTAAGAGGATAACCGCTTTTGGACTTACACAAGCCGCACCTGTATATAAGCCGCGTGCTCCCACGTTGAAACTTGTAATACAATCACAAAATTAACCCAGACCTAACCCTAACCGATCCCCTGCTGTATCGGTATTGGTTTTACTGTCCCATTGGTCGCAATTTGTACTGGGTACATCTTCCTTTCAACCCTAATACACTCCACAGCTGTATCTGTGTTGAACATTTCAGAACCCTGCCTACACATTACTTCTTTTAGTGTTAGATTTTTTTGCACAAAACTTAAATCCAATAAAACATACCTTTTCCGGCGATCAATGTCTTGAGCTCTCTAAGTAGATACTGCACAGTCCTTAGTTTGCCTCCGCCAACATCCACCTCTCTATGTGTGTCATACGGCAACCCAGGATCCAAGTTAGCTTCATTGGCTTGCACGCTCTGTTGCGTCTCACATTGTGTGTCTGTGTCTTTTACAGGCACACAATCAACATCTTCACCATTAAATGAAGGTCTGTGGTAACCTGCAACAGACTGGCAGTCAGCCTGTGCAAGAGTCCGTTGATTTGAGGTGTGAATGGAGTGCAATGCAGACTCAGACTGGGTCACAGACAGCAAGACAGAGGTTAGGGGCTGTGGCGGAGCAGATCCGTGAGGCGGGGAAGACGCCTTGTGACATGGATCTAAGGGAGATTTTCGGAAGGTGTGCGCCTTTTTCACTCCCGATTGTGGAACAGGACATTTTGATCTTGGGAGCTGACAATTGTGTTCTGAAGGTGGAAAAATAACAATGTTAACAAGATGCAACAAATAACTACATAATACAGAATCTAAGGAATTTGTCACTGTCCACTGTAAAATTAACCAAGGTGAAATGAGCAAAGAAGGTTTTGACCTAATGTATTGTACTTACAAGTATTTAGAGGAAAAGGTTTTCATAGTTGAGTTGGTACTAAAATGCATACTAAGGGTACCTGCCTTTACATAGTGAGAGGCAATAATTTGAGTAAACCCTTGTTAAAACAAGAAAAACAAATTACAAATGTGCTTAATCAGTAAAAAGCAAATTTACAAGAAAAAGTGTGAGAAAATATAAAGAAAAATAAACTACGATCTGCACTGTAAAGCAGCAAATTTGTGAGAAAAAGTGTCACAAATTTATGAAAAATAAATTTGCAGATTTGAGATTAAAACCTTAAAATTAAAAACTGCGAGAAATGCACATACTCAGATGTGTGTTTCAAGTCACAAGCAGGGTTAGGAAGGTTGCTTTAAAAATGTAATCCGATACAGTTACTAGTTAACTGTTGAAAAATGTAACCAGTAACTTAATCCGAATACCATAATATTGCAGTAATGTGACTTGATTACTTTCAATTACTTTTGGATCACTCTAAAACTGAATATGCTAAAAGACAAAATAAACATATTATAGATAAAATAACTACATTTTTTTGGGATACATCAAAAGTGTAACCTTTCAAAAATAACTGTAGAAAACCAAATTCAGGTAGTTGCTTGTAGTCCTAAATATAAAAATGATCCTATTTTTTACCATGCGTATCGTTATTGAGCAAAAATAAACATTCTCTTTGACATGGCAGACAAGATATGTTCCGCTTTAGTTTACATGAAGAACACATTAAGAACACCCAATATTAATTTAAACACACCAAGTGTTCCCTCTCTAAATTTTCAACAAGCTCTGGGATGTCTTGTGTCCAAGTTAAAATTTGACAGCATGTTGCGGCATATATCTATGCAATACAGTACAGATGCTCCCCTACATATGAACATTCGACTTACGCAAAACGGTAGATACGAACGTTTTTTTTGGGGATGTCGAAGAATATCCAGACATTGCCGTAAGTAAGATTTTGTATTCTGTGCATCTTTTTACGAGTACAAGACAGTACTGTAGTGCTTCTTCCCGCTATGTGTTGCAGCGAGAGGTCACCCAGCATCAACACCAGCATAACAACGTGTATTGTATTGCTAGCGTAATTAGAACTTTTTTTATTGTTTAATATCTCGTGCATCCATTCAATATGGTTGGTGTAAAGTGAAAGGAAGAGGCGAGCAGTTTCTTTTAAAACGAAAGTGGAATAAGAAAGCTTGATGCGGTTGAGAAAATGTTCGGAACGCTTTTTTTCGGCCACTTTTTACCACGGGGGAGGACCTCTTGAAGCGCATCTTCCAAAAGTAAGTTAAACTCAACTTTATTTATCTTTATAGAGCATATTATATTATGAAATGTTTTTAGCACAAAACAATACATGTTACTTACAAGCCTTAAACATATTTATATAAACCTTTAACATACAAAATATAGCACTGAACAAACTTACGAACAAATTCAACTTACGAACGATCGTTCGGAACCAAACTCGTTCGTAGGTCGGGCAGCTTCTGTATGCTCTACTGCTTACTACTACTGGCTCCCTGGTTATTTTTCAACAAACCACGGCCCCAACAACCTCGCCCAAGTGGAATGCCCAGATGCGCCAAGATGGGCAACTCTAAGCCTGGCAACGCCAAGCTTGCTCAGCCGTTATGCTTGTGTTTATGTAAAAATACTTTTAAATGAAATAGCAATCCAGCAAAGTATTGTCATTTTTATCGTAACTGACCAGAATTTTTGTGTTACTGTGACAGAATACAATCACATTTTTTTAGATCATAAATACGTAAAACAGTTGCATGTATTTCGTTACTCCTAAAGCCCGGCCACAATTCACAAAAAAATACTATGTAAATTGTCTAAGGTTAACCAAATTAGCACAATCAAAAATGTATTAATGATGTATTTATTTTTTACAATGTTGTTAAATTCAATCAGCTTTAGCTGTAAATTTGTTGCAGATTACCTGCTGTCAGAGGGAGTTTCCTGCCAGTCTTTTTGCCTTGCCCCGTGGATTGTTTTTGTTTGGCAGCACTTCCCTTCACTGCTTTGCATTGTTGTGTCAATGGTTCTAAGGACAAGTAAAGACCAAGCAGACTTGGTTATCTCGTCACACAATATTTCTGTTGCATTAGTTCTGAATCAGTAAAGTTAATTACAGAAGAGCCCTCTGACCTTCTTTATCCACCTGAAGCATACCAGAAAGCAAAACTGCACAACGATCCAGCCCTGAGTGCAGACTGGAAACCTGAGGCAAAGACTTGTATGTTTTATAAAAATGCACAAAAGTATTTGCATGCAATGTTGCAAAATAATATTTGGGGTTTGTGATTGTCCAGGGATGGATGACCACAACAATTATCAATAATATGAGAGTGAACGACTGATTTTATTAAATATATATTACAAAATCAATCTCTTTCACTTGGGGGGATGGGTCAATGGTTTAACATCTGATTATGATAGTCATTATAGTCTTCAAATCATTATGTTTTATTTTTGTTTCTGTATTTCTAATTGAGTACAATACTTTTTCAAATAACACTGCTTTTTTAGGAAGTGTCCTTTATTACAAAAAAAGTCCTATTTAAAACTACAATCCTGTCCCATCGACATCCACTCTTGTGTTTAATTTTTGCACACCTCTTCTTGAGGATCTGTTGAATACAAAGAGTATGCTGGTTCCTTTCTTCCTGGAAAAGTAACTCTGATTACATAAGAGAAGAGGGACACTGAGTTAGAAGCACATTGTGGGAGTGATAAGAGTATAAAACACGCAATAACGAGAATAGCTTGCCTTTTTCTGTTCTGTTGGGCCTTGGCTCCACCACCTGCCAGCTTTCCAGATTGTAAAACCTGGGAATTTAAAGCATATTGTTTCGATGCGTTCAACCATTTTCACACTAGAGACAAATGCATTTGTTTTACAAAGGAATTTTACGTCTAGATGGTAGCACCAATAAAAATGTTAAAGGCACCAAGAAGAAAAGCAGAGAAAACAGTGTAGCTCATAATCAAAGCTCCATACATTTGCTAACCAGTGGCAGGATTCAGAATTCTATCCTACAACAGATTGGGATTTAGTGTAAACACTTTTGGACGCAAGTAATATTTTAAATCTCTGAGATTTGGCACAAACTTGATATGCAGCTATTTAAAATCTTTTAGGAGGTCCAGTCAGAAATATATTTTAAGACATGAGTCAATTTAGTATAGTTAAAGCATACATTTGATGCTTTAACTACACTAAATAGGCCATTAAAAGGTTGTCCCTTCGTCAGCTTGGAGTATGCATTCTGGACGTTTTCCAACTGAGATCGCTTGAATAAGATGGATTGGTCAAAATTACATTTGAGGCAATCAAGTCACAGTCTTGAGGCCAGTATAGTTTGAGGAACAAGTTTCAGAATCTGGCATTCTACATTTTTTTTTGTTGAGAAAGGACTTAATGACCTTAATCTTAGTTTTGTTTGACGGAAGTTTACGTTTATCAAGTTGATCCAACTTGTTTTTTGAAACATAATACAGTGTTCGAACTGCTGTCATCTGGGGTCATATACATTGATGATTTAACTCTCTTATTATACACTGAATGTTTTTATACTGCACTTTTAATGGCTATTTATTGGTTGACAAGTGATTTACTTATACACTTTGATTTGACACAGACCGAACATTATGTATAATCAAATCATAAATGACACAGACTCTTCCCAGTTTGCTAACTGCAGTCATATACGCATCAGTGCGTAATTTTAGAATGACAACCATTTTCAATACATTCAGTGCTGAAAATATAATAAGGTGTTTACATGTCGACCGCTCTACCTGCCACACTGCAAATGGCGGACGAGCTGACGCACTGCCAGGTACTAAGTCTCTTTGATGAGGACTTTTCTCAAACAACCCATTTTAATCGGAAGAAATTAGCAACTTTTCAAGTGGCAAGAGCGTCAAAACTCCACTCCATGTAAAATATTTGCTGTGTCGAAAGTTTAAAACAAGTTTATAGCACATACGATTTGAAGCATTGTTGGAACGTAGTTTATCAATTGACTGCAGCGAAATTCTGCCCGTGAAAGTGGTTAATTGTCTGACCTTTCGTTTCATACTTCCTTGCATCGCAGATAAACTTGATCCAGGCAACCCAAGCCGCTTCTTTAAGATTACAATTACATTTCTGCGAGCATCGTAAACTTTATGAACGTACGCTTGTCATATGGGACACACTTCCCGTTGATTTCCTTTATGGCGCACGCAACTAACGTTATGTGGTGGACTACCGCCACCTATCTTGGTGGCGTACAGTTGCATCACATTCCACACAGTAATTCTGTGATAGATAGATAGATAGATAGATAGATAGATAGATAGATAGATAGATAGATAGATAGATAGATAGATAGATAGATAGATAGATAGATAGATAGATAGATAGATAGATAGATAGATAGATAGATAGATAGATAGATAGATAGATAGATAGATAGATAGATAGATAGATAGATAGATAGATAGATAGATAGATAGATAGATAGATAGATAGATAGATAGATAGATAGATAGATAGACGGACGGACGGACGGATGGATGGATGCACAGATGGATGGACAGACGGACGGACGGATGGATGGATGGATGGATACTTTATTCATCTCCGTAGGGAAATTCACACTTCAAGCAGTCTACCCCGTTGTTTATTAACAGATTAACATGATGCCCTAGGGGTGCTTGTAGCGGAGTGGATGACGTCACGCTAGTCCAAAAGTTCGACATCCCTGCGGCAGATGGAAATCTTTTCTTTGTGAAAATCCAGGGATACACCACCTCGTGTTAGCAAGTCCGCCTCCTCTCCGATTCCCCCCGGCTTTCGTGTCTCTGTATAGCGACGTTGAAGCCAGATAGCTCCGTGTAGCTCTGGGTGGCTACACGTTAGCATCCGGAATGCTCAACGTGAGCCACATTTCCGCAAAACACAGCGACTGCGCTTCCTGTGCGCTTCGATGTTTTCCACCAGCACTCGATGATCTTATTTGGTCGTGAGTTCGCATTTACCATGATTACGGATGGTACCGAAGACTTATAACGCCGCTAGCCGCTTAGCTAGCTCTGGCTCTTCTTCCACTGTACCTACTTTTCAGGAGTGAGCGATACTGATATTTTTATGAATGAATAAATGAATGAATTAATGAATATTTTTATGAGATCAAACCTTTCTGTGTGGAGTTTGCATGTTCTCCCCATGCTTGAGTGGGTTTCCTCCGGGCACTCCGGTTTCTTCCCACATTCCAAAAACATGCATGTCAAGTTAATTGGCAGGTCCAAGTTGTCCCTAGGTGTGAATGAGCGGGTGAGTTATATGTCTCTGTGTGCCTTGCAACTGGCTGGCAACCAGTTCAGGTTGTCCACTGCCCACTGCTCGAAGACGGCTGGGATGGGCTCCAGCACCCCGCGACCCTAGTGAGGATAAGCAGTGCAGATAATGGATGGATAGATAGGCACAGCTAAAAATGGTAAAGTATTGATAAATATGTGCCCATAGGGAGTAGGCTGAAGCTCAAGCTTTTAAGTGCCCACCCCTGTTACGTTTTTTCTTTGCAGAGAGGACATATTAAAAATCAAAATTAGAAAGTGTCCCGAGTGACTCATAGCATTAAATACATAAAAAAACCTTGATATATGAATCCTTAGAATATTTACCGAATATGTATTGTATTAATTTTTTAACTGATATTAATACGGGATATTTTTGGTGTCGATCTGATCCAAGTAAATAGTTCCAGGATAATTTTGAACGATACCGATCCAAATTGATACTTTTTTGCTTGGCAATCTCATGCTTACAGACCCCTTTGGCTCCTTGTCCCAGCTGCAAGGAGAGTCCCTAACCACTTCGGCTCTATGCCCCAGCTGTGAGGAGAGTCTCCGTCCGCTTCAGATCCCTGCCCCGGCTGGGAGAAGAGTCCCCGACCGCTTCGGCTCCCTGTCCCGGCTGTGAGGGGAGCCCCGGGACTCTTTTCTGGCTTTTCTGTTCCGGCGAGGACCTTCAGCTGTCTTGTTGCTGCAGCCATCGTAAATTATTTGTTTTCTCTTTTGAGTCGTCTGGCATCCGACCGGGTTTTGTACCCACTCTTCCACCTAGTTATGGCAAGATGAAGCCCCATAAAGCAGTGAAGCCCTCAAGGGAAATGCTCCATACACACGAAGGGGCTTTGAAATAACTCATTTCCTCGACTACGCTATCATGTCAACAGAAACATGTTTAACATGCTTGTGTAAAATAGGCTCTGAATACAAAAAACATGTTTGAAGACTGTATTATGAGAGTAACGGAGTAAGAGTACCGTATTTTCCGCACTATAAGGTGCACCGTGTTATAAGGCGCACCTTCAATGAATGATATATTTTTTAACTTTTTCCATACATAAGGCGCGCCCCATTATAAGGCGCTATACAGTACATTTGTTTTTTGTTAAGTTGCCTAATAATTATGCACAGTAATAGTCACCTGCACACACAGATATCCTCCTAAAATAGCTAAAACTAAAAAAGCCCCACTCCAACTTCCAAAATATTCAGCTTTGATATTAATGAGACTTTTGGGTTCATTAAGAACATGGTTGTTGTTCAATAATAAAATTAATCCTCAAAAATACAACTTGCCTAATAATTCTGCACTCCCTGTAGGTCCCGAAACCATGCTACAGTATAACCAAAGGGCAGTAAGGTGAAAGCTTATCCAGGACATGGTTCTCGTTGAGGTGGGAGAGGAGCGCTTCAGCAGAGTGGTGGCATGAGCAAGCAAGGGGCCAGGAGAAAGTGGGAGCACATCGCTGGCCGGAAGATCACCTGGACCGAACTTTGGAAAGCGGAGCTACACCACTTCAGATTCCTGGTCAAGGCAGTGGAGGATGTCCTCCCAAGCCCTTCCAACCTTTCTACCTGGGGCCTGATAGATTTACCTGTGTGTCACCTTTGTCAGAAAAGAGGATCATTGGAACGCATCCTCAGCTGTTGCTCAAAGGCAGTTATAGGTGGCGTCACGACCAGGTCTTGCAGGCAATAGCAGACACAATCTGCACTGGCATCAACACCAGCAAGCGGCAACATCAAACCCGAGCAGGAGAGAAACCTCAACCCTCCAAGAAGACCCAGTTGGGCCTGCTCACAACTGCAAGGGACTGTGTAAAGTAGGCTTAAACGTATTTGCTCAAAGGTGTGTATTTCCAAATCAGTTTCATGTTCCCTTTTGGCGTTACCTAGTCTTCCTGTCTTTGTTTACGTTTCCTGGGGGAGGTCTGTGGTCTTTTCTCTTTGTCTCAGTGCTTTTCCACCCTTGTGACTTCAACAAAACACAGAGGCAGTTAGGCTAGCGAGCTGAAAGCGGGTAAATTCCTTGCTCTCTCTGACCTTATTTCTTTCTCCAACTGCAGTTGTAAAGAAAACTCAAAAAGGCTCGTGCCTGGTGTATTTTATAGCGTTAGCCAATTTTTATAGCTCTCCCCAATGTAAGTGGTCCCTTCTTAGACCCCACAGACTGGCAGCTCCTGGTGGACATAGGGAAGCAGTTGCAATTCCCAGACGTCATTGAAGCTTCAACACTCCGGCCAGACCTGGTGCTGCTGTCTGGATGCAGGTGGTTCTCCTTGAGCTGACGACTGTCAGTTTTATGGTAGGTCCCTGGGAGGACTGAATGGATAAAGCGCAGGAGAGGAAGACCCCAAAAGTATGATTATCTTGTGGCTGAATGCAGGAGGAATAGATAGAGGGCCCTCTGCGAGCCTATTGAGGTGGGCTACAGGGACTTTGCAGGCTGGTCCTTACACCTCGTCCTCGGGATCCTTGCTATTTGTGGACTGAATAGGCAAAGAGCCATCAACAACATCATGGGAGCAGATGAAAAGTCTTTACGCTCTGGTTGAGGAGGGCGAAGGCTTGGCGTAGCGTGTACCTGGACACAAATCGGGGGGTTGATCACCCTCGGCTGGGTCGCCTGGGCGAGGGTGTCTGACTAAGTCCCGAAACACCCAATGACCGCGGGAGAGTCACCGATGATGTGTCCAGGTTGCACCAAATGGTGTATTATCTCATAATGGTGCTGCATATTGACATAATTTCAGCGTCATATTTGTCACCAATCTTGGGCTCAAATCTTCGGCACGAACCAGAAGCACACTCAGACAAGTATCTTAGATGAGTGGTTCATGAACCGCGAGTCGAGGTGTGATGTTGATTACGTAATTGTTGACGTTTGAAGGCCTGCGAAGCGGCTGTACCAAGTGACTGCTTCAGGAAATGATTTGCTAGGTTTGAATGTAGTTCAAAATAAAGGCAAAGAAAACACCCACAGAGTTGAAAAGTACTAGGTACTAGGAATGACAAAAATATGTCATGATTGCCGAAGTGAAGACACCTGTGGCAATCGTTTGGCGCGCCAAAGCGCGCTCTCTGATTTGCTGGCGTTCACTTCTCAAGCGGTCAGCGTCCAGATAAGGACGTCCGATAGTACTATTAAATATGCATTTACAATTCTTTACAAACTTGCTATCACTCATCTACACACCCCTGCTCCATTTGTGCCTTGTGAAAAAGGTTTTCAAAAGAGGTGAAATTGTCTGCAAAATAGAATCTGAATGGGTAAAAGAACTTGGTTTATTTTAAATAACAATGAATAATCATTTTATTTTACCTCCCCTTTTCACTTGTTGCATTATGCACTAAGTAACACTGAACAATTCATGATATACCGTATTTTCCACACTATAAGGCGCACATGAAATCTGATTTTTTTTTTTTAAAAGCTGACTATGCGCTTTATAATCCGGCGCGCCTTATATGTGGATTTATATTGAATTACAAGGTCTCGCAATTTACGGTAAGCAGCCACCGACTCCATTTTTCGCGTAGAAGAAGAAGTGCGCTGTGCATACTGGGAAATATTAAACAACGATTCTCTTTTATTTGTGTGTTTGTATAAAGACCCTGAAATGGCTCCTATTAAGAGACACGCTTACAACGCAGAGTTTAAACTCAAGGCGATCAGTCACGCAGTAGAACACGGGAATAGAGCAGCAGCGAGAGAGTTCAACATTAATGAATCGATGGCCAAGTAAGGAAGACTAAACAAAGTTTCCGTGGCAATAAAGCGAGATGTCCACAGTTAGAGGACACACTTGAACAGTGGGTTGTTGAACAAAGAGCAGCAAGTAGAAGTGTCAATACAATAACTATTCGAATGAAGGCAACAGCGCTGGCACGGGAACTTAACATTAAAAAATTCAGAGGTGGTCCTACTTGGTGTGTGTTTACGTTTTACAGTTATTATGTTATTGCGTTATTGTTTTGCACTTGTTGTTTTTGCACATTACGAGTGTCACTATATTGCGATTGCACTAACGTTTAATTTACCATAACAGTATCAGACGTTTTTTTGCGTGTTGACTAAATGGAGGATAAGTAAAAAGTTTATGCCTCGCTGTTGTTCAAAGATGTTAAAGATGTATCACAAAAATGCTTTACCTCAGAGAAAATAATAAAACGGCTATTTATTCATTTTGGGAGTGAATGGAGTTGTGGAAAGCTTGTTTGTTATCTATTAATAAAGTTTGACTGACCTATCTGACTGTTTTGTTGACATTCCCTTTAGCGCGGCACCATCTAGTGGTTGCATAACGTAACTACATCCTCTACTGTAGCCAAGTCAAGTTAAGTCACATTTATTTATGACGCCCTTAATCACAAAAATGTCTTGAAGGACTGCACAGGATTACAATTACCAAATTGCACAATTACCTGATCTTAAACGAGCATGCACTTACTGTATAATGGTAAAGGTATGGGGGCAGAGGCCGGGAGAGGCCAGGAGAGGCCGGGCGAGGCGAGAAAGGCCAGAACCGTGTTGTGGAACAGGGGCTTTAGACAGAGCCCATTGTTGGGTCAACTTTGTTTTACACCATCTCATTTCCAAGCCCATCGTGCTTTCTGAGCTTTGATTTTTGTTTTCTGGTTCAGACAGTTATATTGTTGTTTTTGACCATTAGTTTGTGATTAAACACCATCCTTTTTGAGGACTGTGCAATGTATCCTGCTTCCTGCATTTTAGTCCACTGCAAAATAACAACAGTCGTTGGTTCAGTTCGTTGCGGGCGTGAGGAAACGGGCGTGGTGACAGCAT
The DNA here is from genome assembly GCF_059441175.1 of Urocampus carinirostris. Taxonomy (NCBI): domain Eukaryota; kingdom Metazoa; phylum Chordata; class Actinopteri; order Syngnathiformes; family Syngnathidae; genus Urocampus; species Urocampus carinirostris. The sequence goes on from NC_142351.1 coordinate 49,069,839, forward strand.
CATTAGGTGGGGTTTGACTCTTTCCATCGCGGGTCTAGGTTAGTTCATCAGGATGAACTTAGGTAGTCCAATAATCCAAGAAATAGTTTGTCATGGGGGACGAATGGTCAGTCTTTTGAGGTTCTTTCTTTTTGACAGAGTCTGTAGCTGGAAAGGAGGCTGTATTTGTTGCGATCAGTATTCAATTTCTTTCTCATTTAATCTCCCAATTTTGGTATTTTATTTAAAAAAAATCAAGAATGTTTACAACATATTATGAATATTAATACAATTAGTATGTAATGTGTTACTGTGCTGAGCATCAATTTTACATTTTCTATTAAGAAATCATTTGTAGGGGGGTAAACCAGTTTAGAGGAAACGTGTGTAGTAGTTGGTGCCTCCTGCTGGTAAAACACATATAGTCATTAAAAAAAGGAAAGAAAAAAAACCATCTTGTAAGGTTACATCCCGTGCTAAAATAATACACACTGTCCCTTTAGAGACTTAATAACTGGTATGATGTCTGAAAAACATGTTTTTTTCTTTCTCCGCGTGTTTATTTTTATAACAGGGTTATGAGAGGAGTCAAAATAAGAGCTGGAGAGGAGTAGTTCCTTCAAAAGTTTTATTACAGAATATTCTCGGCACAACAATTCTGAATATTTACTGTCGTAGTCAAAGAACAACAAAACCTCGTTTGGAGCATCTATTCATCCTATATTCAAAATAAAAGACAGAATACACGGAATAAATATAAAACTAAAGTGCCATAAATAACATAATGTAAACATGAGTGTGGACATGGTACCATAAAATCCTAAGAGGAGCATAAGTCAATGTCAAAGTGCAATCATGTCCTATGGCCATCATTATTCACTCGGGAAGAAAGGTGGAGTAAGTGATGATCTACAATTAATGACTGTAAGAATTCACAAATGTAAAAACTGAGGTGGTTTACCATCATTCTTGTAGAAAAAGACCTGTTTGTAAATCGACTACAAAGATAAACATGAAACATTAAAGGGCTCCCACAGTTCACTAGACTCAAGCAGTCTCCTATTGATGATAGCCTATCTGGGGAAACCGCTTAACATTTTTCTGAAGAGATCAACTCTATTTTGTTATCAGGGATGAAAGACAGATTTGACCAAATGTGATCATCTGGGCTGGAATTATTGAGCTTATTGCATCACCTCATGAGCTAAAATTGATGTTTCCAGTCGGTCATTGTGTATTGCACTCAAAGAGGAAAAGAGATAAACTAGGGTGTCAAATATGTGGCCCAAACATGCAGTCAAATCCTTGGCGTGCCTGATCCGGCCCACCAAAGGTTGGAATCTGGCCTGCGGGACAACACTGAGAGAAAATCAAGAGAAAAATGAGCAGCAGTTTTAAATATGTCCACCTGATGTCACCAAAGCTGGGTGCTACTCTCTTTCTTTTACTTTCTCAATATTTTTTCTTTTCTTCTTGGAGCTTTATTGTTTTCTGTCTTTCTCTATCACTTTTCTCTCTTTCTCTATTTTTTTGGTCATTCTTTCTTTTTCTCTCTGTCTCTCTGTCCTGCTTGCTCTTTTTTCTCTATATTCCCTTTCTCTCTCATTTTCTCAATTTTTTCTTAAGTTCTTTCTTTCTTTCTTTCTTTCTCTTCCTTTATTTCTCTCTTACTCTCACACTCTCTAATTTTTCTCTCTTTCTATTTTTTATCTTGCTCTCTCTCTCTCTCTCTCTCTCTCTCTCTCTCTTTCGTTCCCTCTTACTCTCACCCTCTCTAATTTTTCTCTCTCTCTTTTTTATCTTCCTCTCTTCCTCTCTCTCTTTCTTTTTTTCTTTCTCTTTAATCAAGTAGTCTGGCCACCGTGAGAATGTTATTTCAACCATGTGGCCCTTGTGATGGACCTAATAATGACCCATACGACCACTTCTGACCTTAACATGATAATTAACATCTGATGTTACATAATTGCGATTAAATAAATGAACATCGTATAGATAAAAAGGGGAAAAACAATTATACATTCTTGACTGAGGAAGAGCAGTGATATGGTTCAATAATTTAACATACTCAGGGTTGGGTAGGGTTACTTTAACTGGATTACTTTTAATTACTTTTGGATTACTCCAATACCAAATATGCTAATAAAAGACAAAAGAAACTAAATATGAATAAAATTAATAAATTTTGTGCAGGCTTGGGGAGTAACAGAATACATGGAACGGCAAAAATGATGTTGGCAAGCTGTTTGGGTTTATTTTCGTTTTGTTTCTGTCGCATTTTATGTTAATTTTGCCGGAGATCAAAGAGATCAAAGCCAGGAGAGAAAGCTTACCATGTGCTGTGAGTCATAATTTTATTCATATTTAGTTTCTTTTGTCTTTTATTAGCATAGTTGGTATTGGAGTAGTCCAAAAGTAATTGAAAGTAATCCAGTTAAAATAACCAAGTCAAGTCAAGTCAAGTCATTTTTATTTGTATAGCCCTAAATCACGAAGAGTCTCAAAGGGCTTCACAGATTATTACACTATATTACCCAGACTATTTTTCAGCCGACGAGAAGAGTAGGTTATTCATATGCTATGGAGTAGAAGTGAGTTTTAAGTTTAGATTTAAACATTTCCACTGAGGTTGCAGATCGGATCTCAGGGGGAAGAGCATTCCAAAGCACCGGTGCCCGGATGGAGAACGCTCTCGAACCAGCAGAACACTTCTTTGCTCCTGGGATCACCAGAAGACCGGCACTCTCAGATCGTAGGCTTCGGACCGGGACGTAGGGGCAAATCAGATCTGAAAGATAAGAGGGAGCAAGTCCATGTATGATTTTGTACAATACTAAGAGAACCTTGAAATCACATCTATGGCTAACTGGGAGCCAATGCAGGTTAGCCAAAATCGGTGTTATGTGATCGTACTTTTTTGTCCTAGTTAAAAGCCTTGCTGCGGCATTTTGTACCAGCTGAAGTGACTTGATTCTAGACTTCGGGAGACTAGAGAGTAGTGCATTACAGTAATCGAGACGGGAGGTAACAAACGCATGAATTATAATTTCTGCATCAGACTGAGACAGTATTGAACGGATTTTAGCAATGTTACGAAGATGGAAGAAAGCGGTTCTAGTAATTTTCTTTACATGCATTTCAAAGGATGGATCAGGGTCAAATATGACACCTAAATTTTTAACTGAGTCACTCTGTGTGATGTGACATTTGTCAATGTTCACAGCAGTTTTTGAGAATATATCACGGCATTTAGATGGACCAATGACTAACATTTCGGTCTTTTCAGAGTTAAGACGCAAGAAATTGAGTGACATCCACTCGTTTATCTCAATGAGGCAGGCCTCCAAATTTCCACAGTTTAGTGTGGGAGATTCCTCCAACGGAAGATATAGTTGAGTGTCGTCTGCGTAGCAGTGGAAGCTGATATTGTACTTGCGAATAATATCACCTAAGGGAAGCATGTAAATGCTGAAAAGAAGGGGGCCAAGCACTGAACCCTGCGGAACACCGCAGGTAACATTAAAGGGCTCAGATGTCATTTCACCATATTTAACACAGTGCGTCCTATCTGAGAGGTAGGATCTGAACCACGAGAGGACGGTTCCTGAGAGACCAATCCATTTTTCCAACCGTTCTAGTAGGAAATTGTGGTGCACTGTGTCAAAAGCAGCACTAAGATCCAGCAGCAGCAAAAGTGATGAAGCGCCAGAATCCATTGCCAGTAGGAGATCATTTGTTACCTTGATCAGAGCTGTCTCAGTAGAGTGGTTAGCCCTGAATCCTGATTGCATGGATTCAAAAAGGTTATTCTCGGATATGAAAACATTTAGCTGCTGTGCCACTACTTTTTCAAGTACTGTAGAGAGGAAAGGTAGGTTTGACACAGGTCTATAATTACTTAAGATTTCTGGATCAAGGTTGGGTCGTTTCAGTGTGGGTTTAATAACGGCGGACTTAAAAGCTGCTGGAACTACACCTGAGGAGAGTGATATGTTTATAATATTTAGAACTGAAGGTCCAAGGACGCCAAAAAGACTTTTAATAAGTGAACCTGGGAGCGGGTCGAACTGGCAAGTTGTCGGTTCGGCCGCATTCACCACCTGTTTGAGATCATCAAGTGACAGTTCACTAAAACCGGACAATTTCCCAGGACAGCCACCCTGTCGTGCATCTGTAGATTTCAGCCCTTTAGTATGTGTGGTATTATTAATTTCTTTAGCAATTTCTTCCTGTATGCATTGAATCTTCTTAGTAAAGAAGACCATTAAGTCATGAGCAGAGTGCGTCGAACTATCTGCAGTAGTCTGTTGCCTTGTAAGCGATGCTACAGTGTCAAAAAGGGCTTTGGGATTGTTCTTTTGAGACGCAATCACCTTCGAAAGATAGGCCGATTTTGCAGAGGCAAGGGCCGCTTTATACTTTAACAAGTTGTCACACCATGTTTGATGGAAAACCTCAAGCTTGGTAGCGCGCCATTTTCTTTCCAATTTCCTGCATTCTTGTTTAAGGGTTCTAGTTTCATTAGTAAACCAAGGCGTGCGTCTTTTAGGACGTGATTTTAGCTTCATGGGCGCTATTGAATCCAGGACACTAGTCAGGGTGGTATTGAACTCATTCATGAGTGAGTCAATCGAGCCATTGTATGAAGGAAAGGACGCAACTGCTCCAGGAAGGAGTTCAAAGAGCTCAGAAACTGTGCCAGTGCTTATATTGCGTCCGCTAAATCCTTCAGCTTTTTTAACACTACATTTAGCTAGCACCTCAAATGTAACTAAATAATGATCCGAGATAACGGTAGTACACGGTAACACCATAATGTTTGAGGTTAAAACTCCTCGAGTCAGAATCAAGTCTAGCGTGTTCCCATCTTTATGGGTTGGCAAATCAACCAGTTGATTAAAACCAAATGCATCAATTAGAGACTTAGGCCCAATCCCATTTCTCTCACTCGGCCCTGAGGACCCTCCAGTGAGGTCCCTCGATAGAGGAGTGCCCTCCGCGAGCATAGTGCATAGTGGAGATGGTTTGGACAAGACTTGCAAGGTTCCACCCCTGTCCAGGAGATGGCGGTAATATTAATTGGCTGTAGACCTCAGTGACGTATTGGTCTACGTCACATGTAAACAACTCGAGTCTCAACCTGTAGTGTGTCAGTTGGAGAGTTCGTGCAACGTTAAAAATGCCCGCTACTGCTGTGTTATTACCGATTGCCTGAAAGCTCTTCATCTTTTCCGTGTCTCCAATCAACGGAGGAGAAATGTGCTATACTGAAGACAGCTTCGGCGCTATGTAGTGCTGATTCATCTTTACAAGGTACGTACACTCATTAAAAAAAAATGACCCGTTCTGTCAAATACAGTAAGAGTTAACATACAATGCACGTTCACATAATACCCTATGTTTGTGTAGACATAAATGGCAATCTACTTATTAGTATCTTAATGCCATTTTATGACATATAGTAGGGGTTTTGAATGTGTGACATGACGAAAAGTAAACAAACACAAGAACAGTCCACCTGACCCTTAAGCTGACATAATATCGTCACCAAACTTCCCTGTACGACCCAAAAACCTTAGTTCATAAGGAATTTAATTCAAAAGAGTTGTCATTGGATATAAAAAAGGTCATTTCAACATTTTTTCATGATGCTTACATCACAGTTAAAGCGGTCTTTTTCTTTTCTATGCCCACTTTTATGTCTAAATTGTTTGTTATCTATTGTGTTCCAGAGTGGCTGTCCCATAAGCGTGGACAGGTTGGACAGGAATGTTCCCATCCTGTGCTTATGGTTGGATGTGGAGTCAGAACTCATTCAGGACTTAAGGTTGAGCAAGAAGGTTATGTGGGCCCTGCATGAGCTGCTAAAGAGGGAACAGGGCCGTGGCTGGAGGTCCTGATCTACGTGTACTGGCTGGCCCACGCTCTGTCCTACCGTGTGGTGTCACGGGTCTTCAGGGTTCCCAGGTCCACCGTACAAAGAATTGTCCACAGTTAATATGGAATAAATTGCCCAAAAGCCATATTTAGGCTCTTTAAGTCAGACCCACATTTGCATTATGTGCTTTTCTGCATTACTATTCAATAAACATCTTCATTTTGAGTAACACCTTGGTGGTTTATTTCATAATGATGTGAGATACTGTGTGTGAACTATGTGACTGTTGGACAGAAAACAACTACAAATCACTCCAGCTTAAATAATAGTTTACTTTCAGAAAAACAAACTCACATTGGGCCAAAATACATAATAGTAAATAATGTGTCACAAATTTTAACAAAAATATACCAATACTTCCATGAAGCTGGAAAACACAAACTGGAACTTCATTGAGTTCTTAATAAAAAAAACAATATTTTCCTTTTATAAAACAAAGGGAAACATTGCAGAGATGTCACTGTTCTGGAAATTTGTCCACGAGCTTCCCAAAAAGGACAGGAACCGCTCAGTTTTGGCCACAGTTTCTTCGAGCCTTTTCCTCACTCCGGCAGACTCCACTTTCAAAAAGTCAAGGAGTGTATCGTGCTTCCTTTTTTTTCTGGGTGATTTGGGGTTTGGCACCGGATTAGAAGGTGCCAACGACGTGCCCGGTGGTGTGGATGGCGTGGTAGCTGTGATGGTGATCAGCTCTTCCACGGGACGTTCTACAGTGGCCTTTAGGTTGGGTGGAAAAAACAAGAATTACTTAATGCTGATGTATTGTACAAAAACAACTGAGTATAGGATGCTCAGCAAGTTGATGTGAGACAGGAAATTATAGGATGTGTTCTGGATAATTATTTGATAGTGAATAGATACACAAAATTGACATGTTATTCTTATGGCTGTATGAGCCTTCTATTGGCCAGCATCACATATGCTTTAGAATTGTCTCCACATTTGGACAACATTTTGAGAAGGTAATTAGTTTACTTAATATGTGTTTACAGAGAAGGCAGTGGACTATGTGATAGTAGTTTGTTTCAACTGTATTTCCACGTGAAATTCGGAGACATTACTCATAATGCATGATGAAAACTAATGCATTCTGATCTCACATGAAAGAATCATATTGTAAATAAAACACGACACCCGAAATTGTGTGCAGTAAACAAGCGCTTATGTCCAGAACGGTATTCTGACTATGCTCCTTTAGCGATGTACAGTAGATGTAAAAGGACGACTCGTTTAAGATAAAAACAGGGATGGGCTGAATCGTGATTTTCTGCCCAGTTATCCTACTTTAAAGTTTGTAGCGTGAAGATTTTTTTTTTGCCAGCTCCCTTGGTAGATTAGTGCACTTCGTAAAGTAGCGATTTTGCAATGTTCGTGTTTTAACGCGAAAATACGATTTTCTATTGCATTTACGTCTAACTAAGATATCTCAATACATTTTATTGCAAATACATGCGTGGTTGTGGAAAACTACTTACATTTGTGCGGTTCCTTTTCGGGCATGTTTGTTGATATTGAGAATTCGCAAAGCCTTCTGGGTAGTCACTTCGCTGCCAAGTGAGGTCGAGAGCCCCCTCGGTCTTGAAGTGGTTACGACTTGGTTTGAGGGCACTTCTGCCTCGGTCTTGAGAGTATCGGGACACACCCCATTTTCACGTGAACGCGCAAACCGAGTGACTAGGGCACATAGCGAGTGAAAGTGCGAAGAATGGGACGCACAACAACAGAAAACAATCATGACCAATCACCATCACAGCTACCACGCCATCCACACCACCGCAGCCTTAGCGTCCCATTCTTCGCACTTTCACTCGCTATGTGCCCTAGTCACTCGGTTTGCGCGTTCACGTGAAAATGGGGTGTGTCCCGAAATTGTGAATATGTTTGATTTTCGAGAAGGTTTGTTCAAACCTCACTTTGTGTTTGCTGTTAAAAACGTAATATTGGAATATAATATTGTGAATGTGCTTAATTGCTGTTGAGATTGTCATGATTGTTTTCTGTTTTTAGTGTCAATAAATTTGTTCAAACCAAAACTCTCAAGACCGAGGCAGAAGTGCCCTCAAACCAAGTCGTAACCACTTCAAGACCGAGGGGGCTCTCGACCTCACTTGGCAGCGAAGTGACTACCCAGAAGGCTTTGCGAATTCTCAATATCAACAAACATGCCCGAAAAGGAACCGCACAAATGTAAGTAGTTTTCCACAACCACGCATGTATTTGCAATAAAATGTATTGAGATATCTTAGTTAGACGTAAATGCAATAGAAAATCGTATTTTCGCGTTAAAACACGAACATTGCAAAATCGCTACTTTACGAAGTGCACTAATCTACCAAGGGAGCTGGCAAAAAAAAAACCTTCACGCTACAAACTGTAAAGTAGGATAACTGTGCAGAAAATCACGGTTCAGCCCATCCCTGTTTTTATCTTAAACGAGTCGTGCTTTTCATGTACATGGCCAGTCGCTAAAGGAGCATAGTCAGAATACCGTTCTGGACATAAGCGCTTGTTTACTGCACACAATTTCGGGTGTCGTGTTTTATTTACAATATGATTCTTTCATGTGAGATCAGAATGCATTAGTTTTCATCATGCATTACGAGTAATGTCTCCGAATTTCACGTGGAAATACAGTTGAAACAAACTACTATCACATAGTTCACTGTCTTCTCTGTAAACACATATTAAGTGAACGAATTACCTTCTCAAAATGTTGTCCAAATGTGGAGACAATTCTAAAGCATATGTGATGCTGGCCAATAGAAGGCTCATACAGCCATAAGAATAACATGTCAATTTCATGTCTCACATCAACTAGTTGAGCATCGTATACACAGTTGTTTTTGTACAATACATCAGCATTAAGTAATTCTTGTTTTTTCCACCCAACCTAAAGGCCATTGTAGAACGTCCCGTGGAAGAGCTGGTCACCATCACAGCTACCACGCCATCCACACCACCGGGCACGTCGTTGGCACCTTCTAATCCGGCGCCAAACCCCAAATCACCCAGAAAAAAAAAGGAAGCACGATACACTCCTTGACTTTTTGAAAGTGGAGTCTGCCGGAGTGAGGAAAAGTCTCGAAGAAACTGTGGCCAAAACTGAGCGGTTCCCGTCCTTATTGGGAAGCTCGTGGACAAATTTCCAGAACAGTGACATCTCTGCAATGTTTCCCTTTGTTTTATAAAAGGAAAATATTTTTTTTTATTAAGAACTCAATGAAGTTCCAGTTTGTGTTTTCCAGCTTCATGGAAGTATTGGTATATTTTTGTTAAAATTTGTGACACATTATTTATTTACTATTATGTATTTTGGCCCAATGTGAGTTTGTTTTTCTGAAAGTAAAGTATTATTTAAGCTGGAGTGATTTGTAGTTGTTTTCTGTCCAACAGTCACATAGTTCACACGCAGTATCTCACATCATTATGAAATAAACCACCAAGGTGTTACTCAAAATGAAGATGTTTATTGAATAGTAATGCAGAAAAGCACATAATGCAAATGTGGGTCTGACTTAAAGAGCCTAAAATATGGCTTTTGGGCAATTTATTCCATATTAACTGTGGACAATTCTTTGTACGGTGGACCTGGGAACCCTGAAGACCCGTGACACCACACGGTAGGACAGAGCGTGGGCCAGCCAGTACACGTAGATCAGGACCTCCAGCCATGGCCCTGTTCCCTCTTTAGCAGCTCCTGCAGGGCCCACATAACCTTCTTGCTCAACCTTAAGTCCTGAATGAGTTCTGACTCCACATCCAACCATAAGCACAGGATGGGAACATTCCTGTCCAACCTGTCCATGCTTATGGGACAGCCACTCTGGAACACAATAGAAAACAAACATTTTAGACATAAATGTGGGCATAGAAAAGAAAAAGACCGCTTTAACTGTGATGTAAGCATCATGAAAAAATGTTGAAAATTTTTTGGTTTGAACAAATTTATTGACACTAATAACAAAAAAAACAATCATGACAATCACAACAGCAATCAAGCACATTCACAATATTATATTCCAATATGATGTTATTAACAGCAAACACAATGTGAGGGTTTGAACAACCCTTCTCGAAAATCCTATTTGCAATCAAGCATATTCACAATTTCATTATATGATATCTTTGTTAGTGTCAATAGATCTGTCCAAGCCAAAGTCGATTGTCTTTTTTGGTCTGAACAAATCCCTTGACACCAACAACAGAAAACAATCATGACCAAACAACAGCAATCAAGCACCTTTTTTATATCCAATGACAACTCTTTTGAATTAAATTCCTTATGAACTAAGGTTTTTGGGTCGTACAGGGAAGTTTGGTGACGATATTATGTCAGCTTAAGGGTCAGGTGGACTGTTCTTGTGTTTGTTTACTTTTCGTCATGTCACACATTCAAGACCCCTACTATGTGTCATAAAATGGCATTAAGATACTAATAAGTAGATTGCCATTTATGTCTACACAAACATAGGGTATTATGTGAACGTGCATTGTATGTTAACTCTTACTGTATTTGACCGAACGGGTCATTTTTTTACTGAGTGTACGTACCTTGTAAAGGTGAATCAGCACTACATAGCGCCGAAGCTGTCTTCAGTATAGCACATTTCTCCTCCGTTGATTGGAGACACGGAAAAGATGATGAGCTTTCAGGCAATCGGTAATAACACAGCTGTAGCGGGCATTTTTAACGTTGCACGAAATCTCCAACTGACACACTACAGGTTGAGACTCGAGTTGTTTACATGTGACGTAGGCCTATACGTCACTAAGGTCTACAGCCAATTAATATTACCGCCATCTCCTGGACAGGGGTGGAACCTTGCAAGTCTTGTCCAAACCTTTTCCACTTTGCACTCCACTCGATGAGGGCACTCCTCTATCGAGGGACCTCACTGGAGGGTTCTCGGGGCCGAGTGAGAGAAATGGGATTGGGCCTTAAACGCAATAGTAAGTGAACTTAGTGGGGAGTTCATATGAATGTTAAAGTCCCCCATAATTATAATTTTGTCTGCATAGGTTACTAGTTCAGACAAAAGTTCAGCAAATTCGTCTAAGAAAGTTGTGTATGGTCCAGGTGCGCGATAGATAGTTATTACATAAATTGACAATAGAGAGGACCGCATCACAAGAGCCTCAAACGCCTTGTAATTATTAGAGGTACGAGGATTAAATTTGAGCGATTTTTCAGAAATTAGCGCAACACCACCACCCCTTTTCAATGTGCGCGCTATATGGCTACTCTCGTAGTCTGGGGGATGCCATCTTCCATCTTCTGCAGAAGGGAGATCAGTCAACATCACTCCCACAGAGTCAGCTTATTGGTTTACAAGAACAGGACAACACAATGAGCAGAACCATGTACTTTGTGCATAGACACAAGAGACCTACCAGGCGTGAGAGAGCTGTCGAGTCGCCTAGTGTGATGAAACTACTGAAGCATTGGAGCAGACTCTCCATACAGAATGGCATGCTCTACAAAATAAGGAAAGATCCTCACATGGCCAAGAAAATCTTCCAGTTTGTGGTGCCTGATTCATTGAAACAGAAAGTCCTTCACGGTTTACATGACTCAGCAGGTCACCAAGGCCAGAACCGTACTTTGTCTCTGGTGAGGCAACGATTCTTCTGGAATGGCATGGAACGTGATGTTGTGAATTATGTCAAATCCTGTCAGCGTTGTGTAGTAGGGAAAACACCGGAACCACACAACCGTGCACCACTCAAGAACATAGTCACCTCTGAGCCTATGGAGTTGGTCTGTATAGACTTTTGGACTGCTGAGCAAGAGAACAAGTCTGTAGATGTCCTGGTCGTAACTGATCATTTCTCCAAAATGGCGCACGCCTTCCCTTGCAGGAATCAAACCGCCAAACAAGTTGCTCGCCGTCTGTGGCAGGATTTCTTCCTTGTCTATGGTTTCCCTCGGCGTATTCACTCTGATCAGGGAGCCAATTTTGAGAGCAAACTGATCAAAGAGCTTCTAGAGATGGCAGGGGTGCAGAAATCCCATACGACTCCGTACCACCCTATGGGAAATGGTATCGCAGAACGATTCAACCGAACATTGGGAGATATGATCAGAACCCTTCCCCCTCAGCCCAAAGCAAAGTGGCCACAAATGCTGCAGCAGCTCACATTCTGCTATAACTGCACAGAGCATGAGACAACAGGGTTTGCACCGTTTTACCTAGTGTTTGGTAGGATCCCTCGTCTCCCTGTCGATGTCATGTTTCAACATGCTAATACCAATGATGCTGTTGTCAGCTACTCTGACTTTGTAAGCCATCTGAAGAAAGATCTACATGAAGCTGCTCAGATTGTACAGAGGAATACTCTCAGAGAACAGACTCGCCATGCCAAGCTGCACAACCGTAGGGCCAAAGGATCACCCCTCGTCGTGGGAGACCGGGTGTTGATCGCCAACAGAGGTGTCCCGGGGAAACGCAAAGTTGCAGATAAGTGGGAGTCGACCCCGTATGAAGTCATATCAGTCAAGCCTGATCTCAATGTCTGTAGAGTCAAGGATTGCCTGACGGGCAAAGAGAAGGTAGTTCACAGGAATTTGCTGCTCTCTGTTAGCTTCTTGCCCTGTGAGGATGATCTGGCCAGCGAATCTGAACACTCAGGGTGTGACGCTGCTATGCATGGAAGTGATATATGCCCTGATTTACCTGACGCGGTTGAAGACAGTGATGTCCGTACAGTAATTTGGGTGATACAGGCAGGTGAAGAGCAAGTTCATCCAGAGGTGGAGGATAACTCACTAGACAGCAGATCTGAGGCCCAGTCTGACTCTCTCACAGTTGATACATCCAGTCGAGGAAGTCAGCACATCCCCGAACAAGATGTTGACCATACTTCAAGTGACAATACGGAAAGCCCATCACAGTGCTCTGAAAACATGATCCCTTTGGGTATGGGCCCATCACACACTGTCCTCCCAGACGAGACCCCATTGAACACTGACCATCCGGACACAGACTCCCCTGATACTGACTGTTTAGACTTGACTGTCCCAGACCTTCAAGCTCAGGTTATTTGTGCTCAACCTAACCGTTATGGTCCATCAGGCCTCCTAGTCGTCTTATTTGTCAGATGAATGACCAGTTGGTAGGTGACAATTCTCTGTCCGCAATATCTGCTAGTTCCTAGTTTAAGTTCAGTAGAGATGCACTTTCAGTTTGAGTAACAAAGCTTGAGTAAGAAACAAGAATTGTGCCTATGTGAGCACTTACAACTACAGGAACAATGTTTGATATTTCAGAGATGTAACAGGCATCTTTGAGTCTGTGCTTAGTTAGGAGTTTGATCGCCTCCTTTCTTTTCACACTCCTTTTTGGGAGAGTTTTAGAACTGACATGCACTTCAGTTTGTTCCTTGTAATACTGTACCAGTTTTCGTGTCCTCTTTTTCATCAGTATTTGCCTTTTTGGCATGAGATTTTTTTTTTTCTGTTTAGTGTAGCACTCCCATATTTAGCAGAATTTCAGGGGGGTGTATGTAACGGGTGTAATAATAACTTTTGTTTTATTGAAATTCCTGCTGAAATGTGTATAGTTTTTGGTAAATGTCCTGCAATGCTGGGTCCAACAGTGCCATCTGCTGGTATGGGGTGGGGTCTGGTTTTGGCTTCTAACATGTGACCAGGAGGCGGGGTTTGTTGTTAGTCTTACCAGAGAGAACTACAAAGGTAAGACATATCTTTTGGTGCTCCACAAAAGAAGTTAATTTTAAACATTATAACCCCAGCTGACAAATCTCTCACCATGCATAGTAATGTGATTGATATTGTCAAGCTGTTTAGGTTTATTTTCGTTTTGTTTCTGTTTTACTAAATATTATTTCCCCTTCTAGAGATCAAAGAGATCAGACCCAGCAGAAAAAGCTAATGTTGTGACTCATCCATTTGCAGGTAAATTGTACCCATTTTTATACTCATTATTGTGTTTATTCCTATTTTCTCATATACATTAAAAAAGGATGATGTTGGTTAAAATTCAGACTAAAGAAGAACATGTTGAATTCATTGTAAACGTTAAAAATCCACTATACGATCTCTTGTTAAAAGTATCTTGTTAAAATGTAAAGCTGTAAAAAATGTATTGTGATATTCTAAAATGTATTTTCTGTAAAGTGAAAAGAAAGCTCTTTGATATGCTTTGTTGTAGTCTTACCAGAGAGAACTACAAAGAGATCAAAGAGATCAGACCCAGCAGAAAAAGCTAATGTTGTGACTCATCTATTTGCAGAAACTGTAATAATAAAAACCTCATCATCCAGTCCAGCGTGAATGTGGATCTTTGGTGGGACACGTACGCCGCGCCCTGAATTTACAGTACCATGAAGGTTACAATTTCGTCGTAACCACATTAGGAGGGAAAGTTTCAAACCTGGCAACTCCCGCGAGCCCTTTCCTACAGCGCGCTAATTGAGCACAGCTGCAAATCTACCTATTCCCGTCCACAGGTGGCCAACACAGCAGCGAAAACGTCTACTTCCTGGGGAAAACAGCTAATATTTCACAGTAAAGTACAGTATGTGTATGTTTTGGATAAAGTTGTGTTTTTAGACAGTAAAAGTTAAAGTGATATCGAGTTTGGCAAGTAATCATTTTAAGTGCGTCATATTTTGTCAATGACAAATCAACCTTTACTGTACTTGGGCTAGTTGACGATAATTGAGCTGGAGAAACTGTTTCATGTGTGTTATTTCTATATTTTCACTTTTACCATAGTAGCAATTTATTTTAAACATATTTGGATGAAATACGCAATTTGTAGGTCTTCGTTAATTGTCGAGGCCCAGTTTTACGGTAGCGTAACACTGTCGTTGACTGGCCTAATTTTTTTGGACGAAAAACTGAAAAATCTTGTAATTTGCTCTCAAGTAGGTTACTTCTAACAAAATAAAAGTGGATTTTACAAGTCCAATTGCTTATAGATCAAATGTAACACCTTGGTCTTTCTATCCTAGTTGAGTAGAGCAGCCATTTTGTGTTACATTCTGGTAAACGCTACGAAAGTAGAATTCTTTACAGTTTCCGTTCTAATCTCACTATGTCTCATTTTCCATTAGTCCTCAGTGGCTCCAATGGATTCTTGTTTTGACGAGGTGAGTTTGTCGTTCGGAACTAGTTCCAATATGACTTGTGCCGAAGATATCGCTAACACCTGCTTTTGCGAAAATCATTTGCAGGGATTTGGGAACAGTTACGCCCGTGATCATGGTACAGTAACCTGTTTTATAGTGTTTCTACAGTATAACAATCCGTTGTTTTAGTTATTGTTAACCAGGCACATTAACTAATAACTTTCGGTTTCTAGGCGCCATTTTGTTTCCTTACCACATGACTATTGTAAACCACGCTTGCTCGAAAATTGTGTTTTTTTTATTTTTTACTTGCATTTAGAATAACAATTTACAGCTCTGGTAAACATGTCTCAACAGTAGTGCATGCGCTATGAGCTCATTGTTCGCAGAAGCACTCATGGATGTAAGCTACGGAGCATTGTCCCTCCAAAAATAATTTATTAAAAACATTTTTTTTTGCATTGAATAACATTTTTCGTTTTTACTATTTGTTTATGGATTTAATAGATGGTGGTGGGAGAGGGAGAGGAAGGGGATTCAGGAGTTCCTTTTCAGGTGAGTGTAGAGTGATCCACTATATTGATGATATGGTGTGGCCTCCTTGTGTTTTTTTTTATTCCTAATTGATACAACCCCCAATTTAATTGCAAGCCAAGAATAAATATTGTTTTGTCTTTACAGGGACTCAGAATGGGAATGGTAAGGTTTTGATACTTTTTGATTTTATTTATTTATTTATTTATTTTTTAAACCCATTACAATGTGCTCTAGAAGTGGACATCTGGGACAATAACAATGATGAGAAGGGATTTTTCAAAGGAAGAGGCAGAGGTGAGATGTTGTCTGAATTCAAATTTCGAGTTAGTTTGTTGAAAAGGAAAACCATAACCATTTAAGTTAGGCCTTTTTTTTATAATACCCATTACTTTGGCCCAAAGTGCTCGTGATTTCTTCAGTCTTTATTTCACATCCACTAATTATTCAGCCCAGGAAAATGACAGTTTGTTTCTCTTGTAATAACAAACATTTTAAACATTACTGTATGTTGATGTATATCTTTGATATAACATATTAAAATACACCTGCAGTTTCATATTTGTTGAATACCTTTTCAGCAATCTCATTGTACACAGAGGGAACATTACGTGCCTCTATAATTACTTTAACATATCCTTTATTGTCAGTTACATTCCAGACTCTAACTGACATTTTTTATATTGTCCTTACTTTTTTTTTTTCATGTTATGGAATAGGCACCAGAGGAGAAAGACGAGGCCACAGTGAAGGTATTTTAAGCAAAGTTTAAGTGGAAATGCGGAATAACCATTTCATTTTTAATTGCAGATCATAATGGACGTGGCTTTGGAGGAGGTACTGCACACTTCATTTATCTTTTCTAGGAAATGCAGATTTTGCTACCATTTTCTTTTCCCATGTCTCCCAAACATTTCAGGATACCGTGGAAGAAAAGAGGAAATACTCACCCAAGGTTGTTCAGTGTTTGTCGATAGGATTTTTAAAAAACTTTAACATTTGTAATGTTTGACTACTGACTGCTTTCTTCATCTCTTCCCCTCTCCTCCAGGCAGAACAGAAAATGCCAAGGAGTCTGAGACAGGGAATCAGGATGGCAGTCTCCGTAAGTTATGTAATGCAAAGTTATCACTACGGTAATGGTACTTTCAGTAAATGCTTTTTACCCACAGGGCCAAAAGTCACCTATGTTCCTCCAGCCCTCTCTGAAGATGAAGGATCTGTTTTTGCACACTATGAGCAAGGCATTAATTTTGATAATTATGACAAAATCTCAGTGGATGTGAGTGGAAACAATCCACCACCTGCCATAATGGTAACTTTTTTAACAGCTTTTACATCCTTAATTGTAATCAATTTTTAATTCATGACTATATGAATATCACTCTAAAATAGCATTTTGAGGAGGCGACCTTGTGTGAATCGTTGCGAAAAAATGTCAGCAAATCTGGGTATTCAAAGCCCACCCCGGTTCAGAAGCATTCCATTCCGATTATCTCTGCTGGTCGAGATCTCATGGCCTGTGCTCAGACAGGTTCTGGAAAAACGGTAAGAAAATAGCAGTTGTAATCTATGCAGTCGTTTTCAGTCAGATGTGTTTGAGTCCATTGTTGTGCTTGTTTTCCAAGGCTGCCTTCCTACTTCCAATTCTGCAGCACCTAATGGCCGATGGTGTTGCTGCGAGCAGCTTTTGTGAGCTGCAGGAGCCTGAGGCAATTATTGTTGCCCCAACCAGGGAGCTCATCAACCAAATTTTCCTGGAGGCCAGGAAGTTTTCCTATGGGTATTAAATCTTACTTTAAATTGCTTTTCACTCTTCGATGAGTGCTGTGTTGCTACAGTTTTGGAGCCAAGATAGTCTCATAGCAAAATTTGTTTAAACTAGTGCTAGGGTTTTCTTGTTTCAAATTGAGGCAGAGGAAGACCATATTGGAAGGGGTGAAAAAGTACCAGGATTCAATATTCCCATCTCATTAGCTGCACTGCTTATCCTCAGTAGGGTTGCGGGGGTGCTGGAGCCTATCCCAGCAATCATCGGGCAGTGGGCAAGGGACACCCCGAACTGGTTGTCAGCCAATGATTCAATATTATTTTATGCTATTGATACTTGCCGCAGCGGTCAATTAATATATCAGATGCCCTCTTGTGATACTTTTATAATCAGGAACCAGCTCTTAAAAATCACTCTGATAAAATATTGTTATTCATTTTAAGGAATTATACAGGACTATAGAGCGGTCTGTAAAATTGTCATTTTTGGGATAGGAAATTCAATGTACTTGTGGTATTGGTATTTCCCATATTAAAAAAAAATAAGGGGGGTGGTAACTTGTTTTTCTGTTGGAAGATCATTTTGATCAGTATTGTCATTTTCATTACATTAGTATATACTTAAAATAGGCAAAATTAGTATGATCTTATTAATACAGAAAATTTTAATCACAAAATAAGAAAAGTAATTTTTGAGCAAAAGATCTACCGTGTTTTCCGCACTACAAGGCGCCCCTAAAAGCCTTCTTCTTTTTTTAAGTTGACCGTGTGCTCTAAAATACGGTGAGCCTTTTATATATTACATACAACTCGGGGGGCCTAACGATAGAACAAACATTCTGTCGGGGGCCAGACTAGTAGATAAAAGAAAAAAAGAGATAAAGAAATGAGAGAAAGAGGGAGGGAAAATGAAGGAGAGGACAGGAAAAAGAAAGAGAGAGGGCGAGAGCGTGAGAAACAAAAGATAAAGTCGTGAGAAAGGGGGGAAAAAGGGAGAGGAAGATAGAAATCCAAAGAGAAATAGAAAGACGGAAGGAGAGAAAAGAAAGCAAGAGTATGCAGAGAGGAAGAGAAAAGATGGAAAAGGAAAAAAGGAGGTTAGAGCAAAAGAGGTTAAAAGACAGAGAGGAGACAAAGAGCAACAAAGGAAGAGAGACACAGAGAGAGAAAGAGACTGAGACAGAGTGGGAGAAAAGTGGTGAAAGAGAGAGAGGGAGAGAAATAAATTCAAGTTCAGTGTCTTTGTGAGAGGCACCTGGCTTTGGCAACATCAAGTGGCCATATTTCAACCTGCAGCTTGTTTTTCTCTTGCGCTTCTGAGTGTTTTTTTTTTTTTATCTTGAATCCAAAGAGTTTAAACTTTCCAATGATATGCAGTATGACATATTTCAGTCACTGGTGACATTATACAAACACCATGTCTGATACACGTATTTTTTTCTCAACAGTCCGGCGGCCCACCAGCAGTCCCTCGGAACGTTAAGGGGTTAATTAAGTTTGACTGACCTATCTGAGTGTTAAGTTGATTTCTCTTGTACCGCCTTATAGTCTGGTGCGCTTTATGTATGGAAAATATGACAAAAGACTGTTTTGGGGGTGCGCTTTATAATCCAGAAAATATGGTACTTCAGTCATGTGAATTTTACACAATGAACTTGCAGTGGATGGAATGCTTTCATTATGCTAGCGACCTGCCAATTGGAGACCTCAATTATCACTTTATTTTATTCAGACATCACAATTTTGATAGCTGGATAAGCCCTGTAATTAAAAACCTTCCAACAGTTGTTGGAAAGTATTTAACTGTTGTGGCTGAAAAGATTGTGTACCCTTTATTTTAAATTATACTTTTATCTTTTTTTTGTACAGAACCTGTATTCGTCCAGTTGTTGTGTATGGTGGAGTTAGCACTGGATATCAGCTTAGGGAAATCTCTAAAGGCTGTAATATTGTGTGTGGAACTCCGGGTAGATTGTTGGATGTAATTGGACGTGGAAAGGTAAGCAAATTTACTGTGTAAGAAATTCTGTGTTTTGTTTTTGTATTAGAGTTCAAGAAAATACGTTGTATTGGTTTATGACTCAATTTTGTCTAGCTACAAATTGTATTTCTGTAGCCTTACAGATATTTATACAGGGATCAGAATTTTCCGCGGATTTCCGCTGTTTTTGAACCCCAAAGGCATTCCGACTTTTTCACTTTTTCTCTTGCGTAGCAAACAAACTCAAAATCCGACTGTCTCACTCTTTCCTTTATTGCTCTGGCGCACCCTGGCGGCCGTTAGAAAAATTGGCCGCATTGTTGCTCAAGCTGCAGGGACTGAACTGCATTTGAACTTATCTTGCAGTATTTACAAAAAAATCAGTTATGTGGGCAAATTATTTTAATCTTCTAAAAATGTTGCTTAAATGATAAATATAAGCATGGTTTTGGACAAGTAAATTGCCTAAAACCCAGGAGCTGGGGGGGGGGGGCGTTAGGCTCCGCCCTGCTTTATTCCTGGACCCTGGCTATTTCAGCTGAAAATGAAAATCTCCATTCTGATCCCTGTTTATACTTGAGTGTATTGTAGTGATGTTTGACTGGCATAGGCAGGGTCTGGCATGATATTCTGATGGTTTAACATTGAGCAAAAATTTCACTGTCACAGTATCACCTTATTAAAAATAGTCTTAAAATGCTATTTTTCATTATGTTTCAATAAAACAAATGCAAACCGACGTCCCCATTTAATAACTTACTGTAAATTCCGGACTGTAAGCCGCACCCACCACATTTTAAGAGGAAAACCGATTTTGTACTTACACAAGCCGCAACTGTATATAAGCCGCATGCGCCCACATTAAAAAAAAATGTAACACAAAATTAACCCAAACCCGACTAAGTCCCGCGATTGAAACTGAATGTCCTTCATAAAAGTACACAGTCCAAAAATCACAGCCGGCAAAATGAACGGAAAATAATACCGGTACTTAAGGTTTGATGCAGACCTGCAGAGTCCGGGTCCCATTGAAAGTAATCCAAGGAAAAAAAGTGTATATTTCCAAAGGTACGGGTGGGAAGAATATATATCCACTATTGTCTGCCGCGTCCACAAACACCTTTACCATCCCCACTTCCCATCAGCCCGCGTTTTTTTTCGCCCCTTTTCTATTCGCCCGTGGGAAACATATCAGAATAAGTGTCTGAAATAAAGACATTACAAAAATATACAGTTGCAAATACATATTATTATACATAGTTACACATATTTACAAAGAAAGACGGTACACCTAGAGAGTTTTCAAAGCTTTAATAATAATAACTTTCATCCCAAATGGTGCCTGTGACGGGTAGCAACACGCTCGCAACACAGTAAACGGGTTTGGTAAAAAAAAAAAACATACCGTACTTGTAAAAATCACAGTAAACCATCCTCATATTCCTCCTTAGAACTGAGGCTGTCAAAGTCGTCTTCCTCAGTGTCTGAAAGAAACTTCGTCATATAGACGTCGTCCCACGCTCCCTTATTCCAAAACACGCAACACACTCGCTCCTTCTTTATCGGACTGCTCGATTGCTTTTCGCTTGAAAGCTGCGTCATGTGCCTTTTTGCATTTTGCATAATGAGGGTATGTTTATGCTAATTTAATTTACTGTATGCACAAGCTAAGAAGTATCAGTCTTCCTCGGCGCATATATTCCACCGGTCTAAATCTTACCTTTTGTATTCGAGCGCCGCTGGCGGCCGTTAGAAAAATTACATAAATTGGCCGCATCACTGAATAAGCCGCAGGGTTGAACGTATGGGGAAAAAAGTAGCTGCTTATAGTCCGGTATTTATTCTGTATAAAATATATAATTCCATATAAATTAAACATACATGATTTATAACGATGTTAGTGTTGTTCCACTGCAAGTTGCGCTGTGTCGTTGCAATAGTTGAACGCTATTGAAATCTTTGCTTATATTAATATGATAAATTGTCAAACCAAATTTGAATTTCCCTGCGGGGATGAATAAAGTATCTATCTAAACCAGATAGCGGCCCATGTCTACTTGGTAAATTCTTTAACACGAATAATGAAATACTTTTGAATGTGTAGCAGTCTATGTTAACCTCAGACACACCTTTATCACACTATTAATATTGTTAAAAGGGTTTTTGCATCGCTTAGTCAGGAATCTGGAGTGCATAAGTAGGGAAATATCGAAAACATAATTGATTCAGCTCTTCAGGACCTGAGTTTGACAAAGGTGGACACTGTGAGCCTCACAAAAGATTCTTTCAGATTGGGCTGACTAAACTGCGGTTTCTGGTTCTGGATGAGGCTGACAGGATGCTGGACATGGGCTTTGAGCCTGATATGCGCCGACTGGTTAGTTCACCTGGGATGCCAGGCAAAGAGACCCGCCACACGATGATGTTCAGTGCCACTTTCCCTGAAAACATACAAAGGTTTGTGCTTCCAAAAAAAGCAATGTAAGACGTGTTTTCACTGTGGGCTACGAGTTAATCGTTGAGGCCCAATATCTCAGCGGTCGACATTTGGAGTGGTTTGTGCCACCTCTTGACTTTGTTTGGCTGTTTGAAGTTTTATCAATTGGGCCATCACTGGAAACCTGTTGGATAATTGTAATAGCCATTGTTCATTAAAACAAAGCACTACCCTCTGGGAGCCACGTGAAAATGGATAGAAATAAAAAATGTTAACCAAACGTATGTTGTGCATAGAATTTATGGTCAGGTAAAATTGTTAAAATCCGTTTCACTCAGGGTTCATACAGGTGCTTGAAATCCTTAAATGCTTGAATTTTAATGTTTCAAGGATTGACACCGATATTGCTCTCTGGTGGCGTTGTTTTGCCATTATATTTCTTCCCTCATGATTACCAGCAGCTGGTATTAGTTTGTATGGCAGTGTCCTACGAAGCCTCATTTCCCCCTACAGATTGTGCCCAATAGGACAAGTGCATGCTACACTTAAAGAACCCTATAAAATGTGTTTTAGTCAAGGAACACAAATATTTTATGGGCCCTGCTTAAAATTAGAGCGTTTCCTGGTGGTACAAGCAGAAGAACTTACTGCAACTGAAAATGTAAGGTATATATTACAATAATTAAACACCTAAATGAGATTTGTGTCAAAAATATTAACGCACGTATTTTTCAGATCCACAAATATATTTGCGATTTACCCAAGATCTAGAATTCATCTGTCTTGATAAAAAGCACATGCAAGATTAAAAATTGCATACGTGAATCGTATATATTTGTTGGTCTGCAAAAATACCCTAAAATTTGGACTATAACCTGCAACTTTCTTACCAAACTTTCAACACTGGGTCTTATTCAATGCTAGGGGCGGCTAAGCAGTAAAGGTAAGATTTTTTTTTCTCCCCATAACAAAAGTAATCTTGTATAATTTTGTTGTTTAAAGGTTGGCCGCTGATTTCCTCAAGGCAGACTATTTGTTCCTTGCGGTTGGAATAGTAGGAGGGGCTTGTACTGATGTTGAGCAGGTGTTCGTCCATGTCACAAAGTTTTCCAAAAGGGAAGAGCTCCTTGACCTTGTCAAGACCACTGGTAAATGTTAAAATTTAATGTGCTCTGTGTTTGGTGATAATGGCGCTTGGATTCGCAGGAAAAGAGCGCACTATGGTTTTTGTAGCGACAAAAAGACAAGCAGATTTTATTGCTACTTTCCTATGTCAGGAACAACTTCCTACCACAAGTATTCATGGGTAGGTTTCACTTCTTTCGATATGTTTGCTGGCTTACAGTGTGTTTGTTAATGCTTGTCACGTCTCAGGGATCGCGAACAGCGGGAACGGGAACTAGCTTTGAATGATTTTAAGACGGGCAAATGCCCCATCCTTGTTGCGACGTCTGTCGCTGCCCGGGGCCTGGACATACCGGATGTCCAAAATGTGGTCAACTTTGACCTACCTGACAACATTGACGAATATGTCCACCGCATCGGCAGAACTGGCCGCTGTGGTAACATTGGCAGAGCTGTGTCTTTCTTTGATCCAGATGGTGACAATCAGCTGGCTTCTTCGTTGGTCACAATCCTCTCCAAGGTTAGCACTTCACATTACAATCTGAGTAATCTATTTGAGTTATATGCACAAAATGGCTGGGACCGTTGTTTCTTTCAATGTGAAATCAAACAATTGCATACAATAAAAAATGAGCTTTTCAATGCTTATTCTTAATTAAAAACGCTAGAAATTTTTTAATGAGTCGCAAAAATCGCTTAGAAACAGAGTTTAGACTAATTGATAACCCTGCCACTGGACACTACTGAATTTAATAGATGTCATATTTGAGGTTTGTATAGGTGCATGAAATCCTTAAATGCTTGAATATTAATGTGTTTTCAAGGAATTAAATTTGCCTGAGTTTTGAGTTAAATGCTTAAATGCTTCAAAGTTTTGCCTAGTTTCACAACAAATCTGCTTATGAACGACGTCGTCACTGATCTGGTGGCTTTGCCATTGAATTCCCCGTGATTAACTGCAGCGGGTTTCAATTTGTATGGTATTGTCCTATGAAGTGTCATTGCGCCCAAGAGGACAGATGCATGCTATACCCAAACGAAGCACGACGAAATGTGTATTATTGCCAGGATTCCGTATCAATAATGTATTCGGGGCCATGCAAAAAATTGAGGCTGGGTTTCCCACCGGTGAACTGTTACTGTAATGGGAAGAACTTCCCTTTTTTTTTTCCTTTTGACCCACTGTAATAAAATTGTTGCCAGCCTTACGTGTCGCTGAGAACTGCTTGTCCATTTTGTCCTAGCATGGTTTTTCAAACATGTTCTCTGCACACTAAGAACTGAGAAAGATTTGACTCTTACGGTGTTTATGGTTTTCTCTAACAAAGTACCTGATAAATGTTGCTGTCAAGGATTGTATGTTTAATTCATATGATCATACAATTCGCAGCAAGGGAGTGTGCCTGCCATTGGTGTTGAGGCAAAGTCATTAATTATTTTGCCTTGTGTCAGATGCATATAAATTTTATTTTACGCGAGATTCAAAATCTTACATGTAAATCGAAGACACGTCTGGCTCTGCAAAATACATGATTCTACATTCACAATGGATTTCTCTTAACGGTACAGGAAATATTGGAAAACTGGCGTTGAGAAAGTCCTTAAAAAGTGTAAATTCAGCCATAAAAAGGTGTTCTACAAGGTCATTGCAAAACTCGGAACCCAAAAACCCCGTTTATTACATGTTTACTCTAGAGTGCCGTGTCTAATCTCTTATACAATGTTTTACGTTTGTTTATCAATGTCAATAGCAACTAAATAGAATTGTCTTTAATGATATAAAAGTGAGCTGTTTAACCAACCATGCTTTTAAACTGCTAGCATATTGGTGGGATTTAGAATCAAAGTGAAATGCATTATTTTTTAATTGTTTCTTCAAATATTTGTCTGAAAAAAATTATTCCAACTTGTCTCGTTCTGGTTCTTTGTTTTTTTTTTAGGCTCAACAAGAAGTGCCATCATGGCTAGAGGAATGTGCGTTCAGCAATGGGGCTACCAGCTTTAACAAGAACTTTTCCTCCTCGGACTCCAGGAAGGTTGTTCAATTTTTTTTTTAATAAAACTTTTTTGTGTATGTTTGGGGGGGAGCACAATCCCATCTGCAAAATAAAGCATTGTAATCGTTTTATTTTTGCTTCAATTTAAGCCACCAAGAGCCAATATGAACCAGCCAGCCCCTCAAACTAATGATGAAGACGATTGGGAATAGAGGTGGAGGCCTCACTATTACAGATTGTGTGAACTGTTTCAAGAGTCAAGTTGTTTTTATTTCTATCGCCCTTATTGTGGACCAAAACGTTTTTGGGACCACGTTTGAAAGTGCATGTTCCAATGTTGACTGAAGAAATATTTTGGTTTGTTTTTTCATCTGCATGAAAAGTAATATTTTTTTGTACTAGTGTAAATCGCCAACAAAATGTACCCATCGGGGTGAAATAAGTGTTTTGTTGGTTTATTATGATCACAATAAATGTTTTTTTTCTTTGCGAAGACAACAGTTTGATTTCTTTAATTATTTTTTATTACTCGAGGATGTAAATCTCATGTTTCGGCTAAGACGAAAAGGTGTTAATATGTGGAAAACAAAAGAACATTGCACACAAAAGAGCAAGAGATAGAATTGTTAAGAATAGTTTCAAATAACCAAAACTTTCAAATGTGTTTGAAAATAATGAAAAGAACGGCTTATTAACACAGAAAAGAAAAATGAGATTGAAACAACAGCCATGTCTTTAATAATATTCAATCACTGAATGAGATGTGCTTTCCTTTTCAAAAACAGGACAAGAGTATTAATGAAATGTGAGTCGATCAGGCAATTCATTAGTGACCAGTATCTCTCATTCTATATTGAATTAATGAGAAAAGATAGTTGATTCCGATTGTATTGAGAGGAAATTACAATTAAAATTCACGTTAAATTAAATTTGGCATTTTTTGATTTTCATAAGTGAATTTATACGCTCAGCTTTGGCATTGTTTATTTTTGATGTTTGGGCAGTGTGATAGTTAAGAATTTCACTTGGTCAAACGTTTGCAGGTGGCTAAGTGGTTAGCGCGTCCATGGCATGATTCTTAAGTCATGAGTTAAGGAACGGTTGCCGCCCTCCCTGTGAGGACCTGTGTCGTTTGGACATTCAAGTGAAAGAAAAGTTTGCCTTGTTGTAGTCTATAGGAGAATTGAAGCTTGGTAAACTTGTTTTGTCTCATCGTGCGTGAGAGCTTCCAAAAAGTGTGAGATGAATCTTATCATTAAATTTTTAAATACGAGCGCGTTACAATTGACAAACCTTACAAATGTTGATCTATAGCTGGTTAAATTAAAAAAAAAAAAAAAATTGCCTTATGTATTTATTTGATTTAGAATCTTGTGATCCGGGGGTTGTGGAGTCCACCTAGGACGAATAGGATGATAAACTCTGGGGCCGCCTAGTATGGTGGGCATTTGTGCAAGTCCCCATTAGACTTATCGAGAAAAGAGTTATTATCACATGTCATGTTTTAATCTTCGCAAGGTTAACGGCGCAAACGAACACAAACTTACTCACCAACTAACACTGAAATTTGTTTTGCATTGCTGGGAAGTTGGAGACCCTTTTGAACTTTCAGGAGGCCCTCCAAAGGAGGGAGACAGAGAACCTGACAAGAAAAATCTCTTTAATTATTAGAGATGGAAACATAAAATTTATTTCAGAATAAAATTGTTTAAAGCTGAAAACTATGTTTGACAATAGATTAAAAATGACCAATTTAACCAATTACAGAAGTTTGGAAATTTAATTGTTGGTTGAATTAGTCAAAATTATTTTGTAAGGCGTTCCTCAAATTAATGGCAGTTTTTGTTGATTAAAATAAAGGGGCATTAATCTCAGCAATGACAAATATTGATCCATGAATGTCATTCATGTCTCAAAAGGAGGGATGATGGATGACAAAGGTTTAAAAAATCCTGGAAAAAAAAAATCTGAAGTCATTTACATGGACTTCATCGAACTATAAAATATCAGGGGGGACTAGCCAAAGAACTTTTAAGCTGCCATTTCTTTTACTCGCCACACAGGGACTGTTAAAGCCTGGTGACCAAATCCTAGTATGAGCCATAAAAAGGAAACACTGGGCATCTCCACGTTGAGGTGGTCCGTATGATGTCTGGCTAACAACCCCAACAGCCGTTAGGATCGACGAGAGGTCCACGTGGATCCACCAGTCCCAGTGCAAAAAGGTCCAAGAACTACCACCACCGTCAACAACCGACCGAAGAGAGTTCCGTGGTATCGAGCGACTGGTGAAAAATCCGTCCTCACCATGTGACTCAAAGCTCTCTATCGGTGGGGCGAGTCAGCAGTGGGGTACGCAGGAGAATTGTACTGCTATGAGTGGTACCTGCACGTGATCAACCCAGACCAATCGTACACAAATACTTGGTCAGCCTGCTTTTTGCCTTCAGGCTACCCAGGTTATGGACAAAAGGTAACCCGGTCACTGAACACTGAAACAATAGTGGCTAGCCAAAACATTATGAATATCTACCGGAAACGAGACTTTGGCCCTTGGCCTAGTTGTTGATCCGGAAGATGAAGTGTTTGAAAAAGATCCATATTGGTTATTGAGAATATGTTACATGTCCCCAAAAGGGGTTTTCCTTGCGGAATGTGTGGTTTTAGATGTGGGCAAGGTTGGATCATACCAAGTCCTTTGTTTTGGACACATAGTCAACCAGAACCAAAGGGAGACAACCATTATGAAAATTGGGTATTTCCAACGGGTGAACATGAACACCCATTCGACTTCAACACATTATATCGATATGCTAAATAAGTTGCTGGGAAAAATAATCGCAGCAACTGTTTTGTGTGCTCCTACACGCCTAATTCTGTCTCACAACCACACATATATGTTACAGCCATGGCTAGAAAGGATGCATTAAGAATCATACGGGCCACACAGGGTGAAAAGCTATTAGCAGAACACCAAGCACTACCCAAACACCTACGAGAAACACACATTGGCTTACTCACTACAATTTCACCACATTATTAATTTCATACACAAACAACATAGGGGAAGCATGGTGTTTCCCTTTTGTTTGTGGTTAGGCCCGGAATAGTAGATAATAACATAGTAATGAAACAATAACATTAGATGAAAAGAAGATAAAGACAAAATATACTGTATTAGATGGGTGGAATGCATATTTGTCAATACCTGTAAAAGCTTCAGGAATATGGACCCCTGTCACGATAATCGACCATATATATGTTTTATTTGCCAACCAACTTTCAAACACATAGCTGTACCAAACGGGGATTTACCCCTGCCAAATTTATAGCTCATAATGGAACTAATGTACCCAAGGAGTTCAAACACTGCTCAGTGAGATCTGCGCTTCCAACAGGCCGGCTTGTCGCGGTGTCGTGCGTATCGCACCCGAAAGTGTCCATGAATTGTGACTAGCACCTCTAGGGTCAAAAGATGCCTTTTCCTCAAAAATTTCATTCTTCTTATAAGGTTTCGGTTTTGGGAGATTTTGACTCCCAAATTCCAAGCCGAGAGTTAACTTTTCTCCTCACAGAAACGCATTGTTTTTACAAAGTTCAATATCCCTATTGCTCATTTATTGTACTCCAGCGCTATCTAGCGACCAACATTGTACACTGCATTTAAATATGTGATTCCTGTCTGAACCAATCAGAATCCTCTTACGTGCCCTTGCTTTAATCTATCCTCCAATCAGAATCCCCGAAACCTTTCAAAAAGGAGGCTCACGCTTCAGTCCGCGGAAGTATTTCATCTGAATTTAAGAACGCCATTTTACCTTGTTTCAATGTGCTTGCTTTCCTGTAATAAACAAGTTTGATTGTTACTCAAAAGTTTATTTCATTCGGAAACCGTTTTGAACCTGACACTTTCATTCAGAAAAAACATCAATTTGAACTACTACTACTAGGCAAAAATACATGAACTATACCAATTTTTTTTTCACGAAAAAAAAGTGGCTAAAATATTCGCAGCAAGGCTTTAGGGCTAGGACCTTAGCTTGGCCTTTTGGCTGAGAGTAAGTGTCCCGGCTCCTAGGCTTTGTAGCGTATTATGAACTGACCGATAACGGATAATGAATAACGAAGATAGAACAATAACCCTTAAACCCCCCCATAGTAGAATCCTACCTGAAATTGCCGCCGTGTTTGTCTGACATCTGCTACGCTGTACTCTTGACACTGGTTCTGGTCCGCATTGGATCACGGGTGTTTTCAGAAAGCGGGCCGGATTTGGTATCCTGAAAATATGTGAGGGCTGGACTATTCAGCCTGTCATTCTTTGAACAGTCTTTAATAAATTCATCCTCCGGGAAAGGATTGCACTGCAGGCTCGTCGACCTCGTCGCTCACCGATGTAGTATTTTCAGTTGACTTGCAGGGTCTTGTGAAAAAACGCTGCCGTGCCGTTAAAACAGCTTCTAGTTGCTTCACCTTTTCATAGCATTTGTTTACAGTTTGCTTGTCGTAGTCCACATGTTTTGTCTGGCAGTGCCTTTTGATATTATATTCTTTGAAAACAGACACAGTCTCTTAGAAAATTGGGCAGACACAGTTTTTTTTGGATTGCAATGAGAAAATATTTCCATATCCACTTGTTCTGATAGCGGCAGCCCTCACTGTCTACTTTCTTTTTTTTTTTACAGTCGTCATGTCTGAAATAGGGTTGGCTTAAATGATCACAAAGCTACTAGGAAGGTGTCCATCGTTCTTGTAAATGTAGCATTTCCTTCAAGTCAAGTCAAGTCATTACTATATGTATAGCCCTTAATCACAAAGCGTCTCAAATTGCTGCACAGGTTATTGCAAACCACAGACTATTATTACACTAGCCCCTGATCTAAAACCTACATGAGGGCAAGGAAAACTTAAAATAAAATAAAAAATAAAAAAAATAAACTCAACATGAAGAAAATGAAGAAACCTTGAGAAAGGGACCAGACATGGGGGAATCACCCTTCCAGGATGACTAAGCTGCAGTGGATGTTGCAATAGCAGATAATACACGTATATTGTCACACCCCTCTCTTTTTCTTTTATACGATATTGTCAGGTTACAAAGAAAATAAACCATATCGTTAAGAAATGCTCATTACCAACAAGTTTGTTTTTGTTTTTTTGAACCCGGAACATATTTTTTTCTGCAAGGTTTTGTTGCCTAGCCGCAATGCATTGTGGGTCGATGTCTTACAGTCAAGCCGAGCCAAATATGGCTGCTAACCTAAGGCAGCGAAGAGAGCCTTCAGATGCAAGCTTATGAATGAAGTTTTTAAATTGTAAATCCCCCTGTCAATCTCACCGGACCACACGTGAATGACTTAACACGTTGTCAACAAGCAACTGAATCACAAACAAGTGAGGTTAAAGTCTCGTATGAATTCGGACGAGAAGGAGGACTGTGAGTGTGCGCCACCACAGGCCGACATTAGCCGAGAAGGAGGAGCTGACAGGTGGGTACGTGACGAGGAAATAGTCGAGGATGCTGAGGAGCGCTCTTCAACTGGTGGTGTGACTTTATGTCCGGCTTTGCTCCGTGCTGCACCATTCACTAATTGTTGAAAAAAGATTAAGAAAAAAAACTCATTCTTCCAGGTCGGTTGTCTGCCTGTATTAGCTTGCCACATTAGCACAGGTACTAGACACTGCAATATAATTTATTTTCTGCAACGCAATAGGCGAAAATGATTTTGTTTTTTTAAATGGATATGTCATGCATATTTGTATGCGTTTGCTAAATTTTAGTGGAAGCTGATCGGTGTGTTTCATCCTCTCGACATGGGATCTGATGTTTACTAGCTCTGACGCTATGTACTGTTACTCTAGTTTATTTTAACTTGATGTGCATTCGGTCCTACACTCACAACAATCTTTGCAGTCACAGCCTGCTGCTTTTTGACATCAATGTGTTTTTGTTTGTTTCATTAGTCAAGACGAGCCTGAAGCAGAAAACCAAGAAACAAGCCGAATGTAAGTGTTTTACTTGTGATGCCAACTTCCTTGTCTCGGTCAAAATGCTTTCAATTCACATTAAGTTATATATCTACATGTTGTAGTGGGATAAGTTGTAGTTAAAGTGCATTAATATTTAATGTTTAGTTTTGGGAACCGATCAGCGCAATTCTACTGTGAAATGCTCTGATTGGTCAATCGCCAAATAGTGTCATTCTCTGGGCGTGGTTGTTGCTCTTACCCTCAGTTTTCACAAAAAATGTATTTAGTTTTGCAAACACTATAGCCTTTTAGTGGCAATCCTTTCTTGATCTTTGCCATAACCTTTGACTTGGGCTATCAACCAGAAAGACACTCTGCACCTTTTAATTTGTCTTCAACTTCTGCTAATAAGCAAAATTATTGAATTATTAAATTTGCTAAGAGCAGTGTTCATTTTACCCGTGAAAAGTGATGGTTCCTAGGGACTCGCATGCTCAAAAATCTATGGGTCCCAACAGAGATCTATGGGTCCCCAAAATTTAGTGTTATCGAGGTTGAAATTGTAAATCGGCGACATATATATGATATAAATCTATATATTCATTCAGTTTTAATCATCACACTCAATTGGTAATACAAAGCAGTGATCACTTCAGATTTTTCAGTTCACAAAAATATTGTACATTATACAAAATAATATTGCTGAAATATTAGTCTATATATTCATGCAGTTTTAATCACTTCAGATTTTTCAGTTCATATATTCTTCGTGGTTTGCTGTCCCGCCACAGTTGTAATGCCTTCTCAAGGTCCAATTGCAGCAACGGAATTTCCATAGCTAATTTGTGGTTTTCATTGTAGTTGTGCCGATCCAATGTGCTTTTCTGAAAGTCCGTATTGCGGAATGATTTATGCAATCCAGTTTTTTTTGTCACGCTGGGTGCACGCATCACAGAACATGTAGCCTCTGTTATCATCCTCCTCATAGCGTAACCAGGAATATAATTGAGTCAATTTTGGCAGAAATGTCCTTTTCTTGCTAGGAGTATTCTTTTATTTTCTTTCGTCGAATCGTTCGCTTCAAAACACGTGTTTTCCTTGCCTTCACGGTCTTTCGAAGAATTTCTCCGCTGTTTTTTCGTGCCGGAATTATTGCCGTTGTTACCACTTTCTGTATTATGTTTCGACTTATTACCGACACTGAAGAAATTACCAATTTTTTGTTGATTTGCACCTAATACCAACTGTTTTTACGGAGGCATACTTCTCTTTTACTCGACAACCACCAAAACAATGACGTCATCTCGAAGCAACGAGATCTCGAAGCGACGAGATCTTGTTTGCCGAGATCTCGTTTGTGGCGGATCTGCCTGACGAAAAGTTTGGAGTGCGGTAAATCTTTGTTAAAAAAAAGTAATTGGCTAATAATGACAATTTTGGGGCAAAAAAGTTGCGTCCCAGGGACGCACGTTGATTTGAGACTATGCGTCCCCAGCAAAAATGATGCGTCTAGGACGCAGGGACGCGGGCAAATGAGAACACTGTAATAGACGCGATGAAAGAGTATCTTGTGCAAAACACCTAACTGGATGGAAAAAAACTTAAAATTAAAAATGTTTACTTCTGGACTTAAATCTGTGAACCAAGATGTACAGGGCAACTGCTCTTATTTGTTATTCCGCAAATTGGTTCACATGGATAGAGTCTTTACATACAGTCCTTGTGCATTTTCATGCAGAATGACCAGTTGGCGACTGCCACTGTCAAATTTACTCTCATAACATTTTGGGTTTTAATCCCATCTCTATCCTTCCTTTTTGGAGTTTGCATATTCTTCTGGAACTTGGCGCAGTTTCCTTAGGTTCTTCCTCCAATATTCTAAAAATGTCAATCTCTGGTTAAAATACTTCATGGTACATGTCTGTTGTCTAATAGTTGATGGCTATTTTAGACCATATCTTTCCTAAACTCAACTTCGACAGCCTACAGCTCATCAGGCTGTAAAACCTGTAAGGATAATTGCCATATAAAAATGATGGATGGGTTTTTAAATTAATTTGAAGGCGCCTTCATAATCTTGCATACAATTTGACATGTAAAGTTGGATGCCTTGTCCTCCCTTTTGCTAGCATGGTTGAATTTGTTCTGATAATATTTATAGCATATTTATTGACGAACACTCTTTTTCAAATTTTGTTATTTTATTTTCTTGCTCTGCTCACAGGAAGCGAGCAGCTGCCAAGCATCTAATAGAGCGCTATTACCACCAGTTAACGGAAGGCTGTGGAAATGAGTCATGCTCCAACTCATGGTGTGCCTCAACCTCCGGCTTTCGCCGCATGGACAACAATGCGGCTGCTGTCAAAGCCCTCGAGCTCTACAAGGTCAATGCAAAACTCTGTGATCCACATCCTTCAAAGAAAGGTACAGCATCGGTCTACCTGGAAAACTCGCCCTGTAGCAATACAAAGATGAACCATAAAGATGTCCATTCTGTACGGGACAATTTCAAAGGTCAGTTAAAAATCAAATAGAAGTTCATGAATATGTCTGCATATGTGTCAGGTGGTTTGTCATTGCAAAGGAGCCAATATTCTTTTGATGATCATCAACATTTTGCATGAAGTAGAACTTGTTGTTTGGGTTAGGGTTAGGGTTTAGGGTTAGGGTTAAATTATCAGAATGCAAACAGTGTAGTGGAATCATTTGAAAAAGAAAAATCCCCAAAGTATCTTATTAGTTTGGTTGATTACTATTTTGACAAGGCACAAATGCCACTTTTAGCTCATACATTAAATTGCATCATTTTTAGTTTAAAAGTACACCCAGAATTCTGGCAGCAATAACCACAATGGGTTCATTTTTGCGAGATCTGTTTTTCCCAAAGTCAGTCAATATTCCTAATTACCAATCTTTGCCCATTTACAATTATTGATTATCTTTTACATTCATGAATTTTGTTCAGTCTCCCACCAAGGGATCTGCCTTGTGGAACTAATATGGTGTTTCAATATTTGTATTTTGTGTCCATCGAATTGACAGAGATTGGTTGATAGACAATCAGAACCATACTTTAACTCGATTTATTTAAAACATGTTGAAAATGTTTTTGATAAATTAGTTTATTCTCATCTGGAATCAAAATTTGGCCTTTACGAGTGTCTCTACATTGTGTTTTCAAGATGCCATCATAGCTTTGGGTTAACTTTTGCCATATTTTACAGATGTAAATTACTTGACAGAGGAGAAAGTGTATGAGATTTTGGCCATCTGTGGTGAGAACGAAGATTACTCCCCTCTCATTAGAGTAATCGGCCGAGTGTTCTCCAGCGCCGACGTCCTGGTACGGAGCTTCAGGCGGTCGAATCCCCACACCAAGGAAGAACTCAAGTCCCTTCAGGAAAAGGACGAGGACAAAGATGAGGATGAAAATGAGACTGCAGCCTGCTCCACCATGGCCATGGAAGAGGATTCAACGAACTCTTCATTATCACGGCTGGGGGAGGGTTCATCTGGAGATGGCGCTGTCCAAAAGCTGGGCCCCGACGAGGTGACTGTAGACATTGAAGCGGTGCGTCGAGTTTACGAGCGCCTGCTGTCCAATGAAAAAATAGAGGCTGCTTTTTTGAACGCGCTGGTCTACCTTTCACCCAATGTAGAGTGCGACCTAACGTACCATAATGTTTATTCTCGCGACCCCAATTACCTAAACTTGTTTGTTATAGTGATGGAGAATCGCAACCTCCATAGCCCAGAATACTTAGAAATTGCCCTCCCGCAGTTCTGCAAGGCTATGAGCAAACTCCCGCTGGCCGCTCAGGCCAAACTCTCTCGATTGTGGGCGCACTATAGCACCGCGCACATTCGGCGCATGGTAGAGACCTTTCAGCAGCTCATCACATACAAAGTGATCAGCAATGAGTTCAACAGCCGCAACTTGGTGAATGACGACGACGCTGTGGTTGCTGCCACCAAGTGCTTGAAGATTGTCTACTATGCAAACGTGCTGGGCGGCGACCTGGACACAGAGCACAACGAGGACGAAGATGAAGAGCCCATCCCGGAGTCGAGCGAGCTCACCCTGCAGGAGCTACTGGGAGAAGAGAGGCGGAACAAAAAGGGCCCTCGGGTGGACCCGCTGGAGACAGAGTTGGCCATTCGCACCAATGACTGTCGCCGGCCGCTCATCCCATTCGAGGAGTTTGTCAACGAGCCCCTGAACGAGGTGCTCGAAATGGACAAGGACTACACTTTCTTTAAAGTTGAAACAGAAAACAAGTTTTCCTTCATGACCTGCCCCTTCATCCTCAATGCTGTTACCAAGAATCTGGGATTGTACTACGACAACCGTATCCGTATGTACAGCGAACGGCGCATCACGGTTCTATACAGTTTAGTGCAGGGCCAGCAACTCAATCCGTACCTACGGCTGAAGGTCCGGCGGGATCACATTATTGACGACGCTTTGGTCAGGGTACGTGTGGCTAATTCCTGGGATTTTAAGATAAGGGACCCTATTTATAACTGGAGATGTGCTTTTTAACAGCTGGAAATGATTGCAATGGAGAATCCTGCAGACTTGAAGAAGCAGCTGTATGTAGAGTTTGAAGGAGAGCAAGGTGTGGATGAAGGCGGTGTTTCCAAAGAGTTCTTTCAGCTGGTAGTTGAAGAGATCTTTAACCCAGATATTGGTAAGATTTCCTGGCTCAAATGTCCACTTATAAAAAAAAGGAAAAAAAACACATACAATTTGTGACAGAAGTTCACAACGGTGGGTATTTTTTGCATTAAAACGCCTTTGTTAGAAGTACCTTTACTACTATTATTTTAAAGCGTAATTAAACCTATTTTTTTTCTTAAAATGTTTTGATTGGGTCTCCATTAGCCTTAACATTGTATTTTGATATTTGTAGAATTTAAGAATTTATTTCTAGATTGTACGGGGCGGCAGTAGCTCAGGAGGTAGAGCGCTCGTCTTAGGATCAAGGGATCCCAGTTCGAATCCCGACTCGTCCGTGTTACATGTCGAAGTGTCCTTGGGTAAGACACTGAGCCCCCAATACCCCCAATAAGCAGGTTAGCACCTTACATGGCTGCAAGGCCGCTATTGGGAAATGTGGAGCACATTGTAAAGCGCTTTGGGAAGTCATTGACTTGAAAAGCGCTA
Source organism: Urocampus carinirostris (assembly GCF_059441175.1). NCBI lineage: Eukaryota > Metazoa > Chordata > Actinopteri > Syngnathiformes > Syngnathidae > Urocampus > Urocampus carinirostris. Next base: position 49,105,830 of record NC_142351.1, read on the forward strand.
TATAAATGCAGATCATTTCATTTCATTTCAAGGTGAAAAGCAAAATTCCGTTTTATCTGACTCTTGGGCAGCCTATTTTGAACCAATTGTTGTTAACTTGCTCTTTGATGCATAGCAATTATTAAACATTTCTTTGGGCCTGAGTGTTCATTCGACAGTGTTCCCAAAATGCTGTGTTTAGAGTAGTAAAAACACATAGAACATAAAATGGTTGGGAAATTTGGCTGACTTGCGTTTTTACTGAATCACCCTATTGTCAAATTGTTGATACCACATCATTACTCATTCCCCCTCAGAATAAATATGATCTGACATCACCAAAACTTTGAGAATGATATTTTTGTGGAGCCAGCACTTGATAAGATGACAGCAAATAATGATCTGTTCCCGTTTCTTCGGCCCACTCGTGAGCCAGTGGCATCATAGTCGAGGGAAATCAATATGTACAGAAAAACATCAAGGCTTTTCTGGGGCTGTTATATTATGGTTAAAACACTTGAGTTTCCACAGATTCGAATAATACCAAACATTACAAGATAAAATCACATTTGCAAGCTCTGCAAGCATTTAAGTCAAACAGTGGCTAATGTACAAAATTAAAACTCATCGTATTATAAGGTGCATGGTCAGCTTTTGAAAAAAAAAAAGAAGTTATTAGGTGCACCTTATAGTGCAGAAAATACACATATTTTGTACATATTTCTGATTGTTGATTGAGTTAGCTTCGACGGATTTAGCCACACAATATTTTAAGACGGGCTGGACCTTATTGTTTGATTGAATGCTTACTTGATCCAATACACAAATGCTTTCTCTCTTTTGGTTGACAACAGCCAATGAACATGTCTTGCATAAAATGTCCCATCGTCTTTTTATTCTCTATCATTTATTCAAATCACTATAAGCTTGCGGGTGATCGACTTATCAAATAGCCAATAAAATTCTGAAAAAAAAAAGTTTTCTGGTTTGCATTTGTACTCTTGAATAAGTACCAGCCTAATACTTGAAGCAAACATTATCAAACACATGTAATGAGCAGGGCGCAAAGCTTTACGCATAATCGTGCTTTTGAAAGAGTTGTTCAAATGACGAGGCATCAGCCCCTACTGCTCCCAACATAATTTTGCTTTTCATTTATATAAATGCTTGCTTGTTCAGCTAAATTGTGAGTTTACCTTGTTTTCCCCACGTGTTTACGAGAGGGCGTAGGTTACGTTTCTGCACAACAATAGCACAGTGTCATCTCACGCTGATTAGGTTTCTTATTTTTCAAACCTGGATGATTCTTACCTTTCGCTAGAACTGTGGCCCTTTTGCAAAGGGTCACCCATATGGCACACTTTACCTTCTCCCGGACTTCTCCTTAGGAAAACTTGTGTGAAATGCCCATTCCTTTGTAGTATTGTTGTCAAATATGAGGTGGAGCTCAGGAAGGCTTTGGGGTGTAATCCTGTTGTGTGATTCAGTCCCACAACTCTGCTACATTATTTTCCAGGCAGATTTATGGAGAGAAAAAAGCCGTACACAAAATCTGGTGTATGTGTGTTTGTTTGTGTATTCAAACTTCCAAAGTTCAGTGCCAGTAATACCTAAACAGATTTTGACTGTAAAGGACAAAACCTCTAAGTGTCGTCTTCAAAAAGACAGAAACAGTGCTGTTTCTCCAAAACGGTTCAAGTGCAGTTTTACTATGGGTGCACCTTTTTAGGTGTTTGGGTAAAAATACCAGGTAAGGGTAAACTCCTAAATTGTGTCCCTGGCCCATTCATCAAATCTTTATATTTTTATTTTACAACCTGTTAGCAGGTTCTCTTTCCACTTCACTTATAAGTTTATATCAAAGACAACACAACGTGCTTTCTAAATGAATGTGTACACCCTGTTTTTAGGTAGTCTGAGCACAAGAGGGCCCTGAGACATCACTTACCTGAAGTAATTGTTTTACATCCAACTCTGTAGAAGGCTGGTGGAAAGTAATAAAGCTGGATGTGAAAATGTCAGTAGCAACTAGCTAATGCGCCTAAAATACATCTGGAGAGAAAATAGCATACCAGGTGTCGTTACAGAAAGTCAGTACAATAAGTTCTTTTCTGCAAAAAGTTTGAATCTAAAATTATAGGAAAATGTAGTATAATAGGTGAAATATTCCTCTTTTTAAATAAAACGTGTCTTTATCCTCTGTCAGGTAATTATGTTGGAACGCAAGAACCCTCTTCTTGGGAGAATTCTGATCCATGGGTTCTCCCAGGGTTATTATTCTGTAAGAATACTACTGCTGTCCACTGTATTTGATTTTTGTTTTTCTTGTTAGACTATATTAGTGAAAACATATTTTTTGTCAATTTTCTACCTGGCTATATATGGGAAAAGCGGTTATCCAGGTGATTATTTGCCCACTTACTCCTTTAGGAGAATACATTTTTTAATTTAAAGATTAAACTCACCAACTAACCAGTTGTAAAATATCAAAATGATTATATTTGTGTATTTCTTTAAGGTATTTAAGGAACACAAATTCAGAGAAAATTAACTGCTCTTATACAAGAACTACACTGGTGAAAAAAAAGACGTGTCGGTCAAAGAATAATGTGCTTTCTTTAAGGTTTTCACTTGGTTGAAAGTGAGTTTTTGAACTCCTCTGCTCAGTGGAAACGGCTTGAGGAATAATGCAACAAGTGTTGTTTCCTCTGGCAGGCATGTTTACATATGATGAACTCACCAAACTCTTTTGGTTCAACGCTTCGTCATTTGAGAACGAAGGCCAGTACACCCTCATCGGCATAGTTCTTGGCCTCGCCATCTACAACAACTGCATCCTGGATGTTCACTTTCCAATGGTGGTCTACAGGAAGCTGATGGGCAAGAAAGGAACCTTCAGAGATCTTGCAGATGCCAATCCTGTAAGTGTTAGTCTGTCAGTAATCTATAGTTACAGCTTTCATTTACAATTGTACATTCTCAAATTTACACTCGACAGATTCTACACCAGAGTCTCAAAGAGCTTCTGGAGTACACTGGCAGTGTTGAGGAGGACATGATGATCACGTTCCAGATTTCTCAGACAGACCTATTTGGGAACCCACTCATGTATGATTTAAAGGAAAATGGAGATAAAATTCCAGTAACGAATGAAAACCGAAAGGTAAGTCACGCCCAAATGTCTGGCGACGCTGAAGCTACAAGAAACAATTCTTTTCATTTGTAAATGTATCCAGGAGTTTGTGGCTCAGTATGCAGAGTACATGTTGAACAAAAGTGTGGAGAAACAGTTCAAAGCATTCAGGAGAGGTTTCCACATGGTCACAAATGAGTCGCCACTCAAGTACCTCTTCAGGCCTGAAGAAATTGAGCTGCTTATATGTGGTAGCAGGGTGAGATCACTTCTTTTGTTCAGGTTTAAGATTTATATGGCCCATTGATTAGGTACGCCTTCCTTAAACATTCGTAGTTTACAACATTTTAAGCTTAGTGGGCAGCATGGTTTCATGTGTCATTAAAAAGTTGAAAAGGAAACATTTTCTTTATTCAGTTTGTTTTAATAATGCCGCACTGAGATCCAATATCACTTATACTTTTTTTTTTCCCTCCGAACCTATCAGCTTTTCTTACTTTAAGCAAAGCTGTTCAGGGCAGAACACATTAGGTAGGAGGAAGGGCCGGACGGGGGAGTTGTTGAGAGTAACGGAGAGTAATTTCAGGCCCGTCACCATGTTTTTGTTGTTATTTGTTAATGTATGACTGATTAATCATTTGTTTTAAATTGGCTTAAAAGGTTAGGTATTTTGAAACATTACGCACTAAAAAAATAACAAAAAGTACATCACTAAGCTGTTGGCTATCAAGGTAACATTAGTAGTTGTGTAGAGTTTAGCAGTTACCATGAAGTGATTGTAGAAATGGCAGTAAAGCAATCGTTCAGAAGAAAAAATAAGGTATCGCAAGATAAATTATTGCTGTAAGCACTACCTAAAAGAACACTTATCGTAATTACACATGCATTATTACTTTTGGTGCTCGCTCCAACAGCACCAAGGGAAAATGACAAAATACATGGTGATTTTATAACAAGGATAGCAAGTACCTTTTTTGGGGGGGAGGAGATATCCATGAATTTCCCGTACTTAAATCCAACTGGCCTTGTAACTCAGTATCAATCTCGTTAGTTGCCCGACTGTATCCAGAATTATCCCAAATTTCGTCAGATAGCCCTTGATGAAAAGTTTGCTAATTTACCAGATCAATGTACCTTTGGTAGTGCATTTCAGTTTCCCTTTTGCCTTATTACGATATAAATCCCTCATAAGGTGTCATTTTTGTTCTGTGCTGTGAGTAAAAAAAAAGCTTCAATTTCAGCACAGCTTTTTTAAAATGTATTTTCTTATCTTTAATTTATTAAAGAAATTAAAAGATACCTTTTTTTCAGTTACACGTCAAACATTGAGTGTCCCGCCCCACAATTATGCAGATATGTTGCAAAGTATTTCACACGCTAGGGGACTCAAAAAATGTAGTCTCAAAGTTGACCGATTTGGCTTATTTCCTTTAGAGGTGTAACGTTATTGGATAAATACATTACTCTTTAAATTGCAAGTCCGATTAACACAACATATCCGAAACAGACAGTGATTGTAGTGAACAGAGATTGCATACTGCTCATTTCTGTCTGGATAAATTGGAACTTGCTTCCAAAAGCTGCGTGAGCAAGTTTACATGCCGCCGCTACGGCATGCGCTCCCTCTTTGCCTTCTTCTTTAAGGTAGGCAATTGTGGCTTTTCGTTTCTTTTTCACTGCGTGTCTCGGGGTTGGTATAGTATTGTCTGGGTAGCTCCCCGTTAGCACCAGGGCTGCCGAGGGCTTACAGTTTTGTTTGCTCCAGATTAGCCTGCTTTGTCTATTAATTTATTCCCAGCCAGGTTCGTGTTAGTTGTTGTAGCCGTTTTTCCTTGTTGGTTCCCGGTTAGCCTGGCTGCTTACTGCGTGCCTGTGCGTCAAAGCTGCGGCAGCCTTTCCTCTGTCAGTCAGTTTGTTAGCTCTCCGTGTGTTATTTTTGTCAGTTAGTCCTGTTTTGGCTGCCAGGCCTTTATTGTGCCAATATTGCATCCACCTGCAACACAACGCCCTGAGGCATCCTCCACAAAAAATCTACCAAAACCTGGATTAAAACACTTGTAACCCTTGTGATTAATTTCTATGTATACCAGTATGATGTCTTGCTTGCTTGGGTGCCGGTGTTCTTCACGATGCATCACAGCTCAAGAAGTTAAAGACAAAAAGGCATCATCTCAGAAAATAGTTTGAATATACATATATATATATATATATATATATATATAAAATTAAAACACGTTTTGAATGTTTTAGAATTTCGGTATATCTTTGAGGGATACTTCATACAACATAAAAATGTTTTGTGGATTCTATCTAGCTGTTGTGGCAATCAGTGCTTATTGTAATATTCCGATTTTACTGTTAAGTTTCAAAAAAGGCCCCGGATTAGAAAAATAACTGTGCATTTGTGTAAATGAGTGCAGGTGTACCTATATGTTAGTATTAATCACCAGCTCTGTTGACTTAAGTTCCTCTTTTACAATCCAGAACTTGGACTTCATGGCATTAGAAGACACAACAGAATATGATGGCGGCTACAACCGAGATTCTCGAATCATCAAGTAAGCTGAATTGACAACATGCTCAACGCATTCTACTGTTTTCTTTTGTTTGGTTGAACTTTATTGTGTTCTTGGTATTAAGAGAGTTCTGGGAGACGTTGCACTCTTTTGGCGAGGAACAGAAGCGCCTCTTTCTTCAGTTCACCACAGGCACTGACAGAGCACCTGTGGGGGGGCTCGGTAAACTGAAGATGATTATCGCCAAGAACGGACCAGATACAGACCGGTGAGTACCTTTTTGTTGTAATTATAGTAGCTGTTTGAGCATTCACGGTCAATGTACTAAATGAATAATATTTTCTGGACTGAAAGTCTCTCCAGATCATAGGTCGCACCAGCCCAAAAAGGGTATAATTAAGAAGGAAAAAGCATGTTTTAAGTCGCATTCCGAGCAGAAGTCACATTTTTGGGGAGAAATATAAGTTCAGGGAGTAAATAAAGTTTACATGATTCATATGCCCGTTAATCTTAGTAATGATGTAACATGATAAGAGTTATTCAGATAACTCTAGCATAAAGAACATCAACATTAAATATAGGTAACAACCGAATGTCCGGTTGACTGCTTCCTGTTCCAAAATCTTGACTGATGCAGCAGGTTCTAGATGATTGATATAATGGCTCCAAATTCATGCTCTGTGCAACAACTATGCTCATTATTCTCCCTCAAGGACAAGAAAACAAGAGCATGATAAGCCATGTACTGTAAGTATCAATTTAAACAGTTCCACTGAAGTAGCGGGTGCTACTATCAGAGGGCAGAGTATTCCACAGCACCGGTTTCCGAATGGAGAACTACCTAAAATCTGCGTATTTCTTCTTCTATCTTGGAATTATTAGTAGACTAGCATTTTCCGAGCAAAGGCTTCAAGACACAAACTTAAAATCGCATCTTAAATTGTCAGGGAGCCAGTGCAAGTCAGCTAAAATCGGGGTAATATGATCAAACTTTTTTCTCCTGGTTAAAATTCTTGCTGTACCATCTTGTCTGGGTAATACTGTCGCCAAAGGGCATGCTCAAGATGGAACTTTTTTTAAAACTGCCTTTGCAATGTGTTACATATTTACAAGGACAGCGTTTATTATTTAACCACCAGATGTCACTAAAAATTAGTGAAAACCCACACGCAAGAATACTAACTACAGAGACTCAATGTCACCAAACGGGACCATTTTCTTTCTTTTTTTATTTTTATTTTTATTGTTCTTTTATTTGGCCTAGCCTTTCGCGGTATTTTTGATTTTATGGGTATCCGTAGCAGCAAGATGCAGAAGAATTGTTTTTGATACTTCTAAGTGTGTAAAAATGCATCTTTATATGCAAGTTCATGTATTTTTGCTTTTGCGAGCATTATGCACCTATTATGGGCCATGCAAAAAAAAAATGAACATAGTTTCCCAGTGGTAAATTGTAATGGGAAGAACTTCCTGCAACTGAAAATGTAAGCTACATATGGCTCATTTTTTCATTTTTACCAAACATTAAAAAAACAAACATATTTACGATTTTACTTAAACTCTAAAAACGATATGTCTTGATAAATGCTCACGCAGGTTTAAGAATCGCATATGTAAATTACAGATATATTTTTGGCTCTGCAAAATACATGATTCCCACTGGATTTGGTCTTTTAGTGGTACTGGGGAAATCGAATAATATGCTTTGAGAGTCCTTAAAAAGTGCTTGAATTTTGAAAGGGTGTTTACCCTGGGTTGCCATGTCTAATCTTATTGAATACAATGACTCACCACGTCACAATCAATGACAAAGTCAATTCTGTTCAATTCGCTTGCAATTGTAACGTCATGTTTATTGGTTTAATGTTGCCACTTAACAAACATCGTTTACATTTATGCTTGGCTACAGATTTTCCATGAGTGTTTTGGAGATATTCATTTTGCAATCCTTGACAAAACTTTTTAGTCCTCAGACCTTTCTTATTAAATATGCAAAGCGCTTCATAGTACATGGACCTTTTGCAGAATATCAATGGGAAAAAAAACAAGAAAGCATCTTGCCCTCTGCTTTCTTTACATTTGCAATAGTCTTCATGATGATGTCATATATTTCCCCTCAACAGGCTACCAACATCCCACACTTGCTTTAATGTGCTCCTGCTACCTGAGTACAGCAGCAAAGAGAAGCTGAAGGAGCGATTGCTAAAAGCCATCACTTATGCCAAAGGGTTTGGCATGCTCTGAGCCCCCTACCCCACACCGGCACGATACCACCTGCCCAAACGCACTGCGGATAGACTTCTTCCCAAACCATCAAGCTCTGCCCCCATTTTTTTTTTTAATCCAACACAATGCAAGCATCAGCAAGAGGGAAGTAAGTACTTCTACTGTGCCTGAGTTATCATTGTAATCTTTAAGTGTAAGCACAGAGATTTTCCTGATCAAAATAACCACATCCACTTGACATGGGTGTGCTGCTGCCTCCCCGCTTACCTTTTTATGTACAGAGAGGACAATTTTTCTATTTATTTTAAGTTTTGCCCAGGGGTTCTTTTCATCCAGCAATTTAAAAGAATATGATTCATTTCTGCAGTTTGGACAAACGATTACTTTCATCCAGGATTATTGAAAAAAAAATTGTTGTCCATTAGAACACTGTAGTCAGGTCAGGAAAAAAATATATATAGTTGCCTTTCCTGGATTGTGAATTTCCCCATTGCGGGATAAATAAAGGCTTATTCCATTCTTATTCTTGCTTTTGTTTAAAAACAAAACAAAAATATCTCAGCATTGCACCCCTCAAAGCCTCAAACCCTCAATTGTCATTCTTTCGTGGGGACGTGGCGCGATCAGACTGAGGTAATGACAGAGCTGTGTAAGTGCACTTAGTTTTTTGTTCCTCAATGTGTAGGGTTTTCGTTTCTCTTTTTTTTTTTTTTTTTTTTAAATAAGTGGGAGACAGATCACCATGATTGTCTGGAGCATTTTTAGACACCCTGTCTTCCTGTGTCAACGATACTATAAAAATGAAAAACAACAGTATTTATATATCATCATGCTTTGGATTTTGAGATAGGAACGGTGTACCTTATATAGTTGTTGATTGGCAAGAGTCTGTACCTTGTACATCTTTGCCAAAATTTCTTCTCATACAAATGTTTCTGAAAAGCTTGTCTTTTTCACTTAGTGGAAATGAAAATGGATTTAGCTGTCATGACAGCTTCCACCGCGTGCCACCAATGGACTCATGCTGCATTTCAGTTTGTCTGTGTACAGCGGTCAGTACTCAAACACAACAAATACATCCAACCGAGGGGCCTTACTCAAATTGTTCCTGGAGAGCATCTAAATTGTAACAACATGATTCAGTGTGGACAAAGGACTCTAACCCAGCCATTGCCTGATTGATAGATGAATTAAAAGCTGTGTCCAATATTTTGTCGTCAATGTGTGAACATATATACACTACAGCACTGGTTCTCAACTGGTCTGAATTGAGGACTTGCCATTCCACCGTGATGGCAAGCTGCCACCCAAATCAATAAAAAAAAACTCCACTTCTCAGGTATCCAATGAAAGAATTGTGTGGTTAAAGCAGATATATTCACTTTTTTTGACCAGCAAAACCAAAAATGACTTCAAGCACTATTCACATATAAGACTGCATTGTTGTATAAGCGACCCCCTAACACTGATTTAAAATAGCCATGTACTCAAGGAAATTCAAAGTATTAACAAATGTCTACTCAAACAATGATATGTTTTCTATTATGCAGGTTATAACGATTATTATAGTGGTAAAAAGCTAAAAATACAACATTTTGAACCATTTATTATACCATCCCGCAGTGCTTCAATGGCAGACATTCATGCACCATCTTTGTATATCGTAATCTTTTCCTTTGACTCAATCATTGTTTTCACTGTTTTCCACTTTTCCTTCCCTCATCACTAACTTTCTTGCGATCAATCATCATGGTCAGAAAAATTAAGTAAAACTGACAAAATCACAATAAAATGAGATATGGTAAATCTCAATTCAAGTCACATTTTTTTATATAGCCCTTAATCACAAAAATGTCTCAAAGGACTGCACATGATTACAATGATACGATTACCTGATCTTAAACCAACATGTGGGCAGGGAACAACTCAAAACCTTAGCGTGAGGAAAAAGAGAAACCTTGAGAAGGGACCTCACAAGTGGTAATCCCCCTTTCAGGATGACCAGGGTGAATTACATTTAGCATTACAGTACACAAACATAGTAAACACCAGGTAAGATGTTGAAAATTTGTCGGGAAAGTGCATGACAGCAACGACGCCCCCAGCCTGTAAACTAGTCCAGAAAGTCTATGACGGCCACGACGCAGCTTCCCATCTCGGCCAGCTGGTCCATGCAGGCGTTGACATGCTTCAGGTCAAACGCTGCTCCGCTGACTCGTCTCAAATCGTCCTTCTCCTTCGGATCACCACCGGGCAGGCAGTCGGAAAAAGACAGGACAATACGGAATATGAGGTCAGCATCAATCACAAGCTTTGGAATAGAAGTGTGTCTTAAGCCTTGATTTAAAAACTTCCATTGAGGTCGCAGATCTTATCTCCGGAGGCACCGGGGCCCGGATGGAGAACACCCTCAAGCCTGCAGACTTTTTGGCTCTTGGAGTCACAAGTAGACCGGCATTTTCCGAGCGCAGACTCCGTGCAGGAACATAGGGGGAAATCAAATCAGAGAGATAAGAGGGTGCAAGTCCATGCAAACATTTGTATGTTAATAAGAGAACCTTAAAGTCACATCTTAAGTGGACTGGGAGCCAGTGCAAGTTGGCCAATACAGGAGTAATGTGCTCAAACTTTTTGGTCTTAGTCAAAAGTCTAGCTGCCGCATTCTGAACCAGTTGTAAACTTTTGATGCTAGACATCGGGAGACCAGAAAGCAATACATTACAGTAATCAAGCCGAGAAGTAATAAACGCATGAATTAAAACCTCTGCATCTGATTGAGACAGCATCGAACGAACCTTCGCAATATTACGGAGGTGGTAGAAAGCTATTCTAATAATATTTTTCACGTGTGACTGAAACGACACATTAGGATCAAATACAACACCTAGATTTTTGACCGAGTCACTATGGGTGATATTATATTTGTCTAGGTTCAGGGCAGTGTTTGAAAACAACTCATGACAGTGAGATAGACCAATAATCAACATTTCAGTTTTTTTCCGGGTTAAGGCGCAAAAAATTAAGTGACATCCATCTTTGAATCTCAGTAAGGCAAGCCTCCAGATTTCTACAACTTAACTGTCCAGTTGTCTCCAATGGCACGTACAGTTGAGTGTTATCTGCATAGCAATGGAAACTAATATACTTGCGGATAATGTCACCAAGCGGAATCATATAAATACTAAAAAGAAGGGGGCCAAGTACAGAGCCCTGTGGAACACCACAGGGGACATAAGAGTGTTTAGAGGTCAGATTGCCATAGTTAACACATTGCATCCTGTCTGACAGGTAGGACCTAAACCACGAGAGTACAGTTCCTGAGATACCAATGCATTCTAGACGAACAAGTAATATGTTGTGGTCGACAGTATCAAAAGCAGCACTGAGATCCAGCGGCAGTAACATTGATGAGGCACCGGAATCTATTGCTAAAAGGAGATCATTGGTTACGTTAGCCAGGGCTGTCTCAGTAGAGTGATTTGCCCTGAATGCTGACTAGACAGTTTCAAAGAGGTTATTTTCTGACATGAAGTCATTTAGCTGCTGTGCAACGACCTTTCAAAGTAATATTGCAAAAAATGGCGGATTTGACTCAGGCCTATAACTGCCTAGGCTTTCTGGGTCAAGGTTAGGTCGCTTATCGTGGGTTTAATGACGGCAGACTTGAAGGCTACAGGAACAATACCAGAGGATAGCGATATATTAATAATATTTAAAACTGATGGTCCTAAGATCCGAAACACATCCTTCACCAGTGAAGCTGGAAACGGAACAAGCAGGCAACTAGTTTGTTTGGCCCTACTGACCATCTGTGTTGGACTATCAAGGGACAAATCATTGAAACTGGAGAATGTTTCTGAACAATCGCCGACACGGTCCTTACCTAACACCTCCACATCTTTGAGGTAGGAGGAGGTTGCAGAGCGTTCATTTAAAATTTAATTCCTGATTATATAATTTTTTAATAAAAAGACTTAACTAAAGTCATTAGCAGAATAAGTATAACTATTTGGGTTAATTTGTTGTCTGGTAAGTTTCGCCATTGTGTCAAACAAAAATTTCAGATTATTTTTATGTTTAACAATAATCTTAGAGAAAAACGATGCTTTAGCTGAGGCAAGAGATACTTTATATTTCAGCAAGCTGTCACACCAGGCCAGTCGGAAGACCTCCAGCTTTGTAGTGCGCCATTTTCCTTCAAGTTTCCTGCAACCTTGTTTGAGTGACCTGGTTTCTTCAGTAAACCAAGGTGTATGCTTCTTAGGTCGAAATGTATGCCTTAGGGGCGCCACAGAATCAAGAACATTAACCAAAGTAGCATTAAAGTTGTTTGTAAGTGAGTCAACAGACCCAGTGTACGAAGGGAAGGCTGCAGTACTGTAGGTAGCAGTTCTTTTAAAGCTAATGCCGTTGTAGGGCAGATATTGCGACTGCTAAAGCCTAAATTTTCCTTATCACAGTAAACATTAAACAGCACCTCACACTTAACAAGATAGTGATCAGAGATGGCATTAGGATACGGTAACACTGTAACATTTGAGGCTACAACGCCCCGGGTCAGAACAAGATCTAGAGTGTTTCCATCTTTATGAGTGGGCACGTCAACTATTTGATTGAAACCAAATGTATCAATCAGTGACTTAAAAGCAATTGCAAGTGAATTTGATGGGGAGTTTATGTGAAAATTAAAATCACCAATAATTACAACATTGTCCACATAAGTTAATAAGTCTGTTAACAGTTCAGAAAATTCATCCCAAAAATTTGAGTATGGTCCAGGTGGGCGATACACAACAACTACATAAATTGGTGTTGACATTAAGGACCACATAACAAGTGCTTCAAACCTTTTAAAAACAGTAGGGGTACCAGGAGTAAATTTCAACTTACTTTCCGATATAAGAGCAATGCCTCCACCTTTTTTGCATGGTCGTGCCAAGTGCGAACTCACAAAGTTAGGGGGAGAAATGAAATGATCTGAAATGAAATGATCTGCATTTATATAGCGCTTTTCAAGTCAATGACTTCCCAAAGCGCTTTACATTGTGCTTCACATTTCCCAATAGCGGCCGTGATCTGTGCAGCCATGTAAGGCGCTAACCTGCTTATTGGGGGTATTGGGTGTTCAGTGTCTTACCCAAGGACACTTCGGCATGTAACACGGACAAGCCGGGATTCGAACTGGGATCCCTTAATCCTAAAACGATCGCTCTACCTCCTGAGCTACTGCCGCCTCATTATCACTACAAACTCATTTGGTTTTAACCAGGTCACACTAAGGCCAATAAGGTTAAGATTGTGTTCATTAATAAGGTCATCGACAAGTAAAGTTTTGGAGGCTAGTGATCGAATATTCAGAAGGCCAAGCTTCAGCACTGTGGACTTAACTGAACCCTTTCCCAAGTTTTGAGCCTTAATGGCAACCTTAGTGGTAACCTCCACAAGATTATACTGCCAGTCCCGGGTCTTGTGCCTTGCATGACGGCAGATGTGGCCCGAATTCCATATCACAGGAATACTGTTGACATGTGGAGTAGCAGGATGACTAGAGGTAGAAAATAATGTTAAGGTAAGAAGCACAGAAGAAGATGCTATAAAAGAGTACATCTCAAACACCGATTGACTGAAATGGAAAAAAAGATCAATCAAACAGCGCATTATCGAAGGGGTGTAATTGACTTGGGAGGCAACAACGAATCGATAAAATTAATTATTAAAGCAGGGGCAACAAGTTTCAGCGCCTTTTTTTGGCGGTGCCCTCGATGCTGGTACTACCACATTTGTCTGGCAGAGGGCGCCTCAAGACAAAACAAAAACAAAAAACCCAATGTGAACCATGCTCAATTTCCCACCTAAACAACACATTCAGCCACACATTCACACCATCCAGAAAACTATAATGACTAAGTCATTTAGTCTATTTACTAAGTAAATAAATAAAATAAGAAAATGGGAGATAGATGTATAATAACAATAAAACCTATACATTCAATAAATAGTACCTGTAATACTTATTTTAGGAAGGAAAATAGAAATATAAGAATAATAAAAAGACATAAAGTTGGGGTAGCTCAAATAAGAGGAAAACTAATCAGCTAAGCAATCAAGAGGCCTATGATCACATTGGATAACCTGCAGGCATACATAACTGGGGTGGGACAAACTGCATAAAGACGACTATTAGTCGTACTATGCACACATCTGCCCGTCATGGAAGAATGGCAAGAGGAAAGCCCTTTCTGGAAAAAAAAAACCCCATTAAAAGGCCTGTTTGGGGTTTGCAAGAAACCACATGGGATACACAAATAACATGGAGCAAAATTGAACATTTTAGGCAGAATGAGTAGCACCGCACATCATCCTGAAAGCATGTCATACATGGCGGTGGAAGCATCATGCTTTGGGGCTGGTTTTCTTCAGCAGGGACTGGGAAGATCATTAAAGTTGATGGGAAGATGGATAGAGCCTAATAAATCTGTTGGATTATGCAAAAGACCAGAGAATGGGGCACAGGTTCACCTAAATCAACGACCCTAAATTTAAAGCAAAATCTACAATGGAATGGTTTAAAAAAAACAACAAAGAGGTGTTAGAATTGCCAAGCCAAAGTCCAGACCTCAATTCTATAGAGCATTTTTTGAAAGATCTGAAAAATCCTGTGCACAAATGATCACCAATAAACCTTAACAAACTTGAGCTGTTTTGCAAGGAAGAATGAGCAAATAATTTCTTTCCAAAATGTGCAAAACTTATAGACATACCCAAAAAGACTTGTGGCTATGGATGCAGCAAAAGACAGTTCTACAAAGTATTCATTCTTATGTCCCACATGTTGATTCTTTGGAAAGAGTTTTTTCTTTTCAAACTTTGAAGCCTGAAACAAACATCTATTTTCCATTTAAATAGGATTGGTATTGAGATAGTTATGTCAATTCAAGTCACATTTTATTTGTATAGCCCTTAATCACAAAATGTCTGAAAGCACTGCGCAGGTTACAAATACACGATCCCCTGATCTTGTTGTGACCAATTGCTTTTTGAGGACACAGCTTTTTGACACAAAAGAGAACATACAATTGTGATCATTTTTACAAATCTTTATAATTTTCTTAAGAATTATTTTATCATGTGAGACCACCTCTAGAATAATTTTCTAATAATTGATACATATGACAAAGATTGCACAGCACTCATAAATCTTCTTCCCCACAAAATTAATATTAAGAAAGGTTTTGCACTCTTCGGGATGCTTGGTGAAGAAAAAAGTACTTCATTTGGTATTCGTCAGTGAAAAAAAAGATTGAAAACCTCTGGTTTACACATTTCAGATCAGATATCGAAATCTAAATACTTCCACAAGCTCCTCAGGTGGAACTGTTATGGTTTAAAGGTGGATCAAAGTGAAGGGGAAGCAGGAACTGAGACAGGTATGTTCAAAATAAGGATCGTATTTATCAACAAAACCAGGAACAACGTAACAAACGAACAAGGGCGCACAAAACAAATAAAATGTCCGAAGGATATCAAACCTGACAAAGGTCAGACCAAATACAAAGACCAAAACTCGTCATGAAAAATACAATAAATGAAATAAGTGGGCACTAAACTATCTACAAAATGTCCAAACAAACCCAAAGCCATATTAATCATCAGCTACGTTGATGGTTCGGACCTGATTTTTCAGATTAGTGAGTCGTTGTTTAAGCTTGCGTTGGGACGAATCGTGATGATCTGTTAGTTTCTTTAGCTTGAGCGTCATAACTTCCAGACTGGCTTCAACCGCATTCACTTTAGCTTCTAAGTCTTTTGCATCGGTAGCGGCCACAAGCGACTCGTCGATGAGGTTGTCTTTCATCAAGATGGCCCGCCCCTTGTCTTCCAATGCAGTCTTAGCATCAGGGTACTCTGTGAGCGCTTCCATCAGGTCGTCCTTGGATAAGGCAAATAGGTCTGAGTAGCCCACACTACGGATATTGGCTGTTCTCCGGTTTCCCGCCTTGCTTCCTTTAATGCCCAAAATGCTGATTTCACCAAAATAGGCCCCATCACTGAGGACCACAAATTGAGTGACTCCGTCGTCTGCTACCACAGCCAACTTTCCTTCCTTGATAATGTACATTTCCCTTCCGATGTCACCCTTCTTACATATATAATCTCCAGGACTAAAAACTTGCGGTTGAAGTTTAAGGACTAACTCCACCAGCAAACCTGCCTCGCAGTCTTGGAAAATACGCACTTTGCTTAGAGTTTCCAAATGAACATTGATGGCTATCTCAGCTTTGAGCTTATCCGGAAGGTTCCTCAGCACCTGCTTCTCGTCGCACGTCTTTTCCTCTGTCCACAAATAATCGAACCACTTGACCACTCGGACCTCAAGGTCTTTCGTAACCTTTCGGAACTGCATGTACTGTTTGATGGAGTCGATCTTGGCCTGGAACTCTACTCGAGCGGCGCTCATGTTAGATATCATGGCACCGACATTGCCTACGATTGTAGCAAAGATCAAAACTCCAGTGAGGAAGTCGGCCACGACAAAGAAGTACTCGATGTCCCGGACTGGTGGTGGTGTCTCCCCAATAGTGGTCAAGGTCAGTGTGGACCAATAGAAGCAGTATATGTACTGTCTGGTGAGGGTTAAAAATTCTTCGTTCCTCGTGGCCGGGTAAACCCAAGTGTCTGAGCCAAAGCCCAGGACCTTAGAAATTGCAAAATAGATGCACGCGTTCCAGTGGATGATGATGATAATGTAAAGTACAAGATTAGCGATCCGAAAGATGTTTGGGAAATTGGTCCGAGTCTCAGTTCGGTCAAAGAATTCAAAGAGTCGGGCTGACCTAAAGAGCCGATTAAACCTCCACTCCGCATTGTTTATTCCAACATATATGAACACAAAATCGGTGGGAATTATGGATATGATGTCCAGTCGAAATTGCCGCGTTTTTATGTACTTTTCCTTTAGAACCTTCTTATCTCGTACGAGCAATCCTTGCTCCAGGAACCCTGTGCCAAAAAAACAACACGATTATTGGCTGAAGTTTTTGTAAATTAAAACTGCAGAATAATCACCAACCTGTTCTGGTTCTCACAAACGTATCGATGAGGTATAGGGCATCTGAGATGTAGTCCAAAACTATCCACAATACTGTGTTGTTATTCTGCAAATCATTGAAGCAAGCCCTGAAGCACACAGACAAACACGTTCAAAGTCTATGAAAAAAACCTCAATACTGAAAAGAAAAATGTACAGACCTAGCAATCAGCAAGATCAGATTGTAAAAGACTGGGATGGACATGGTCATTATCCAGTAGTAGTATGTATCCGTGGCAGGGTCCATGATCCACACCTCTTTTCTGTAAAAGGCAGTACATATTTAAAGCAACACTGAACAAATTTCCCATTTTTATTGCATATTCCAATTCTAATGAAATAGACATGTTCAACTAGTATAGTGGTGCTTTTGCCATCACATAAGGTGTCTCAGAAATCTCTATTTTGACAGAGAAAATTCTGATGAGTGGTGTTTACTTCCAAAAGGAAAAAAATAGAAGCGTGCAGACCTCATCTCTTTCCCGCGTTTGTTGCAAAAGACGAGTTGTTAAAATTCGTGGTCTTTGTTTTGAAACATTACACACTGACGTGTGTCCGTGTGATGCTGCCATAACTGACCAATACAACTGGAATTGTCTTTATTGTCATTGATATTAACATAGCAAACGTTGTTTGCAATGAGATGAGACATGGTGCTCGATAAACACGCAATAACGTTTTAAAATGATAACAACAAAATAGAAGTTGTTTCTTTTCAATTCTTGATTATAATCAAACCAGACATTGGATGTCCTAGGCAATGTAACATAAGGAAAGATCATTTTAGGGAGCTAAATGCATATTAGATGTTTTGATTCAAAACCAGAATATGTATATTTCTTATGATGACAGTAAAAGAAACTCACGGTTCTTCTTTTTTATCATCCTTTTTGTCGTCTTTCTTATCGTCTTTCTTGTCGTCTTTCTTATCGTCTTTCTTGTTGTCTTTATCATCTTTTTTGGGTTCTTCTTTCTTGTCATCTTTTTTGCTAAAGAAGAAGATGCATATTGTTGCAGGCGCACTCACGCCCATTTTTTCCACAGAATTTTACAATAACGGATGGTACTACCAAACTATGATTTTAAGAAAATACAATCTCTTCTTACCCGTCATTGTTGTTGCAGTTGTTCATGTTCTGTGCAACCAGAGGCCCCTGAAAATGGCTGTAAGGACAAAACATTTTATTTTTAACGTAAATCTATATGTTTTTTTCCATTTGGTTGCCTTATGTATCAATGTAGTCGAGCCCAGTGCTTTTCAACTAGTGTGCCACGAGACCTTGTTTAGTGTGCCACAGGAAATTGTCCAGTTTTATCTTTGCATAAAAGCATGTCATTCTTCAGTATCTTACTTCTCACTGCACTTACGCCTGTGGTCATGAAGTGCTTAGAGAGGTTGGCGTCCCAGCACATCAAGGACTCCCTGCCACCCCACACTGGACCCCCACCAGTTTGCCTACATGGCGACACCATAAACACAGCACTTCACACCGTGCTGAGACACCTGGACCACCGGGGGAAATACGTCAGAATGCTCTTTCTGGACTTCAGCTCAGCCTTCAATACCATTATCCCGGATATCCTGGTGGAGAAACTCTCTCACCTAGGACTCTCTTCCTCCATCTGCCACGGGATAATGGACTTCCTTTCAAACCGCCCACAGTCCGTGAAACTCTGCAACCACGTCTCTCCCACCCTAAAACTGAGCACTGGCTCCCCCCAAGGATGTGTACTGAGCCCCCTGCTTTTCACCCTATACACCTCCGACTGCTCACCGACCCACCTCATTTGTTAAGTACGCCGACGATACTACCATGGTCGGCCTCATCTCTGAAGGGGACGAGGCGGCGTACAGGGATGAGGTGAAGTCACTGACAACGTGGTGTTTGAAAAACCACCTCATACTGAACACCACTAAAACAAAAGAACTCATACAAACAGACTCAGAGACAGTTTCTTCCCAGAGCCATTACCACCCTTAACGCACACCGCACAACAAACATAAACTCTTGCAAACACACTACCTCATACAGATAAAATTGTATTCGTGCCTATGCTCACTTTGCACAATATTGCCTATTTCGCACTACCGCATATTGCCTAATACGATCCCAAAACTGTATGTAACATCCTACATGCCCTCACTTCTTGTGTAAATATTGTGTAAATTATAACCTTTATCTTCTTTGTTCCTTTATCTTCTTTGTTTTCTTTTATCCTCACTGTTATATGTGAAACTGGAGTGCCACGTCCAATTTCGTTGTCACAATATGTTCAACCCATTTTGTAACAATGACAATAAAGGTATATTCTATACTATTCTATTCTATTCTATTCTATTCTATTCTATTCTATTCTATTCTATCTTTGCTTTCTTCCAGCGATCAACCCGTTAACAGGAACATTGATCAAAATCACTAGGTGGCAGCAGATTACTACTTTTTTCTTCGGTTTTCAATAGATTTCGCAGGATGCCAGGTCCTTATTATGACTCACTGTCTTTTGCTGTTTTGACTATTGCCTCAGTGTCGCTATCAGCAAATCATGTAGCTGTTCTTTGATATTCTACAGCCATTAAGTTTGCTCTATTTGTAACTTTGAATATTCAATAAAAAAAGGGTGTTTGGAGGAGGGCTTTCGGAAGGGAAGAAATTCTCTTATCTGAAAGCCCCTCTCCTGCTTCTTATTGCAACTCCAAAATCCATTGATGTCTCCTCGCTTTATTTTTAGAGTCTACTAAACTTAACATGTACATAAGGTACCACAGGGAAATATTTAATACCTTATTAGCTGTTTAAAATTGTGTTGCAACAAAAAAAAAACAAGGCAAGCCAATTGAATATCTTGCACATAATTTTGCTGATTTTAATTATTATTTTGTGAAATTAAAAAATGGCAATGTAGTAAAACATTTTTGTCCCATTAGTAGATATAACTGTTTATTTTAAGTATTGTTTTTGGAAAAAAAATAAACAGGATTTTTTTTTTTAGCAAAATCCAAAATTACAGCAACCAGTGACGAAAGTGGTAGGAAAAAACGTTATGCTGTCAGTGTCAGGTAACATGATAGTTGGTTGGTTGGATGCCTTAACCACACGGGTCGTAGAGGCACCATTTTCTGTGGTGTGTCTTGGACAAGTGATAGTATAAACCTACAAAGAAACAAAAAAACTGGTGCCAGCAATTCAGTTTTAAACATTTTCAACAGACTGTGTGCCAGGAAGTTTTTGAATGAAAAAAGTGTGAAAGTGTGCTTACGCTCAATAAAGGTTGGGAATCACTGCTTTAGCTTTTACACTGTTTTGGAATACAGTACCAGTACAGAAATATAATCATACTATATCATACATAACTTTGTTCTTTAGTAGGACCTCCAAAGAGCCAATGAAATGGTTGCATAGCATTTTTTAAAGTTCCAGTTTTGCATGGTTGACAAAAAAAAAACAGCCGTTTTGTTTCACACCTAGTTCGTCTGTGATTTTTAACTGCGAGTGACAAAAAACAACTCTGAAGCCTACTGAGACCCTTGCTACTTTACTTGTTACTTCAATTCTATACCTCGGCTACACTTGAAATGAATTGTAACAACTATTTCTTCCAGTGCCACATTTTATTTTCATAGATAAAACAGCACAAAAAAAAATTCAATTCCATAGTCGAGCAGCTTACCTCTTCTTCATGTTTGTTTTGTCGTTGCTCATACTGAACTTTGTTGGTCTGCTGCTGCTTTTATTGCAGTACATTATTCGAGGCAACCTTGCAAAACAGAACAAAATCCTCACATTAAGGATGTGAGTGTGGTGGGGTGTGTTGTACTAATGAACAGTGTTTGGCACGTTATTATAAAAAAGTAAATAGTTTTAGTTACTCACTACTTCTTCCACAAATTAACTGAGTTAGTAACTGAATTACTGTATTGTAGAAGTAATTGGTTGCCAGGGAAAGCAACTATTTCTGTTACTTTAAAAATAAGTAGTATGTCAAAGAAATTGAAACTTTTCTGGGCAAATATGATTGTAGTGTATTTAAAGAAATGGGAATTCCGACTATTTTTCGATGACCATTTTTATTTTCGGCTCTTTAGGTTGTTTTTGTTGCTTTGATCCCTACATTACAAATTATTTTATAACGTTATGCACAAAATGACTTAAAAAAGGGGGAGAAAATAAAGAACAGATAGGAGAAGAAAAAAAGAATAAACTCAAATCGAAGAAAAACTCAGGAAATATAATTAAAATGTGAATAAATCTACAAAAAAGATAAAATACCAAACTCAATTTGAACCTTTATGTGCTCAACGACCTTAAACTCAACGACACAGAATCCCCAAAAGTGCTTATCGACCAATCATAAGAAAATAGGTGTCTCGGACGGAACCAGCCGTTGATTGATGGGCAGCCGGCTCCCTTCGGTTCACTTCTAATAGAGACGTTTTAATCGGCGCTCGTCTGCCTTTTCTCGCAGCGATTTAGTAATTACTATATTAGTAATCGCTATCCAACTATATGGTAGTCGCTATTTTGAATGGTGACATGATCCAAAAAGACGTGACGTAAACAACTCGAAGTAGAGCGGAAAACCGTGCTGCTGAAACAGCGTCAGGTGTGCGGGAACACGCCACTGTTGGCGTTCTGCAGCCAAAGTAAACACACTGCAACCATCAATAACAGTAAGAGCATTGTAACTGCGGTAAAACAACTACTTAGATTACACAGTTAATGATAAAAGAAGGCTATTTTACGTAACAGCGTTATTTATAACGCCGATATTCCCAACACTACCGATGAAATCAATTAAGTATGCCATTTTTCTGTGAAAGTCCGAACGTGGTTAAGGGATACGTACATGATATCAAGAAAACTTGTTTTCTGATCAAGAAACTAGTTGCGAAATAATAGTGTTTGAGATACAAGTAAAAATGCATTTTCATCACTGTACTTTCGATCCACCGTTGCACGATGTTTGCAAAATAAAGATCGTTTAGGTTTAGTCCCTGCTCAAATCCTTCTTGGCCAGATTATGGATCATTGCATCTAAAATTAGATCTTTAGGCTTATTCGTCTGTCAAACGGGCAAGGGTTGCTTTACATTTTTATTTTGCAAATTTCAATAAAGAAAAAAATAAGCATGGAATTACCTTTATTTAGCGACGCATGAAGGTTTATCCCGGAGCTGTAGTAATTCCATGTTTGCGTTCGGTTCTGAATGGCCTCTGACCTATCAAATCACTGGATGTTTTGATATATCCATAAAGAAAGAGGGGAACAATGGCTTCAAGGCGTAGGGATCCTGTCTTTATATGATCGTGAACTCTTATAATTGCATAGATGTGAGGAGGAGGCAGCAGGTGGCAGAGGGAGGGGACTCAAAGAGGAAAAACAGATCGCAAAGAGACACCAAACTGAATAACACGGATTTTTCTAGATTGCTTCCTCGTTCTGCAGATAATGCGAATAAGATTGTCTGTTGATGTTTTTAATGATTTTAATGAGTTTAATTTCTGTTAGTCGTCTGTTTCCTTTTGCACTTTATAACATTATTCCCAACATTTTATCGTAAAGACTACGTTATACAGCTTTCACTTAGTTGGTGTTATCGAAATACATTATATGATCTGTATTGACTTTTGTCAGAGCTGCCACTTTATTTATATCCCTTGCAGTCCAGGTAAAGCCTCTTACAACGCGTGTAGGCCTAAAATGACTCAGCGGTAGGACAATCCATTAGCAGCTAGAACTAATCTGAACGTAGCTACTTACACCTTCCCCTTCTGCTTCTCCAAACCTCGGAGGTCATCGTGCAAGTTTGATGTCTGGATCCTGGAAGTTTATTGAATTATAAAAGGTCACGTCACTGTTCACATGACATTGATAAACCCTGGCGTGAGCTCCCACGGGTGGTGGATGGGTCGGAACATGCCTGCCCGTTTTGTGATGCTGATCGTCACTCGTCTCTTGTGCATTCAGTATGACTGTCAGCAAAATTTCAAGGCAGTATGTCGTTAGTCTTAAAGGCACACTGTGTAATTTTGCCTGCTTGGGGCCGTTCTATTGTATAGTGCGTCGGAAAAAGAGTCCCACAAAGCAGAAGGAAAAAGAACTAACTACGGGGAGTCCGGCGTCCAAACAATACTATTTTCCTCTAACTTACTAGGCGTGCCCTGTTAGGCTAGCTTTTTCGGGATGCTCTCCAGCACGCTAGCCTAATGTCACCGCACACGGATACCAGTATTTCCATAAGTATTAAAGTAAGTCTATCATATTTGTAACACATTCAGTTCTCATTCATTTCTAGAGAAAGTAAGCGATATACATTTGGGCCAATTTTTTTAGAAAAATGCTATTGTTGTTAGGGACGGCTAAGGAAAATGGTGCTTACACATACATTAGAAAGCCTTTGATGCAGGTTTTTTAAATGATTTTAAATCATATTGAACAATTTGGTTTTCAGTGATCTCCAAATGAAAACACCAAGTTTACAAAATTGTGAAATTTGTAAGCATATTTACTGGTTGAAAATGCAAAAAATGAATTTGTGATTTATTTTATAGTGTTTATATGTGGCTAATAAATATTGTATTATAAGCTTTGAATTTTCCTATATAGCTACAGAAATAATTTTTTTGTAGGCTTTCAAAAATGAGTCAAAATAGCAAAAAATGGCTGGCACCAGCTATTCCCATTTAAGAAACATCTAGCATTGAATTTTTTAAGGCAGGCATGTCCAAAGTCGACTCGGGGGCCTGTTACAATCCGTGATCTAATTTTTATTGGCCTGCAGACACTCATCAAAATAATAACATGTGGCCTGCCAGTAATGTTGAAATACATTTGTATTAAAAAAAAAAACAACCCCATTTCACCACTCTGGCTTTCTGTGACAATTTTAGCCCACCACGTTTCCGACACGACGGCTTAAAATATTTATTTCAGTAGTTATTTCGTCATGTATTTTGTTGTGTAACTTTTCATTTTATATCGTCATTTATTTTGTCATCTATTTTGTCATTAAAAATGAAATGAAATGATCTGCATTTATATAGCGCTTTTCAAGTCAATGACTTCCCAAAGCGCTTTACAATGTGCTCCACATTTCCCAAGGCGCTAACCTGCTTATTGGGGGTATTAGGGGTTCAGTGTCTTACCCAAGGACACTTCGACATGTAACACGGGCGAGCCGGGATTCGAACTGGGATCCCTTGATCCCAAGACGAGCGCTCTACCTCCTGAGCTAATGCCGCCCCATTAATTTTTTTCATTTATTTTGTTGTGTGTTTGGTCATGTATTTTGTTGTGTAATCTATTTTTTTGTATTCACATTTTGTTCTGTATTTTGATGTGCATTGTGTCGTGTATTATTTTGTTATTTATTTTGTCGTGTATTTTGCCATGTTCTTTGTCATTTATTTTTTATTGTGTATTTTGGCAGGTACAGTATTTTGTAGTGTATATTGTTGTGTATTTTTTCATCCATTTTGTCAACTTATTGTTCTTCATATGAGAGGGCGGGTCAAACTGGCTTAGGTTTTCCCCTATTGATATTGTTCTCATTTTTGTTTTTGACTTGAATTAAGTACCACAGTAAAAGACTAATGAGTAGCATTTTTTTTAATTGATGAAAAATTGTGTATTGTTTGACAGCTAAATGTCACTTTGTTGTGTCATGCAACCAAAAATGAAGGTTAAAACGCAAAGAATACTACAAACTGCGGAGACTCAAAGTGACCAAACTGCACTATTTTTCCTCTCGTATTTTGGCTAGCATTTCGCCATGTTATTGAAATTTGGGTATCCGTAGCAACAAAATGGCTGACAAGTAAGAGAAGGCTCATGTTATGTAAAATAAAAGCAAATTTATAAATGATACTTTTATGTATTTATATATTTTTGCTTATCAGTTAAACCTACATTGTTTTTATTAAGTTTTTAATTTTACCACTAGGAACCACTAAATTATACACACTGGCCCTTTAATGTAAAGAAATATATTTAGTAATTGACATCAAAATGATGTGAGCTGAGCTACTAAAACTAGATAGATAGATAGATAGATAGATAGATACTTTATTCATCCCCGAAGGGAAATTCACTTTTCCAGCAGCATCCCTAAGCTGAGAACAATCGAAAATAACTGAGAACAATGTCTATTTTTTGGTGTATGACATCAAAATGATGTGAGCTGAGCTACTAAAACTATGTCTATTTTTTTATGTATAGCTCTCTTTTTTGAAAATGTAATAAACATTTTTTTTTCCTTTTTGTAATTATGGGATACTTCTCAGGACTGTTTCAGAAAATTTTAATATTTTGATAAAAGTTAATTTTATGTAATGCAGTTTAAAAAAAAATCTCATATATACTGGATTCATTAAGGATCAACTGGAAAATGTCGAGACTATTTCAATATTGCTGATTATGGCTTAAAACGTACTGGTGTAGTTTTGCATAATATTCAAATATTTTGAGATAGGATATTAGAGTTCACCCAATGATTAGCAATATTTTATTTAAATTTTAATGGATCCCGAATGTATGACATTTGGTTTTAGGTACTGAAAGTAAAGAACTTGATAACAATATTCAAATTTTCTGATAGCTCTGCGAGTACTGAGATGCAGTTGGTGGTCATGAACGACCGCCCTCTAGCGGCCAACTTCACGTTGCAGTCTCATGAACGACTGCAACGTTAACTTGACTTTATTCGATCAAAGTGTTTCACTTTTAACTCCAATGCCAAGATCTGGCTCATCTCTGAAGAGCAAGATGACCCTTTTAAAAAAAATAAAAAAATCGTGGCGACCAGTTGATGCAGGTCGGGAGGCTTCTCCAGCTACTTGTAACCATGAAAACCAATACTTTCTGTTTTATGTAGGGGCACAAACACCTACCCCTAAAAAACTGGAGAGGGATATGTGCAGCTAGGCTGTACTTACCCAAGACACACCACAGGAAGTGGTCCCCCGACGACCCTGGCGGTTTAGGGTTCCGTGAACCGTGAAGCAGCTTGGAATTGCAGCTATGGTTAGTGATACAGTACACAAACAACTGATATCATTTAAAGGGTAAAAGGATACAAAATTGTGGCACTTTGTTTAAGAGGGTGTGGTCATATTCTTCTGCACATCAATCATTTCCATCTTCCAGCAATCAAATTCAGGTTTTTTTTTTTTTTCAAAGTGCTTCAAAGAAAATATGTTGGGGATCTGACATTAACTTGCCGTGTTCACATAGTAAAAGAAAAGATTACAGTACAAGGGTAAGGAATATTACGTTTTTATTCGTTTCTGTCATCAGTTAAATGGCAAAGGGTGCATGAAAAGATGGTACGTTGTACAAGTTCAAGTGTTTCCGATCTTATGTTAAACACCTACATGGGTTAATCATCTAAAAGCCATAAGAGCTTATTGAGGTTATTTTCATTTCTTTTTTAATCTGAAATACACGTACATTGTGGTCATTGCAGAAATTAAGCGCCCTGGCTCCGCCAACTATCATCACTCCCCAAACTCCCTTCATATTTCAAGTGAGAACCACCAAAAGGTTGCAAGGCAAACAAATGTCGACCCTTTAAAGATCATCACTTTGGTATTGCATGTATACATTAACAATAGTTTTGCACAGAAACAAAATGTACAACCGTATAAATATACAATTCATCCACCGTGTTTGATGGCTAAAAACATTGAGAAGGACACGCGTCGCAACGGAGTCCGGAGGAAAAGAACAAAAAGGCCGAGACAGCAACGACTGGAAAGCTTAAAAAGAAGAAACCAATTACTAAGGCATTTCAAAAAAACTCCTTCACACGTTTAAGTGATTTAAGCACAAAAAAATAAGCAGAGGGAAAACAAGGCCCTCACGATTAAAATAAAAGACAAGAGGAATAAAAAGGAGAAAAGAAGTTCCCTGGAGTGCAGCCTTTCTCATTTAAGATCAGAAGAGTGGTCCGAGCCGATCAATCACTACGGGCCGTGGAACGTCACGCTGGAAAACGAAGGAAAGGCGAGGTACCTAGGCAGTGATGTATGACAAGGACCATGATGAGGTCAAGGTAGGAGGGGGATGGAACTTATGGTGACCCCGAATCGCTTGTGGCAAAATGTCACTTACGGCAGAATAAATACGCTTGCGTGGTCTAACAGCTACTTTTCACCGCTAAACTTGTGCGACGGCGCTAACCGGAGGAGAGTGGGATCGACATAGTCCCTCGACTACTTCGCAGAAAGGGGGGTGTGGGGAGGGTTGGGGTGTTTGAAAGGGGGAGGGCGTCGCTGGGAAAGAGCTCTATTATTCCGGTGGCGGTCATAAACCTTTAACAGATAGCTTGATGTCAAAGCGTCCCTGATAACGATCCTTCTCACTGTACGATATGTTGTCGCCGTAAACTTTGCACTCGATACGCAGATCTTCGTTTCGGGTCAGGTTGGTGAACTGCAGAGCCACCAGCGGCTGTAGGTAGTGGGGGTGCAGCAGCTTGCCGTAGTACGGGTAGTACTGCAGCGGGAAGCCGCCGCCAATACCGTAGTACTTGATCTCGCCGATTTTGCCGGCATCCTCCTCTCTCTGGGATGTAAAAATCACAGACCGAAAAGACAGATTTATTTGAGAGAGGCTTGATTCTTTTTTCATTAGGTAAGAGTCACAGCATATATATTCATACATGCCAACTGGGGCTGCAATTAACAATTATTTTAATAATTGATGAATCAGTCGTTTATTTTTCGAATTAATCGACGAATCTGATGGAAAATAAAAAACACATTCTTAATTTCGTCCTCTATATAAAAATTGACGTTTTGGACGGATAAAAAAAATAGTGCACAAAACAACAGAATAAGGGCAACACAGTGAATAAATGGTTAGCGCGTCCGCGGCACAGTACTCAGGTCATGGGATCAAATCCAGCTACCAGCCTCCCTGTGCAGAGTTTGCATGTTCTCCCTGTGCTTGCGTGGGTTTCCTCCGGGCACTCCGGTTTCCTCCCACATTCCAAAAACATGCATGTCAGGTTAATTGGCCGGTCCAAATTGTCCCTAAGTGTGAATGAGCGAGTGAGTGTTTTTTCTCAGTGTGCTCTGCGACTGGCCGGTAACCAGTTCAGGGTGACCCCTGCCCACTGCCTGAAGATAGCTGGATTGATCTGGATGGAACAACAGTGTATTCTAGAAGATAAAGGTAATGAAAAAAAAATCCACATGTTTTTCAAATATCCATCCATCTATCCATCATCTTCACCGCTTATCCTCAGTAGGGTCACGGGGGTGCTGGAGCCCATCCCAGCCATCTTTGGGCAGTAAGACACCCTGAACTACTTGCCAGTCAGTCGCAGGACACACAGAGACAGACAACTCACTCGCTCATTCACACCAAGGGACAATTAACCAGACATCCATGTTTTTGGAATGTGGGAGGAAACACACGCAAACAGGGAGAGACCATGCAAACTCCACACAGGAAATTTGATCTCATGACCTCAGAACTGTGCCGCGGATGCAACCTCAGCCGCCGTTTGTCAAATACTCTGACAATAAATAAAAGTACATACAAAAGTATGCTACAGTCCTGCAAATATGTAAGATACTTTTTTATGAAGTGCAAAAAAATGAGAATACATTCGTCAATCCTTTTTTTTCTTTTTTTAAAACGGTAGTGTTAGCATGTATGTAAAATCACCCATCAACAACGATGGAAATGATAAAAATAGTGCACTCGAGCGGAATTAAGATCATCAGGACCAAAAGATCAAGATAGTGGAATTACTACAGTGGTGCCTTCACTTACAAGTTCCCCATAGGTAAAAAACTAAACTTTTGTTTTTAAAACATATTTGCATCTTACCCTTCTATGATCCGTTTTGTATACAGTAATTAGTCAAAACCAAGCAGTGTGCTGGGTGTTTTTAACAATGACCTGCTAAACATTGAAAATCAGGTTTCAGAATATTAAAATTATATATATATATATTATATATATATAGATATGTATGTATATTTTTTTAATGTTTTTGTAGTAGCATACAAAAGGACAGTGGGTATTATTTGACCACTATATGTTGCTGTATGGTGCAGCAACATAGTGGTCAACCTAAAACAAGTGCTAAAAAGCAGAAAGAATAACAAACTAGAGAAGTAAGATGGTCAGGGTCATGTTATGTGAAATGATGCTATTTTCTCGACTTATGAGTATTCTAAAATGCAACATGATAATATATCATTTTTTTTCTTATTATTTAAATAAATATTATTTTTATTAATTACTAGAAGGTGCTAAACTGTTCCTTTAGGAGTTCCATTTATGAGTCAAAAGTGGTTCTTAATCAACGTTATAACTTAGAAAAATAACCGCTCATCAAACCTGCTGTACAGCAGAAAGCACTAATGCACCATAAATAACAAAGGCACAATCAATAATGTCTATAAAAAAATAACACTGCTTAATTTTTCCTTTTTTTTTTTTATTATCTTGGGTTTCACCTTTCAAAATATGTGTTTTGTAATTTGCTAAGAACTGGCAAGTAAAATACGGAAGATTTTTAGTCTTTGGTAGCAACGTTAACCGAACAGCTTAACAGTATGCAAACGGAGGGCTAACACAATGTACATCGGCAAAAAAGGCTGAAACCGAAGTGCAATGTTTTCATCATTTATGGTGGAGTGTGGCATTTTAAAACTTAAGGCTGCAAGGTGATGACGGCAGAGTAAAACATGCTTTGCGCGCATTTCTTAGAAGCGCTCGAATACTCTTCTTTTGAACAGGCCTAATAAAAGGAAGATAACAGACAGGGGCAATAATAAATAAAGCATAAGGGCTCTTTGAACTAAGTCGAGTATAGTTATAACAGAGAAAAGATTTTAAAACTTTAACATTTTTAGGATACCTCAAATCACGCACCCCACCGTTGAATCAGTTCTATCAGGCTAGTGCACTGCTCCCCTCTGGCTAAGATATAAGCGTGAGTTTGAGTAGCCCTTTCTCCATTGATTAAAAAAATGTTTTGTTTCAATGTAGAGGATTAATTTAAAACAAAACCATTGTCCAAAACAAGTGAAG
This sequence comes from Urocampus carinirostris, assembly GCF_059441175.1. Lineage (NCBI taxonomy): Eukaryota > Metazoa > Chordata > Actinopteri > Syngnathiformes > Syngnathidae > Urocampus > Urocampus carinirostris. The sequence continues at coordinate 49,135,821 of NC_142351.1, forward strand.
GTACCACATGATAGTGAAAAATAGAAAGTACCCTAACAGCAATGATACAGAACAACAACACACATGAAATAGTTAATATGCATACGATGTATACATAAAGATTCTATAGTGGTTTGAAATATAAGAGAATATACAGATGGGAACACAAATGTTTTATTAATACTCACGTCCTGCAGTTACATTTGAACAAAGAGTGCAATTTGAGAGGTATGAATATAAACAATTTAATGTACACTTTATAAAAGAACAATGGCGTATACTTTAGAAAGATCAATTTAAATATGGTAAGTGTGATTTACCTTATTGGTGCAGTGGATGGGGATCAAATTGGGCTGTACTTTGTATTGAGCTTCCTCGGGAATGGAAGTATTGGAGAGAGGACCCTGAGCACAAAAAGAAGGTCGTTCATACTCTCCATGAAGAAAAAAAACAAAAGAGTAAAGAGTGGCTTTCCGAATTGTAACTTAAAAGAAAATAGTTATCACTTTCTACACCATACTTCTCAACCTCCACGGCTCCATGCCCGTACAAACTGTCGTATTTTGCCGTACAAAATAATCGTACACCATTTAATTTTATTTTCGGAATGATGCATGATAGGAAATCCCCAGGCGGCGGACGCATGCGAATGACGAATTTGCGATTTTCCGTACAGATTTCCTTGTACGTCGTACTCGTCTTAAAATGCATAAAAAACGTACTTTGTACGGCAAAACCGTACAGGTTGACAGGTATGCTACACTGTCGGACCAAATTTGGTACTCGTGAACTCCTAGGTGGCTCGTTTTAGAAGCCTCTTTCCCTCAGGACAACTGGTTCATATGATCAGGGTTGATATCGGTCTCCTATAAAGCTTGATGATGAGCCCATACAGCGGCTAAAAAGGTGTTCGGGGAGGACCACAATACAGTGGATTTTATTGTAGGTTTGCATACATCTGAAAACAACAGTCCTGGCACATTTCCAGTAACTCACGATTCGGTCATTTCTATTCCATTTGCATCATGTAAGTGTTTCTCTCCCCCTGCGATGTGAAAAAAATAAATCTATTTTTTTCTAAACCCAAGTAGAGCTTCTTTTGTGTAGGGATGTAAAATTTGGATGTCTGTGCGTGAGTGTGCGATATGATGAATGCTTATTTGTACGTTTATACGTCAGCCAAAGCCATATATGTGCCTTCCACGGGTGAGAGACGAGCGCATAGGAAACCAGTCCTGTAGTCCAACGATCTTCTCTAACACCTTTACACGGATTTGTAATTTCATTTTGATTGCCTTTAAGGATAAAGTTAAATTGTGCTTCCAGGCAATTTGAACTTTATATGTTTGAGGCACGCGTAATGGTTTGTTGTCGATGTCTTGTGGGGAAAATGCAACGAGGAGCTGCCCAATATACATCTTATTCCGCACCATAAAGTGAAAAAAACGTAAGGCAGGGGGCGCTGTATCCCAGGGTTCTACTGTATAGATTTGAAAAATGTCGCATCTCAAAGCTCAGCTGAGAAATTGGGACTCCTTTTACATTTTAATTTTACTTGTGGACATTATTTATTTTACTTTGCTGCGACTTAAAAGATTGGATATTGCGAATTTATTTACATTAAATTACCTTGAATAATGTACAGGAATTAAAAACATGTACCTGTGCCAAGAATAATTCACTGCCTGTCGTACAATGTGAAACTCAAAGTTTCGAAACAAAATAGTATGTCCTTAGTTATGTCTGTAAGATGCTCGTCTTCTTTTAACCGACGTCATAAAATTCTGGTCTGGTATTAGGTTGTGTTCCGGTATCATGATATTATAGATATGCAACTGACTAAACTGAATTAGCAATGCCTTTCTCTTTTTTCATTCAGTTCAGAATCTCGTCTGCTTTGTATACACTTTGTGACTAAATACTTTTTTGTCATTTCAATCTAGGGGACCAGGGGTTTGGAATGTATTATCCAATTCCCACAAATTACCTTTGCAATCCCCACCTCAGCACAGATGATTTTCCTATCCCGGGGGGCTACTTTATTTTTACAAAGCGTTATCATTCGAAGACCTGACTGACCCGAGGATAGAAGTTAACAATCCGATTGAGCTTGACGATGATGCAGGGTTGGCCTTTGTCAAAGCCAAACTCTTTGTCTTTTTCGTCCAGGCCAGAGCAAGGGCCCAGCAGCTGCCTGGAGAAACGGCACGCCCTCCTGACTCCCGTATCGCTCTCAAGGTCGCCACGGTTCTTGTAGCCCATCGGCTCCTCTGGAAAAGCACATACTCAATTTGGAACTGGTTGATCTTGTTTTTTTAATTTGTTATTATTGATTTTTTTTTAAGTCGTACCTCCGCAGTCTTCGAATTTCATCTGGTCACCTTGTTTGGAATCATCATATTTGGCCAGGAAATCCCTTATGGCCTTGGTGTAAGGCATATAGGTCTCCACTTCGCCAGGGTTGAAGAACACTTCAGATTTGTCAGTTCGCGGGGTGTGCGTGAGGCCTGCAGGGACAAAAGCTCCATTAGGACTCAAATAAGCTGCACGTTTACCGACAAAGTACTAACTAATTACGGTGTGTTAATTTCATTTTATGAATTACTGTACTGTCATTCTCAGTGTCCATACACCTTTTTTCATGCCCAAATTCAAACACTTTTTGAGGACTTTAAAGGACAATAGTCCAATTTCTCCAAAAGCATTAAAAGAAGAATTCCATTGCAAATAAGATATTTTGCAGAGCCACAAATACATCTGCGATTTACAAATGCAATTTTCAATCTTGCGTGTGCATTTAACGAGACATAGGATATTTAGATTTTTAGCAAATTGTGAACATATTTGTTTTTTAGAGCAAACTCTCTCCATTAAAGTGTTCTGTAAAAAAAAACAAAAAAAAAAACAGTTTACATTTTCCAGAAGCAATTAAGTACTGGAACACGATACCATCATTTTTTGCATGGCCCATAATAAAAGACCAGAATTGATACATAAACCTTGCACTTATTCACATCCCATACGGCCCTGTTTAGGTGTAGCATGAACCGGTCATCTTGGGCATGACCTGTAGAGGGCGATGACACTTCATAGAACAACGCCATACAAACTAGTGCTACCTGCCGTTAATCACGAGGGGAAGAAAAATGCAAAGGTAACGCGAAGTCACCAGAGAGCAGTGTCAGTGTCATTTTTAAGCAACAATTTCTATCATTTATGCACTTTTCACCCAAAATTCAAGCACTTTTTTTACCCTTGAAAATACAACATTAATATTAAAGCTTTTTCCTGGGTTCCAAGGACCTGTGCAACCCTGAATTGTGGTGAAAACGCCCCCAAAGCCATTCTAGTATTACAGAGACACGCTACTTTGCGCTTTAGTTATCGCTGGTTCACTGTTTTGTGGATTTTCCTCCTGCATTGTGTTCTGTTTTCTAATATGCTAAACAGTGCAAGATACTTCCTATTGCCAACAAAGTTGTTCCCTGATTTTTGTAGGACAGAACCATAAGGTAAAAGCAATTTTCCATAACATGATGGAGGCAAAGTATCAGATAAAGGGAAGTGGAACGCTTCCTTAATTCATTGAGTTGTGAAATGTAACAGCAACATTTATTTTAAAATAATAATTTGATAGCATAAAGGTTATTTGTAAAAAGTATGTTCATAAAGCATAGTATTTTTACCTGTTAAAAAATACTACAGCTTGTAAATTTTGTTTGTTCTTGAGTAATAAATAGATGAATAAATAAATAAATACGTGGATTTTCACTTTGCGCAGGGGATTCTGCTTCATATTAACAGCAATAAGCGAGGGATTACTGGAGTAGTTTTGCTGGTCACTTTGTTTGGTTTTATTCTTCAATCTACTATCTCTGGTTCACACTGCACAATCCTTTAATGCAATACATTTGAGAAGCGGAATTTTTCTCTTGATTTGGGTTGCTGCTTGTAATCAGGGTGCGATGGTGGGTCCGGAAGTCAGACCTATTGAGAACCACTTCTGTACAAAACACCAATGCCTTAAGTAGCTTTTATTTAGAAGTTATGCCTCAAATGCAATCGTAAACTGTAAAGGCAGAGTACAAAGAAAAGATCCACTTCTTTGTGGGGTTTAAATCAAGTCGCTTCGCGACACGTCAAAGTAAAAGTCGAGAGTTGTGAACAAACAGGACGTGACTTACCAGGAGGTGCGACTCTGTCCTGCCATGTTGGCTTGTAGTTGCTCAACGTGAGAAGCATGGCCTGGATGGTGCCGATGAAAATGCCAGCCAAGCAGCCATAGAAGATAATATAGAAGACTATGATTTTGACTGTGGGGGAAAAGAGGGAGGGCGGGCTCACATCAGCAAAAATTCAAGGTTGCAGTGAAGTAAAATAATAAAAAAAAAAAAAAAACCTCTCCCCACTCCCTTTTCCTCTACTCAAACAAACCTAACAATTACTAGGGCATATCTAGCTGTTGCAATATTTACGAATAAGTGCAATTTGAATGATTGCTGCCTCAAATCTAAAAGCAGCCCCTTTGGAAACAAAGTAGTCATGCAAGAATTAATTGAACCATCACTTAAATGCAAACTATAACCTAATCCGGACAAATGCTAAAGAGGAACTAAACGCAGCAAAATAGATGGGGATGTTCAAAAGGATGATTTTTTTTTTCCCGGAACGATACCCAAATTTTAAGGAGTCGTAGATATCAGCACCAAATACTAAAAGCATTAGCACATACATTTTGTTAGCCCCTGCTGAAAATGACTGATGTTCTTTCATCAATAACTTTGAATCCAAACCTATTTTTTGCCCCCAAATATCACCATTACAGTAATTCCCTTCTGTATTGCCGATTACTTATCGCTTGTTTGCGGATTTTTATTGTGCACAAAAGCAACAAAGGTAGAGGAAGACGCTTTCTATGTCCAACAAAAGTTTAAACTTGCTTGGGAGCCACACGCTTTGGCGCTCCCAAGTGGCTCCCTGGAACTATTTTAAAAATATTTGATAATGGAAAAATATATGGTTTCTATTGGACAGAACTGAAAAGACGTAAATTCAGATCTCTTATGTCCACATGATGGGGGTAACGTATAATATAAAAAGGATCATGTCCTTAATCAATACAGTTGTGCAATAAAACGGCAATGTTATTTTTAAAATTACAATTATTACAATGACAGTACAAAAGTGATTTGTACAAAACAAAAACGTCTATTAAGTACAGTACTTTTATTTGTTCAACTAATACTTGAGCCTGTAAATTGGGTTTGTCCTTGAGTAAGAAATAAATAAAGGTTTCTACTTCGATGATATTGACTATCGCAGGATGAGATTGGAACGCAACTCCTGCGAAAACAAGTGATTACTGTATTTATAGATTAGAAATTTGGGTTCTTGATTCTTGAATAGCCCCTAAAAGACAACGGTTACGGGCTACCATTGTGTCTTCTGATATCTAAAAAGGACAGTAAAAAAAATATTTTAATTTTTCTAAAAAAAAATTACATCAACTCACATACATTTATTTTGTAAATATGTGTCGTCCGAGAAATTTGCATTATTTTACATAACATGAACCTTATCCAGAGGAAGCTGAGATAATTGACCACCATCTTGCTGCCAATTGTATCCAAAATCACGAAAGGCTGGCCAAGAAAATGAAAAGAAAAATAGTGCGGTTTGGTCACTTTTAGTCTCCATAGTTTGTATTCTTCCATGGTCTTTTTAAGCACTCGCTTTTACAAAACAGCATCATTTAAGGGTCAAACAATATAAACTGACCCCTTAAATTTGGACTGTACTTGAGGAAGGCCTTTTCTTACTTTCACCATTTTCTTGCTACACCGGCAAATAAAAAAAAACATGTGGGGACGAGCATGACGTCATTCTCCTTCGCTCACCCCAGCCCTCATTCTTCGAAACTAATGTGGTGTATCCCAAACAGCTGTGATAAATATAAAATAAAGCATATGAGCTCTTTATACTAAGTTGGGCAATGTAAAAGATACTAAAATAAATACGACACGCCAACCTTTAATGATGAAACCATACAATGACGCTAGCTATCCTTCACACAAGTTAAGAATAGAAAGCTAGGGAGCTATGAGTCATGTAAAAACATTATGCTGACACAGGCAAGAGGGTTAAAGCCCCTCCCCTTTGACTCATGTAAGGAAATGCAGGTAAACCGAAAAAAAAGGAAAAAAAATCCTGCGCGACAAATCCGATAAATGCAGAGGTCATGCTATTGGAAGCTGCCTTCGGATTTAAGCAGAAAGAAGCAATGTCAAAAAGGGCAAGGCAGTCAGATTCCATTAATAAATCACGTATTACTTCTTTAATGATTGGTTCATAATAACTCAGGACAGGTTGTTCATCTCAAATGAGCTGCAGTATTAACGTACATTAACCGGGAAAAAAGGGAATCTGCATATGGTCTGATTTTTATTTTTCCGCAATGTTTGACTTATAAGCCATTAATAGTATTCATAACAGACCTTTTTTGATTTATCATTTAACGATACAACGCATCATTGAAAGATGATGATCCTTCCAGTGCTCTCATGGCAGTCTCCTGCAGCAGAGTGTGATGCCTCAGCATATTTCAAATACGTGCCCTGAAGGTCAAACGTGACATGTTCGCCTCCTCTTTACTTTCTGTACGCCAAACATTCCCAGCGGAGTCGGCTGCACAGCACAATACTCATACTTGTCAACCTCAGCCAATTGCGCCCCTTGTAATGATTGCAATACCTCAATTAAGCGATAATAAACCTTACAAAGACAAATTGGCACACGTTTACTCACAGCAAGACAGACAATAATCATGTCACACTGTCAGATCATTTTGCCTCCTGGAAGTCCATTGTATGCAATTTTATCCAACTAAATATATCTATACAATCTGATATTCTGATAAAACAAGCAAAATAAGACTTAAAAATGAGTTAAGATCTTTACCGATATTATTCTTTCTGTAGTCTGTAGAGCCATGTAAGACGTCTTGTGATTAAGGGCTACTATACAAATAAGCAGGACTTGACTTGAATATGTGGAACAGGCATGTCAAACATACGCGCATGACCCATCGGATGATTTAATCAGACCAGCCATAATTTATGAGTCGGTCAAAAAAAAGTAGCGAGTCTCTAGGTATTTTCTATCTAAGGTTATGATTTTTAACACTAAATCCAAACCAGGTGCTCCCTTTGGCCACCAGAGGGCAGTAGATTATATAGTCTTAGCTTTAGTAGGCCAAGCCTAGTAGTTTGATCCAATGTAGTCTAATCTTATTGCCCGTGCACTTGTAAAACTTATTTTTTTTAGTTTATTAATTTTAAACCAGTACAATAATTAAGGCAATGATTCCATTTTTCATAGCTCCCACTCAAGTTTGTATAGCGTGGCGAGTTGGTGTAGGTGTAAAACCGCATTCACACTACTCTTAAAATAGGTTAGTTTAAGCATTTAAGGCAGAACATGAAAATACTTTTTACGATTGTTTGTGAATACATTTGTTATTTTTAGAAAAGATCCTGTTTTATCTAAGATTATAATACAGGGTGTCTCAAAAAAATGTACTTACTCTTAGAAGGACGAGAAAACCTTTATTTATGAACATAGAGTGAAGTGAAATAGCATCGAATACATGAGACAAATGTAATTGAAGAATCATGTTCGCAAATGTCCAAAGTGATGACCATTATTGTCCAGACAACGCTGATAAAGCGCAAACGTGGCGAAACACATAAAAAGAGTGAGTACATTTTTTTGAGACACCCTGTATGTAGGATCAGGTACTCAAGTAGGCAGGATAATAAAGCATAATATGGCAAAACAACAGTATGCTAAAAGCGAAGTTGACATTCGTTTACAGTTTAGGCCTGCCTGAGAACAGAAAGTCTCGACACGGCCCCATAGCCAGAGTTTGACATCCCTGAAGCAGAATAAAAATGAAGATCATTTGTTTAAACAAGTTTATTTTACTCACCAAATAAACAACTCAAACAATTATTTCAGCATATCTCTTAGTTCCCCTGCAATTGCAATACATTTATTGTTACTCATTATCAAGGGCCTATGTTTTGGTCTTGGCATTGGTGGGGAGGGCAAGTTTTTAGTGTTCCCACAACAAAAATTGATAGATGGCAGACACAATTTAAAATGATTAAAAACTATAAAAAATATCGGGAAAAGTTTACATGTATGAGTGGGTACCTCATTATACTAGCACCCCTAAACACGAGAATTTCAGTGTATGAGCTTTTTTAAAAAGAAATCTTGCTCACTAGACGCAAGACAATCCAGTGTAGGAGCTGTTCCAGCAACATCTCCTCCAGTATACACATGCAAACTAGAACAGGCAAAATAATAAAAATTGTGCTGTAAAAACATTTCGTGTTTATTTAGATTTAAAGTTACAATAACTCATTTTTTGTGTACAGTAAGTGCATACGTATCATCAGCAGTCTCTCGATCTTCTACCTGTCAACCTATGCCAATTGCTGCCCTTATTAATAATTGCATGTCCTCCTCATTGAGTGACGATAAGCCATATAAACACAGTGCGGTTCATATTTACTCAAAGTAAATGTAAATGGTCAGCATTTATATAGTGCTTTTCAAGTCAATGAAGCCCTCCCAAAGCAATTTACAATGTGCTTCAAACTTGGCCATACACACACCCTCACACACCAACAGCAGGGTCAGCCATGCAAGGCAACTACCTGCAATCTACGATGACGTTGTCGCCTGCTTCCAGAACAAAATTTTTAAATCTGTATGAAAATGGTTTGACGGCATACACAATGTGAAATGATAAAAGTAAGTATAAAATATGGCGAAATTGTATCAATTTAAAGGTATGCAATATCTGTAACTACTCCGCAGTATGCGCACAGATTTGGATCATCCTTTTGATATATTACTTTATGTTTAATTCCAATCTCATACTTGTATTTTTTATGTTTAATTACCTATTGAATGTCTTTTGATTATCAGAAAGATGCACTGTGTAGCTGTTCACTTGGATACCTTTGGGAGGATGGGAGCTGACTAATTCTTGTTAAATCATTTCATATCGGGAAAATGTACTAATTAAACAAGATATACGAGCTATCAGCACGGTCCTGGACAGAATCAAGCTCGTAAGACGAGGTAAAAATTTACTTGTGACATTGAGAGGCGCTGCAAGGACATGCGCACTGGCGCCTCACGAGAAACTCGAGAAGGTCGCAGCATTAGTTAATCAGTGGCATTGTCCGTTAAGATTACACTGATACCCGATCGGAGGAACCCGATACGGATCGATAGTCTTCCCTGCTATACATTCCACTTCGAAAGCCGTATCACCTTGACTCACCTTGAATAGTGATGCATTTTTAACCCTTTAAAATAAAGACTCTTGATGAGTAGCGGTAGGGACTCAGAAACGCTTTTTTCCTTCATCGCACTCTTAGAGGTTAAATGTTGAATGCAAATGCGTAAAATGCCGGTGACGGAATAAAGGGAAAAGTCGTACGTGAACGCAGGGAGGATAAAAATCAAACAGGTGGAAAGGAAGCACGAGGCGGCTGATACTTACACCAACTGCCTCCAGTACGACCGAGCAGTTCTCCTTTTTCCGAATCCCACAGAAACTTCTTCCATCCGCCATCGTCGCTTTTCGGAGGCATTTTTCTTGTGTGACCTCTCTCTTTTTATCCCTCTCTTTTATTGGTGATGCAGCAAGGGCCGTTTCTTGAATGTTGACCTACTGCTAGCCGATGCAGAGGCACCCAGCTCGGACCTATCGGAATGCTCCCAAATATAAAGAGTCCGGTTGAGGAGGTGCCCGCCCCCCTAAAGGCACCACGGTTTACCTACGCGAGGAGGAGGGGCAGCAGCGGCCAATTGGAAACCCGGAAAAGCGTGCGTGTAGATGACGTCATAAAGGCGCACAGACATTCTATGGAGTCAGGATATGTTTTAAATTGTAACATTTGAAAAAGTTTTGATACTCCATGACTTTTAATTACCAACCCTTACTTCCCCGCGACCCCAGTGAGGAAAGGCAGTTTGGAGAATAAATGAACGGATAACTTTTACGTTAAATTGAAGGCTCAGGGTCCATATCTGTCCTCTTGATAATTTTTGGGGCCCACTTCAATATACATGCCAACAATATGACATTAAAAAGTGGTATATGTGCTTGTTTTGAAAAAGCAGTAGATTTAAAAAAAACATGTAGTCATTTTAAAGGGGTGGGAGTGTGGGGGTGGAAGTTTGTCCTACACGTAAAGCGGTAGTGTATGCTTAAGGGGACAGTGTGTATTATTTAGTTCCTTTTAGTGCATGGATTTTAAAAAAACATCCAAAAAACCTTCTTGAATTAAAAAAGAAGAAATAATACACTCTCACATTAAAACACGACCCTCCCTCCCCCTTTCTCCATTCCTCCTATCTAATGTGTTCTGCCCTGAACAGCTTTGCTTGAAGATAAAAGCAGATAGGCGCGGCGGGGGAAAAGTTATAAGGGCTCTTTGAACTATGTCAGGCATTGTTAAACATAATTAAAAGAATATTCTACTTTCAACCTTTTAACACACAACACCTTTAAACACAAGCGAAACTATATGAACTATGGAATGAGCATGCAATTTTTCAAACACTCGTATGTCGAGAAAATTGCATTTATTTTTCATTTCATGAGCCTAACCAATGGGGAACTAACAGAATTGTCCACCTTCTTGCTGCTATGTTTACCCTAAAAAACAAAACCCGCAACAAGTAAATGAGAACACTAACAGTCACTTTCAATCTTTGTAGTTTGTATACTTCCCTGTGCTTTTCAGCACTCGTTTTGTTTGCACAATGCAATACATTAACATCTAGTGGTCGAATAATACACACTTTCCTTTAAAGAAAACAAGGTGTGTTTACTCCGTGTTACTGCTTTGATTTGATTATTTCAGTGGGGCAATTTTCTGCTAAACTATCTCACTTTACAGATAAGTCCTTCCATCCATTATCTGTAACCGCTTATCCTTAGTAGGGTCATGGGGGTGCTGGAGCCCATCGCAACTATCTTTGGGCAGTGGGCAGGGGACACCCTGAACTGGTTGCCAGCCAATCGCAGGGCAGATAAGTCCTGATTTTCCTAAATTTTAAATTTCTTCCCTCCAGTCTCAACATAAATATTACAGTACTCATTATATACATATATACAGGGTTGGGTAGGGTTACTATAACTTCATTACTTTCAATTACTTTTGGATTACTTCAATACCAAATATGCTAATAAAAGACAAAAGAAACTAAATATGAATACAATTACTAAATTTTGTGCAGACTTGGGGAGTAACGGAACACATGGAACGGCAAAAATGATGTTGGCAAGCTGTTTGGATATATTTTCATTTTGTTTCTGTCGCATTTTATGTTAGTTTTGCCGGAGATCAAAGAGATCAAAGCCAGGAGAGAAAGCTTACCATGTGTTGTGAGTCATAATTTTATAACCGCAAAATTATTTAATTTTATTATACTATGTGAAGAAAACGCTTTCTTTGTTGACAGATAAAGCTGTTAACAAAAAGCATCTTTACTCAGCATTCTCTAGCATACTAGTTCTCAACTGGTCTGACTTGAGGACCCACCATTGCACCCTAATGACAGGCTGCCACCTTTAAATCTATCGAATGAAAGGATTTTGCACTTTAAAGCTGGGATAGAACTTATTCATTTTTAAATGTTTCAATTTTATTATTTTTCACAAAAATCCAAATGTCCCACAAAACCAAATTTGAATTCAATTACCGTATATACAGTACACAAATATAGGCCTCCATAAGTGACCCCCTAAAAATGCTTTAGAATAACAGCATACTAAATAAGTTCTTATTTTAAAATGTGTACAAAGATAATTAAAAATTAAAAATCAACATACTGGTGAAAAGATAAAAATAAAACATTTTTAAATCATTTTCTCTACCTTTAAGCAGTGCTTAAATGGCAGATACTCATACAATGTTTCCGTATTTTGCAATCATTTCTTTCTTCGAGACGATCGTTGTTGTCACTGTTTTCCACTTTTCCTTCTCCTTATCCATAACTTTCTTCGAACCCATTTTAATGGGCAGAAAAGGAAATGAAATAAACAAAATAACAATAAAATTAGATGTGTTCTCTCTTAAATACAGACGCTCCCCTACTTACGACCATACGACTTACGAAATACGGTAGATACGAACATTTTTTTCGGGATGTTGAAAAATATCCGGACATTGTTGTAATTTGGATTTTGTATTGTGTGCACCTTTTTTCTGAATACAGGACATTACTGTAGTGCTTCTTTCCGCCGCTCCCGGCCTGTGGCACTGTGGGAGGTCACCCAGCATCCACCCGGAAGAAGAAATCCGCTTCCTCTTCCTGGTTTGTGTGTAAACATTCTATACTGTATCTGCTAATAACTTGGACATTTCTATTGTTTAATATCTCGCGCATCCATTCAATATGGTTGGTGTAACGTGTAAGGAAGAGGCGAGCCATTTCATTTGAAATGAAAGTGGAATATGGAAGCCTATTGCTGTTGAGAAAATAGTTGGATTGCTTTTTTTCAGCAACTTTCTACAACGGGAGAGGAACTCTTGAAGCTCATCTTCCAAAAGTAGGTTAAACTTAACTTTATTTATCTTTTTTGAGCATATTGAGCATTTTTTAGTACAAAACAATACAGGTTACTTATACAAATCCTAAACATACTCATATTAACTTTAAACATACATTCCATACAAAATATAGCACTGAAGCATCTTACGAATGATCGTCCGGAAACTATCTCGTTCATGAGTAGGGCAGCGTCCGTACACGGATTGACTGAACACAAAAAAGAAATCGAGGAGGGCATTATCACAATTTAGTGTTTAAGGGACAGTGTGTAATATTTAGTGCCTCCTAGTGGTACAACAAAACTTTCATTCAGTAAAAAAAATACAAACATATATTTGAATATTAGACAAAAAACATTAACTATTATACCATTGTTAATTTTTGATAAAAAAGAAAAAAACAATTTGAGAAATTTGTATTTCTTTTACACCGTGGAACCCCCACTTATGTCGATGCCATGATCGTCCGGCATCCTGCCGCCATGCTCTGCCATGTATCACCGACAACATAGTGCCATCTAGTGGTAAAATATTACACATTGACGCTTTAAGGGGTGTAATCCAGCCCCATTGTTTTTTCTTCTTCTTAGCATTATGCCGAGGCAAAGGCCTCTGACCCTCTAAAACAGGTCCGCCACCCACTTTTGGGTCCAGACCCACCAGTTGAGAAACACTGGTTTTTGGGTTGGACTTGGTCGTAAAAGCCGTCTATGTTGTGTACAGTAAATGGCTCTCCGTGTCCAAAGGTTACAACGATTGTCCTACATTGTCAATCCTATTATGCCGTGTGTTTGATTTGTGGGAAATACAGTCTGAAATCAGATTGACCTGTTTTCAAATGTAAATGTTCAATTGTTCAAACTCCTCACGATTAGCGCCTGCCATGAACTGATCTTTAATTCCACTAGTGAAGAAAATACATTTTTTTATGAATAGTTTATTAAAAGTGTGTTAGGGAATATGGATGGAAAATAAACATCAAGTCACCAAATCAAATTCTAGATGCAAATACAATTACAATGATAAACAGTATGAGCAAATCAGACGCTGGTATGCGCATGCGTGAAATTGCTCAGCAATGTGTTCTGGCTGCTTGTTTAAATGTAAACATTGATGTGTAAGACAGGCTTGACCTAGCTGATGGTGATGACCTTTAAGTATCACGCCAAGGACAAACCGACACTCTGTTAGATTTCTTAAGATTTCTTAAATTGAAACGGCCATTTTCCAGGTTTATTGAGAAGCATGTAATAAAAAGCACAAGGAAGAATACAAACTACTGAGACTCAAAGTCACCGAACAGCACAATCTTTCTCCGAGTATTTTTTGTCCTGCCTCTTGCGAGGTCTTTGGTTTTTGGGCTAGCCGTAGCAGCAAGATGCCGAACAATTATGTCAATCCCCTTTTGTCTAGGTTAAACCCATGTAATGTGAAATAAATGGTAGTTTCTCGACCTATGAGTATTTTTAAAAATGTTTTTTTTAATATGATAATTTGTGTATTTTTGCTTACTATCTAAATCTTTATTGGCTTTTTAATGAGTGTTTTTACTTACCAGGAGGTGCTAAATAATACACACTGTCAATTTCATAATTATTTTAAGAAATACTTTTCGTATGATAACAACGTGAGCAAGGCTCTTCCCCCTGAGATTCGATCTGCAACCTTAGTGGGACTGTTTAAATATAGGCTTAAAACACACTTCTATTCTACAGCATATGAATAACCTATAATTCATGTTGACAATATCTGTGTATTATTTGTTATTGCAACATCCATTGCAGCCTGGTCATCCTGGAAGGGGGGGTTACCTCATGTGTAGTCCCTTCTCAAGGTTTCTTCATTTTCCTCACGTTGAGGTTTTTGAGTTTTTCCTTCATGTTTTCCTACATGTTTTCCCTCATGTAGGTTTTAGATCAGGGAATGGTGTAATAATAGTATGTAGTCCGTGTAGCCCTTTTTAGACTCCTTGTGGTAAAGGGCTATACAAATGAAAATGACTTGACTTGACCTGACATTTGCTATATAAGATCATTCTGCTCACTGTATAATTTCTCTTATGTCACAGCATTCGAATGTTCTTAACAAATAGCATTATTTTTGTATTTGAACCTTTTTTAAACTATTTAGTTTACCTCTATAAAAATAATATATTTTCAATTTTTCCCCCTTTGATCGTTAAAAAATTAAAATAAATACAATAATGCTTCATATTAGAATAATCATCTGCCATCAAAGTAAGATTTTCACATTTTATCTCTTAATGTGTGGAAACAGTCGTCAAAAACTGAACAACCGCTAATGACAGATGATTGAGAGAAGGACATGTTCCACCTTTCAATAGTGTTTGGTAACCTTGGCACACGGAGTAAATTGCTCTACCTATTGGATAAGTGAGGAGCCTATAAAGCATTTGAAAGTGGGGTTGAGTGATGGCAAAAAACAAAAACTTGTCGGATTTTAATGATTTCTTCACCAAAAGCTCCAAAATCTTAAGCTAACAACTGCTGATGGTTTCATTACGCCTATATAGAAAGTTAGAAAAGTTTGAAGGGGGGTTTTGGGTAAACCTTATATATTGATCATTAACCGGTAGTTATTCGATTCTAAGCAATAAGAGAATTAGTGAAAGTTGGACTGTTAGGACCAAAACAGATCCAATTGGAGCTTATCCAAAACACCTTGGGTCTTTGTCCTTTTGCCCTTCAAACAAGAAATATTTTGTGGCTCAGTATATGCTTGTGACCCATGTTTCTATTAAAAACAAATAAATAGCCATCTATCTTTAAGACCCCTCTTAAAGAAAAACTACAAATGTCAAAATCTCCATCAATAGTACTCTTGCGAGGGAAAGCCAGAGACAGCAGAATCAGCAATGATCACCTGCTACCTACAAGCTTTTCTCTGCTTGTGTACATAATAAAAATGCATTGCTTTGAGGGTTTGTGTGTAAGCCGGGCGTGTGGGTGGTGCGGGCAAGAAATGGAATCCTGCAACTTTAGTCCAAGCGATTTGGTGAGTTTGAGACTTCCTTGTTTAACCATTTCATAGTATTGTGTTATCATAAGCGCAGAATTTGCAGTTTTTTTGGTCTTAATCCAACTTTTTTCCCCCGATTGTGAGCATATGTGTGATTTATGCTTATATTAGCAATTATGATCTTGAGGAAAACAAAACAGAATTTATGATTGGACTGAACCACCATTTAAAAACCAAACAAGGAAAATATATCGAGATCCATTTAGTGATACATATTTTGGTGTTTTTTTCCTCGTGTGAAAAATAGCATTGTCACAGAACATTATATAGAGTAGCAGTAACCTGAGGCGAGCCTCGCATCTATCGCGACACAGTTAGATTTACAAATGAAGAAACCTACACCGTATTCATCATTTTATTGGCAAAGCAAGAAGGCAATGAGAAATTTTAGCACAGGAAAAGTATGGTATACAGGCAAACTTCTTCAAATATCTTGCAAAAGCTGTCACAGTTGCCATGGCGCCCAATTGGCGCCAGCTGCGGCTCGTTGACAGATTGGCTTCCCTTCTATTTAAGCTCAGTACTCTCACTCACCCTTTGTCAGTCCGTCAATGAACCTCTGCCTCGCAAAACGTGGGTTTTGACCCTGCCTGCGTTTCCTGTCCAGTATTGTTTCCATCGATTTTGTCCTCTTTAATATCGATCTCCAGTTTCGTTGTCGTCTAGTTTGTCCTGTTTACTTTCGATATCCAGTTTTAATATCAATCTTGTCTGTCCCGTCCTGTCCTGTATCGCTCCATCTGTCCGATATCTGCTTGAGCAATTGGTATCGATCTCGTCGGCCTCTGCCTTCCCTTTCATTTAACACCAGACTGCTGCCTTACGTCTTCGCCCAACGATCGCCGAATCACTGGCGTTTCGGTTAACGTGCCTTATTGCCCCATTTCCTGTAAAATAAAAACTTGTGTGAGAAACGTCACACATTTGGGTTCTCCTCCGGTTCCTGACAGAAGCTCCTAATTGTAATGTCTGAAGGGAGAAAATTAAATTGGGATTTCTTTTTTTTTTTTTTTAAATAAGATTACTATCATGAAAGTTTAAGGTAGAGAAAGTCTATTTACACCTAAACTCTCATGAAATTTGGGGTGTATTCCTGCATTATTTCTCAATATTATATTGCTTATTCTCTAAAATCACTAGCAAAACACATGAATGAAAATCTCTAAAGGTCTGTTATGTATGTGATGCTCATTTTTTGCTTTTATCAAAACACCTTGCTGTATAGTTCTTATATTTTTTTGCCATTAAAGTCCAAAGCGCTGAGTTTCATTTGCCATTACATGAATCCCTCTTTTAAAAAACTCCACTTTTGATTTCTTAATTTTATTTTTTAGAAGCTCATCACGCTTCATGCACTCAACTACTATAGAGCGCGCCATATAGAAATGTCAATTGTCTTTTTCGAGCCAAGGCCAGCACATAATGCCTGAGGTTCAATTATTGACAGATTCATTATGGGAGAGTAAAAGCCCATGCTCAAAAGAACTTGGTTAATGTGTAGAGTTTTAAAAGAATCTTTGGCTACGTTCAACTTTTCAACAGTGCCTAAAAGGCATCAAACGTGCAAAACAAACATGAATGCTGAGGGTGTCTTCAGTGGTTTCCAGATTACACCCTCGAGTGGAAAAATTGCTGATAATGGAAGGGTGAAAGGGGTAAATATTTAAGCTTCCGGTTGTCTAACACAACTACAAAAAAGGCACCATCTCTTCCTTCTTTTTTAAAGTATTTTTGTTTTGTTCATAGATTTTTGTGGATGGATGCCTTGATGGATGGATGGATTGCATGAAAAAACTTGCTTCAAAGCTTGGAACAATCCCCTGCCTGGGTCCATTTGACCCATTTTTCTGCGTCAACCCAACAACCCAATTATTTCACTCTTCATTATTCAATGATGCAATTCAGGGAGTTGTTTTCTGCAACAAAAATCATCTCTCCCAGACGATTCTTTTTAAAAAAACAAAACAAACAAAAACAACCAAAACATCACACAATTTTTGCTGGGGTTTTTTCCACAAAACAACACAGGACGTTGGGTCAAATCAACCCAATTATTGGGTTGATCTATTTTTGACTCAAACTTGGGTTATTTTTAACCCAGCCAATTTTAAAGTGATGGCTGTCTGGCTGTCTGGCTGGCTGTCTGGCTGGCTGTCTGTCTGGCTGGCTGTCTGGCTGTCTGGTTGGCTGACTGTCTGGCTGGCTGGCTGGCTGTCTGTCTGGCTGGCTGTCTGTCTGGCTGACTGGTTGTCTGGCTGGCTGGCTGGCTGGATGGATGGATGGATGGATGAATGAATGGACTGATGCATCACTCTAAAAACACTTAGGTCAAAAATTTAACCAACCTAATACCTGACTGAATTTGACTATTTTCTCTGGACAAATTCAGCCATATTGACATGAACTTTTCAGAATAAAATGAACCAATTTTGAGGTTGTCATTTTCAACAAAAATCCTCTCTTGTTGAATTCTTTTGTCCAAAAAACTAAAAGGTTACAAAAATTTCGTGGAGGTCTTTTCTGCAAAACAAACCAAGACATTGGGTCGAATCAACCCAAAAACTGGGGTGGTCCATTTTTGACCCCAACTTATTTTTTTAACCCAAAAGTTTTAGAATGTGGATGAATGGATGGGCAAACGGCCAGATGAATAATATTTATTTACTCCTGTGTGGCCGAGGGTGCAAAGTGTTGCTGTTTTCAGTTCCTTGCAAAAATCACAAATGTACTCTTCTACATTGTTATTTATTAAAGCATTTACACACAAGAGAAAAATGTTGGGATCACGATTCATGGTTCACGGATCCCTTTACTTCACGGGTCCACCAATGAGGACACAACTCTGGACAGCCTTCTCCACTGTTGATGGCCTTTAGCCTGTTATTGGGTCGTGGCAAAGTTGGCACCGGTCCATCCCTTAATGCTTTCGGTCCAGTTCTTTTTCAGCCTTCCTCTTCTCCTGTCCCTTTGGACTGAGCCCTGGAGGATGATTTTGGTCAGTCCTGATGATCTTGTGATGTGACCACACCACTAAAGTTTCCATCTGCGCACAGTTGACAGCAGTTCTTCGTAGAGTCCAATGTGCTCTCTGATGGTGTTGCACACCGTAGCTGATGTCTAGAAGTTTCCTGTAGCATCGCATATAGTCGTTTAAAAAAAATTCATGTTTTTTAGATGCAAACAGAGAATTTTGTCTACCTGTAAATACTACCACTTCAAAGGGATAGTGTGTATTTTTTGACCGCTAGATGTCACATTATTGTAGTGCAAAGGAAAATTAGTGCTCAAGAGCGAGTGGAAGAATACAAATTGACCAAAATGCACCATTTTACTTTCATTTTTTTGCCCAGCCTTTTTTGAGTTTTTCTGGGTACCCATAGCAAGAAAGCAGACAACGTCATTTCATGTTACGTAAAGTAAATGCTTGTTTCTAAACCTAGGACGATTTTAAAAAATGCATCTTTTTTGATGGTTTATGTATTGTTGTTTATTATTTAAATTATTATTATATTTTATTAATACATGTTTTTACTACTAGGAGGTGCTAAATAACACACTGTCTTTCACTTTAACCCATAAGTCAATACACACTTTTTTTTTTTTAATTCAATTCTAGCTATCATTCAGAGTCATCCATCCATTATCTGCACTTCTTATCCTCAGTAGGGTCGCTGGGGTGCTGGAGCCCATCCCAGCCATCTCCACGCAGTGGGCAGGGGACACCCTGAACTGGTTGCCAACCAATCGCAGGGCACACAGGGACAGACAACTCATTCGCTCATTCACACCTAGGGACAATTTGGACCGGCCAATCCACCTGAAATGCATGTTTTTGGAATGTGGGAGGAAACCGGAGTGCCCGGAGGAAACCCACGCAAGCACGGGGAGAACATACAAACTCTGCACAGGAAGTCTGGAGCTGGATTTGAACCCACCACAGGTTCCCATGACATGAATTGTGCCGCACAAGCGCTAACCACTGCGCCGCCGTGCTGCCCTGTATATATATATATATATATATATATATATATATATATATATATATATATATATATATATATATATTTATATTTATTTATTTATTTATTATACAAAAAAACTCTTCCTCAACCCTGGTGCTGGAGCCCATCCCAGCCATCTTTGGAAGTGGGCAGGGGACACCAGTCGCAGGACACACAGAGAGACAGACAGCTCACTCGCTCATTCACACCTAGGGACCATTTGGACCAGCTAAATAAACTCACATGCATGTTTTTGGAATGTGGGAGGAAACTGGACTGCCCATTGGGATCAAGAGATCGCAGGTTCGATTCCCGGCTCCTCCATGTTATATGTCGAAGTTTCCTTGGGCAAGACACCTAATCACTAATGCCCCCAATAAGTAGGTCGGCGCCTTGCATGGCTGCATGGCCGCTATTGGTGTGTGAGTGTGTGTGTGAATGGGTAAGTGTGAAGCACATTGTAAAGCGCTTTGGGAGGTCTTCATTGACTTGAAAAGCGCTATATAAAATGCAGACGATTTAACCCACTCAAGCACGGGGAGAACATGCAAACTCCGCACAGGAAGGTTGGTAGCTGAATTTGAACTGATGACCTCAAAACTGTACCGCGGACGCGTTGACCACTCAGCTGCCGTGCCGCCGTTATTCAGAGTCAAGAGATCAATTAATTGGAAATCTCATTTCATCAAAGCAACTTTTTAACTTCTTATACAGTTGATGTTACTTTTCTGATGTACTAGTTCTGAAAATACTGCGAGACCAGATTGAACTTGAGTCAACAGATAGTATATTCATCAGTAGTATTTCTGGTTCAGACTTGTGGTGGTGTGGTAAGAATTAGGCAATTAAATAAAAGAAAAACGAGTGGTCATTTCCAAACATTTTCTTCCCCGCTCCACAATATATCAAAACTACGCCCTTTGGATGTCAAACAAAGACTCGGTGTTGAAAGTTGTTGTGGTAGTTAAAATAAAAACACGGTGCCTTAAGTTTTATAAACGCGACCTCATTTTCACATTCCATGTTCTTTGTTCTGGATTGGAGGTTGCTTGTGAGTCAGCGGAACTTCTTCAATCTTAACTTAGTTTTACGCTCCTGGGGTTGAAACGGACAGTCTTGCGAAACATTTGGTTACAAATTAATCTACATCTCACTCACATTAGCGGCCACATACACCAGTCCAAAGTTTAGCCCTCAATCCTTCCAATAATTCATGTGATAGTTAATATTTGAGAGGGATAGAGCCAAAAGCCACTGTAGTTTACTGCGGCCCTTTTGAACGTGACACCCTCAATATAGTTACGTAGCCCCAAAACAGAGGTTATGAAACCCAGACACAAAGAGGAAACATGCTGCTCAAGGAAACGGTTCAGCAATTTGGGAAACCACTCGGACATGCAGTTTGCAGCGTAATGCACATGACTGAACAAAGACGCATAAACATTGGCTGGCGAAAAAGATCATGTACTTTAAGTTTATTAAGAGATTTTTTTCGAGTAGTTATACTGTATATCTTAATATTAACACAGGAAAACAAAAGAAGGCCGAAAAAACAAAACTGCTGAGTTGTGAAGCAACAGCAGTTAACTGTTAAGCGGTGGGCTGTGCATTTCTCACATAGGCCTTTAGTGATGTGTGGTTTACGAACCAACTGGCTTTGTGAGCTGGTTTTTGGGAGTGATCGACAGGAGCCGGCTCCCCTCCTATCGAGAGCCGGTTCCTGTCCAGACGTTTTTTTTCTTATGTGACCCGTCAACATACATGTTTTTCTTCAGGAATTCTATGTTCTTGACTGTAAATTGAGTATAAAGAAGGTTCAAGTCGTTTTACAACTTACTTTTTTTGTGCACCTGTAAATATTTGTATGTATATTTCCTATGTTATCTAGGGACAATGTGTCTTAGATAACAAATGTAAAGTTTGTTCTTGAATTTCATAGTTATTTTTTTGTTGCACAGAAAATTCAATATTTTTAGTTAACATTTTGTTCTGTGTTTTTCAGAGTTACTTGACATTAAAAATATTTAGTATAAAAAGTTCAAAGTTTAAAATAATTAAAAGTTAACTGTAGAGTGAAAAAATGAATGCTATAACTGTTAAGTTACTTACCAACCCGGTCCTCTAGAGAAAATGTGGCTCTCAATGACCGTGTTGTCCACCTCTGATTTAGTAGGATAATAGATTTTAGACTTTGGTGCATTTCCGTCCCTGGCTGATGTTTCCTTGGAGGCCTTGATTTTACCAACTCCAAATCTGATTGGCTAAATCAACAGTTTCATTGCCACTTCTTATGCCTCAGTGTCATGAACCAGGAACGGAGACGGGACCCAATTGCGTTCGTTTACTCAGTTTTATTCAGAAGAGAAAAGAGGACTTGCATCCACGATCCGATGATTGTCGGTCACGGGTTGCAGATAGCTGGAACGCGTAAGTGGCACTTCCGTGTCGAGCGAAGGTAGTCGTTGACGGCAAGAAAAACAGGTCGATCGCCGCGGCGGAGGAGCAAAGACATAAACGGGTCCAGAAAGTAGGTCGGCAATGGGTATCAGACAGAAAACTGGGCAGGATAGAGTCGGAGAGTCACAAAAGCTTGCTTAGCTGTGAGAATAGGTTAGCAGACGATCATATGAGTTCTTTCAGGTAGACGGGAGTTTAAAAAGTTTAAAAAGAGTCCAACAGCCAATCAGGGACCGTGGCTGTTGGGGCCAACGGAGCAGCCTCAGGTGTCCCGCATCAGTAATCATGACACCCAGGAAGGCTTGAGATCTGCTTGGAGAAGGTTCTGGGCAGATTTCTGAGGTTGGCAAAGAGTAATGGGTGAAATGTGATTGGTTAAATGCTTAAATATGTAAGCACACATATTGAAGCAGCGCAACCAGATGGGAAAGCGATGAAAAGAACCTGACAGACAATTTGGAATCATTTAATAAGTATTCATGGACAAAATAAAATTACATCACATGATTCAGATAGAGAATGCCTCTTTTTTTGTCCTTTCCGGCTACCTTGCTGGTAGCGAAATGATGGAGAAGAATGAACCGAAATAAGTCGGGGGACTAGCACCTGGACCTGAAGCATCATCTGCATCGACCAGCTGGCTGAGACCGAAAGCTGCGTCGTTGCAGTCTCGGACTTTTTGAACAACTTTACACATTACCTATCTTTATTGTTGATTTTGACAACATTCTGTGTATTGTTGCCTAATAGATGCAGCCTGGTCATCTTGGAAGGGAGATTACCACTTGTGTGGCTCCTTCTCAATGCTTCTTATTTTCGTCCTGCTGAGGTTTTTGAGTTTTTCCTTACCCGCATGTAGGTTTTTATATCAGGGGATGGTTCCATTGTTCTGTGCAGCCCTTTGAGACACTTTTAGATTAAGGGCTGTACAAATAAATTTGACTTTACTTGACTTGGCCTTGCAGGGACTTACTTCCCACTACTGGATCCGTTTACCAAAACCTCATGCTTCCTAAACTGGCTGCCAGAGTCACACTTTTAATCTCCTTGTTCACAATTAATTACGCCTTAGTTATGTTTAAGGATTACTTCAACGACTAAAGCATTCAGCTAGTTTTTTTTACCAAATCCTAAGCCTCAAAAAGCATGGTTAGCTTGTGAGCTAGCTCGTGGTACCCCGATGATGCAGCGACTGAGGATTCATTCCCAACCACATACATATATATATAATTTTTTAGCTCAAACCTCTAGAAATTGGCAGACAAGAGAAAGACACGACAAAAGAGAGGATTGCTTTTTTAAATGATTATAAAAATTCATTATAAATTCTCTGTGATTTTGTTAGTGCTAATAAAAACTTGCTGAGTTGCGCTTAGGGAGCTAGCATGTTTATCCACTGTCTTGCTGCTACAGGTACTTACAAAATGAGAAGAAAGATTGTGTGATTTGGTCATGTTGAGTTGCCGTATTTTGTATTCTTGCTTGTGCTTTGAAGCACTCGTTTTTGCTTGCACTACACAATACAACAAAATGTAGTGGTCAAATATTAAACAATATGTATCTAGGTAAAGCATTCAAACCGTTCCTTTTTGTTTATTTTATTTTGTATTTTACGTACACTTAAAAGCAAATATTTTTACTGCCGTTTACTGCCAAGTTAGCTGTCAAAGCTGTGAAAAGATTACAATTTTATCTTTGTTCAACATTTTTTTAATGTGCACAGCTGTTTTATATGTAAATACATTTCAAAAACAATTCTCAATACAACCTCATAATAACATGCCCGGAAACCTATAGGACAATGCATGCCCAATGTCCTTGTTTCTCTCAAGGTCATTTGGCCTGCCCCCTGTGAACACAGCAATATAAGTCACATAACCATTAACAGATGGTTTGACTGATGTGCGAAATATTCTGCCGTAAATCAGGCTTGTCTCCTGTCCTGCACTTTTCAGGGAAAAAAAACAACTCTAAATCGCCAATGTCTCATCCTGTATCAAATTTAAAAAAACTTGGACGGAAGTTAAACGCTTCAATTGAGACGACGACATTTGTATCACTGCTGTGAAGCGTAAGTCAATTGCGTTCAGTGTCAACATAGCCTGCATGTGTTTGTGTTTGCTTTTGAAATCTCACTACCACTTCAGCAGGTATTTTGACCTCTATACAATGGTGGCGGCCATTGCTCAAGAAAGAGACATTCAGCCAGCCTTCATTTTTGTCACTATGAAGAACCAAACAACCTTCCTGAATTTTCCAGACTATAAGGCGCACCTAAAACTTCAAATTGGCCAGAAATTTGAAAGTGCGCCTTATAACCCGGTGCACCTAATATGTGATTGGAAATGTACACAATTTTTATAGGTGTGCGTTACTATGCAATGTTCTATGGTATACTAACGTATCTGAGAATCACTTTTCATCGCTGACCCAAATGGCACAATATCATATGTAGGTGTGATGAGGCCAACCCTTGGGTGCCATATGAAAATCTCATTATCACACTATTTTTCCTTACCGTGCCAAAAACACTGATTTGCATGGTGCATTCTGTTCTCCATTCTGAAGTCTCACCACTTTTTCACCTGTGCGTCAGCAACGTTGCGGAGGACAGAAACAGAAAACAGAGTCTTTGAGCAAATTACTATAAGTGTATATACTATAAGTGTATAAAGAGCCAAATGTTTATACATGAATAAACATGGTCGTTTAATTATAGTCTCAGTGTATGAAAAATGAATGGTAATAAACTATTGATGCAAGTTCTTTAAGTTGCGTCCAAAAGAGGAGTCACCTTGCCTTTGCGGTAGCTCTGCACCACTTCCTGTCTTCCTTTAGTGTCCAGCCCTTATTTTCCTATGACAACTTCCTGCCTGCATCCGCATGACCTTGTCCCTGTTGCCACACCTGCAATTGTCTTCTCATGTGGCCACAATCACCTCTGCGGTAGACCTCGGCCCTCTTACCCTTGACTACAATACAATGCAGTAATGGTGGCGCGTTCGTGAACGAAACGGCTCTATGAGCCGGCTGTTTTTCTCTCTATATTTTCTCACTCACCTTTTTTCCTCTCTCTCTATTTTATCTCACTCTCTTCATTTTCCTCTCTTTTTCTCTGCCTATTTCTTTCTCTCTCCCTCCCTGTTTCTCACTCTCTTCATCTTTCTTTCTCACTTACTTTCTTTCTCTCTCTTTTCTTTTTTCTCTTGCTCTGTTGTTCTCTCGCTCTCCCTACCTTTCTGTTTTTGTCTCTCCGTATTCATCTATTTATCCCTCTCACTCTCTTTCGCTCTCTCTCCCTTTTTCTTGATTTTTCTCTCTATTCCTCTCGCTCACTTTCACTCCCCCCTTCTCTCTTTTGTTCTCTCTTCCTCCTTTTCTCCTTTGCTCTTTCTATCTTTCTCTCTCTCTCTTTCTGTCACTCTCTCTTCCTCTCTTTTCCACTCTTCCTATTTCCCTCAAAACTCTCTCCCTCCCTAACATACCTGTCTCCTCTATCCAGCTTTTCTTTCTCTTTATCTCAACCTTTGTTTTTCTGTCTATCTCTCTCCCTGTCTCAATGTCTCCTCCCTCTCTCTCTCTGTCCCCCTTTCCCTATTTCTCTTGGAACGCTCTCCCTCCCTAACCTATCCGTCTCCTCTATCCATCTTTTCTTTCTCTTTCTCTCTCACTCTTTGTCTTTCTCTATCTCTGTCCCCCTCTCTGTCTCTCTCTTTCTCTCTCTCACACACTCTGTTTCTCACTCTCTCTCCCCCTCTCTTTATTTATCTCAAAACTCTCTCCATCCCTGACCTACCTGTCTCCTCTATCCAACTTTTCTTTCTCTTTCTCTGTCTGACCCTTTGTCTTTCTCTTTCTCCGTCTCCCTCTCTTTCATTCTCTTTTTTTCCTTACTTTCTCCCTCTTTCGTTTTTTCCTTTGCTCTCTTTCTCTCTCTCTTTTTCTCTCTCTCGTTCTCTCTCTATTCTTCTTTTTTATATATCGGTCTCTTTCTCAAGCTCTCTTTCTTACTCTATTTCTCTCTTTGTCTTTTCAGAGAGCCGAGTCAAAAACTCCGGTCCACTAAAGAGAACCGGAATTTCCATCTCTACAATGCAGTATGGCTTTTAAAATTGCCCCTCACCCTATCCAAAATAGGAGCTGCATTAAACTCCGCCTCCTACTCCTCCTCTCTGTATATCACCTGAGTAGTGAACCAGGAAATCGAGTCTCTGCGGCAAGCGCAACGTCCTTCAAGCAATCTCCTTCAACTGAACTGGGATTTTTGCAGGCTCATTGTTACAGTCTCACGTCTATGTGGCGCGTGCGCATACATATACATTCATACACACTGGCAAGCTTTGTCAGCAGGTCCAGTGAAACGTGTTATCAGTGGCAACAGAATAATTGCACATACAAGACAGAATTTCACGAGAGAGGGAGAGAGAGAAGCAGGAAGCGAGAGCGGGCTTAGTGTCTCAGATTGCAGAGTCTTCAAAAGCAGACCTTGTCCTCCAAATGTCAGCGGTGATGGAAAAGTACCGTCACACCCGAAGCCGATAAAGCGTTGCGGACTAACTACTTCTTTCACTTTCAGTCTTCCTCAGAGCGGGGCCCAAATACTTGTGAACAAAATGTATCAGTGTTGAACATTTTTAATCACTGTCGGTACAATGTGAAACAATTGCAGAAAGCGCCATAAAAACGGAGTATTTTGTGACTTTTCAAAGTCAAAACTCTTTTGGTGTATTGTCTATACCAGGGGTGGTGAACAAGTTTGACACAAAGAGCCGAAATTTTTAACTGTGAGAGTCAAAGAGCCACACCACGCACTGACCGTTATTAGACGTAACCTACGCAGATGGTTGGCAGTCAGTTATGTGTCCGGAGCAGCATTAAAACAACAAATCTGCCAAATTAATTTCAAAATATTATTTCATCTCATCTCATCAGCCGTACCGCTTATCCTCATTAGGGTCGCGGGGGGGCTGGAGCCCATCCCAGCAATCTCCGGGCAGTGGGCAGGGGACACCCTGAATTGGTTGCCAGCCAATCGCAGGGCACACAGGGACAGACAACTCATTCGCTCTATTATTCTTTATTAACTCTGATGGATTCAAGTGTGTTTTAAGAGAGGGATTTGTCTTTACTAAAAGCAGACCTTTTCTTATTTTCACCATTTTCCTGTTACCCTGACAAATAAAAAAATATAAAAACGCAAGACGTCACTCTCCAGCACAACTCCCCCCATTCCGCCGACTGAATGTGTTCTGCCCCTATCAGCTTGGCTAATAGTAAGCAGATAGGCGCAATGGAAAATAAAGAATAAGGGCTCTTTGAACTCACTTGGGCATTTTTGATAAATACTTAACAGGGAATATATGGAACCTTTTTAGGGACATAAAAAACACACCCAACCTTTTAAAAAAGAAAACAATGAATCTGGTACCATGTGAAACAAGAGGTGGCTTTTGGTTTCAAAACATTTGTGACACATGCTAGCTACAGGTAATATTTAGAGTATTATTTTTTTTATCATTTTTTTTTCAACTGAAATCATTTTCATTTGCGGATATTTGATGCATTGGATCCGAAGTCTATCTTACTATCCGGGGGGCAATTGGGGCCCTTATGGATGATAGTTATGTCATCTCCCTCAAGGTGAGGATCATGTATGTAAAATATATAGACATTTCTCAACATATGAGTATTTAAAAAATGCAAATTTATATGATAATTCACATTGTTCTGCTAATTATTTAAATCAATGTATATATATTTTACCACTAAGAAACACTGAATAATATACGCATTCTCTTTAAGTGCAGCCCTAGAAGACTATGGATAATTAATTATTGACTGATTGATTAATTTTCACATTTATTATTAATATTACTATAAAGAATGAGATTTGAGAACACTCAAAGGTTCTTACCAGAGTTTTGGGGGGTAAAATCCCATTTGGCAAACCTCAGCCAGTCCCTTGCTTTGGCGGGCCTGCAAGTAAATTGAGTTTGAGACCCTTGCGTTAGATTTCGTTAACTTTGATTGGACTGAGGCGACATGGCGTATAAATGGTTAGCACATTTGCCCCACAGTTTAGAGGTCCACGGTTTAAATCCAGTTTTCATGTTCTCCCCATGCTGGAGTTTCCTCTCAAACACATGCTTTGAAAGTTGGAGTGCAAGTCAAAATTGTCGCTAGGAATGCGTGTGTGAGTTAAATGGTTGTACTTTTCTGTGTGCCCTGAGATTGGCTGGCAAACAGTCCATTGTGGCCCCTGCCAACTGGGATGGGCTCCAGCACCCCTGTGACCCTAGAGAGGATGAGCATCTGGAAAATGAATGAATGAATGGACTGACGTATTCGGACGAAAATTGTCAGTTGAATGAGAGCCCTTGTCCATGTATTCAAAAGAAGTCCATGTACAGTATACATTCACCAAAGAGCATTTGAGGGTCGACAGCGCATATAGTGTGTGTTCTAGTTATACATGACAAATGTGTCATGTTCATTAAAGGGACATTGTGTATTATTCTGCACCTTTTAGTGGTTAAAAGAAAATCTTTATTCATAAAAACAAAAATACTAATGATTTGAAGAATAAGCACAAATACATAAACTATCAAATAAGCGTGCATTTTTAAAATACTCGTACGTCGAGAATTTCACATTTATTTTACCAAATATGAAGTTCACCTAGAGTGAGCTGACATGATGGTCCGCCATCTTGGTGCTACGGCTACCCGAAAAAAAAACAAAAAATCTTGTGAAAGACTGGTCACATTAGGTGTCTATCGTTTGTTATTCTTCCTTGTAGTACTCATTCTCAGTCACACTACACAATACAGTCTTGTTTACCAATACACAAATCCCTCATGTGAGGCATATGCAACAGATTTTCCATAAAACAAAAATTATACGCATGGTTGTAACTCCCCCTTATCAACCTGTTAACACATTTAATCTAGTAGTCAAATATCACTCAGTGTCCCTGACAGGGCTGTAAAATTCCAAGGTTGCACAAGGTTTGGAGTAAATTCCTGTTGAGCGTGGCAAAACCCACATACCCTAATCCAGGGGTCTCCAACCTTTTTCAGGCCGAGAGCTACTTTTTCTCATTAATTAGCACAAAGGGCACCCAGTTTGATACCTATTTGTAAAATAACAACTTATAATGTTATTACTATATTGTTACTTTATTATTACCACAATAATTATTGCAAGAAGGGCTAAAAAGACTTAGTCAACCATAAAAAAAAAAAGATTTTACTAAAAGATCACAATGACCCAGCACTCGTGGGCTATTTTCAGAATAAGTCCGTGGGCACCTCAGCTGCTCTTAGTGGGCACCCTGGTGTCTGCAGTTGACACGTTGGAGAACCCTTCCGAATTCTGTTTATTGTGGTTAACAGGGACCAGAACTCACCGGGATGTCAGAAAATCCACCAACCTGCCTCCATTTCCCCTATTTTAAAATGCTTCCGCTTGCAGAAATAGTCAACTTGAGATAATGGATCGCAACCTGGTGATGTTCATCTTGGGCAGGAAAAATGAAAAAAAAAAAAAAACCAAAAAAAAACTGAACATGTCAGAGCCATCAACATTACCTGTCGCCCTCTAGTAAGTGCTACAGGTCCCTTGAAATAAGGATAAACAGGCTCAGAGACAGGTTCTTCTACAGGGCCATCACGCATCACCACCCGAGACAAGCGTGCAAAACTGCGAAAATCTATATCCCACGATTATTTTGTTGTTGCTAATTGTTTTTCGTTGCTGCAAACGTTATTGCGCAACGTTTCATTGCACTAATGTAATAACTCAGACCAGTATCAAAGCACTATTTTGTTACTATTTTTGCCCATTTCTCCTTATAGTCTTTTACAGTCTTTATTACATGTTAGGTCTGGAGAGCCATGTGTAACCTTGTTGCATACAATATCAATGACAGAAAAAAATATATGTCAACATATATGTTATACGTTTTTAGACCATTTCAAATTGTGTATGCCTAATAACAATTTTGGCCGGCATTTTTTTTAAATACACCGCGACGTATGATAAGTAAACCTGGTGGGAAAAGAACTGAGAGATGCTGGAAAAAAAAGATTGTGTTGCTTATTTGGAAAATAGAATAAGCATGTTTACAGAAATTATCTTTGTTTTTATTCTACGTAGTGTGTCGCTATCTGAGTAAATAGGTGCCGCGTTGTATTTTTCAGGTTGATTGCAATCATTAATAAGAGAAGGAGTTGGCTTAGGTTGAAAGATATGAAACAATGTTTACTACATACATGTCAACCTGTACGTTTTTGCCATACGAAGTACGTTTATTATGCATTTTAAGACGTGTACGACGTACAAGAAAATCTTATTTTATATTATGGATTATTATGTTGTATAAGGAAGTTAATAAAAAAAGGAAGTATAAAAGGAGAAAATGAAAAAAGACAGGTTTGTGGTTATCCCTTGAATCAGTATATTACCAACAATAATTTAATGCAGAAAACTAATTCATAATTTGAATAAGAAAATTCTACTTAATTATATTTGCATGTATTTTTTTCCGTCTACAGAGAACGTCCAAGCTACTTAATTTTTGAACTTTTTCATGATAAACCTCATTCATGTCGAGCAACTCAGTATCTCCCAACAAAATGTTAATTAACAATATATATGATATAACGAAACACATGTACAATATAACATGTTAAAACACGTTTGAAAAAAAATATGGTGTAAGATTATTTTGTATTTTGTAAGGAAAAATACACCATTTTGTATAGGCATGGAGCCGTGGAGGTTGACAGGTATGTTACTACGTTGTTATCAATGATAATAAAGACATGGTATTCTGTTCTACTCGACGCAGAATTGTTCATGCAATCATACTCCAAACCCGTAAGAGGTAGTGGTGAGCTTTACTCTATAATATTAGCAGGTGAAAACGACAGAGAAGAAGATCTCTCGGTTGTTGACGTATCAGTAATCAAGTGCCCGCACTCACGCCAACTTTAATTCATGCTTTGTTTTCCAGGTTGAATGGGCTTAAACTGATCATGTATCTTGTTTTGTACCTGATAGCTGCTGCTATCTTGTCTCTGCTCCTCTTTTTTGCTGTGAAATTTCGGAAAACAACGCAGGAAGGTAAATCGATTTAGTCCGACGAGCTAACGTTTAGCCTGTTTGATGTTTTCTGCAGCTAACTTCGTTTACAATGGCAAACAGAGGGGAGGCTGGGACATGTCTACGTGTATTTTAGCTGATATGCTCTTATGTTATAGTGGTCATATTGAAACATTAACGAATATTGTTTGTATTGTTTGTTGAACCTACTACTACTACTAGAAACCCGTGGTGTAATTTTGCATATTCTGTCAACCTCAGCCAAATGCTCCCCTTAATAAATGATTACAATTCTTAGTAAGCGAGAATAAACCTTACAAACACAACGTGGAACCCATTTACTTACAGCAAGACAGACTAGAAAAAAACCCCGAAGATAATTTGTGGGAACAATTTATTCTATTTACCAAATAATAACACAATTATTTCACTATATTTCTTTGTTCTTTCCCCACTTGCAATAAATTCAGTGTTACTTATTAAATGTATCAGATTGTTAAAAAATATCTATTCCAGCACACAAGTTGTTATATGACATATACACTTTGAAATGATTAAAAACTTTTAAATGGGGAAAACATATAAGTTGACGGGTGTGAGTTTGGCTCGTACAAGAATATACATTTCATAAACTGATATTTGGTCTTTTGCAAATGTATCAGATAATAATGCCATTAAGGAAATCCTGGTCAACATCAGTAGTTCGATGTGATCAGCTAATGTCCAACGTTTGAAATGTATCTTTATTAATGTGACAGGTAAATCTGATTCTCCCTTCAAATATTTGTCATTCTTTTTTACAGCTGACCGACAGCATGGGCAAGCTGTTGTCCGAGGAGCTGTTCTCCGTCCCCGGGCTCTTAATGAGGAGCGAGGAGCTGGAATGCCGCGTCGAAGGAGAACTCTTGCAGGGGCCATGGCCAACAGAAGGGCCCAGAGAGAAGCAGTAGAAATTGGTAAACTGACTTGTAAAATTACAATTGTCCTTGTTGAGGTTTTTGAGTTTTTCTTTGCCGTCATGTAGGTTTTAGATCAGGGGAAGGTGTGATAATAGTCTGTAGTTTGCAATAATCTGTGGTCTGAGCAGCGCTTTGATACTTCTTGTGATCAAGGGCTATACAAAAAAACATGACTTGACTTGTCCTTGATAACAAACTCTATGACGAACACACAATAAAGACTTAAAAGATAAAACAAGATTAAAAGGATGTCAGGGACAATAGGCAAAAATATGTACCAGGTCGTGCTTGGAGACTAGCCCTAAATATATGTGCATCCAAACAATAATGCAATGAAAAATAGTGCAATAACCTTTAGCAGCAACATAATCCGAAATTTAAAGAAATGAGTTATGAGTACATTTGTTTATCGAAAAATAGGCAAAATGTATATTCTTCACAGTCGTGTGTGCTTGTTTAGGGTGATGGTGGCACTAGGGAAAAAAATCTCCGTGCCTTTTAGGTCTTTGTTTTACAGGAACTGTAGCGCCTTCCAAAGTTCAGCAGGTCAAAGAGAGGGTGGCCCTGGTGAGAGGAGTCCATTACATTTTTGCTGGCTCTGCTGTGCTATAGCAAGACACCAATGTCCTCCAGACTGGTTAGAGAGTAGCCAATGATTTTCTGGGCTGTGTTGCTGACTGTTTTTTCGTTGTGCTGCCATGATACTAGCATACAACACGCACATTAAATGCCAGAATGCTATCCGGTTTTAATTAGGGCTGCACCTTTTTGTTAGGTAAAAGTTTATGCCGCTCTTTTTTTTAGAAAAATATCGGATTGACTTTTTAAAAGATCAGCCATAAAATTGAAAGGCGCTCTCCGACTTCTAAAAAAACATTTCTGCTCACTTAATTGATTTTGAGTACTAAACTTTGACGAAAAATGATTCCTTTATTCACTGACAAATCCGGAAAAATACAGAAAGATGTCAATCATCTCAAAACATGTTTTTCTAAAAATCCAGGCGTTATATAATAAACGGTAATATATATTTTGGTGAAGTATCTTCCTCACTCATCTACAAGAAAGTTGGTTTGAATATGTGATCCCCTAAATAAACATGAGAACACAGACAAACTATCTTAAAACGTTGGTTATTTCAGAAGAAGAGCAAGAGCGGCAGCATCCGGAAGACGAAGATGACCTGGGAGAAGAGCAGAGCTTCCAGCCAACTGCAAAAATTGGAGCCAAAAAGCAAAGGAAGCTGGAAGAGAAACAAGCCAAAAAAGCCCAACGAGAGGTGAGTCTGGGAATGCAGTTAACACCCTCATGCTCATCTTTTTTTAATTATTATTATTATTTAGGG
Organism: Urocampus carinirostris; assembly: GCF_059441175.1. NCBI lineage: Eukaryota > Metazoa > Chordata > Actinopteri > Syngnathiformes > Syngnathidae > Urocampus > Urocampus carinirostris. The sequence continues at coordinate 49,169,347 of NC_142351.1, forward strand.
CTTCAACTAACGATTACTTAGATCAGGGGTGTCAAACTCATTTGAACTCGGGGGCCACACGGTAGAACAAACATTCTGTCGGGGGCCGGACTATTAGATTAAAGAGAGATAGAAAGAGATAAAGAAATAAGAGAAAGAGGCAGGGAAAAGGAGAGAGGGCAGGACAAAGAAAGAGAGGGAGGGAGGGAGGGAGAGAGCGTGAGAAACAAAAGATAAAAAGTCGTGAGAGAGGGGGAAAAGAAAGGGAGAGGAAGAAAGAAATCCAAAGAGAAATAGAAAGACAGAAGAAGAGAAAAGAAAGCGCAAAGGGTAGGAAGAGAGAAAGAGAAAAGGAAAAAAGGAAGTTAGGCCACACGATAGAACAAACGATCTGTCGGGGGCCGGACTTGTAGATTAAAGAGAAAGAAAAAGAAAGATAAAGAAATAAGAGAAAGAGAGAGGGGAAAGGAGAGAGGGCAGGACAAAGAAAGTAAAAGAGAAAGAGGGAGGGAGCGTGAGAAACAAGAGATAAAAGTAGTAAGAGAGGGGAAAAAGAAAGGGAGAGGAAGAAAGAAATCTAAAGAGAAATAGAAAGAAAGAAGGAGAGAAAAGAGAAAAAGCGTGAAGGGTATGAAGAGAGAAAGAGAAAAAGGAAGTTAGAGCAAAAGAAGTTAAAAAGACACAGAGAGAGAAAGAGACAGAGCAATAAAGGAAGAGAAAAACAGAGACATAGAGAGTGAAAGAGACAGAGACAGAGTGGGCGAAACAGGGTGGAAAAGAAAGAGAGAGTGAGAGAAAGAAATACAAGTACAGAATCTTTGTGAGAGGCACCTGGCTTTGGCAACATCAAGTTGACATATTTCAACCTGCAGTTCGTCTTTCCCTTGCGCTTCTCTGAGTGTTGTCTCGCGGGCCGGATTCAATCCCTTAGCGGGCCTGATACGGCCCGCGGGCCGCCTCTTTGACACCTGTGATTTAGATAATCGATTAATCTGTTTTTTGTCTGATTATTTGATGAATCTGATTTTTTGATAAAAGTATTTTACATACACACACGCGCGCACAGTTGTTAATCAGCTAAAAAGCAAACGCTAACATCAGCTAGCTACCAGAGACGTATGTTATGTTTACACTCTTAAAAACACCATCGTGGTGCTCCCATACCAAATCACTTTTTCAAAGCTTGCAAGTGACCCACTTATTTGTTTTGTGAAGTGTGGAGTGCTCCCACACTTTTCCGGACTTCGGTCAAACTGTTCTCTCCGTCATGTTTCACAAGTTGAATTGACCATATCCTCTGAAAGTAACGCCTTAGTTCGCACTCAACCTCTCTCTGTCGTGCTCGCCGTCTTGCGCTGCGGCTGACGTCATTGGCTCTGCGCAGAAATCGCCCGTAACAACGAATCGATGAATTCACTCGTGGCCAACACTTTTAATCATCGACTGTAATCGATAGATTTTATTGATTTGTTGATGCAACATTAAGTATGGTGTGGCTCATTTTTTTTCCATGGTGGGAAAAACATTTTCCCAGTAACAGTAGACCAATAAAATTAATGAGTAGTTCTCTGAGGTCCAATTAAACTGTATAATTAATTGAAACCTCCATTCTTATAAATCGCTTTAAAATTCCTCAAGTGATGGCGGCACCGAGAAAAACACAATGTATGTGCTTTAAATATAAAACACTGCAGGATGTCTGGAAACATTTGACACCCTTTGAGAGAAATAAGTCCATGTTTTTGCCAAGTTTATTTGTATAATGCTTAACAAGAGCAAAGCAGGAGGTTTGACAGTACAGTAATTCAATATTTACCACGTATTCACAATATTTTGACTTTTTTACCCACAAATCCAACCCTCATTTTATATATCCGATTTGATTTTTGCAGTAGAAGTTATCCATCCAAAATGCTACACTTCTCTTTGCTTATCACCAGCATCAATGTCAGGTCGCTGAAGTTAACATTACTTCACAAAGTACGCTGAAAAGCAATTGTAATTTGATCCATTACGGTGGCAACTTCTAATGACAACAACAAAAAAGACAGATCTGTGTTGCAATCTGGCACTATTCTCCACAGAGCGGTTGCCACGGCGCTGTCATCTAGAAATACAGGGCTCACATTTCACCCGGCGCAGCCCTCATTTGTGTTCTCTTTACGCGCAGTTGTAAGTATGATCTCGTCTTTGAATTCGCCATCTTGAATGCTCACATGATCTGAAAACACATTGCATTAACGAGATGAAGCAGAATTAAACAACGCAGCTGAAAATGGCGTTAAGAATGAGGGGGCACGTCGCTGCTGGTGTTCTGCAACCAAAAGCGTCAATACCAAATTCGTTAGGCAGTTGGCGCCAGGCTTAAAAAGTAAAAAAATGATTGTGAGTTAGTTCATTTTCATAGCTGTTTAGGCCCGTGGCTTGAAATTTGGTGCAGCTCGTTTAAATATGGAGTTTCTTAAATTTGAGCATACTGCTTATCAAGTGTTAGGAATTGACGGTATCTTCTCTGCATTTTTCTTCTTTGCTGAAATGAATGAATACCTCCTTTTTAGGCAGAGCTCGAGGAGCGTGAAGAAAGAAAGAGAATGCAGGAGCTCAGAGATGACGAGAGACGACAAGAGGAAGAGAAAGAACGGTTGCTAGAAAAGAAACAGGTCTCCCTTTTTTTCAAAATTCCCCTTTCTTCACTTGGGAACTTGAGATGACATTGTACCGCTGATTGTTTTTCCTTCAGGAGGAGGACGAGCGTCGCGCCAAAGAAGAGCAGGAGAAACGAGAAGAGGAGGAATACCTCAGGCTCAAAGCTTCCTTTGTTGTTGAAGACCAGGGAGAGGAGGAGCAACTCACCGAGGACCAGGTCTGTTCACCTCCAATATGACCTCAACTGCTGCGATGGCAATTGGAATAATGAAGACATATTTTGGTTTTGCCTTTCAGTCACAGAATTTGTTACAAGAATTCATTGAATACATTCAGGTGATGTCCCATGCTGGCAGGTTTTTTTCCTTGAAGAAAATCAGTCAAGTGTTTTTATTAAAATCTACATTCCATGTTCAACAGAAAACAAAAGTTGTGCAGTTGGAAGACTTAGCCTCTCATTTTGGTATGAGAACAAAAGATGCTATTAGCAGACTGCAAGACCTCTTAGCGGAAGGCTCACTCACAGGTTAGTGGCAAGCCCTCAAACTAATGTTCCTAAAACATACATCAAGGATTACAACCACTGTATTTTCAGCACCACGAGGCACGCTGTACTAAAAGATACAATCTCAGTAATGTTTGCCCTGGTTTTCTTTAGCACACTCAATAATATGGCGCAGACATTGTATACAATCCCCACGCCAACACTGCACCTTTGAACGTTTTCATGGTGTCCTCTACGAGCACGGTGTCCTCTATTACGTCCATCTGCCTTCCACTCGAAGTAAACTGATCTTCATCTCTCATCCATTACTCTCAGCACCATTGATAGACGCCATTTTAAGAGATGTGTCGAGTTGTTTTGATCACATTCAAGATGGCAACATCATTTACATAGCATATTTTTGCAATCCCACGGCGTCATTCAAAGTTTTCCGCGGATATGCACGTGACAAGCAAATCACGCTAAAAGAAAACAGCATGCCGGTGCATGCAAGATAACTTGTTGGAATTGTGACGGTGCTTTTTCAACTGCGCTAAGGAGTGCGGAAACTACTGTATAGGGTAGAATAAACAATCTATGAAACTAATTCTTAATCAATTTTACAGCATTCAGCAGCGCAGCACATCAAGTCATGTGTATTTGTTTTGCACTTACTGTAACTACAAGACATCTCAAAGGTCTGTACAGAATACAGACTACCACTGCGCCATGCCCTGATCTAAAGCCTGCTTGAGGGCAAGGATAAACTAAAGAACCTCAGCAAGAGGAAAGTATAGAAACTTTGAGAAGGTTATCCCCATTCCTGGATGACCAGGCCCCAATGGAAGTTGCTAGGGCATCAACAGACAATACACAGACATCATCAACATGAAGTATAGATAACGGAACGTCCAGTTGACAGGTTCCTGTTCCAAAATCTTGACTGGTGCAGTAGCTTCTAAATGATGGCATAGGTCCAAATGCCTAAAAGTCTCATCTTAAACTGACTGGGAGCAAGTGAAGGTAAGCTAAAATCAGAGTAAGGTGACCAGCTTTCTTGTCACACAACAGCAAATCGTTTCATAAGCTATCAACGCTCGCACTTCCCCTTTAAGATTTCATCGCGTCCTCTAATTCACGGCCACAACGAATAAAAGGCATAGAAAACGAAGGGTGTGCCACATAATTGAAGAAAATTGAATACCTCATATAGGCCTTTTAGTCATAAAATACGATAAACGGCTTTTTAAAGAGGTTGAAAAATTTGGAAAAGAATCCAGTTTGAGGGGGGCGGGAGACCGAAAGGTCTCGCAAACCCTACTTATAGGGCCTTTTTGTTAATGTTAATTAATTGCACCATTACCTTATGTTGCTTTTGCATCTTGCAATTATGAGGAAAATACTTATACTATTGGCCAAAAACTACATACATATATCATAAAACTACAAACATGTTACAGTTTAACAAAGTAGGTTTTATTATAATATTTACAAACATTTTATCGAAATGGTCTATGTGACTGATTGGATTTAACCAATATGGTAACTTTAATGCTTAACCTTGAGTGAAATCTTCAAAGCTTCAACTTTAGACAGCATACATTTGAAATCAATGTAGAAGAATAATTCTATATTTAAAGCTGGTGTGTGCAACTTAAAAAAATTTTTTACTTGCTGACGCCATCTCCTGGTTGAAATCATGATAGCGGCTCCTTTTGTTGCACGTGCAGTATGTGAAATTCTTATATGCGCTCGGATAAACGCTTCCATTTTCATCTTTTTTGTGGTTTGGGTTGGCATTTGGATTGTATTTTAAACGATGCTTTTCTTGCTTTCACCATTTTCATCCTGCAAATAAAAAACAATTCGACCATGCGCTTGATATCACTGTCCCCTCCACCCCAATGTGCTTTGTGGCCTGAACACCGATGATTAAAGTAAGATAAACGCAGATTGGCCTAGTGAAAAAATATATGTAAAGGCTCTAAAAACTCAGTTGGACATTCTTAACACATGCTTAATATAGAAAATATTGAATTTTAAGGACATTTCAAATTGCGCACTTTAAGTAACAAGCCAAATGCATCTATTTCACAAGCATTTTATTCTCCTTACCTTTATTTAACAACAAACTTTGTTTTCCACAGGTGTCATTGATGACAGGGGAAAGTTTATCTTCATCACTGAAGCCGAAATGGATGCAGTGGCTCAGTTCATCAAACAAAGAGGCCGGATTTCTATCACAGAGTTGGCCCAGGCTAGTAATTGTCTGATTAATTTGAAACCTGAAAAGAGCAGAAGTGCTTGAAGGACGTGACGACGCATGGTGCTGAGTAATCGTCGCCGGTGATCTCACATCTACATGATGTCAGACCACCACCAGGAACTGTCCAACAGCTGAATGTTTTCCCCTCGCGCAATAGATTCGAAGAGTCGTCATTGGAATTACTGATGTTCAAATCTATTAAAAAATATTTTTATTTATTCACGGACTTAAGGTCATTTATTGTTCGTTTTCTGTATGGTGGGTTGGATTCTTTCCCCACTATCTGTTGGTCTTTTGGTCAGCTCCCATGTGGTGGTGGCTCCTCTATCCTGAAATCATAAGATCAGAATGTTAGACTGGCATTACAAAAAGAGAAGTTATTCGTTCTTACTTTGATGAGCACACCGAGAGGCGCCAGGTTTTTCCTAAGATCGTCACTCGCTTTGAGGAGTGGCATTCGGTCCGGGTGAAGTGCTTCTTGGGACTCGCCGGCCGCAGACTGACGGGTAAGAGCGAACGCTCGGACTTGGCTTCGGAATTGAGCCAGCTGCTCCACGACTACCTGGAGGCTTCCTGACTGGTTCGTTGCCTCCAACTCCTGCATATAGAAAAACGAGTTTCAAACTTTTCTGGTCCAGGGAATACTAGATCTTGTGAAAGCTGTGCATGACTTGCTTACAGAAACGGATAAGAATTTTCCACTGGAATCCTAACCTTGTTAGAAAATGGGTCAATCCCAAAAACGTCCAAGATGTCTCTTATGTAGGCCGCAATCACGCCAAACACTGCCGGACTTCTGGTGGCTCCTGCAGTCTGGTTCAACAACAGCCGATTTTACAGCTCTAGTAAAGTCGTGACATTATTTCTGTATATTTTAAAGTGCAACGACTATTCTGTACAGCGGTGACATGCGGTGATGTTTGTCTGGTGAGGCACAGTCAGACTTACAAATAAATTGACCTACATCCTATTCATCACGTTTTATTGTCTTATCTTCCAAATGAACGTGAAGCTCGTTTTGAATAAAAGCAACAATAAAAAAAAACTTGGTCATAAAAAAGGGGAAAAAAATGACGGTGTTACCTCTACTAACAATTTAATTGCCGGACCATGAGGACAGAATTTTGTGCCTCACTTTGCATTTGCTCAGTAAGTTATTTACTTATTGTATGAATAATATGATGTGAATATTCAAATGTGAAAAAATAAAACAATAGTGAAGGTAAATTATAAACACTGAATATAACCATTTAGTTTAGTTGACAACAGATTTGTCAGACACTCACTCCACAAAGCTTTATGTGCGAGAGCAGCTAGGAGAAGAGCCATCAAGGACGGCAACTGAAAAAGCTTTCAGATGGCTCTAGATCCAGGAGAGGAGAACCATGGGGACAGGTAAATACCCCCTGAACACAAATCACAGGGTTGTTCGCCCGTGGGCCGGGTCACCTGGGCGAGGTTGTATAATGTCGTGATACCCGAAACACCCAATGAACCCAGGAAAACCTTACTGATGATGTGTTCAGGTGCATCATTATTGCATAATTATATGCATTTTAGAACTTAATAGATATATTTTTTTAAATTTCCATGATGAGCCTGACTGTCGCGTCGCTGCTGTACAGAAAAAGAGAGCCTGTGCTGGTTACCATAGAAACAGGCTGCAGCTGGCAATTTCCCTGATAAACCAAATCCATGATGGCGTTCACTGCTTTCGGGGTGTCAAAGTCATCAGCCAGTGCCGCCATCACGCTCGCTTTTGTCCTAGCCAACCTTGATGATTTTCAACCGGGAGACGAAAATGATACGGTGACTATCTGGGACTAAGATGAAGGTCACGCATCCTGAGCTCTAACCTTTCCCACAGCAACGCGTCTTGCACGGGCAAACACTGCAGTTGTCCCTTGATGTAGTTCTCCGCGTCATTGTAAAAGGTTGAGATGCTTGCTAGGAGGGAACGAGCTTCGGACATGCTGCTGTCGCTGTAGTCGATAGCTGCACAGAAATCACCCACTTTGCTTAGTCACGGCTGCATCGCAAGAGCAGAACTGTAATTGGTGTCAAGGGGAACTAGAATTAGGTTCACGTTATTGAAAGATAGAATAGCTTTTCAGTCAGGACTTTAATTAGACTGGGATGGTGGGAATAGAACAGAGGTGGGCAAACTTTTGGAGTTGCCCTCTGATTTGGGTTAAAATCATTTGCATAGGGGCCAGAGGAAACAGAAATGGCTGAATAATGTATTTGGAGAGTCTTAAATTTAATACCTTGAGACTACATGAGGGGAAAAAAGATAAAAGCCAATATATTTTTCTGGATGAATTAAATTCAAGACTTTTTTTAAATGCCCTTTAAAAACAATTTTAAGACCAAGTCTCATGTTGGTTTCGGATAAGGGGATGGTGTAATAATTGTCTGAAATAATAGTCTGTGCAATAACCTGTGCAGGCCTTTGAGACTATTTGTGATTAAGGGCTATACAAATAAAAACAACTTGACTTGACCAAGTCGACAAACAGCATTTAGCCATGGCGAAAAAGGTTTGTCGGACAGTCACTTCTCATTAAATGTACACTTTCCCATGGGCCAAAGTAAACATCTCTGTCCAAAGTTGCTATGTGTATTGTGGGTAATCCCAAGACATGTGTCTGCTCCAAAAGGCCCAACTGAAACCACATCACCGTTTTGATAGTTCCATTATTCTGATCACGCCATGTTGCCACCAAAGTAAATTGTTGAATTCTTAAAAAAAGACAATTGATAAATGTTACTAAATCTTTTTAGTTCCAAAAAAATATTGTTGGATGGATCCCTTAATCACCAGGGTTGCATGGGCACCATTTCCTGGGGTGTGCCTTGGGCAAAGCACAGCCTGGTGGCGCCCATCCCTCTCCAGGCCATCATAAGTTTCCAGCCCGTCTTGAACCGGGGGACCTTTCGCGTGATAGGCGAAGGTGCTAACCACTAATGTGTTCACATTTTCAAGACTTTAAAATTAGTTTTAAGACATTTTAATGCCAATTGAGGCCTTATTTTCAAAAAATGAATTTAATGCCTTTTAAGACTTTTCAGGATCAGCGGGAACCCTGTTTTTGCCCGTTTGCATTTAACTGCACAAGTTATGTTCCATCATTACTTGCCCATAGAGGCACCATTTCATCCAATTTTTTTGGGAACATTCAAAATATTCAAATAAATATAATCATTTGCAAATAAAAACTAAAGGTGGTTTGCATAGATTGAAGTGTTTAAATCTAAATATTTTCTCTATTGAGTATGTGTTGACAGAAGCTGAAATGATGATTTTTGCCAGAAGATGGCATTAGCAAGTAGAATATTTTGAATTTACGGGCACCACCTTTAATTAAAAGTAATTGCAAAGTAATATCTCCCTTTTTTAAGCACTCAATTTGATCATTTGCATTGAAAACTCGATGCAATATGGCTACTAAGGGAGAGCTTTATTGCATTAAATTGAACATCTAAATGGATTTAACACTGTTGCCAGCTTTTTAAATGTTGGCCTTGAGCCCATTGAAAAATATAGTTTTTGATGGGGGTAAAAAAGAGCACAGGCCAAGAACTCCAGGTGAGTGTAACGGTAATTTCTTATACAGGGCGTCCACGTATTATGTCAAATGTTTTGTTTCCTCAAATGTTTTCTGGTTGATAAATAGAGGTCAGCAAATACAGCAAAATTGCATGGTTTATTTTGCGAATGGTGCTTAGCTTTGGCAACATACAGCGGGCATTATATAAAAGTAATCTCTCACTACCTGATCTGTATTTTGCCAAGAGGCAGAACATCCGAAACTCGTCTGCGGAGTTCGACAGCAGGAAGTCCTAAAGATATGTAAACAAAAAAAACAACAACAAATAAACACATTTATAAGCCTGGGTATGAATCTTAATTTGTTATTAATAATTCATGGATATTTCTTGTGAGTACTTTTAATCAAGTCAAGTCATGTGTATTTGTATTTGACTTGTAGTCTCGAAGGGCTGCACAGATTAAAGACTATAACAAACTATTATTACAGACTATTATGACACCATCCCCTGATATTGTCAACATAAAATATAGGTTATTCATATGCTATGGAATAGAAGTGTGTTTTAAGCTTAGATTTAAAGATTTCCACTGAGGCTGCAGATCGAATCTCAGGGGGAAGAGCATTCCACACCACCAGGGCCCGAATGGGGAACGCTCTCGAACCTGCGGAATTCAATATCTAATATTGTGAATTTTCTTATTACAATATTACAATTTTAGATTTTTTTTAGCATAGCAAAATCCCCAAAAGATATATTCTAAATAAAACATGAAGCCAATAAATACATTCACAATTTGATGAATCAATCGATACAGCCTTGTTACTTTCACAAATGTAATTGAACAAATGTAAATTTAATCAGTTCAATCAGAAATTTTCTGATAAATTATTAAGGGAAAAACTATATTGATGAACAATTCTTCTGTTTTTTTAAACCAAAATTGGTTTCGGAATTGAAGAAATATTTGAAAGGTACTTCTTAAATTATTTAGCGCCTCCAGAGGGTAAAAATGTAAGTAACAAAGCAACATTTGAATATTAAGCAAAATACATGAACTATCATATAATCGTGCATTTCTAATAATAATCATAGGTCGAGAAATTAGCATACAATTTATGAGCTTCACCTAAAGGGAGCTGACAATATTGTCCACCATCTTGGTACCCAAAAATCTCAAAAAGGCTGGCCAAATAAAAGTTAAAATAGTGCATTTTGGTATTCTTCCGTTTTCACTACACCATACGGCAACATTTAGTGATCAAATAATCCACTGTGTCCCTTTAATATTGAATAAGGAAATGTTTAAAGCCAGATCTACCATATGATGCATTAGACCAGGGATGGGCGACCTTCGATAGTTAGGGGCCACATTGGGTTTTAGACCTTAGGCCAAGGGGCCGGGGCCGGGAGACCAATCTAATTTTTACCATTTTTGCATATATGAATCAATAATCCATGCATACATCTACATGTACATGATATAGTTCCCTTTATTTTTAAATAGATTTGTTTCATCAAATTGGTTTTGAAACGCTCACAATGAAAACAAAATAATATATTGATTCCCCGTTTCACTAAATTTGATATTGTTTTTGTGATATTCTGTAGCATTGTTGTAGTTTTTCCTTAGGAGTATTTTTGTTTAATTTCTGCTTTGTAGCTTCAGTAGTACTTTTGTGGTATTCCTGTAGATGCATTTTATATTTTTAGTTTTTGTAGTACTTCTGTGGTATTTTTGTTGTCGTAGGATTTTTGTAGTATTTCTGTAGTAGTATTCTTGTATTATAGTATTGCTGTAGTAGTATTTGTGTACTGTTATCTTTTCAGAATGAAGGCAAAATAATGCAGTAGGACCCTGTTTTTAATCACAAAATGTTATATTTAGTTTTTGTAATATTCTACTGTAGCATATTCGTAGTATTTCTGTTGCATTATTTTCGCAGTTCACACAACAAAGAAACAATGCGGACAAAGATGTCACAGCGAAAAACCCCAATATTTATTTTATTTTTAGTGCTTTATTGATTATTATATATACTTTCACTATATTTTAACCATTTTTGTTTGGCGGGCCGGATTAAAAAGACGTATTTTGCCCACCCCTTCATCTGTTCCAAAAAATGAAGTTCTTACCTTAATGGAGATGTAGTTCTTCAGAGATTTTGACATTTTTTCAGTGCTGCCTTTGAGGTGTAAATGTCCTACAAATTTTGAAAAGAGTTTTGTGAATTGTCAAAAATGGCCTACATTTAGCAATTCGAATGAATCTTTATTCAGATATTTCTAGTTTATTTCCATTGGGTGAAGAAGTGAACCTGAGTGAAGGAAGTAATTGGCCCATTGGTCACAGCCATGATACGCTTCGCTTTGCGCCACCTCGTTTTCGTGATGAGGGAAGGCCAAATCGACGCCGCCTGAGTGGATGTCCAGTTGACTCCCGTACACCGAACTGGCCCAGACATGGAGTGCAAATCCAACATCCCACAAAAAATAAAATAATTGCTGTGCAAACTGTAACTGCCCTGTCGTCGTGGATGCAAACCTTGCAATGGTGGAACACTCGATATGCCACCCTGGCCTTCCTGGCCCCCAAGGAGACTCCCAGTGGGGTTCTTGAGGTTTTGATCTCTTCCACAGAGCAAAATCCTTCGCATGCTTTTTACTGGAGCTACCTGGGAAGCAGAATATTAAGGTGATAGATTTTAAGCTGGGAAGGAGAACAGGAGAGGACCGTGCAAAAGCCTCAAAATGTTTTTATGAAATCTCTGGGGAGACAAAAAGCAGATCAACCCGAAAGAATGGGGTTATCACAAAATGGCAATATGGTTGTCAAAAAGTGACAATGATGATCAGGGTATTTTGGGATTATAGCCTTTGCAGCCCTCTGAGACCATACAAATTAATGTGACTTGGCTTAAAGCAAAGGAACACAAGATCTCAATAATAGTCAAAATAACAAATCAACTTAACAGTCAAAACGACCCAACTGTGGCATTCTAAGCAATCTTCTTTGCACGTGTTTAATAGTCAAAATAAAACCACATTCTTCATTGTAAACAATCAGAATAAAAACAAATACCCGAATAAACATTAGTTTCTTATCAGATACGCAACAAATGTTTGACGGATTTTGTGGCATTGACGGCAAAGTATGTCAATTTTCCAATTTCCAGAAGGTTGTCAGGTCAAAACATGGACCTTTAATCAAAGTGTTGGAAGGATCAAATTCAGAAGAAGCGCTATAACAAACAATATTTCACTATTCATATTAAGAGTTTATTATTTTGGTGATGGATCGATACTCCTATAATGAAAAAGCTTGAACTTAAATCTCAGTATTTTTAAACAAAACTAAAATCTATTGCCTATATAGAGGAAATCTCACATTCATAATTTATTTCTACATTTTCATTTTAACAAACGGTTGCTGCTCATGTCATTTTTCACTCCAATTTTTTCATATATATATATATATATATATATATACACATATATCTCATCTCATTAGCTGCACCGCTTATCCTCAGTAGGGTCGCGGGGGTGCTGGAGCCCATCCCAACAATCATCGGGCAGTGGGCAGGGGACACCCTGAACTGGTTGCCAGCCAATCGCAGAGCACACAGGGACAGACAACTCGCTCGCTCATTCACACCTAGGGACAATTTGGACCGGCCAATTCACCTGAAATGCATGTCTTTGGAATGTGGGAGGAAACCGGAGTGCCCGGAGGAAACCCACGCAAGCACGGGGATAACATACTAACTCCGCACAGAAAGTCCGGTAGCTGGTTTTGAACCCACACAGGAGGTTCCCAAGACCTTAGAACTGTGCCAACCACGCGCTAAGCACTGCGCCGTGCTGCCCATATTTTATATATATATATATATATATATATATATATATATATATATGGGCAGCACGGCGGAGCAGTGGTTAGCGCTTGTGCGGCACAGTTCATGTCATGGGAACCTGTCGTGTCAAATCCAGCTCCAGACTTCCTGTGCGGAGTTTGTATGTTCTCCCCGTGCTTGCGTGGGTTTCCTCTGGGCACTCCGGTTTCCTCCCACGTACCAAAAACATGAATTTCAGGTGAATTGGCCGGTCCAAATTGTCCCTAGGTGTGAATGAGCGAATGAGTTGTCTGTCCCTGTGTGCCCTGCGATTGGCTGGCAACCAGTTCAGGGTGTCCCCTGCCCACTGCCCGGAGATGGCTGGGATGGGCTCCAGCCCCCCCGCGACCCTAATGAGGATAAGCGGTACGGCTAATGAGATGAGATATATATATATATATATATATATATATATATATATATATACATATTACGCTAACGTTGTTTTTGTTTTTTGACTCGCTGTTTCGTTTTTCTCATGTTCGAATTAAAGTTTCATTCATTCATTAATGAAAATGTTCAAAATTGACCAAATCATGATTTAAAAAACTTTCTTCTAATATACACCAAACAATAGAGGGTCCGTTAAAGAGTAAAATAGAAATCTGGAAAAAAATATTAATGTTAAGGTATAATTCAGAAGGTTTGGAGAATGTTTTCAATTGAAAAAGCTATCTAAACGATTGATCCAAGCACAAAATCTTTGGCGATTATATCAATGAGTTGTTTCCCCTCTGTTTAGAATGTATTTTGATTTGAAAGTAAATTTTTCATTTTCATTTTTCATCTGACTTTATGATGGAATTCTCAACTTAAACGTTACAAATTGCAAGTTCTCACCAGCTCCTTCTGTAGAATCACCAGCTGCTCCAAATTTGCCGTATCGATCGCCAATGGACTCAATGTCAAAATACACGTCACCTGTAATTAAGATTTTGGAAGTTGATGATTTTGCGAGTAGGGGTCAGGAACATTTTTGAGCCAAAGAGCCGTACGAGCAAAATAATTGTTTTTTTTTGTTTTTGAGAGCCATACCATATGTTTTAAGACAAAAATCAAACAAAACTGCCAAACCCGCTCTTCAGACAAAAGCTAATTTTTCAGCACATCTTATTTCACTTTGTGACGTTTAATAAAATGAATGAAATAATAATAATAATAATGTCAAAGTCTGTCTCCCATATTAACAAATATGCCACTTTAAACTTGTCTCCCTTACTTTAGATTGCTGACCGCCATTTTTTTCTCTGTAAATAATGGTTTCAAAACAAGTTGCAAGCAGTTCTATTGTAAAAATGTCACAAAATACTGCAAATGTAAGGTCACGGGTATATTTCCCTTCAGTGTAGTAGGCGCGTGCGAGACAGAGAGACTGGGTGGATAGTGTCGGCCTCCCATGTGTTACAGTATGCTTCGCTCAATCAAAAATCAGAACAATGCAAAAAAAACTTTTGCAGGTGGCGGTTTTTTATCTCCAAGCCATATGTACTCATGAAAAGTGCCATGTATGGCTCGCAAGCCATAGGTTCCCGGCCCTTTTCGTACAGGCAGGAAATGATAGGACACCCAAAATGCTCACCTTCTTTAGTGGCATACGCGTTTCCATTCTCGATGATCTTTTGAATGAAGGCCACAATTTGAGGAACGTTTTCTGTGACTCTAATGTACGCGGCGGGAGGAATCACCTAGATTTTTGGGGGGAAAGCCATACGTTTAAAACATTTCACTCATATTTTTGTTTCAAACAATATTCATGTGGACTTCAGCGTGATACTCTAAAGCAGTGTTTCTTCAGCTTTTTTGAGCTGAGGAATTATTTTTTTTCCGAAAATGATTAAAATTAATTCCCGGGACGAGTTCTACTTTTTTTGAAAGCCCAAAGGGACAGTGTGTAACATTTAGTGCCTCCTTGTGGTACAAAAAAAACTTTCATTCAGTAAAAGAGAAAATGATTTGAATATACACAAACTATCATACCAATATTAGTTTTTAAGACATTTGTATTTCTTTTACATAGTGGAATTTATATTTTTAAACACCGTTAGATGGCAGGAGTGGATTTGATCAGATATTCGTCCACACATTGAGGTAGCCCCCACTTGCAAGTCTTGCTTCCTGTTTCTAGCGATTGAAGTGAGTGGGCGGCCCTGTAGGCTGAATATAGGCCTCATGAAGGAGTGTGGTCAGATTAGCAAATATATGGATGGGTACAAATTCTTAACATTTTGAGCTTTCTTCATTCCAAAATTCCTTTGTCAGAGAGGGATGATGTTTTGTACACGTTCCACATGGTGACTGAAACCGTGTGATCACATCAACGGAAACATCACGCGTTGAAAAATTCATTCAAAGTTTATTCATCATTCATCCATAAATTTAGTGTTCTTCCAGGCAAAGAGCCCTTGTGTTTATGGAAAGCATTGTTTAGATATTAGGAGTATCACAAATGCAAAAAAAGCACCAAATTGAAAGTATTGCTTCGAAGGCATCCCTTCACAAAAAAACTTTTTTTCACAAGTTTTCTTGGAAACGAGTATTTTCTAGAAACTTAGCAATGTTCAACTGTTGTTTGCTAAACAATGGTAAAAGCTGGAAACATACTTTGTTTCAAATGAAAGTCAAGGGTTCGAGCTTTCTTTATGTCCTATGCCTATATAGCTACAGAACTGCATTTTGTGTAGGCCTTCCAAAGATGAGTCAATATAGCAAAAATTGTCAGACACTGTCTCTTTAAAGGAAACGTCTGGCATTATACGAGTGAAAGAGACAGTGTGCATTATTTGGCGCCTCCTAGTGGTAATTCCTGCAGCATTGACAAGGTTCTGGCTCGGCACACTGGTTCAAAAACACTGCTCTAGAGTTCTGCCTTTTAAATGTGTGTTCATTTTCAAATTCTTCACACCTTCAATGACATCATGTCCTTCTTAAATTCCTCCTCGTACATTCTGGCTATAATGGTGGGTGGGACTTTTTCCTAGGATAAAAAGGACAAATAGCGTAATTGTCATTGATAATATCAGTGATACCTTACCTGCCATCCTCTTTGAATAATTTTGTCATCGATGTCGGTGATGACCATGGCGTGGATGACCGTGATGCCAAACAACCTCGACAAGATCCTCTGGAGCACGTCAAACCTGACATATGAACTGGAGTAGAAAACAAACTCACATTTGTATGAGACTCAAAATGGATTCCGGTCATTGTAAACGATCATTATTACCATGCATGTCCCAAGTGAGCGTGGTCATACACGGTGGGCCCACAGCTGTACCTGATTCACACACATAACAGCGGCATTGAGAGGGTCTTCTTAGCATGCTACTCAGAATACATGGGGTCCTCGGTTTAACATGATAACCTTGACTTTAAAGGGACAAAGTGTAATATTTGCAGTTAGATGTCGCTGCATTGTGTAGCTCAAACAAAAACAAGTGCTACAAAGCACAAGAAAGAATACAAACTACGGAGACTCAAAGTGACCAAAAGGCATCATTTTTTTCTCGTTTTATTGCCAAGCTATTTGCAGACAAAAGTAGTTGAAAAAAATGGGGGAAAAGAGAAAGATAAATAGCAATAAATGAAAAAATAAAGAAAAAAGGAAAATAAAACAGCAAAAAAACAAGGAAATAAGAGTAAAAGAAAGGGGATAAGAAAGCAAAAAAAGAACACAGGAAAATGAAAAAAAGAGAAAAGGGAAATGAAGGGAAAAAAATTGAAGAAAAAAATAGGAACAAAGAAAAATAGGACAAAAGAGGAAAAATGCATTCTTTTAAAGCCACTGTGTGTAATATTTGACCACTAGATGGCAATGTATTGTCTAATGTGAATGAAAACCAGTGCCAAAGACCACAGCATAGCAGCATGGTTGCCAGATTAACATGGCGGCAACCTTAGGTATGAATTCCACGATATAAAAGATACACATTTCTCGACCCTTTTTTAAAAAATAAAAATTAACATTGGCATGATAGTTCAATTAATGTTTTCTTTACTGAATTAAAGTTTCTTGTACCATTATGAGGCACTAAATATTACAGTCAGACGGTCCCTTAAACGAAAATGCCATCTTTGGAGGGGTTTATTCACGCATAAAGACTTAAAGGGACAACGTGTAGCAAAAAAACTTTCAGTAAAAAAACAACAACAAAAAATGATTGCTGGGCAAAACTACCGAAACTATCTTAACAATGTTTTTTTTTATTTAAAAAAAAAATCATAGGTCGAGCATTTTTTTTACATAGCAGAATATATACCTGGTAGTCCGCCATGTTTGTCTGACGTCTTTTTGCTTGTTGCGGCATTGGTTTTGGTTCGCATAAGACAATAGTGCCATCTAGCGGTCAAATATTACACACTAGGGCTTTAAGTCCCGTATCGAAATAAAGCAGCTGTCGTCTAAAATACTACACTCGAGTCACGAATTTTGTCGTTGTTTGAATTTGAAAAAGCGGTAGATTTCTTTCAAAAGCGGTCGTCGAACAAGTAAACCAGTAGTGTTCTTGAGGAAAACCGCGTATGTCGGGTATCGTCGTAAATCGAGAACCCCGTGTCACTTGTGTAAATGTGCTCAGTACCAAGTGGCTACTCCCTCCCGAGCTAAAATCAGGGGCTCTTTCTTTTTGCTGAGGCTGTTGAACGTTTTTAATCCGGTGTCAAATCCGGTGGGTAAAATCCACGCCTTCTCACTCCTACTGCACGTTCCTCGGATTTTCGCAGGAGGTCCTTTGGTTCGTCGTAGCAAAGAATTGACAGCGTTCCTCCACATGTTGTGACCTACAAAATGAGCAAGGTCTTCATGTAGCTCACAAAGTATAACGCTTAATGTTTTTCTTGCTTTTACTCGACACGAACCAAAACAATGATAGAATAAAACTACACTATAACCGCATATAACACACGAGACTTGTCAAATCGGTTAGGCTTGTACGTTCAAATTTGTCTAGATACCATTTCAATGCCTAATGATACGTCAAAGTAGTCGCCATATTGAATGTGGAAAAAAGTGAGCGTTGGCATTGTATTCATTTGCTACTTAAAGGGACAGTGTGTAATATTCAGGGCCTCCTAATTGTACCAAAATGTCATTCAGTATGTAAAAAAACATTGATTCGAATTCTAGAAAAAAATACATGAACTATCATACCAATGCTTATTAAAAAAAAAATCATAGATTGAGAAATTTGTAGTTCTTTCAAATAGTGGCATCCACACCTATAAATCGCCGCCATGTTTGTCTGGCATCTTGCTTTTGGCACTGGTTTTTGTTGGAATTTGAAAATACAGTTCGATCCAGTGGTCAAATATTACACACTGGGGCTTTACAGGGACAATGTGTAATATTTAGTCCCTCCTAGTGGTACAAAAACTTTTGTCCCCTTAAAAAGTATATTATATTATATTATATTATATTATATTATATTATATTATATTATATTATATTATATTATATTATATTATCTCATCTCATTAGCCGTACCGCTTATCCTCATTAGGGTCGCGGGGGGGGCTGGAGCCCATCCCAGCCATCTCCGGGCAGTGGGCAGGGGACACCCTGAACTGGTTGCCAGCCAAATGCAGGGCACACAGGGACAGACAACTCATTCGCTCATTCACACCTAGGGACAATTTGGACCAGCCAATTCACCTGAAATGCATGTTTTTGGAACGTGGGAGGAAACCGGAGTGCCCGGAGGAAACCCACGCAAGCACGGGGAGAACATACAAACTTCGCACAGGAAGTCTGGAGCTGGATTTGAACCCACGCAGGAGGTTCCCAAGACATGAACTGTGCCGCACACGTGCTAACCACTGCGCCGCCATGCTGCCTTATATTATATTATATTATATCATATTTTATTATATTATATTATATTATATTATATTATATTATATTATATTATATTATATTATATTATATTATATTATATTATATTATATTATATTATATTATATTATATTATATTATATTATATTATATTATATTATATTATATTATATTATATTATATGTTTATTGAAGGTATTGTTGGATACATT
Source organism: Urocampus carinirostris (assembly GCF_059441175.1). Taxonomy (NCBI): domain Eukaryota; kingdom Metazoa; phylum Chordata; class Actinopteri; order Syngnathiformes; family Syngnathidae; genus Urocampus; species Urocampus carinirostris. The sequence goes on from NC_142351.1 coordinate 49,188,205, forward strand.
AATCAAAACATGACACAAAGAAAAAACTAATGCTGAGAGTGAGCATGGGCAAATATGGTCACCTTACGCCCCCTCCCCTAAGGAAATTTGACAGATCTATTTCTGCCAACGTTTGCTTAAAGCTTTGCACCATATTTGCACTAATAACCCAGTCAGGCAAAAAATTCCAAATTTTTGGTATCCTGAAAGAACTAAACCCTCGCTCAACCCAACTGAGGTGTTGGGAGTCATTAGGTGATAAAAACTTTTATTTGAATACCAAGCAATAATAAATAAAATGTTTTACCAATGTTTATTTTTATAAAATAAAGATTGAGGAATTATATTTTTTCGAATAGTGGAATCCATTCCTAGTAGTTGCCACCATGTGTGTCTGGCATCTTGCTGCTACGCTGTGTTCTATGTGACTGGTTTGCATTTGTCAATACAGTCTCATCTGGTTGTGAAATATTACACACTGGGACTTTAAAATACAATGTTTCCGAGCGGATTTGTCACACTCAATATGTCAGACGCACTATCCATCTAGCTCAAAACTCTAGTATTCATCTGCGCTCAAATAGCCAATCAAATGAATTCGTGTCTTCTCGCGACACCTTGATACCCGGAAGTATCCCCAGTGGTCATGTGATTTACGAATGTTGCTGCTGCACCCTCAATTTCGACTTAACTATGGCGAGTTAGCTTCGTGTTTCTCTGTGTGCTTCCATTAACAGTTTATTTCAATTCGGAGACCACAAAATGCAGAACGTCATCAACTCAGTTAAAGGAACGGCTCTTGGAGTGGCTGAGTTTCTTACACCTGTGCTCAAGGTATATTTAAATAGAATTAACAAGCAAATTTGACGCTCGTATATTAGAATAATATGTTTCATTCACCCCAAATATAGCATTGATGAATGAATCTCACATTATTCTGCCGTTTACCCCTCAAACAACATGCTTGAGTACATGTTTGTGCGAATTCACATACGACCATCGCACAATATACGTCTTTAGGTCACTACTACCTTCTAAAAGTAATAATCGAAATGATTGATAGAAAGTACTGCAGAAAAAATAAAGACATTCCACAATAATCGCTGTAATCGAGCACTATGAACAACAGTACAATGATTAGACGTGTAATCTTGAGTGACAAAAACATGTCAATAAAGTTGTAAATTGATTTGTTGTTTTGGAAATTCCACAGGAATCGAAATTCAAAGAAACTGGAGTTATCACCCCGGAAGAGGTGAGGCTGATCAATATATGCTGGCAATGCTGTTTTTTTTTTCTCATGCCCTGGTGTTTCCCAATGCTACATTCCATTGCAATTCACCAAATCTTAAGGGGCAGTGCGTATATAATAAACTATCGTATTGACTTACTGTGATTGGCTGTCCCCTGTCCACTGCCCGAGGATGGCTGAGATCGGCTCCGACGTCCCCGCGGCCCTACTGAGGATAAGTGGTGCAGATAATGGATGGATGTATTGACTTAATCTATAGTTCATGTATTTGTCTTCATATACAATCATACTTTTTCAAAATACACATAGGTTGAGAAATTTGCTTTTTTTTTTTTAAATAACATGAGCCTGACCTAATGGCAGCTGACATAATTGTCTGCCATCTTGCTGTTACAGGTACCCAAAAGCCAAAGACCTTGCGAAAAAGCAAGGCCAGGGGTCGGTAACCAGCGCCTCTTAGGCGCTCCCTAATGGCTTCTGGCACTTTAAAAAAATGTTTGATGATGAAAAATGATACTTCTGTAGGAAGACAACACATATAGTATGTGTTGTCTTCCTTTTAAGGCTTTTATAAAGGTTTTATTATTTTGCGTCTCCAAACATATGTTTTTTTTTGCTCCAATATGGCTCTTTCAATATTTTGAGTTTCCAACCCTTGGGTTATCCATAAAATGAGAACAAAAACGTTGCTTTTTGGTCCCTTTGAGTCTCGGTAGTTTGTATCCTTCCTTGTGCTTTTTAACACTCGTTTTTGGTTGCACTCCACAAGAATACACACAATATTACAATCTATGCACTTAATTATTGTGTCATTTTAGTTTGAAAATCAGCACCTAACACTTTTATATTTTTTTACTTGCAGGGATTAAAAAAAAATGGTGCTTTCAAAATTTAAGCATATATGTAACAATAAATGGACACATTTGTTGAAATTTGATTTTTTTTTTTTTTATGTTTTATGTTTTAGTTTGTCGCTGCTGGGGATCACTTAGTTCATCACTGCCCCACTTGGAAATGGTCGGTATAATTCAAATCAAATGTCTTATGCTTTTAAATCAGTGTAAACGAGTTATTGCATCTAGTTAGCTAGGTGAATTTGTTTATCTTGACTGAACAGAAAAAAGAACTGAAACCTTGTGACTCAGGAATGCACCTCATGTTGTTTTGTCATTCTCGTTAAATTTCACAGAATGGTGCAATTCTGCTAGGGCAACCCAGATTGTCAAACTGAAATTATTACATACATTGCTCCTAGTTATTTTATGATGCATGTAGGGCCGCAACAACTCATCGATAATCAAAGCGTTGGCAACCATCAAGATCATCGGTACCTTGTAACACGTTATTAATGAGCCACTGTTCCGTTGGGACGCTGAGAGTTGTACTACTACTTTGATCCGGCAGAGGGCATCAAGGCCATTTTTTATATTCGATAAAACGTTATCTTGCATTTTTTACAATCTTATTTATCGTGACGGGATAAAGTGTCACAAACTTGTTAGACTGTTTCATCATGACACTAAGTTAACCATTTTCTTGGGAACAGAAAGTGTCTCAGCTGAACAAAAAAACCCCAGAAAATAGGTAAATGAAATAAAGTAATAATAATGATTTGTTTAACTCTACACAAGGGGGAGATTATCAAGCATTTTGTATATAATTTTTACATTTGGAATGTTTAGCATATGTGAAATGTATTACTCTTTATGTTTTTTTTATAATAAGTCTTACTATAATATGATCTTTGGATAAGATGGTATTAAAAGAGTATCTTACATTATTGCAGGTGTGTAGCATACATTTGTATGTATTTTTGTTTATTGTCAAGTTGGTTGACTAACACTTGTATTCTTTGTTTTATACTATATACTATTCTGTTGTGTTGTACCCTGTTTTTGCATTGTCCAAAACTTGAATAAGGAGGAGGAAATTAAAAAATGTCTTCAAGACATCAAATTCATCGATCAATCAAAAATCGATTGTGGAAACGAATGGTTACTTGCAGCCCTAAATACAGGACATACATGGGTTTTACTCTTTGTACTAAGAATTTTCAAGAGAGGAAGACTTATTTGTACTTAAAATGAAGGGGAAAGTGGTATCTGTTCTAAAAATAATACATTATTTAAGCAATAGACATTGTGGTCCTTGTTCTGATGTTTGCACTTTGGCCACTTGGTGGCTCTATAATACACATTAGAGGTAAGATCGGGCTTAAAAAAATTCCTGCCCAACTCAAACCCACTGGTTTGAAATCCTGGACCAGCCCGACTAATTAACCCTATTTAAGCGACCGAGACCGAAGCAAACTCAAATCCTTATGTTTTAATTTCTTAGGACTCTGAAGTTAGAGGTCTGATTTTGGCGATTTTCTTTTTTTTTTTAAATGGTCTATTTTCTGTGCTATTTTTTTTTAAAGTACTTAATTGTAGTAAGCAGTGTTTCCCTTAGAAATTTGTAAGACCCCAGTGGGTGGACTGTGTAGTGCAGGGGTCTAACATGCGGCCTGGGGGCCGACTGCAGCCCGCAGGGTGATCATCGGATGCCGCCCACCATAAAATGAAAGTTTAAAGGGACAATTCTATTATCTAGTCCCTCCTAGTGGTAGAAAAATAATTGATTAAAAAGAACAATATTTATTTATAAAATAATCCAAAATACATAAACTATGATATACACGTGAATTTTTTTAAAATACCTGTTGCTCAAGAAATTTGCATTTATTTTCCATAATATGAGCTAATTGTCAGCCGCAAAAAAAGGAGAGTATTTTCGGCCAAAAAAAAAGGCCGCAAGAAAATGGGAGGTAAAATTGTGCATTTTGGTCACTTTGAGTCCATAGTGCAGTATACATTCTTCCTTGAAATCATTTTTGGTTGCTCTCCACACTACAGCAACATTAATTTATTCTTTTTCACATTAATTTATTTGTAGTTTCACCCTAATTCTTAATGTTGTTTTGGATCTTATTTTGTGTAGAAAATTAAGAAATATATTTTAGAACAGTGGAATCTTCCTAATTAGACATTTTCCTGTTAAAAACCTGATTTCGCCCAGTGCAGTGCAAGGAATGAAATGGATTTCTGGTGCTGCGTTCTTCACATTTTGTTTTCCTTATTTACCTTTTTAATCTAGCGTTTTTATCATATTTAAGCTTATCCTGTTCTTTATTAAGGAAAAAAATAGTTTTAAAAATGCTATAATTATTTGGGGTGCTTGGGTTAAATTTGGGGGTGCTTGAGCAAAAAAAAAATGCAGTGTCTAATGATCACACAATCGCACTGCGTCACATCGCAATATCAATCGGAATCATCTTGATTAATAGTGCAGTCCTATTCTACAGTAATGATTTTTCTTTTCTTCATTCAGGGCCACTGGGGAAGAACTTAAAGTAAAACCATATTTGCCAACAGATAAACAGTTTCTCCTGACTCGCAATGGTAAGAGCAGTGTCTTGTAATATTTCAAGTCATTATCAAGGAAGACAATAACTACTGTCCTCCTAATTATTTCGGAAGACCGTTTTTTTCTTCTTCTTCCGCATACGCGTTTATATCCGGGTTATAGGACAAAGGGCCAGGCAAAACAAGAGCTGGAAATTAGCAGTCTTGTTGTGCTTTATATTGCAGAATATTCTGGACGGATTAAGTACAGAACACTGGCTGTGAAATTTACAAGGGCCAAGTCAAAATGACAGTTTTATACTGGAAGGGCAGTGCAGCAGTAAAAACAAAGGGAAAAAAGGAGAGTAGTGGAAATTTCCAATGCACCACAGCCCTATGTTTACACTGGTTTTAATAAGGACTTCTATCATTCTATTCCACCTTTTTACCACAAAATAAAACACACCTGAAATAATTGAGAAGCTGAATAATAATAACTGAATAAATGAAGAAATTTAATAATTATAACTTTATAAATCATAACTGAAGTTATAGATGACTAAAATGATAGTTTATGCAGAAATAGCACATTCATGTTTATGTATTAGCGTTGACTGTTTGATTATTACAACATTATATAAACTTCTAAAAAATATCCGGTTGGTGTTCTATTCTGATCTGCATTGCAGGTTAAAGCCATATGTTTAGTTTTAATCGGTGTTGTTTGAATGCACACTTGGGAAACAAACATGGATATGTCATTTTGGACATTTGATTTGGTTTGTACTACTTTAGTCCTTAACAGATGAAACAGCACTCCCGATTTTCTTGTAGATTTGTTGTACAATGAAAAGTCTTTTTTTTTTTTTTCCTTTTTCTGAAGACTGATACAGGGAATGACGAAATGTTTTTTTTTGTAACCTTTCAGGTGAGTGAAAATACTGTATATGTTTGCGTTTCAGTTCCCTGTTACAAGCGCTGTAAGCAAATGGAGTATTCAGACGAGTTGGAGGCTATCATCGAGGAGGATGACGGCGACGGGGGATGGGTGGACACTTACCATAACGCAGGCACGGTGACGTTTTGAAGCACCGATATTAAATATGCAGTGTTGGCTTACAAAACATCAATATGGAGATCAATTGACCCAATTTTGGCATTGAAAAAAAGAGTCTCACAAGTGTGGATTATATTATCCTGGCACACCATACCAATCAAACTAGTTTATCTGGAAGCCCTTCCATTCACAGAGGTTTCCGATATGGGGCAAACAATCAAATTAATGATTCATTCCATGAAAGGCGGCCATGACGTCATAACAAGAGTTGTATTTGTCCAGTAAAGTGTAGCAACGGAGCTAATATTGTAGGTACTCCAAGAGAGACAATTGTGCTGGAATGTCACACTCAGTTTGGCTCTGGGTCCGTATCCAGAATTTCTGTTTTCAGAAGGGCTGGATCAGGACCAGGTCCATCATGTTGCACATGCATGCAATTGTGTGTGACATATGTCTTGGTTACGCTAAACACTTCATGATTTGTGGTATAGACTTGGAGGGGTGTGATTGGGAGTAATTCTGAATTAATTCACCAATACGGCAATGGGTCTGATTTTTGAAGGCTAGGAATATGCACATTATATGTACAGTCATATCAAGTCTGTAACTTGTTTTTCTCCCCCCCCCCGTAGGTTTATTAGGTATCACTGATGCTGTACAGGAAATCTCACTAGACAATATCAAGGTATACGCTTTGATTTTGTGTATGAATCAAAAAAGATGTACATTTTGGCAGTACTCATTCACGACTGTATGAACCATACTTTGTCCGTCCCGCCTTTAAGCCCTTGCACTTAAGATGATGTTGGTCTTATACTCTTTTAACATGTACACTGTGTGGTATCTTTGTTATTATTATCAAACAGGCTATCTATTCATTTATTTTTTAAGCCACAGCATTGTTAAAAAGCAGCGCTTGGATATTCCTGTCTGAGCACGCCCATAGCTAGTCGTTTTTCAGCTCTGTATTGACTTAATTCAAGGACAAGAATATGAACAGTACAACTGAGGCATGTTGCGACAACGACGAAGACGACGAAGATGGCGAGGCGGCGGATATGGAAGGTTGTTTGGATCCTGACTTTATTTTTAGCAGTCTCGTCACATTAGTTGGCTCATTATTCTCGTTTGCTCCTTTCAGAATACGAGGAAAGCGGCTTGCTGGAAACTGATGAGGTGAGGTGGCGCATTTCAACACTTGCGTGAGTTTCTGTGAGTGTTCTCTCACGGTTTCCACTCCAGGCCACTCTGGACACCAGCAAAATGGTGCAAGGCAAGGTGAAAGCGGAGCCTGGGAGTGAAGATGCCATACTCCAGACAAGAACATATGACCTTTACATCACATACGACAAATACTACCAGACCCCTCGACTCTGGCTATTTGGTTATGATGAAGTATGTATCTGGATGATTTCATTTTAGTATATAGTATTGCGTCGTCCTTTAAGATGTTGGTATGGTCTGAAATCATATAATTTAATTGGTTGGGCGCTTCACACAGCTGGCTCCAACCACTTTAGAGACCACTGGCTTTTGTATCTGCCGTCAGGCATGCGCGGGCACTTTTGGGAGGAAAAAGGCGCAGCAAGAGTATCAAACAGGTTTGATAATTTTTGCACTCAGTCTCCAAATTCCTCAAACGTGCCAGGGGACAGAAGAAAAGTGTAAGCTGCCCTTTTCCAAAATGCTTGCGCTCTAAATACAAACACTGCTGTGACGTTTTTGACTGGAGTTTCCTTTAATCCCTGAGGAACCATGACAAGCTAAGGCAATTTGGTCCATTATCACGGCAACCACAAAAACAAAAGCGCTGGCGCTGTCAACTATAGGATTCACATTTTACCGCTGCATCCCTCATTCGTGTTTTCTAAGTATTAAATATGTGTTCATCTTTGTAATTGCTATCTGACTATGGTCGTAGCTTCTTTGAATAGTCACATGATTTGAAAACACGCAACCCGGGCAATTTGGGAGAGAGCTGAAAACTTTTTAAGATGTGTGGGGGCAGGGTACCATCGGCGTTCTGAAGCCAAAGGCATCAAGACACCAAGCTCCCCACTCAGTGTCCGCCAGCTATGCGCCGGGTTTTAGTTGCATTGCATCTTTCAATACGTTCATCTTCCCTATGCAAGGCAGGCACTATAAGCTAAGTTGTGCAAACTGTCTTCTAAATGCTGTTATCTATTCTGCTGCCAATCTTGGGGACGTCTATGAACTTTTTCTTTCTCTGCCTCTTCCAGGACAGACAGCCTCTAACTGTAGAACAAATGTACGAGGACATCAGCCAGGACCACGTGAAAAAGACAGTCACCATTGAAAACCATCCACACCTTCCCCCGCCTGCCATGTGCTCTGTCCACCCCTGCAGGTGAGCGGGTTCCGAGACCTAACCTAGGAGAGTATTTTCGGCATTATCTATCGATTACGCTTCCAGTGCGTCCAAAATTCCTCTGCTGGACTTTTAGGTGGCACATGTAAAAGAAAAAAACACACACATTACAATTTCTCTGGCTTCCCTTCACGGGCTGCTTCTACATTTGAGGTTTCATTTTTATATTCTTTCATTTGTTTTTAAACCTTTTAAATGGCCGTGCCCCTCCTTACCTCAGTGAGCTGCTTCACTGTCATGCCAGTTTAACCTCCCAAGACCTGTGCTTCTTGTTTATTGTGCATTCATGTTCACGCATGTGCATGCCAAGTCTTAGGAGGGTCATATCCAAAAGATGATTCCCCTTTAGGTTAAAACTGAAGAGGCATGCCAATTTGGTAAAAGCAGACGGACACGACTGGGTATGACGACAATGAATTCTGGTTGATGTTGGTGCAAAAAAAGTCAATGAGTGATCCAAAAGAAATACAAACTGAAAATTAGCATCGTTTTAGGGAATAACAAATATTTAGTAACAAATGATTTGGAAAAAGATACTACTTGAAGGAACAGATCCTTCTCAATCTTTTAATATCAATTGATCTTAGTATGTCTTTTTCCTGTTCTCCAAATGTGGTTTATAGTTTGCTGGCCAACTTTAGGCCCTCTTGTGAAAAAATGTTTGACATGTTATTGTTGCACAAAGGAAAAGTTCATTTTTATACTTCCATTCCTTTCATATTATGATTTAAGAATTTTATTTACCCAGTTGTTTTCTTTGTTTTCATGACCATGTTATAAAAAATGATATAGAGTATTTTTATGGGTATCAATATTGAATTCAAAATTATAGTTTTGTGAATTCCCTACTCACAACACATTCAAACAACACAGAAAATGTTAAACTCAATACACTATTTTCCGGACTATAAATCACACTTCATTTTGTTGGCCGTTCCTGGAAAGCTCTAGAGTTCGTTGTATCTGTTTTTTTTTCTCATCCATTTCTTCCTATTTTCAAGGTCAATTATCTGATTTTTTTTCTAGACATGCTGAAGTAATGAAAAAGATCATTGAGACTGTTGCCGAAGGAGGTGGTGAACTCGGAGTGCATATGTATCCTTTTGTGTGTGTTTTTTTTTAGTTTATAGAAAATTACAATATATGCCATTTCTATGAAAACCACGAAAATAAAAAAATAAAAATAGATGCTATTTTTTTATTGAAAATATTGATTGTTTTGCGTTTATTTAAGGTAAAATAATGCCATCAGCTGGAAATCTGCGGTAACAGCAGGTTTCTTTTAAGACGTTGACAAAGAGAACTGCTATGACTTCAGATGGCACTATTAAATATAGATATCTCAAAAATCAATTTTAGGCATCTCTAAATAAACAATGCATGTGTTTTCTTTTCCTTGACTTTGGTTTCCAGGTACCTTCTAATTTTCCTCAAGTTTGTCCAGGCTGTGATTCCCACAATAGAATATGACTACACAAGACACTTCACCATGTAGAAAACGAGTACTCTGGAAATATCAGTTATTCAGCTTCAGCGATTACGTATGATCTGGTTTGGTTACAAGAGGATGTTTTTGTCATTCTGTAACACTTTGCACAGGCGTAACTGAGCATCGTGCATCCTAAATGGACGAGGGCTTTCGATGAAGAAGGAAAAAAATCATGTCATTCTTGAATGTAAAGTCTTTTCTCAAGGTGAGGAAATGGTTGAAGTTGTGTGCATGTCAGTAAAAGCAACTTTTGAACAGAATCATTACGGTGCAAAAAGACTACACAGCGCACTGTCCTACGTAAGGTGAGGCTTACATCTTTCATGCTTTAACAAGAATCCACATTCCATTGTGTAGGAGCTCTGATTTAGTGTCATTCATCCATACTCTGCTCCTTCAGCTTAGTGTCATTCACCCCAAATTTATTTTTTGTGCTGTCAGGCGCCTACTTTTTTTTTTTTTTTTACCCAACCTATCAAGTTTACACTAGCACTTTGACTGTACCAAAAGGAGCTTTAAACCAGAAGAAATGACAAAATCTAAAATAAAACAGCATGCATACAGCAATTGGCCAATAACGACAAATTCACAAGAGCTAAAAGTCAGTTGTACAGTATTATTTTTTTTTTACAATTAGAGAATGTCAAACTATCTGCCACACAGCTTGAGTACAACCTGGGATTTTAAACCTAAATCTGTTCATTTTCCCGCCTTACCTGCAACTGGAAATTTCAGGTAGTGTCACTTCCAACAAGGATTGTGGTGTTTTGAAATTGTTCGACATAAAAGTTTGGTCTAACTTCTGTCTAATTGATTTGTGATTGGTAAAGTTTTCAAATTACTATTTTAAACAAAGAGGTGATCCTAATCATGAAGGAATATGCCTTTTGTCTTAAAATCTGAATATGTTGATGGGCCTCTAGAAACAAGCTGAAACCTGCTTATTGTTTATATATTGGTGTACATCCTCTCAACCAGCAGCTTGTGTGATTAACTTGGCAAGTTGCAACCAACAAAATCTTTGTGGCGCATCATATTTACCAATAAATAATATATACAATAAATAACATGTGTTTGTTTTTTATTATTATTGCTAGAATGCAGACTGGCACAGCTCGCATAACTTGTCTCCTGCTCCAAAAGTTACTTTGTGCTTATCACTGCAATATTTTGTTGGTGTAGTATGACAAAAGTCAAAGAAAAGGCCTGTTTTAAGAGTCCAAACGCCAACCCAAACCCGAAGAAAGATGAATGTTTATTCAAGCGTTTCTAAGAAATGCGTGTCCTTGCATGCGCCACAAAAAGGTCTTGGCAGAGGCTGCAATCATGACTTAAGCCAGAGATGGCATCAGTGAGTAAACATTTTCTATATATCACACACCACATTTTATGTTTAAATACAAATTGGTCTGGGATTTGTTGATTCTGGCTGGGGCTATAAGTCCAAAATCACAATATTGAATGTGACAAGCTGTCATAGCCTAAATTTTGATGTCAAACGCGAGTGGCAGGGAGGGCAGTTTCGCGTGATGAACGCGAGTAACAAAAATAAGAGATTTTCTGCCACTTATCACACTCCCAATTATTGGTCCTTCTTACATTCTATCAAGTACTGTAATGCTTGTTGCATTAAATAGATTTTATTGTGCTGAATTTAATGCTGACCTCTACTCTATTAAGTATTTGCTAGGCAAATATGTCACAACACAAAAACATTACAGATGTAAAAGTATTTTTATACTAAAAATTCTTTTTTGCATCTTTAACTTTGTTTTCAATTTTAAATATGAATTGGAATTATATTGTCATTGATAAGAACGTATTGAACAAAGTTTCCAATGAGACTAGACGTGGCACTCCAGGAGGAACATGTTTTTAAGACTTAAAATAGAAAAATCCGATTAAAAGAATGAGTGGATAAATAGGGTAAAACATTTTCAAGGTCGTGCTTAGAGACTGGCTAAAGTTGTAAATGCGTAAGAAAAATAGTGAAATGAAAATACTTCAAATGGATTTGTGACTTTATTACTTTTCATGGAGGTGATAGATTTTCAATATATAGTTTCGCACATCACCAAAGCTAATGTTTTCTGTCGAGTTTCAGTGAGACATTTCGAAAGTCTAATTCAATATTCAATATTTTGAACTAAGTTAATTAGTCGTGTAAAGAGGAATCTTTTTAAAGAATCTCTTTAACGCAAATCAGTGATTAAATAATAAATCACCTTTTGTGAATTTATGGCACAGAGGCCGCAAATAGGTGTCGCTATCCACCCAAAACATTTCCTCACTGAGACTTGCCGACCACTAGGTACAGGGTTCTTTGGCTTCCTCTCATTAGTTTAAGTGTTGAAACAAAGCGTTCAACTGAACAGTAACAGTAGCACAGTTATTATGTAGCACCTTCTAGTTGTAAAAACAAAAAAACTTATTTCATAAAAAATCTTGAATTAAAAAAATAAGCAAAAATACAGATACTGTCATTTAATCAGGCATTTTTAAAGGTGGTGTATGTAATTTCAAAAATATTTTACTCGCTAACACCATCTACCGGCTAAAATTATCATTGCAGCTCCGTTCGTTGCACGTGCAAGTACAGTATGTGAAATTCTTAGACAGGCTTGAATAAACTTTTTCAGCTTTTTGGGGGTTTGCTTTGCCATTTTGAAACAGTCATTTTAAAAAAAAATTGAATTCACTCTTACTCCTCCCCTCACCACCCGCCTCCTTTCTTTTAGTATACTGTAATGCGCTTTGTGGCCGAAACCATTTGTTAAAAGATAAAAGCAGTTTAATACATATATATATATATATATATATATATATGGCTATTTGAACTCAGTTGGGCATGGTTAACACATACTTTATTGAGAAAATATTTAATTTTAAACATTTTAAGCCCACCTTTAAAATACTCATAGGATGAAAAATGTTCATTTGTTTTGCATGATGTTTGCCTCAGATAGAGGGAGCTGACGTAATTGTCTATGTCATGTTTTTTCCCCCAGTGAAATAAAGCAGAAACCGAGACAGGGGTTTCTTAAAAAAGGATGGTATTTTAAAAAAGCAGGAAAAGAGTAACAAACATACAAGGGTCCACAAAACAACATGTCCAAACAAAATCAAACCTGATAATATCCAAACCAAAAACAAAAGACCAGAACCAAAACTGGAAATGCAATGACCTGACCACCAAAGGACCTCAGCTCAGTAGAGAAAGTTCCTCCGTCACTTCTGGTTTTTGTCTAACGCCCAAGGACTTTTAGCCGTCCCGTTCTGGTGGAGAAGGGGACTGTGAAAGCAGCTCAGTGGCCTCTGCACTTACATTTTTGTTTTTGTTTGTGTCTGCTTTGAATATTGTCAAGTTTAACCCCTTGCTCGTTTGTCACTTTGTTCCTGATATTGTTATTAAATACAGTCCTGATGTTGAGAACCCTTGCCTCAATTTCCGCATCGCTTCACTTGGATCCTCTAGCTCAACCTAACAATCTTGCTAATAAGGTACCCGAAAACCTTGCAAAAGGCCGGGGAAAAAAAAGGGAGGTGGTGGTGAGATGAGCTTTTTGGTCCCTTTGAGTCTCCGTAGCTTGTATTCTAAGTGTGCTTATGCAATAAATTGACCCTGTATTGTTAAGAGCAGGGTGTCTAATTAGCTGACACTTGTTACTTAAGTACAGTACAGTGCTTAAGCTTTTCAAAAGAGGTACTAAAGGTTTACCTTGGCTTCTTTGGCTTATTGTCACCTCCCCTTCAAACTCTTGAGAGTGCTCAGCTTTGTAGCAGGCCCTGGGAACTTCAATTCTGTTTTTATTGCCTAGAATAAAGTGGAAGAGGAGGAGGAATCTCTTCGAAAAATCAACACACAAACAGCGGGTTCGACTGCTGGCATTTCCTGCGCTGACTTCCTTTCGATGAAAAAACATTAAAACAAACTCTGCAAAGGGGGAAAATGACACGGAAGATAAAACAAAAGATAACCTCGGATTGTATCACATAGGAAAGAAAGAAAATGGGACTTTCACCCATCTCAGTCTTTTTACTTAAAAATGAAGTCAACGACATGTCTTTAAGGCCTTGAAAGATCCCCAACCATCCATTTACGGCACTCTTTTTGTGGCATTAATTTAGTAGTCCGGGCCCCCAGAGCTTTTTTTTTTGACCATGTGGCCCCTGGGTTGAAACGAGTTGGACACTTTAGCTCTGCATTTTTATCACACTTTAAAAGTTTTATGCTGTATTTCAAGCCATCGCACCCGGACGTGGACTTAATGTACGGAATCATCTAGCACCTGCTGTATGGGTCAGGATTTTGGGACAGGAAGCTATTAACTTCACATTCTGTTATGACTGAGATTTCATTATGATTATTTATGTGTATTGTCTGTTGATCCCCTTGCAATATCAATTGCTGCATGGTCGTCCTGGAAGGGGGATCCCATTATGTGCGGCCCCTTTTCAAGGTTTCTTCAAGCTGAGGTTTTGGAAGTTTTCTTGCTCTCATGTAGGTTTTTAGATCAGGGGATGGTGTAATAATGGTCTGTAGTCTGTAATAGTTTGTGTAGTCCGTTGAGACTTTTTTTGATTAAGGCCTATACAAAATAAACATTACTTGATTCTGAGTTGACGCTGTACCATATTAAGTTCCTTACTGATAAAAGCTTAAGCATGGAGGTTTATTCTTTGTAAAAGATTTATTTTTGCCCATGCATCCACTTAAAGCATATGTCCTTCAGAATTAATATTATCTTGGTATTATACAAAATCATGCACCTTTGCTCTGAAAATGCTGGTCTACTAGTGATCCCAAGAGCCAAGAAGAGATCCGCAGGTTCGAGAGCGTTCTTCATTCGGGCCCCGGTGCTGTGGAATGCTCTTCTTCCTGCAACCTCAGTGGAAATGTTTAAATCTAAGCTTAAAACACACTTCTATTCCATAGCATATGAATAACCTACAATTTATGTTGACAATCTGTTTATTATTTGTTATTGCAACATTCATTGCAGCCTGGTCCTCCTGAAAGGGGGATTACCTCATGTGCGGTCCGTTCTCAAGGTTTCGTCATTTTCCTCATGTTGAGGTTTTTGAGTTTTTCCCTTGCCCTCAAGTAGGTTTTAGATGAGGGGATGGTGTCATTATTATTATAATAGTTTGCAATAGCCTTTGATCTGTGCAGCCCTTTGAGACTCCTTGTGATTATGGGCTATACAAATGAACATGACTTGACTTGACGAATACCACTGTTTGTGTTTTGAAATTAAGGTTCATTGTGTTAACAAATGACCTAAGACTATTTTGTTGCACAGATGGATAATGACTAACATAAAATTGTAATGTAATGTTTTTTCAGACGCAAAACTATCATTCAGAAGCACAATTTTCTAAATTCTCAATAAATTTCCATATGAGTGTAAGACATGATTTTATGACTGATTTATTCAGCTATTATTTTTTAATGTTTATGGCGGCACGGCATCTGAGTGTTTAGCGCATCTGCGGCACAGTTCTGAGGTCATGAGATCGAAGCTTCCTGTGTGGAGTTTGCATCTTCTCCCCGTGCTTGCGTGGGTTTCCTCCGGGCACTCCAGTTACCTCCCACATTATAAAAACATGCATGTCAGGTTAATTGGTCGGTCCAAATTGTCCTTAGGTGTGAATGAGAGAGTGAATTGTCTGTCTCTGTGTGTCCTGCGACTAGCTGGCAACCAGTTTAGGGTGTCCCCTGCCCACTGCCCGAGGACAGCTGAGATGGGCTCCAGCACCCCCGCGACCCTACTGAGGATAAGCGGTGCAGATGGATGTTTAGAAACGAGAAGAAAATGTCTTTATTGAATTGTAATTTACCTATTTAGACAATATTTAGTGGCCATTTTTAAAGGGGCAGTGTGTATGATTTGAGCACTAGATGTTGCTGTATTATGTAGTGCAACCGAAAACGAGCGCTACTACGTATAACGAATAACAGGGACTCCAAGTTACCAAACTGCCCTGTTTTCTTCTCATTATTCTTCTCAGCCCTTTTCAAAGTATGAACATTCTCATAGTGTTAGTTTTCCTTCGCTCCTAACACTTTCTTCTTGTTCGGGCAAAACAAATATGACATGGAATTCAGTTTAACGCTTTCTACTACATCAAGTCAGTTGTTTATTTTTAAATCCCTTGATGTTTATTTGGGGGTGACTGATGAGTTGCAGACCCAGAGACAGGCACATATTAGGAAAACATAAAACAGACCAAGATAAAGGCTTGAAAGGCACTGTCACTACTGTAGTTGCTAACCACCAAACAAAAAAGACAACAGTGTTTGATCTTCATATCCAACACCCTGAGTTTCAATGTGGTTTCATAGCCACCTGATAGCCACAGAAACAATCCAATATGTCATTCTTAAAGAGAGCGTGTGCATTATCCGACCACTAGATGTCACTGTATCGTATCGTGCAACTGAAAGCACCTTTCGCAAGGTTTTGGGTACTTGTAGCAGCAAGATGTCCAACAATTATGTCAGCCCCGCCTAGTGAAGCTCATGTTATGTAAAAAAAAATGGATAAAATAAGTATTTAAAAAACAAAACAAAGAAATAAATCATGTAAATGTGATAAATTTGTGTCTTTTGACTTTTTATTCAAATCATTATTTATGTACATATATTTTTTTCTGAAATACGTTTTTACCACTATTATATTTCACACTGTATCTTAAAAGGGACAGTGTTTGATATTTAGTGCCTCCTAGTGGTAAAATAAACTTTTACTCGTTAAAAAACTACAACAACATTGATTTGAAAACCAGGAAAAAATACCTGAATACCTTAATTTTTATTAAAACTAAAAATCATGGGTTGAGGGAGGTCGCTGGTTCGCGCCTCGGCCGAGTCATACCTAAGACTTATAACATTGGTAGAATGGCGGCGCCCTCTGTAGGCTGCGGCTGCACCAGCTCGCTACAACGGGTCAGGTGTATCGACATTTCGTTCTTACAAAGAATGACAATACAAAGGAAATTATTATTTTATTATTATTATATTTATTTCACATAGTGGAATCCCTACCTAAGCTTGTTCCATGTTTATCTACTGCTGCTATGCTGTGCTCTGTAGCACTGGTTTTCGTCCGCGTTAGGCAATACAGTGTCATCTAGCGGTCATACAGTATATTACGGCTTTAAAGACAATTATGACAATTTTCTGAACACGTTTTTGAACAAGACAAAGTTACTGCCATTAAAACACCTGTTCAAGGAAGCTAGCGGATTTTTATCAATTTCTTAGTTTTGCGTGTTAAAAAAAGTGGAGTGATAATATAGTTTCATATTATCGGTAAAGGATCCTTTACCTTCCAGGGTCGTCGGGGCACTAATGTAACGGGTGTAATAATAACTTTTGTTTTATTGAAATTCCTGCTGAAATATGTGTATAGTTTTTGGTAAATGTCCTGCAATGCTGAGTCCAACAGTGCCATCTGCTGGTATGGGGTGGGGTCTGGTTTTGGCTTCTAACATGTGACCAGGAGGCGGGGTTTGTTGTTAGTCTTACCAGAGAGAACTACAAAGGTAAGAGATATCTTTTGGTGCTCCACAAAAGAAGTTAATTTTAAACATTATAACCCCAGCTGACAAATCTCTCACCATGCATAGTAATGTGATTGATATTGTCAAGCTGTTTAGGTTTATTTTCGTTTTGTTTCTGTTTTACTAAATATGAATTCCCCTTGTAGAGATCAAAGAGATCAGACCCAGCAGAAAAAGCTAATGTTGTGACTCATCCATTTGCAGAAACTGTAATAATAAAAACCTCATCATCCAGTCCAGCGTGAATGTGGATCTTTGGTGGGACACGTACGCCGCGGTTACATTGGTGCCGTGACCCGTGACTTCTATCAAGCTCTCCGAACCGAGGACTGTCCTACCTGCCACATCATTTCATGAAGCCATCAGCTCACAGTATTTAAAACTGCTATACAGTGACGTGTTACGCAGGCGATTTTGACTTATTTACATCTTTGAAACATGTTGAATCAGAGCACAAGTGACGTTTCTGAGGGTGTAGCTGATCAGATGACAAATATTATTCAGGAGATAGGACATAAATTGGCTGATAGCATTTTCTCACGTATACAGTCACACAATATAGTAGCTCCTAGCGCTGCTGCCACACAAGATGTAGCAAAAACGTTGAGTAAGCCTGGTCATGTGTCAGATGAATCACAGGTTCAGGTGATTACACAGAGAAAGCTCAAAGAACCACCATCATTTACTGGGGAAGGCTCAGACTTAATAAAAGTACATGAGTGGGAAGATCTAATGAAGACATTTATTAAGAAGAGTAATGTGAGGCTTGAAGAGCAGGCAGAGGAAATCATTATGCATTTGAGAGGAAAAGCTAAGGATGTAGTTAGGTTTGGCATTAGAAACAGTAATATAGACGTCTATACCCGCCCTGACATGATTTACAGTCTTCTCAGGAAACACTTTAGCTGTACCAAGTACTCTGCTGTCCCTTTAGCTGACTTTTATTCAACTTTGCCCAAAGACCAGGAAGACCCCTATGACTACTGGCTGAGACTAAACAGAGCAGCTGACCTTGCCTCTGACTGCTTGAGTGAGCAGGGCAAAACATTTGACAACCCTGAAATAGAGGTTACTCGCATGTTTATTAGGAACTGCCCTTGCAAAGAACTGGCACTCACTTACAGATCTAAAACCATTGATAAGTGGTCAGCATGTGAAGTACTAGAGGTGCTGAATGAATACCACGCTGAGAAGAGCTACAAAGCAGCTTCCCTACAACAACCTGCGAATAGAGCGGAAATTGCCGTACACAAAGCTGAGGTGAACCATGGTCCAACCCTTATGCACGAGCCACCTCAGACTTCGAGCACACAGTATGTCCCTCTAACGGACGTTATTAGTATGTTGGAGAAAGTTCTGATACGTGTTACCTCAAACCAGTTTCAAGAGAGAAGGCGAGCTCCAACCAGGTGACCTGGAGACAGAATGAATGGTTTCACTGCCAAGCCATGTATCATTTGGAAAGAAGTTGAACACAGTGCTCTCTCTCATTGCCGAGACAAAAACCTTTGCTTTCACTGCCATGCCCCAGGGCATTCTCGACGTGATTGTCTAGTGACGAAAGTTGTCCCACTGCCTCAGGGAAACTAACTGATCTGCGCTTAGGGGAGAATCAGATCAACTGAGTATACCTCCCTCCACTAATGTGATGCCTGACATGCAAGATAATAAATCAATTTATGAGTTGTATAGCAACACGATACCTCCATCGAAGAAGCTGATCTTTCAGGGGTTTCAGAGAATAGCGGAGACTGACGAACTGTTTTACACACCTGTACTTGTGCAAGAAGGCCCCACTTTCAGAGCGCTGTTAGACAGCGGGTCGATGGCTTGTACAGTAAGTGAGGACACTGCTAAGTCCCTCCTGCAGCAATTCCCTGATATGATGAGTTACACGGCCGATAATTATGTCATTGTAGGCTGCGGTGGACACCAAGTTTCTCCCAGAGACATGTACGACATTTACGTCACAGTTTACGGGTGTCAAATGATAATACCAGTAATGGTTGTGCCAGGCCAGACAGAACAGATGATCCTTGGCAGCAATGCCATCAAATATATTTTGACTCAATTGAAAAGTACTGATGGCTATTGGAGATTAGTTTCCACTCCTGACAACGGTCTGTCCGATAACCACAGTCAATTCCTGTCAATGCTTTCTAACACAGAGAGATGGAGAGGTGATTGCATTCCAGACAAGGTCGGGACAGTAAAAATCAAGAGTTGCGTGACGCTGAATCCACGGACCGAGTACGTTATTTGGGGCAAGTTACCTGAGTTGGCCGGGACGTCAGCGGGCAGCACAGTGGTCGTTGAGCCAACCCAATCTAAGGCTGGGCCCAGACAAGTCCTTGTCGGACGAGTTGTTACTCCACTCTGGGGAGATGGATGGGTGCCTGTTAAAGTCTTTAATCCCACGGACAGAGTTGTGGTGCTGAGGAGAAACAGGAAAATTGCAGATGTGTCTCCTTGTATCGCAGCGGAAGACCTGCCCAATGCAGAGGAGGTCAAGTGCAACGTGCAGAGTGTACAGAGGAAAGAGGTCCAACCCAGGTCAGAAGAGGACATGATGCGTACATTGGAAGCTCTGGGACTGCAAGACATTGACCTGAAGTCATGTGAGGTTTCGCTGCAGTGTAAAGACGAGCTCCTTCATATCATCAAACAATTCGAGTCAATCTTTTCTCGCCATAAGATGGACTGTGGAGAGGCCAAAGAGTTTGTACATCGTATCCACCTTGTTGATGATAAGCCGTTCCGTCTACCCTACAGACGTATACCACCAAGTCAGTTTGAAAAACTGAGGACGACTCTGAACGAGATAGAAGAGAAAGGTATTATTCAGAACACTAAGACAACAGGTTTTAAAGCTAACTGCTTATTATCCACGTTCTTACTGTTGAAATTGGAAGACATTTTCTTCATTGTATATGTTTTAATCGAACAATCATCAAAATGATATTTGACCAGATATTATAATCTGCGTAGTCTTTAAACTCAACATCAAAGTGGCCCCTGATGTATGTCTGCGTCTGCCTATTTTTAGTCATGATTGTATAATTTCTCCATTTGTAATGTCATCATTATTTCAGCTATTTATGCAGGGTTCGTACACCTTTCTAATGGCTTAATCCCAGTTGAGGTTTTTGAGTTTTTCCTTGCCCTCATGTAGGTTAGAGGTTTTAGATCAGGGGATGGTGTCATAATAGTCTGTAGTTTGCAATAATCTGTGGTCTGTGCAGCCCTTTGAGACTCCTTGTGATTAAGGGCTATACAAATGAACATGACTTGACCTTCAAGGTCAAGTTTTCCAGTACCTTGAAAGGGAGAACCCAGCGCTGATCGAAAGAACTCTTTTAGGTTGGCTTTGTTGCTAAAACAAAGTCGCTGTCTCGCTGCTAGCACATACTTTTTGTGTCAATGGGCTATTGTGAATTCCCTGCGGGGATGAATAAAGTATCTATCCATCTATCTATCTATCTATCTACTGACATGAATTCTGACGTTCTGCTTTAACAATGCACATGCAGCTTCAATATGTCACTCTTGTTTACAAACATCAAAGGTGTGGTCATAATAAGAGTTCAAGACCCAAAAATAAATAAAGAACTGTATGTATAAAAAGCGGAAAAATGAGCCAAATTTGGACTCATTTTAATCACTTCATTGCTCTGAAGCAGAGTGCATTTCATCTTTCAGTCTTAAAGACTGATGTTGATGTTTGTTTTATTTATTCTAATTTCTCTTTTTTGCCCTATTTCCGAAGATCTGTGTCTAAATTGGTTAAAACAGAATTGAGAATATTTTTTTCTTGCATTTGATTATTTATTTATAGCACTAAGGAGTTCTATTATCTGCACCGCTTATCCTCGATGGAGCCAATCCCAGCTATATTTGTGGGCAGGGGACACTCTGAACTGGTTGCCAGCCAGTCGCAGGACACACAGAGACAGCCAAGCATTGAGGAGTTCCCATTTTTAATTATTTGTTTTATTGTTTTGCATTTTCAGGGAAATTGTGTTCTTGTTCAACATCAGTGAGTTAATTTTTTGTATATCTGTGAATATTTTAATTTATATGTCATGTGTTTTGCAGTTGATCCCTGCATACAAAATCATGAATTACTAAATAATTCGGTGCATATTTCTTTATTAATAATATTAATATATCACGAAAAAAAAAACAATCTGAGGAGTCGTTTGGAAGTCAAAAGAGCTCGGTCTTCTTATTGAACCGAGCTGAAAGAGCCGCTTCTCGAAAAATCCAGAAATCCCAAGACTAGTCTGATAAACCTTTCCTCTTAGATGCAACAGTAGGGGGCAGTAACGCTTCGCATGGCAACTCGATAATGAGGACTGGACCTCCACCATCAACGTCATTTTCTTTCTGCACTTTTTAATTTTTCTTAATTTAAAAGTGTGATATTTCGAGTCATACTGCCAGGAAACATGGTAATGGAAATGATTTCAAGAATTTCACCAAAAATCCAAGCAAACTTTTGACCTTGAAAACACAACATTAGAATTGAGGCATTTTCAAGGATTTCAAGCACCCTTATTGATGTATTCATAATTACATAGCTTTATTTAGTCAAGACTATACAACTTTTCCATTATTTCAGCTTTCCTTTATTTTGTAGCCAGAAGTGGCCTTGGGGGTTATCATATCACACTTGCCAGAATTGGTTTACACAGAAGGTCGTTGGGTTGTAGAAATGTTCACCTCCGTACCTTAAGTTTCATTTTCTAAGTTTAACTTTTGTTACAGCTTATGAACCACCCTTTTAGTACAAGAATGATTGTAAGCCATTTTGCCTCTGCACTTGTGAATTGCTACAGCCATTGTCTGTATCTCATTTGTGCCTGTTGATGGAACTGTGCATCATCTCAAGCCTTCATTTTTGCAAACTACCTTCTCACCCCAAGGAATCAGATGAACACACAGAGAAAGAAAATGTTGATTTACGACCTTACTGAACAAATGTTTATGATAATATGGAGGGTGGTGACACATAATTACATTACGTGTGAAAAGATGTGTTGAGTCCCCTTTGTCATTGCCCCAGCTCTTGTTTACAGTGTTCCATAAACATCACATGATAAGCTTGTTTGATTTCTGGTGTATTGTATCGCGACAGTTGAATATGAGTGACATTTCATGTTGCCTTGGTGACAAACATCCCTTGAAATAATTAAACCTTGATTGGAAATGTGCAATCTTAAGCGGTAATAATAAATGTTTCATCTTTGATTCCGTGGTAATCATGTTCCACAGTAAAGTAGAGTCCTAGTCTTGTTTGGTTTGTTTATAAGCTGGACTTTCATTCCCGTCTCTTATTTGTTTTTGCAGCTTTCCATTTCTCGTAGGACTTCACATCTTCCTGTGCTGTCTTTGCAACTGATATGTTGAGAGTGAGAACGTTTTTACAGACCCCCTCAAGTTTATAAGCTCTACCGGGTGACCTATTGTCAAAAGTAGCAAGAGAAATGAGATAATGTGCAACAATGTAGCATGGTCGCAAGATAAGAATTGCTGTCAAACAATTTTGATGGACATATATTGATAGCAATCTGAAGAAAAAACTCCCTGGGTATTTCAGAGATGAGAGGAGGCTGAAATCAGCTGTTTCCCCTTTTACCCCTCCCCTTCCTGCTTCAAGTGCAACAGGTCTAGATGTGAACTATCGTAGTCATGTTGTGGTAGAGGGGCCAAGAAACAGCAAGCACCTAATTCAAGTCCCCTGTTTTCAAGACAAATAGGTGCAATGATATTTCGAACAGCATTGGAGCATGCCAAGAAGCACCCTGGCGTGAGTAATCATTTTCTTCTTTTTTGATCCATTGATTCAGAAGATTTGAGTACAGTAACGCTTTTAATGCATCTTACAAAGTGATGAATTGGATCCTAACAAATGAGATAAGACTAAAAAAGCAAACATTGTTGCATTTATTTAATATAACAGAATTCATTGAGACGTTTCATCTCTGCAGATTTGGAATTGAGTTGAGATCAGGACTCATGCAAAAGTCAAACATTTTGTGCATTGCCATTATAGCTTAGTGTGTTGGACCTTGATTCAATTGGGCTTGAATAAAAAAAAAAAACATTTTTTAGAACTAAAGATACTTGTTTTTATTATTTTACAACGGAGTGTGGTTGTTTGAAGCCTCTCAAGCACTACAGCAGGGATGTTAAACTCAGTTAGGCTCTGGGGCCAGATCCAGACTTTCTGATCTCAGGTGGGTCGGATCAGTAGAAGTACGTCAACTCAAAACGTTTAGGGTTGTTTTTCGGTATCATGCTTTATCATTCAGCCTACAAAAGTAATCTACCCTTCATACTGAAATCACAGGTGACAAGGGATCTTTTCTAAACACAGCACATTTACATACCTGCTATTACTAATGCTCTACGTGAAGACCACCAGTTTTCACCCCTTAATTAAAAAAAAAAAATCTACTCCTTTTTAAAATTTAAACATCCACAAAAAAAAATCTTAACTCTAGACTAATATTTTGTCCATGGCTGTGTTATTTCAAAGCAAGACTAAGTCTTCGTGGGTGAATAAACTGCTCCGAGATTTCGGTTTTAGTAAGTTTGTCACTTCCGGTTTTAAACAAGTACATGCTTCTTTTTTTTGTTTGTTTTGTTTTTTGGGGACATATTGTGTTTTGCTCATCAAAATACAGTGCTCTATAAAATCTGCCACTTTCTAATGTCAAAAAGTTGGCAAGTATGCATTTATTTTCAAACAATGTGTAAAACGATTTGCATGATCGGCATTGAATGTGTTAACTAGTTTAACAGATGTGTGAATGGATTTTAACTAATTCACCATGCTGTTCAAACTCAAGACTGCCCTCTAGTGACCATAGAGACCATTTGGTTTGTATTTGTTGAAAAAAATCATAACTTTTAAAAAAATGACCCAAAGTCTCTTTTTTTAATTTAAAATTCGATTTATGGTTGGATTGAATCATCCAATGGCTGGATCCAACCCGCAGGGCCGTATGTTTGACATGGCTGCACTCTAATGTTAAATATTCACACTTTTCAGGAAAACGTGTTAAAAACGTGTTATATTAACATTTTTAGGTGAACACAAATGAATACATAATCCATCAACGGAAATTATGCTGTGTAGGGCACAACAAAATATACAACCAAAGGAGAACAATGCAAACGTTATTTAAAACATATGCATTTTTCTAATTTTCACAATCTGTTTTCTAATGATTGGTGAATCCGCCAATCATTTCAATATTATACTCAGAACATTTAAAGAAAGGAGTGAAATGACTCAGACCCAGGGTACCTTATCTCTTTGCAAAGAGGAGAAACAGACGACTCAAGCTCCAAGCTCATCAGAAACTTTTCCCGTTCCCTCTTTGCCTTTTTATTAATTTCAAAGAGTCTTATTTCATTTAGCGATCAACTCCAAAGGGGGAGAAGGTTAAAAGCTAATGAAGATGTTATTTTCTAGGGTTCTGCATATCTGTGCATCACTTACTTGTACATGTGTGCCTCTCAATTGCTTATCACTTCAGACCAGTCCTTTCAGCGCCAGTCTTGGCTTGGAGATGTTTGCCAAGTCTTGCTGTTTTTCTCAGCCTCTGTCTCTTAAGGGCGTCGGCTATTCTGGTTTTCCTGGAGAAAGCTCCTCGATAACGTACTCCACAGCAAACTTTAGAATAATATGTTTTGCAGCAAGTACAGTGCCTAGCGAAAGTATTAGGTAAGCTAAAGAACTGAAAATATTTCCTAGGCATGAACATGTGAGACACAATCGTGAAGTGGAACCGAATTATTTTAACATTTGATGTTTATTTATTATGTTTACACTAAAAAAACTGAAAAGTTGGTGTTGCAAAATTATTAGCCCCCTGTTCTCTCAGCTCAACCAACTGACTCAGAAGCCTTGTGGCTGTGATCGCAGCAAAAAGAGGTTGTTGCGAAGGGTTATTTTTGCAATGCCTATTTTGATATTTGTACGTGCAATATGAAATGTTAAGAAATCGATTTGGTTTATTTTTATGTATCACATGTTGTTGATTCTTAGAATATATATATATATATTTTATTTTTTTTGTCTACAAATGTGTAGCTTAAATACGGTAACAGAAGCGCTGCCTATCCCATGCTAAGAACATTATCGGGGACCCCTCTCACCCCCATCATGGACTGTTCACTCTGCTAGCCTCTGGGAAGAGGTACTGCAGTGTGCGGTGCAGGACCACCAGGTTCCGTAGTAGTCTAGTCCCCCTGGCCATTAGACTGTTAAATGGTCAATCTAACATATAGTTAACCTAAATCTTAACGGCTGCTAATCTGACTTTTTGCACTACTGGCAGTTCTTTATAGCTTGCCACTCCTTGCACATTTGCTCTCTGCACTATTGTACTTACAGCGTTATTGTTACAGTGTTAATGTTACTGTTTACCTGACTTGTTAACCTGAATGCCCATTTTGCACATCTGGTTAGCTACTCCTCTTGCACTATCGGCACTATGGTAAAATACTATACGTTGCCATAATACAATACAACTTTTACTTATATCTGTACATTCGAGGAAACTGTGCGGGTCAGATATATCGACATTTCGTTCTCTATACACGTGTACTAGAATGACAATAAAGTAGATCTGAATCTGAATCTGAATGTCAAAAAGTTATTTTGCAAGGCACTGTATAAACTATAAAAACATTTTTAAATCTTCCATCCATCAATTATCTGCACCGCTTATCCACAGTAGGGTCGCAGGGGTTCTGGAACCCATCCCAGTTATCTTCAAGCATTGGACAGGGGACACCCTGAACTAATCGCCAGCCAGTCACAGGGCACAAAGAGACAGACAATTAACTTGCTCACTCACACCTAGGGACAATTTGGACCGGCCCATACAGGGAGGCTGGTAGCCAGATTTTAACCCATGACCTCGGAACTGTTCCATGTACGCTTTTACCACTCCGCTGCCATATTTATACATCTTATGACAAAAAATAATTAAATGAAAGACATGGAAATATATATATATATATATATATATATATATATATATATATATATTCTGTAAAACGTATATTTCTGCAAAATTATAAGTACATAATTTTTATAAAGTAAATAATGAAATATACAAAAATATATTTTAAATAAACCAAAGAGTGTCTTAATTTCTCTTGATTCAAATATGTTTATAATCCCCCGCTACTCCCAAAGAAATAATTAAAATTAACCAGTTTAATGAATTATAAATATTTTTCTTATTTGACAAAAAAAATACCTAAATAAGCCATAAAATGAGCAAAAGTATCAACAAAAAAACATTTTGTTTGGTGGGTTGATTATTTAACTTAGTTTACAATATTTTTCTCCAATTTTGTAATGTTTTGTAGTTAAAAAAATGCCCAAGGCCAGAAAACTTGGTTCCTGCCTTGTTTTATGGGCGATTCATCAAACAATCAATGTACAGCAAAACACCCTGGGGAGCTTACAGATTTAGATAATTCTGTGAACAATGTTTGTGAACTGAACTGTGTCTTCTCATTTGATCTCATTACTTAAGTAAAGAGGTTGCTAAACTACAGCCCACGAGCCATATGTAGCCCATCAGGCTTTTTAATATGGCCCACTACACAAAAAAATGATAAAAATATAATAAACTTAAATTGTAAACTAAGTACTAATGATAAACAAAATATTGTTTTGGTTCCACTCTTGTCCCCAGGTTTCTTTTGTGTGGCTCCCCTCAATACAAAGTTTTGTGTGGAAATAACGTGTACAGTACTGTAGTCAAGACCAACATCTTAATAGCTTTTCTATTTGTATCATGTATTTATTTTATTCCATTTTCATTCAATAAAAAAGCCTTGTGTGTGCATTTTGAATTTTTCAATGCATACTGTCAAATTTAGTGTTAAAAACAAACAGGGACCTAACATATTTTTTTTTTTCAAAACCAATTTGATCTATTTAAAGACAAAAAATAAATGTACTGTTACATGTGCATTAGATTAGATTTAATTTATTGGTTCCCTAAGGGAAAACAACAGGTATTGAATAAAAAAGTAGAGCGACAAACATATTTGACCGTGGAACAATGAGGGCAGACATTTTTTTTGTATTTGAGGAGTCACGGGAGGAGGAACCTGGCGATGGCAGTTTAAATGTAGTCACCCCAAATCACCAAGACGGTGTCTTCTTGGAGACTGTGCCCCACTTCGACACATCTTCTTTTAACATACCGGACTAAAGACTGGACTTATGACATGTTCTCGGACATTTCAATTTACTTTTGAATAACTATAGAAAACTCAATGAAAATCGTAAATTGATGTGCATTTAAAAAAAAATATGACGGCAGACTGTTTGGATGGGTCAGGGGGGCCCGCTGTTTAGAAGTGTGATGGCAGCGGGGGATCAGGCTTTGCCAGAGGCGGGCCTTCCTGAAACCTATTGTTCTGAATACATGTAGGATGTTTGCATGTATATTTATTCATAAATGCATGATGAAAAATACATATTTTTCTCTCTGATGTATTACTAAGGTATCGGATTCAAGACTGTCGACAAATGAAAAGAAAATCATATTAATATTTTTCCCTCATGGTCCAGCCCCTTTGCCAAATATTTTTACTCAATGTGCAACTTAAAATGTGTGCCCACCCCAGGTTAGGGAGTAGGTAATGTTGTTTCGGCAAGAAAACAAACCATGAGAGTCCAGTCTGTTAACAGACAACCTGAAAAATCAGATCAAAAAACAAATAACAACATGATGTAATATTTCATTTTGATTCTAGAAAGATGGAATAGTGAATTTATGAATCACAATGTGAACAATCAATTATTTATTTTAGAACGTAAACAGATTGAAAACATTTCTTCTCTTTCCCTCCTTCAGCTTGTCCCACAGTTTTTCTTCATCTGTTTGGGAATGGGTGGTGCTAGTCTGTACCTGGTCCGCCTTGCCAAAGGACCTCATGTCACGTAAGAACATGGTGCAAAACGTGTCGGCTTTCCTGATTTAATGGCACATTCAAACATTGTGAAATCAAAGAGGAAATTACACTCGACTTTGTGAATGTGTGTTTCAGTTGGGATAAAACCAATAACCCCGAGCCCTGGAATAAACTTGACCCCACGTATCAGTACAAGGTGAGAATTACACCCACCCACACTGCATCACGCTACTACACTAGCAAGCCTTTGATTTTTTCTCATTTCCTTTAGTTTGTTGCCATCACAACTGACTATAAAAATCTGAAGAAGGACGGACCTGAATTCTGAATTGCATCTAATGTTCCCTGTTGATCCCAGTTGTAGCATAGATACCCTACATCCTTATCATTATCAATGTTTTTAAAATTGATATTTTGACATAATGGAATGGATACAATAGGGTTGTTTTTTTTTCTTTTACTCTTGTATTTTCAATCCTTGTTCTTTTTCTTAGATGTTTCCCAGACCGATTTTAGGATAATAATAAAATACCCTCAATATCTTAAAAACCAACGCTTACATTGCTTGTACAGTGCATCGTGGTAGTCATGTGAGCCGGATGTGGTGTCCGATGTTAGATAGGAATTATTTTCCATGATACAAGGTCTGTTTGTTTACAGTATGTGCGTCCGTGTATGAGTGCACGTGTGGGTCTCTGTGGCTTTTATACCCACGATTTATAGTTTGAAAACTTTTCTCATTAAAATTAAACTGTATATTTTCCATTAGAAATGCCTGCAAATTTGCTTTAAAACGTAATTGTAGGAAAAAAAAGAATTCTTTTGGCAACAGTGCTCCACTTAAGCATTCCAGAATCAATGATTTTCAGTAAAATGTTGATTTTATATATATATATAATAATAAGTGAAATGATTTCTGATGTTACAACAAAGCTCCAATTAAATGTAACAGTACAGTATATTTATTTATTTGAACTGTTACAACTGAAATATATTTATATTTTGATGATAGGGACATTTTTTGATCCCTGCTTCACCTCTTGAATTATAACTGACTAGTATTTACTTTTATTGCCCATAATCCACATAATCTACATGCAAAAACACAGTTGTTTTATATTTTAGTTTTAACAACATACACAGGTAACCCTTTACCTGTAATACATTGTGTCAAACAGACATGAGAAAATGAAAAATACAAAAACATAATGTGTATTATTTGTAAAGAACACAGCAATTTATCAATTTTAGAAAGCAGTTTTTGTTGTTTTTGCCCAGATAAGAGGTATTTCTTACAAGCCCAGATGGGATTGATGTTAGAGGAAAAAACAGCTTTCACGCAAAAAATATCAGAGGGTTTAAGAGTCATTCCTGAGGGACGCTTGAACGCTGGGTCAAAGCAGCACTTAGGTCATGAGAAGTGGGCCTAGACATGATGCGGAAAAGAGACTGCCTCGTAATGCCGCTTACGTCTCCATGAGGACGTGCATCATTGCGTCTGTTTGCATGCGTTCGCCAAGGATGGGCTTGGATGATGCTCTGACCTTTGAGCCGGTCTTCGGCTCGTCAGCCTCTGTGGACGTGACACATTCCACAGTTTTCTTTTTTTATGAGATGTAGGGGGGGGCGAGAACTGAACAGGCTGAGCTTCAACCGCAAAGCCGTGAGACGTGGAACAAAGCTCCATTCATTTTGTGGGCAAAATAATCATTGAATGCCTCAATGGACAGCAGCATCATACTGTAGTTTTGTGTTTTAGCAAAAATTTCAATGAAACTTTTTTCAAAACACTCCGACATAGTCAGTCAGTTAAAAAATGGAAAAATAGGTAAAATAATGTCAAAGAAATAAATAAAACAAAAACAAATAAACATGAAAATTTATTTTGTTTTTATTTACTTCATATATTCTGAGGGAAAATTGGAAATGTAAAACTTAAAAGGATCAGTGTGTATTATTTATCTAGTTGTGAAAAGATAAATCAAAAATAATTTATACTTTTTTTTTTAACTTATAATTTGCATTTGTTCCACTTTAGTCACTCCTTAAAAGCACGTCTCTTTTCTGTCACAGCCTCTGATACCTCATCATTCCACTATTCACTTCCTTTCCTAATACCTCGACAAACTTTTCTCATTCCACACACTTCTTTTGCACTCCTCAACACTGCCTCTTTAAACCACTTCCATTCAATTTCCACACTCTCCATTTCTCTTCTACTAATCCGTTATACTCTTCCCTTATCCTCTCTTTAAACTCTCTTTCCTTTTCTGCCTTATTCAACGCTGACATTTTCACCTCTTCCCTCACACTCTTCTTATAACTAGCCCTCCACAATCCATCTATTCTCAGTTTTCCATCCACATAACAATGATCAGACATACCACTCATTCCACCTCTGTAAACATGCACATCCAACGATCTACTTAACATCCCTTCCTAACCACTACACAATCCATCAGTGCTCTGTCCACCATCTTGCCACTATCCACTCTGACAAAGGTATACTTATTCACGTCCCTCTTTTCAAACAATGTATTTCCAATCACCAACTCATTTTCCACACATAACTAAATCAATTTCTTCCCACTCTCATTTCTTCCTGGTACCCCATATCTACCAACAGACATGGGACCAAGTCACACATGTGCAAGTCTCAAGTAAGTCCCAAGTATTTTTTTCTTGGGCAAGTCAAGTCAAGTCAAGTCACAGGCTGTGTCAAGTCAAGTCAAGTCAAGTCCTGTAATAGGTCAAGTCAAGTCCAAGTCAAGTCACCTTTGGCGTACTGTTGTAATTTTAGCTTCAGAATCTGATCTTAATAAAGTGAAAGGCAATATATAAGAAATCAAGTAATCATCCTTGGCTAATGTGCCTAACCTGTAATAAAATATTTGTATCCTAAATACTCATGTTCAGTAAAATACATCATAGACTCAAACAAACAGTGATATCGTCAGTATTTGGTATTTATTGACAGAAAAAGTGATCTGTAGATCGAAACCCAAACTTTTACTTTTTTTTTACTTTTACAAAGTAACAATAACAGCTAAAACAAATACTAACTTACAGAGGATTAAACTGTCACATTTCTCTTGCTCTTTTCTTTGCAGATTTCTCTCTCACACGCTTTCTGTCACTCACTCAAACAGTATATCCATAAGTCAATCCCTTTTTATGAGGAAACAAATAACAGCTAAAACAAATAGCTTATTATTATTAAACTTTGTTACATTTCTCCTCTCTCTCTCACTCACACACTCACACACACTCACACACTCTCACTCACTCACTCACTCACTCACTCACTCACTCACTCACTCACTCACTCACTCACAATGACACAAATTAACTCACTCACTCAGTCACTGTATATCCATCAGTCATTCCCTTTTTACAAGGTATTGCATTTGCAAAATAGAAGATTAGACAGGGTCTTATCTGCAAGCCGAGCTCGATGGGGTCTCATAATGATTCCACCATGGCTGAAGACTCTTTCCACTGGGGAACTTGAGGCTGGCACTGACAAAGCTTTCATTGCAACAGGAAAAAGGGCAGGGAGGACAGCCCTGTTTGCGTCCCAGAAGGACAGACAAGGCTGCCCACAACAAAGAGAAAAATAGTTATTTAGTTGTGTCTCTGGGTTGGTGGTTGGGTCCTGCTTGCGGCGTTTTTTGTAGCCTGAGAATAGGCCAGTGCTGTCTTCTTGCTGGCTTTCGCTTTCCTCCTCTAGGAATTCAGGACTCTGGGATGTTGTGTGAGGTTGCACCTCACGTAGAATCAGATCTAATTAAAACAAAGAAAAAAAAGGGCAAGCGTAAGATCTCATGAGCATTATTCAAAATTGAACATCCACAGTTTGATACGCTTGCAAAATCATCTCTAAAATGGATTATAATACTCATATAACTGTTTTGAATTACATTTCCATAATTTGATAATGGTGACACGCCTAAGTGTACATCACGTTAAAAAAAAAAAATCCACTGACCTTTTACCATGTCAACAATGTTATTCTTGACATCATCGGTGACAAGCACATCATGCTGAAGCCACATCATGGAGAAAGCCGGGTCCAGGACAGCTGACCTGATGTAGACTGGGTCTGCAAATGGCAGCTCTTCCCCTGATGCAGCTGACAACATCTTCACATTAACGAAGATTCCCCGGAACCGTTTCTTCAAAGAGAATTGCAGGCTATGGATCATGCTTCCCAGGAAGCGCACTTGCGGCTTGAGTCTTTCCAAGTGGTGGTTAAGAGACAATACACAGGGGAGGACAGAGCTAATCGTCACAATCTTCTCTCCCTGAGTAAGATCAGTGGCCTCTGCAAATGGCTGTAGCACATCACAAAGTTCCTTCATCAAGTTCCACTCCCTAATTGAGAAGACCAGCTCACTGTGTCCCGTGTTCTGAACAACACTGCACAAGTCCTGGTGACTGAATGAGAGCACTGCCTTGACTTGTCGGAAAGTTGAATTCCACCGTGTGTTTACAGCAGCGGGTATCCCTCGCTGATCAAACTTCTCCTCAAACGCATCTTTAAAGGTGCTGGATGTATGCAAGAGAGAGCTAAGCTTGGAGCATTTTGCAAAGGAACTGTTCATGATCCGTGCATCCTTGAGACCATCACCAACAGCTAACTGCAGAGTATGCGCAAAGCATTGCTGACGTTTAGGGCTTCCTCTGTTGATTGTGCGGTCCACAGTCTCCCAGTCACCTCAGGAGAGGTCTTCCCACAATTCTTCATCATCCAGATTGTCATCATCGGTTACTTCGTCATCTTGATCCTTCGGAAAACAGACTGAAAATGCTCGCTTCATATTCGCAGCATTATCACAGATTATGAAGTCGAGTTTTTTCCGAATGCCATAATCCTCACACAGGGAATCAAAGGCTTCAGCAATGCGCTCTCCTGTGTGAGATCCCTTGAATCTGCTGCATGCCAGCAGGTATGACTTCAGCATGACTCCTTCTGAGGTTGTTAAGACATGGCCAGTGACTCCCAAAAAGCCGCGCATCCTCCTATCTGACCAAATGTCTATGGTAACCGACACATGGTCTACACCAGCAAGAATCACTTTGATCTTTTCTTGCATGTCTGCAACAAGTGATTCTATTGTTGAAGTTATTGTTCTGCGGCAGATAGGCTGGTATTTGGAGTCGACCACAGACATGAAGTGCCTGAAATGTTTATTTTCCGTCATTGAAAGGGGCATGCTACATCCAATCACAAGATCTGTAACAATAGCATTGGTTATGGACTTCTGTTTGGGATGATTTGCTGAATATGCTTCCAGAGGACGAGACTGGATGAACTGTGATATTGCAGGCTGTGTAGTATCAGTGCAGGCGTTTCTTGTCCTTTCATACTCTGCATATCTGTGAAGCAGATGCAAAAACAAGAATGAGATGTCCTGTATGGTTGGGCAGACATGAAATCATGACATATGGTTAAAAAAACAGTTGTTTGAAACTTTCTGTATTTTTTTTTATCTATCTTCTGGATGATATTACTTAATATCAAATCAACTGTAACTGAAGCTTTTACCACATTTTTTTACTTTTTTATGCTCATAAAGCTGGTATATCTTAACCATGTGATAGTTAATAAATAAAACAATTTATTTAACATTTCCAACCATGAAATCAAAATTTTTAAAGAAAATAATGAGCTAATATTTATTTTTATACTAAAAAGTTACTAAAAAAAAACTACAAAAAAAACTTCCATAATTGTCGACTTAGTGGTCTTAATTATAAGATTGGATTAACATTATTGTCACTATTTGATTTGGAGACTACTGGCATAACTTTTGATCTAGCCTGCACGATTGAGGCGGTTTTAGCGTGATGACGTTGTAGTCTGATTGGTTGTAGCATAGTCCAGTAGTACACAGAGGCATTTGATCAACGCAGCCTCTCGGATGGTTGGCCAGACTAAACTCGTGTGATGAGTTTATCACACGTTTATCACAGTTTATTAATAGTCGCGATAGCCAGGCTTTATTGTTGCACTTTTATTGCACTTTATTGTTGTCAATGTCTACGCATAGGACAGTGTGGAACGTAATTTCGATTCCGTTTTATGTCAAGTACATTTGAAGGAACTGGCAAATAAAACTGACTTTGACTTGACTATGTACGATCAGCATGCCTGTGAAAAAGAGCGGATCCCCCTGCAGCTGCCGCCAACCCCACACTCTCCCCAATCGTGGAAGGTGCCCTTTTGCCAACACTTCCAAATTATATGCAGATTGAGACTATAACATTAAGGCAAAGACACATTTTTCAGGGATGTGATTTTTCCGCTAATTCGCGGAATTCCGCTTTCGCTCCAAAAATAAAATTTTAAAATTTCCGATTCTTTTAAATGGTAAAAAAAACGATTTCGTCTCGACAGCGTTCCATTTTAGTGTTTCCGTAACTGAAATGAAACGTACTTGCGATTGGTTGAAGTCTCCGTGTTGACCAATAAACGCGCTCCTTATAAAGGCGTAGGAGTATGCCATTGTTCATTTCTCACACGTTTTTGCCGAGTGTTTAAAGAAAGATGTCCGAGATCGAACGCAAAGATGCTCCGCGAGTTAAAGAAATTGCTAAGATCGTAAAAAAACAAGTTTCGATCGGACTGGTTAGAGAAGGAATTATCTACAAATGTTGGTGACCCCGACGTGATCCAATGTAGCGAGCAGAGACGGGAGTCGTAAGCGGAGTGTCAAACAAAGGTGCCAACGAAAGCTGCTTTAATGACATTTAAACTGGCGATAACAAAACAAACACGAGAGTGGCTAGAACCGGCCGAATTAAGAGTCCCCCTAGGAACTCGCTAACTAAACAATGGTTCCGTGGGTGAATTATGTACAACCCACTACAGTACTTTCATTTATAGATAACATCTTCTTCTATAACAAAGACATTTATGGTATGTTCTAATATGAGTTACTTTTCATTTGGTCATGATACAATTATTTGTTCATGAAATTTGAACTCTTCAACATGATTTATGTGTTAACTTAGTAATCACATGAGTTAGATATGATGATATTCTCAGTGATAGTTTTTAATAGCAAAGGCAGTCCAATGTTTTTTAATGTGACTGATTTTGAGTTGACTTAAACTGTAATTTTATATGGGATAGTTCAAAATACCAGACATGGGGACTTGAGACTTAGTGACTTGGACTCGAGTCGACTCGAGTCGCTGTTTTTATGACTTGTGACTTGACTTGGACTTGGCAATCTAAGACTCGGGACTTGACTTGTGACTTGACTTGCCCAAGAAAAAAATACTTGGGACTTACTTGGGACTTGAAGGTGAAGACTTGAGACTTACTTGAGACTTGCACATGTGTGACTTGGTCCCATGTCTGCAAAATACATTGAAAATGTATGCTGTTGTTTTGTCTATTTCTTTGTCATCTGAGTGCATTGAAAGTACTTAAAAACACGGAAAACCCATGACCTCCGGGGGGCTTCGCCCCACTTCTCCCCCCACCAGGGCACTGCCCTGGACCTAGCTGGGTGCCCGCGGCCCCCAGACCCCCGCCTAATTTTCAGATAATTTCACTTTGGTCAAATCACATCCCTGATTTTTGATCATGTACAGTGCACGTGTCCTTCTCAACTTCACCGCTTAGCCTACCCTATTTTCTCAATTAGACAGCCCGTTTATCCGTAGCTCCTAGCTCAATATGCCTGGCTTGTCTTTTGCGTTACCCGTTGTAGGATAGACGAGGCACTATGAGCACAAATGCATTCGTTTTACTCAAACATACTGCAATGTTTATAAAAGTAAATGAATGAAGCATCATTGACGCAGGTTACGATAACCTCTCGTCTCTGCATAAGAATGTCACAATGATAAACTGAAACCCCCCTGTGCAGCGGCTAAATCGCCCTGCCGCTCACTCTTAGCTAACAACCAAAGAGTAAGCAACTGGACTTTTTAGAGATTGAGCTGTAGATGTTCCTCATGGAAGTTCCTCAAGCTCAAATTAGAAGTCCAGTTGCCTACAACTAAACTGTATGGATAAAATGACCTGGGTGAATGACAATATTCACAGACATTAGCCAACATCCAACTCACCAGATATTAACACATTGACAAACAGATATTAACACTGACAAACACTTACTGGGCAGAATGGCTCTTCAAATGTCGGATGAAATTTGAGGTGGTGGTCTGGCTGTCCGAAATTTTCCCGTTGCAAAATTTGCACTGCGCTGTTCGCCGTTTACCTTCTTCACAGAAGTTTTTGAAGCCAAAAGTTACTACCCTCGGAGCAGACATGCTGACTTCAGGTGGTTGCCGTGGAGGTGTGTGGCGCATGGGCAGAGTGGGCGTGACATGAGAGCGTTTCTCAGCCCGCATCCCGTACTGTAATTGTCAACATTATTTAAATAATGAAATATATATATATATATATGAACACGCAAGTCATTCAAGTCATCGTGGCTCAAGTCAAGTCAAGTCCCGAGTCTTAGATTGCCAAGTCCAAGTCAAGTCACAAGTCATAAAAACAGCGACTCGAGTCGACTCGAGTCCAAGTCACTAAGTCTCAAGTCCCCATGTCTGTCTACCAATCACATTTTCAACCGTTTTATCACCCACTCTAGCATTCA
The DNA here is from genome assembly GCF_059441175.1 of Urocampus carinirostris. Classification (NCBI taxonomy): domain Eukaryota; kingdom Metazoa; phylum Chordata; class Actinopteri; order Syngnathiformes; family Syngnathidae; genus Urocampus; species Urocampus carinirostris. The sequence continues at coordinate 49,224,897 of NC_142351.1, forward strand.
GGTCACCTAGTATTACCACTTTCCACCCTTCTTTCGCACTTGCCACACATTCGGACAAGTCCTTCCAGAACTCCTCTCTCTCCTCAGTGCTTCTTTCTGAACCAGGTCCATATGCACTTGTAAACATCCATACTTCTACACCCCACTTCAACCTCACCCACATCAATCTGGGAGATATTTCTTTCCACTCCACCAGTTTTTCCTTTGCTTTCTCACTCACAAGCACAGCCACTCCTTCTCTAGCATGTCCACCCGTAACTCCAGACCTTCTACCACACATACCTCCAAGCTGTAATTCACCCTTTCCTTTCATCTTTGTTTCACTCAAGGCTAACACATCAACCTTCCGATCTCCTCTTTTTCCACTCAGTCGCTTTACTTCCACATCCTCTCACATACAGTGAACCTATAACTAGGGTTTGCGAGACCTTTCGGTCTCCCGCCCCCCTTCCATTGCCTTGCTGTCTTTTAGGGAGTAGAGCTAAAGAGGAGAGATGAAAAAAAAAAAAAAAAAAGACAAACACTTTCTTCAAATATACACCACTCGGTTCCAATATGAAGCAAAAAAAGTTACAATGGTTTTGTTTTCACTTAACAATTATTAATAATAATGTTTTTAAAGAGTGTTTTTTTCTATTTTTAAGGTATTTTTAATTATTTTTCTAATAAAATCGGAAAAAGGATCAATAAAAAAGGCAAAATTGTCTTATCTAGCACATAGATGATTATTTAAAATCGGGGGTCGCCAAACTATACAAACTTGAGGGCTACTGTTTTTATTACTGATGAGTGCAAAGCTACCAGTTTGAAATGCATTTCTAAAAAAGCAACATTTGTTATTAATGTGTTGTTAATGTTATTACGTAATTACCAGCTTGTAATTATTTGAAGTAGGATTAAAAAAAAGCAGAGTCGACCACTAAAACATTGCTTTAAAAGACACTGACATTGACACACATGTCAATGATTCCGCACGCCAGTTAGAAATCAAATGTCCGAGAAAATCACAAAGACTTGTGAGCTGAACCAGTCTGCAGGCTACTCAGTTGCTTTTAGGGGGCTAACTGGTGTGGGCACCAGGTTGGAGATCTTTGGTTAAGATAATTTATTGTACAAGTATTCATTTTTCGAAAAATGAGCAAAACTATCTAGCAATTGTTAGAAAAGTTTGCTTATTTTCAGGATATTACTTCTTCCTGTACAGGACAAAAACAGTAAATTATTGAAAATAAGTAAATTAAACTTGAATTTTCTGTCAACCACAATAACAAATTATTTTATAAGGCATAGGTAACCAAAACATGAAAAGAAGATGGGAGAAAAATATATTCTTTACCAGCATCTAACTTTATTTGCTAATTGATTGGCATATAAATACATATAAAAATACCAAAGGTGCTTCTTTTAATTTTTTTAACAAGTTAGGTGACCACCCCCCAATTGCAACCGCTAATGCCAAGCTACAAGTAAGTGGGCAATGGGTAAGTCTGTTTCAAGTCTTAGGTATGACTTGGCCAAGGATCGAACTCGTGACCTCACAGTCTCGGAACGGGCCCTGAACACTGAGGCCACTGAGCGAGTTCCAAGGACGGTTCTTGATCCAGCACACAAATAAAGTATACCAGCAGTCCCAGTTACCCGTGTCACATCAGGATGGAAGCATGAAAGCCTCAGAAGTGGAGGAGGAGGACAGAGCAGACATAAGCGAGCTAACCGGTCCGGAAGCTTCTGTCGGCATGGTAACGGATGGCTCGGCCTGCCGAGTGGTTGAAGTCTTGTTGATCTTGATGGGGACGAAGATGTTGGAGGCGCAGTGCTCGCTGAGGTACTCGCCTCCTTTATCTTCATAGTCCTGACGGCTGATCCATCCTGATCCTTCTACGCTGCTGCTGCTGCTGCTTGGAGGGTGCTCCAGGGCCCAGTCCCTTGCTCCCAGCCACGCACCCAATGTAGGCTGCCTTGCCATGTTTACCTGAATGGAAAAGAGGGAGAAAACGGATTACGAACCACTCACAGAGAACCTCATTTATGCCACCAAACAATGCAACTTACTATAAAAGGATATGATAATGCCTTTTCTTTATATGTATTATATAGGGAATGATTATTGCACAATTCTTTCATTACACAATTATTGGAACTTAGGCCAGTCTCTAAGCACTACGTTGTGAGTATTTTTGCCTATTTATCCTGATTCATCTTATTCAAAGTCTTTATTACATGTTTACCCTGGATTGCCGTGTCTAATCTCAGTGCATACAATGATTTACAACGCTGATATCAATGACAATATGGGCAATTAGAAAAACATACATTACCTGTCATACCAACGTTAATTTTTATAAAAAATCATAGTTGGAGAAATTTGTATTTGCTCTGTGCCACTGGTCCTTGTTCGCATTAGACAATATAATAATGCCATCTAATGCCCAAATATTACACACTGGGATTTTCATGTATAAGGCTTAAATGTTATACGAGTTTGGAATACGAATTTAAAAAAAAAAAATCAATCGGATTATCTGTCAATGGGACAATTTTTTTTTAGTAATGTGGATGATTGACATCTATATCCGTCAGCAGAACCAAGTTAATGGCAAATGTATTATTATTATTGTACATGAATAAGATACATTTTTAAGATAAGAAAAAGTCTACCTAAAACGGCAATGGGCAAGATTTTTTTTCACTGTGAAAATATTTTGCAATTGCCTGAAAAAAGTTTGCCTGGAAGTGAGATGTTGTGATGGATTAATGAAAAGGGGGAAGGAGCACTGTAAAGACGGAAAAAGAAACGAACCATTGAAATACCTTGAAATAAGACTGGAAGGGCCGGATTGCAAGCAGCTCTCTCTCCATCCTTTCCTTCATCCCTGGATACTGCATGTTTCCTCCAGTCAGGAACACATTACTCACCAGCGCATCCTGCTGTTCGGGAGTGTATCTGAACAAAAACACGAACAAAAACATCATTATAATCCAAACACGGGGGCTTCTCTTTAAGCTTAATTTGTTCCGAGATCATGCTCAAAACTCATATTGCTTGTGTCAGAAGGAGTGATGGGGATCGCGTACCTGTCACTTTATACATTTCCCCATATCTCATATATTTTTGATCATTTCATATGGTGGAATTATGTGGAAAAATGTGGAATTTCGAATATACCGGAAATAGAAAAAAAAATAAAGAAGTCCGATCCAGCCTTGCCCAATTCTGCTCCCATCCAGATCGTCACTGTCACATTAAATCGGATTGATTCTATTACATTACAATGCTGCACCTCATGGCACCTGGCGACAAAAGTGCAAACTAAGATGATAGTTCCACATCTTTTCCAAAATCCTCGGACTTCTTAGTCCGTTTTAATAGAAACTGTTATTACTTTATAAGCTGTCAGAACACTGAGATTTTCAATAACTGTTTAGCTGCTGGCCCAAAAGCGCTAGCCGAGCTAACGCGGAAGAAGCACTGCTACTGTCAACCCCTCTCGCACGCAGGATCGACAATTCTTTGACCCACCAAATCAAGATAAGTCAAGAAACCAGCCACCTCACATAACAATAATGGGGGATTCCATTGTTAGGCATGTTCGCGGTCCAAATACTGCCACTATCACTGCCATCCCGGCGCGACTATTGCAACGACATTAGCAGAGCTCCCAGAATTCCTACGTCAACTTCCGTCAACCGTTTTAAGGCTCATTTTACATGTAGGCTTTAATGACAATCTGAAGTTACAGAGCGTGATTTTATCAAACTATTTTTGTTGCTGCGGAGCGGCAGCAAAACTGTTTTTATCCCATACTCATCATTTAAACATCAAGCATTTTTGTTTAGCAGTCCTGCCAATCTCTGCATAACTCCTTAAGGACTTCCCTGTCAGAGTTGTGATCAATTTTACATTCCACCTATGATCAAATTTTTAGAACTGGTGATTTTAATGTACAGATGGACAACACCTGAGATTTTGTAAAACTTTTAAACTACCTAGATTCTAAACAGCACGTCACATGTTTGACTCACAGCAGAGCACACACTCTTGATCTCGTAGTTACGTATGGCTTGAACGGGAGTGTGTCCTCTGTTGCAAACCTGGCTGTGTCCAATCATTGCTGTGTCTTTTTTAACATCATTACTTGAAATCACCGGTTGGGCACGGTGAGAAGAGTGTGGAAACGTTATCTAGCTCCTAAAGTGGATTCAAATCTTATAGGGCACTCCCGCCGAAGTTGCACCTGCACCTTGTGATTTATTTGTTGATTATTTTTAAAACAAATCTAAAATCCGCACTAAACCACTTAGCTCCACTGGTTACAAAAACAATCATTCGAAAGTCTAAGCCTTCATGGAGAAAAACTATCGTCAAAAACCTCCAAAGACAAATCAGGTTTAATGAGAGTAGATGAAAAAAAAAAATCCAGTACACGGGGAAATATTCTTTCAACAACTCAAAACCTACAATAAAACACTCAAACAAGCAAGGATAACGTAATTCTCAATTCTTATTTCTGACAGTAAAAATAATCCAAAATTACCTTTTTACACCTTAGACCAGGGGTGTCCAAACTACGGCCTGCAGGCCAACTGAGGCCCGCGGGTCAGTTTTTATTGACCCGCAGCAAATTCTGAAAATATAGTTGAATATGGCCCGCACATGGCGCTTTAGCTCAACTCTGTTGCACTTCTCAGTTTTAACACTAGATGGAGCCAGTAACGGAAAAGGTGCTTCTCCACCCGTGGATTTGGGATCCCCTGAACTGGAAAACATTGGAATTGTGTTTTCTTTGCTTATTTAATGAACCTTCTTGTCATTCATTTGAACAGTCATTGAAATTTAAAGTGTATTACTGTGTAACTTATTCTGACACAAAATAGATTGATTGTTAATTCTAAACCCTATCAGTGCAGATAAACGTAAATTTTGCTCCTAAAAATAGGTTAACAACGAAATTAGAGTAGATGACCGGCTATCAAACTGAAAAATAAATAAAACATCCATCCATCCATTATCTGCACTGCTTATCGTGGGGTTGCTGGAGCCCATCTCAGCTGTCTTCGGGCAGTGGGCAGGGGACACCCTGAACTGGTTGCCAGCTCATTCACACCTAGGGACAATTTGGACCTGCCAATTGACCTGACATGCATGTTTTTGGAATGTGGGAGGAAGGCGAAGTGCCCGGAGGAAACCCACACAACCCACGGGGAGAACATGCAAACTCCACACAGGAAGGTTCGATCTCATGACTGTGCCGCACACGCGCTAACCACTGCCCCGCCATGCTGCCCGAAATTAAACATATTTAACAGAGTAAATATTACCACTCCTCAAACCTAGAACAAGTCCAGTAGCTTTTCTTTCCTCTGTCTAACAGCATAGGAGCAACACTCAGGTATTGCTAAGGTTTGTATTAGAGACTGTATCGCTATATACAAAAATGTAATCAACATTTTTCTCTCCTCCTGGCCCTTTCAAAAAATGTTTAAGCCAATGCGCCCCGCGACTCAAAAAGTTTGCCCACCCCTGCCTTAGACCTTCAAACCAGTACCATCTTTTTCATGTGGGGGAGCAAACCCCTACCCCGAAGAACGGCCTGGAAAGGGATGGGCACCGCCAAGCTTAACTTGCCCAAGACACACCACAGGAAGTGGTACGACCTAAGGGGTTAAGAGATCCTTGAAGGTGAAACACGAAATATTTTACAGCATAGTTTATTTTTTGCCTGCCATAGCTAGCATTCGTAAACTTATACAAGCCGATGCAGGCGGTTAGCGGTCTTTAGTGGTAGCCTCTGAGACTGCTCGTGAACAGGATCTTCCATCGTTTGCAAAGGTTTTTTTCCCCAAAAAAACTTGTATATCGTAATTCTCCTGACTGGAGGTGCTTTGTATGAAAAGGTACGTACCATTGTAGCAACTAGTTTTAGTGTCACATTTTTTTACTTTGCATCTTTTTCTCACCTAGGCACCCAAAGAAGGTTCATGTTTTGGATTCATAGATCCATTAAAAATTGTTAGTGAATAAATTAATAAGCACTTACCTTGCCAATACATATTGAAGCGTCTCCATTATACCCATCTGGTCTTCTCCAGTCAACGATGGCTGGAAGAGAATCTCTGGACAGCGGAGGCGTTCCGTGCCCACAAACAGTTGGTGGTATTCTGCCATGTTAAAGGCTGGCTGGAGAAAAGTCATTATTTTAATGAATAGTAATCTAGAGCCGCATTGAACATTTTGAGAATGTGAAATGTCATTAATTAAGATTTTAAACAGAGGGTTTTCACAGGAATCACAGAGAATGAAGGGGAAATTCAGAGGAATAGGCATTTTTTCAAGTTAGCTTTTGGAAAACATATACAGACGCTCCCCTACTTACGACCATTCGACTTACGCAAAACGGTAGATACGATCATCTTTTTGGGGATGTCGAAAAATATCCGGACATGTCTCCAAGTTAGATTTTGTATTGTGTGCACCTCTTTCCGATTACAGGACATTAATGTAGTGCTTCTTTCTGCCGCTACCGGCGTGTGGCGCTGTGAGAAGTCACCTAGCATCCACCCCAGATAAGAAATCCGGATTCTACTACCTAGTTCGTGTAAACATACTGTACTGAATCTCCAGTGTGCTAAGAACTTTGACATTTTTTTTCATAATATCTCGTGCATCCGGCGGCGCAGTGGTTAGCGCGTGTGCAGCACAGTTCTGAGGTCATTGTAAGGGCAGCACGGCAGGGCAGTGGTTAGCGCGTGTGTAGCACAGTTCTGAAGTCATGAGATCGAACCTCCTGTGTTGAGTTTTCATGTTCTCCCCGTGCTTGCGTGGGTTTACTCCGGTTTCCTCCCACATTCCCAAAAAACATGCATGTCAGGTTAATTGGCTGGTCCGAATTGTCCCTAGGTGTGAATAAGCGAGTGAGTTGTCCGTCTCCGTGTGCCCTGCGACTGGCTGGCAACCATTTCAGGGTGTCCCCTGCCTACTGCCCAAAGATACAGTAGTTGGGATGGGCTCAAGCACCCCCGCGACCCTACTGAAGATAAGCGGTGCAGATAATGGATGGATGGAAGGGATTCATTATAGAAAAAAATAGATAACATGTACTTGCATCTTTATCTATTCACGATTGGATATTGTTGTTGCTATTTTAAAAAAGCTTATCCCCATTTATTGGGTCCATTTTTTTTATTTTTTGCCTGAATGGAATGTGTGAAAATTGCCAGAAAAAAAAGAGATAAGCCATTTTGACAATATTAGAAAAAACAGATACATCATTTTCTTTACACAGGTGTCAAGGTATGGGATTCAGGAGCATCAGGTGATACATAAAACATTAAAAAATATTTTTTTCTTCCAGCCCATTAGCCACATTTTCAACCAGATACAGCTCGTGACTCAATGCTTGCCCACCCCTGTTTTAGATGAATAATAACATATATGCTACTTAAAGCGTCAGCATATAATATATGACGACTAGATGTCACTGTGTTGGGTAGTGCAACCAAAAACTAGTGGTACAAAGCACAAGGGATAATACAAACTACGGAGACTCAAAGTGACCAAACCGAACCATTCTTCTTCTCATTTACTCGGCCAACCTTGTCAGATTTCTCCTGCGCACAAGCGTAATGTCATCTCATACAATTTCCAGTATTCTCTCAAGTTATGAAGTAGGTTTATCACATTTGTTATACAGTACATCAAGTATTCATTTATTCCTGGAAAGAAGCTTGTTTACACTAATTCAGTACCTGTAGAACCAAGAAGGCGAACAACCATGTCAGCTCCCTCATGTTATGCAAAATAACTAAGAATGTCTCAACCTAGTACAAGTATTTAAAAATACACATGTTTCATATGATAGTCCATGTGTTTGGTTCATTATTTCAATCAATATTGTTTTTAATTAACAAATTAAGATTTTTACCACTCGGAAAGGCTAAATAATACACACTGTGCCTTAGGACAAGGCGCTAAATAATTAGATAGCTAAAAAGAGTAGGGTATTGTTAAATCCAGCAATTGTCCTGGTGGTACAAAAACTTTTATTTAGTTAAAAAAAACGGATTGATTTAAATACTACACAAAAATACACAAACTATCATGCCAATGTTAATTTTTATAAGTATTCCTAGGTCGAGAAATGTGTATTTCTTTTACATAGTGGAACCCCTAGTTAGAAGTCGCTGCCATGTTTGTCTGGCATTTTGCCGCTACGCTGTGCTCATGGCACTGGTTTTTCGTTCGCATTGGACAATACAGTGCTTTCTAGTGGTCAAATATTACACAAAGTTTAGTTTTTATATTAAAAAGTTGAGGACGCTTAATCGTACCTGGACGACGTTCACATTCGGCCTCATCGACAACGCGTCCTCTGAGAAGTCTGGATACATGCCCATGCCGTCCCCTTCCTCTAGGTGCTGCTCCAAGTCGGACACCTGGTGGAAAAGAGAGAAAGTTGTCAAGTGGAAGGCAGCTGCAAATTCTAAAAAAGGGGAAAAAAAACTTCCGCCTCGCCTCTGTCTTTCCATCAGTGCCGTCGCTATGCAGCAGTTTGTAGCGACCCTGTTCCACAGCCAGCTGCAGTTTGCTGATGTATGACTGAAGTTCCTCGGCTGAGTCCATGTTGAGCTCGACCAGACTTTTGTGGAACTGATCCAAGAACCCTTCTTGCAGTAGCTCCTACATAAAGCAAGGTTTCATGAAGTAGAGAACTATAGACTGTAAATTCCAGACTACAGAGCGCACCCGATTAAAAGCTGCACGCTCAAATTTTGGCTTCTTACAAGACGCACAGTAGTATAAGCCACAGTCTTGAACAGCCATAATAAAGGAACTAATTCTCATCCATTTCTTACATTTTAAGGCCAGCGCATACCAAGTGCCATTTTTAGCTTTGTAGTTTTAAAATTCTGCTCCGATTTTTTTTATGTCGCATGCTTTTGAATCTCTTGACCATTTAAGATGGCGATACAAAGATGAGCACATTCTTACTAATGCGCTCAAGAAAATGAGGCACTGATTACACAATAAAATTTGAGCCCCATATTTGTAGATCTCGTGTCTCCAACCTTTTATTACTCGTTAGCAAAAAGGGGGACCCAGTTTTATATGCATTTCTAAAGTAACGACTTATCATATTATTACTATGTTGTTACTATATTAAGAGGTTAATTATGGGAAGTGGGGTTAACTAGACTGAGTCAACAATTAAAAACACTGGAAAATCAGAATGATCCAGCACGGGTGAGCTATTTTCAGAACAAGTCTGCATGGACCTCAGCTGTCCTCAGAGGGTACCACGTTGGAGACACCTATGTCTACCGTGTTATTTTCGATTGTTCTCGATTGTTCTCAGCTCAGGGATGCTGCTGGAAATGTGAATTTCCCTTCGGGGATGAACAAAGTATCTATCTATCTATCTATCTATCTAGACAGAGCCAGGGCAACCTTACTGTGGAGAATAGTGCCAAATTACAACATAGATATGTCTTTTTGTTTTGCTGTCCTTGGTGATTGCTGCTGTAATGGAACAAATTGTGTTTTTTTTTTTTTTTCGTTCTTTGAGGATTAAAAGGAAACCTCTGCAACTTGACATTGACACAGATGATACGGAATGAGAAAACACTATTTCGATGGATAACTTCCACTGCTGTTCAGTTTGTATGTATACATTGAGGATTTGATTTAAGGGTGAAAATGTTGAAATGTCGTTCGTATGTTGGAGATTGAATAAATTATTGTCAAACCTCCTGTTTTGCTCCAGCCTCCTGCTATGCATTATATGAACAATGCTGGGAAAAACATGGACCGATTTCTATCAAAAGTCATCATAAATGTTTCCAGACATCACAGCTGTATTTTGTAATTAGAGCGCATGCATTGTGAAAAATGTATACGTTTCTGCAAAATACTCATTCCTGAGAAAAACCGCTGTTTCAAGCAGAACTTTCACTTTGGTGTTTTTTTTTTGCATTTGTGATACATTTAAAATTTAAACAATGCTTTCCATGAACACAAGGGCACTTTGCTCGCAGAATAATATTTTATTGCAAGAACACTGAATTTATGCATAAATGATGCATGAACTTTGCAAGAACTTTTCATTCACCGATTTCTCTGGTGACGTGATCACATGATTTCGGTCACCATGGCGATCGCATTCCCTCAGCAAGCACGAAACATCATACCTCCCTGACCAGACGATAAGAATGGGACTTAGTCATCTTTTTTAGAAGAAGAAATCTCTGTTGCAGATCTGTTGCCTATTTATCCATGCCTTGTGAGTCTCACCACACTCCTTCAGTGTGCCTACTTGCTACGTGAGCTTCCTACTTCCTACCTTCACACTTATTCACCGGAAAAAAGAAATGGGGGTTTCCTCGATGTGTGGACAAAGATCCAATGAGACCCACTCATTCCATCGACTGGTTATTCATCGTACTGAAATTATTCTCAGAGGCACGATAATTACCAAGCAGAAGCACCAAACTTTTTACAATAGTTCTTTGAAATAAAACAAAACGTATTTTTACATTTTACCGCTAAGGACAATGCTTCTGAAAATGTGTACGTTGTGGCATTGAATAGTTGGTTATTTTGGGGCACTGAAATCGGACCACTTGAGGAGTAAGCTGTTTCCAACCTGTATAGCCATAAGTCTGTCGAGCCTCTCTTGGTCCAGATGTAGCTTTTCACCACGCCGTCGAGCATTAACCTCTTGAAGTCGCCTCAGCTGCTGTGCTCTCTTCTCTTGTTTCTCCTCCACACTCACGCAGCCACCGGGCAACTTGCCCGAGAAGGGAAGTTGCATTCTGTGAACCTCACGTTCATAAAACTCCGGGCTGCGCCACTTTTCCAACTCTGCAGACAAGCACAGGGGAAAAAGAAACAACTCATCAATGATTAGCTTTGAATTTAAGGTATGAATTTGCAGCATAAATTTCCTTCATTCCAATGCACCTTCTTGGTAATCCACAGCAGTGTAGCTGTGCTCATGCAGCAGTTCTTCCATGCGGCTGAGTGTGATGCCAGCCAGGTGTCCTGGATATTTGAGTTGGAGGAGCCTCTGCAGGTAGGCAGCCGCCTGGCCCCCTGCCACGTTCACACGCTTACAATTTGTAGCGTCCAACCTTTATGGGATAGCATGACAATTTAAGAGCGACATTACAACCAGAGTTCCTACACCTTTTTCATAACTAAATTCAAGCACTTCTTAAAGACTTTCAAAGCCAATTTTCCACTTTTTCATAGCTAAATTCAAGCACTTCTTAAAGACTTTCAAAGCCAATTTTCCACTATTCCAGTACCACTAAAAGAGGAAATCTGGTGCGAATCATGTATTTTGCAGAACAACAAATATATCTGCGATTTACATATGCGATTTTTAATCTTGCGTGTGCATTTATCAAGACATATGATTTTTAGATCTTGAGTAAATCTTGAATGTGTTTGTTTTTGAGACAAATATTTCTCCATTTAGGTGTTGGGTAAAATGACAGTAAAAAAGCTTACATTTTCAGTTTTAGGAAGTTCTTCCCATTACAATTTACAATTGGGAAACGCTAAATATCCATAATTGATTCAAAACTCTTGCATTAATACATATTGCACAGTACCCTGTTTAAGTGTAGCATGCACTTGCCCTGCTGTTAAACACAAGGAAAAAGGAAAGCAATAGCAAATAAAAGCCACCAGAGAGCAGTGTTGGCGACATTTTGAAAAGACTTGTTAAAAAAAATGGCAACATTTTCAAGCATTTACAAGCACTTTTCAATCTTTGAAAACATAACAATAAAATGTAAGCCTTTACAAGGAACCCTGTAGTGTAGAATATTGGGCATACTCACTGATGAAAATGTGAGGAAAAATACAACACATACAAATCATTAGAAAATGAATATAATTTCTATAAAAGTATCCATAAATGATTAATAAAACCTAACCTCCGCGTCAAACTCATGGCCCGCATGCCAAATGTGGCCCGCCACATCATTTTATGTGGCTCGCAAAACCTTAAAATGTCTGAGCATCTCACTAAACTAGAGAGATCCAGCCCCCGGGTACTGAAGCCCAAACCAGCCAGACCAATTAACTTGATTTGAGTGATCGAGCCCGAAGCAAACCCATATTTTCATATTTTATACGTGAGGACTCGGGAGGAGGAAAGATGATTTCGGCCGACCAATAACTACATTTTTCACAATGCCTGTCGACTAGGGTATCCGAGAAGTGATGGCTCAGCGCCACTCTACGCCAATATTTCCACACCAATGCTAATGCTAATGAGTGGAATACAGCAATAAATTATAATAAAAACATGTCCAAGAGGATTTTGTTGTTTTGTTATACAGTGATACCTCTGCATACGAGGCTAATTTGTTCACCAAGAGCTGCTGATAAGAAATAACTGCAAACCAACAAATTTGTTCCCGGCCTCTGAAAAGCATCTAAGTTAACCCTAAATACATCAAAAACACATCTTCCCGATATCTAAAAACACATTCTGATAGTAGTTGAACATAAAAATACAGTTATAAGCAATGTTCCCTCTAATTTTCCACGGGTCTGAGCGTTCACACAAAGTCGGTGAGCAGCGCTTAAAACAACAGTGAGCAACCATAATCTTAAGTGTGGCAAGATAATTAATTATCAAACATTGTCCAAAACTTGACATCAAGTTACATTTTGCCGAGTTTACGGCAATGCAAAATTATTTTTCTATTTTGAATGAATTGACTCGTGTACTATTGCAAAGGTCGTTTGTTCTTACAATTCTTTCACAAGATATCCATTTCTTTTTATTTCCTGATATATCTCATCAGCTACACCGCTTATCCTCAGTAGGGTCGCGGGGTTGCTGGAGCCCATCCCAGCAATCATCGGGCAGTGGGCATGGGACACCCTGAACTGGTTGCCAGCCAATCGCAGGGCACACGGAGACAGACAACTCACTCGCTCATTCACACCTAGGGACAATTTGGACCGGCCAATTCACCTGAAATGCATGTTTTTGGAATGTGGGAGGAAACCGGAGTGCCCGGAGGAAACCCACGCAAGCACGGGGAGAACATACAAACTCCGCACAGGAAGTCTGGAGCTGGATTTGAACCCACGCAGGAGGTTCCCAAGACATGAACTGTGCCGCACATGCGCTAACCACTGCGCCGCCGTGCTGCCTTCCTGATATATTTTGTCGCATAATATTAACACTTTTGGAGGCTTGTTTAGTCGGTTGCAAGATACGGAACTGTACTTAATCAAATTTTTTGGTGGAAGTACAATGTTGGCAACAAGTTTCACTTGATATAATTGGAAATTATTTGAATGCAACACAAACTTTTTCTTCTTTTTTCCGTGTTTTTTTCCACTTTTTTTTGTTCTCTATTTACTTTTTTCCTACATTTCTTTTTCTTTTTTTGTCTTTTTTTCTAAATGTTTCCTTCTTTTTTTCTCCTCCTTTTGTTTCTTTTTTTCTCAGCTTTTTACTACTTTTTCATTTTGGTATTTTTTTCTTTTTTGTTCTATTCCCCCCTTTTTTAAGTCATGTTGTGCATAATTTTACATAATATGTGGTCATGTTGGGATTAAAGAAGCAAAAACAACCTGAAGAGCCGTTTGGGACCCGAAAGAGACGGTTTCTTTTAGTGAGCCGAGCCGAAGAAGCCAGTTCTCGACAAACTCTACTAACTTTACTCAACTTCGTTCTACTTTCAGATTCAGATTTACTTCAGTGTCATTCGTGTACACGTGTATACAGAACGAAATGTCGATACATCTGACCCGCACAGTTTCTTTGAACGTCAGCCGGGATAGATAAGATTAACCATGTCTTCGTCAGAATTTTAGCGCAGCAGTTAGTCATCTCGCGGTTCGATGCCACTTCCAGTTGTTAAATGGTCCAATTTATTGTCCAGAGAGCGAACGTTGGAGAGGAAAATGGATGGGAGAGGCGTTTTGCAGGGTTTAGCCTTTAGCCTAGCTGTTAGCCCGGCCCGACAACCTCGCTTCCTCGTCCGTTGGTCACGCCGCTGTCTTGCCACTCTGCTTCGCTGCTTTGTAGGCCGCTGGGTCTTGTTGACATAGCAGTCCGTGGCTAATAAACACTCCCGAGTGGTCATAGCACCGAGCGCTTGATGTCTGGATGATCGCATATCCAGCAAAAAAAAACTGCGATCGCATCTTAATCTGCAGTTCGAGCCGCCTTTGGGCGCCATCAAAACTGAGTCGAAGACTGGGTCTTATGGCCGACGTGTAAAAAACTGTTGCGAGCCGATATAGCCGCAGCCGAACAGGGGCGCCGCCATGTACTTCGACTCGACTTCAAAATACCGCATTTGGGACACAACGTCAGGGGAACCCGTGTATTTTTACCTTCACGCACTGTAACTTTGACTTAAGTCGCTTCTTAATTAGTAATTTTGAGCCCTCATTTTTGTGCGCTGGCTAGATTTTCTTGAGCGCTGAGAATGTGCGAGCGGTGTGCAATTGCGCATGCGCGCAGCTTAGAGGGAACACTGGTTATAAGATAAATAAAATGATAGTAAAAGAACTTTAAAGCGCAGGAGTCACGTGGTAACGAGTGGAAATTCTCATAGCTTGGATTTTTTGCCATATATTAGGAACAATTTTGGGTGGAAAGACATTGTATCTCAAATTTCCCATAGCTTGAATGTAAAGGTATCACTGTATTTAATCTATCACATTAAACTGTATAACACGACCCTAGTGAGGATAGGCTGTGCAGGTAATGGTTGGATGGATTTTACTGTACTGTAGGGACATGTTTTCAATGCAACTGAAGTTTGTGACTTGACTAATGAATACAATCAAAGTTACTTTAGATGAAGAAGTAGTTACAATTATTTAACATAGCAACTACATTCAGTTACATTTACGAGTTCCATCAGACCCTTTGAGGAAAGCCATTACGCTGATGTGGCCCTCGGTGAAAATGAGTCCGACACCCCTGACTTAGGACAACAAACTGAGGTCGGAGCCTCACCTGCCGTTTAGAATGGGCAGGATGTGCGAGCACTGGTACCCGGATGACAAAACGATACCGGTCTGCGGTGGCTGCAGGTTCAACTGATTGTTGCTGTGATGGAAACTGTACAAGGCGTCAACTCCGTAAGAGACGTATGGGACGCCGTAGCACTCGAACAGCAACTCTGACATCATCTGGCGGCAGTGAAGAGGATTGCAGGGCGCTTCAGTCAGCACGATGGGATTCTCCACGCGGCCCTTAAATGCAATACATACGAAATTAGAAGAAGAAAAAAAACTCTGACGATGAGTGGGAATAAATAAAATTCAAGTGTCATCGCTTCATTCATCTCTTTATTTATCTAGAGTTCACAATGTGGAAAGATTTAAAGGTGGGGTGTGTTGTTTGAGGTGTCTTTAAAAAGTTGAAAGTAGAATCTTTTCTTCACGAACAATCCCCAACTGAGTTCAAAGAGCCTCTATAATTTTTCCACAGCGCCCATCTTCTTTACATTACTTTTATCAGACCTGTTCATGACTCGCAACACATTTGGAAGCAGGAAAGGGGGCTCATGCTCATCGTTTTTAGTTAATAGAATAGAACAGAATAGAATATACCTTTATTGTCATTGTTACAAAATGGGTTAACATATTGTGACAACGAAATTGGGCATGACACTCCAGTTTTACACATTCACAGTGAGGTATGAGACAAGAAGATAAAGGAACAGAGAAGATAAGGTTATAAAACAAGGGGGATAAGGCTATAGTTATAATTTACATGGTATTTACACAATAAATGTCGGCATGTGGGATGTTACATACAGTGTTGTCGTGATACCGTTGGTATCGTAAGGGTTGTGCAATATTGCATTTGGTGCAAAGTCATCATAGTGCAAAAATAGTCAGCATATGCATTGGTGCAAACATAGACAACATAGTGCAGAAAAAAGGAAATGGTCAGACATTGTGCAAGGTGAGCAGTAAACGTAGTGCAGCCGACATGTGCAAGAACATAGACATGAGTACCATTATATTCGTATGAGGTAGTGTTGGCACAAGTTTTCAGTTTTTTTGTGCGGTGTCTGTTTTGAGCAGTGAACAAACATAGTGCAGACAGCATGTACGTGAGTACCATTTTACAATCGTGTGAGGTAGTTTTTTGCAACAGTTTTCAGTTTTTTTTGTGCGGTGTCTGTTTAGGGTGGTAATGGCTGTGGGGAAGAAACTGTCTCTGAGTCTGTTTGTTTTTGCTTTGTGTGACCTGTAGCGCTTGCCGGAAGGCAGCAGGTCGAAGAGGTGGTGGCCAGGGTGGGAAAAGTCCATGATGATGTTTTCTGCTCTGCTGAGGTAGCGAGAGCAGGCAATGTCCTCCAGACTGGGCAGAGAGCAGCCGACGATTCTCTGGGCTGTTTTGATGATCCTCTGGAGCTTTTTCCTGTCTGCTGCTGTGCACCCAGCATACCACACCGTGATGCAGTATGTTAGGATGCTCTCCACTGTGGCTTTGTAGAAGGACACCTGCAGCTGCTGTTTTAGGTTATTTTTCCTGAGCAATCTCAGGAAGTGCAGTCGCTGCTGGGCCTTCCCTACCACCGCTCTGGTGTTTGCAGACCAGGAGAGGTCGTCGGATATGTGCACACCCAGAAATTTGAAGGAGTGGACTCTCTCTACACAGTCTCCTTTTATGGTGAGTGGTGCTGGATTCCTGCCATTCCTTCTGAAATCCAGAATCAGTTCTTTTGTTTTTGTGGTGTTCAATATGAGGTGGTTTTCCGAACACCACGTTGAAAGTGACTCCACCTCATCCCTGTATGCCGCCTCGTCCCCTTCAGAGATGAGGCCGATCAAGGTGGTATCGTCAGCGAACTTAATTATAGTGTTTGTGGGGTGGGTCGGTGAGCAGTCGGAGCTGTAGAGGGTGAAAAGCAGGGGGCTCAGTGCACAACCTTGGGGGGAGCCAGTGTTCAGTGTTAGGGTGGGAGAGACGTGGGTACCGAGTTTTACCGACTGTGGGCGGTTGGAGAGGAAGTCCATTATCCAGTGGCAGATGGAGGGAGAGAGTCCTAGGTGTGCGAGTTTCTCCACCAGGATCTCCGGGATAATGGTGTTGAAGGCTGAGCTGAAGTCCAGAAAGAGCATTCTGACGTAGCTCCCCCGGTGGTCCAGGTGTTTCAGCACGGTGTGAAGTGCTGTGTTTATGGCGTCGTCAGTGGAGCGGTTTGCCCTGTAGGCAAACTGGTGGGGGTCCAGTGTGAGTGGCAGGGAGTTTTTGATGTGCCGGGACACTAACCTCTCGAAGCACTTCATGACCACAGGCGTAAGAGCTACAGGCCTATAGTCGTTGAGGCTTTCCACTGCTGACTTTTTGGGGATGGGAATGATGGTGGAGGTTTTGAGGCAAGGTGGGACGGCCGCCTGTGACAGGGACCGGTTGAAGATGGTGGTGAAGACCCCAGCCAGCGGATCGGAACAGTCCCTGAGTACCCTCCCTGGTACTCCATCCGGGCCAGTTGCCTTCCTGGGGTTTATGGTATTCAGCGCACGCCTAACTTCGTGCTCCTGAAATGTGAGGGAGTTGCTGCTGGTTGTTGGTGGGTGTGATGTGGCTGTTTGTTGCCTTCCAGCTTCAAAGCGAGCGAAGAACTGATTAAGGTCCTCAGCTAGTGAAGCCTCAGCCTCAACAGTTGCCAGGTTGTGGCCTCTGAAGTTGGTGATGTGTTTATGTAATTAGGTAAAAGTTTAAAAAAAAAAAGACAATTTCAAATACAGTCCAAATGCCAACCTAAACCCTGAAAAGGACGAAAAATATTTATTCGAGCGCATCTAAGAAATGCACATACTCGCATTTGCCAAATAAGCAGGGTGACAGAGGCTGCGATGATGATTTTAGCCAAAAGATTGCGTTAGTAAGTAGAACAATGTTAAATCCCAGAGAGCAAGTTTAATAAATAGATCAATGTAAATTTTGTTTGCAAAACATGAAACAATTGTGCATTTTTGGGCTATTGTTTAAAGAATTCTGGTGTGAATTTGTAATTTAATGTAATGCTTGGAATATGCCAGAAATACTTTAAAAACAGACTGAGATCTAGACAGAAACAACAATTGCTGGATTGCTATTTTATGTGTTGAGCTACCGAACCGGCACAAGTGGAAAAGCGTGCCAAGAGATTTAAATGACTTTTCACATTCTATCATTTTCATTTGGTTGTTGTTGTTTTTAACTGTTGTTGGCCAACAAAGCTTTGAACTATCTTCATCTTTGGTGTTTCTTTAGCCTTATCTAGACTATGTGGTAAATTTATGAACATTAGTGTACCCACAGGGCAGTTATAGGTGATTTAATGAGGGTTCGGTTGCGTTTAATGACCTCCGAACGGATTAATCCCGTTCCCTTCAATAGGAAACCGTTTTTCGTTTTACTATGGTGTCGTTCAACGTCACTGCTAGAACCAAGTAAATTTGTAAGTAGAGGTACCATGCCCTGTACAAAATTTGTTAAACGCTGCACGCAATTTGAAATGGTTAAAAATATGGAATACGTGGAAAACGTATAGTTCGAGAGGGATGTGACTTGGTAAAACCTAAATCAATCAATTTCAGCCAAAGTGCTGACAAAACTACCTCCGACGAGATGTCCATATGAGTGAAAACGTGGTCGAAAATGAGCTCCTGGATCTCGAAGTTGACGACGACATTGCGGTCGAACGGACTTTTGAGCAGCCAACGCAGAGGCTCCAAATTCGGAATGTCGTTCCCAATTTGGGTCTCACTGCGGGCTGCTCCGCGGCTGCGTGCCGTTAACGAGCGAAAGCTCAGCCGCGGACAGTCCAGGTACGCTGCGGCCCAGTCAGCCCTGGTCTGGAAGGAGCCGTTGTCGATCACTATCGGGGTCCCGCCTGAAGCCGCCACCGGCTCCAAAATGGGATCAGGAGAACTTTTGCAGTCTCGAAATGAGAAAATTTGGCATAATGGTTGTTGTTGGGCAGCCATTTTAAAAGGGTGTCACATGAAAATAGATCCGAGTGGGAAAAAATAATGACTAAATAAGCGAGCTGTAAGATACCCGTTGTGAACTGTATGTGCTTTCTAAAAGTTCATCATTTGGACAAACCCAAGAAAAAGCATTGTTTGGTTTTCATCATTTTTTTATTTACCTGAGTATTATTTAACTAGAGGACTTTTCCATTCTTTCACTTTATTTTCTACAATACTATAAATTAAGAATCCGTGTCACTCATTATAATGGACATTGTGTGTCATTTAGCGCCTTCTAGAACTTTTATTTGTTAAAAAGGTAACACAGAAGTGCATTTTTTCATTTTCGTAGGTTGAGAAATTTGTTTTTATTCCACACAACACGTGTCTCATCAAAAGGGAGCGGCTGTGTTTGTCCTTGTCTCTCTGCCACAGGTACCCTTAAAACAACTACATTTTAAGAATTCTTCTTTTCAAAGTTTTTTTCTTTCTTTTTCCTCTTTCTTTTTTCAATTCTTCTCTTCTTTTTTTCTTTTTCGTCTCTCTTTTCCTGCCTTTTTGTTATCTTTCCCGTTCCTTCTTCTTTTTACTTCGTTATCCTTAGGTTTTCTGTCTTTCTTCTTTTTCAAATTTTCCATTTTTTTTCCTCCTTCGTTTTTTTGTTCATCATTTTTCATTTGCTTCTTTTTTTTATCCATTTTTGTTTCACTTGTCTTTGTTTTTCTTTGCAAAATGCTCGAGACAAATATGAGAATAAATGTTGGGGTTTGTTCATTTTGAGTCTCTGTAGTTTAAATTCGTAGTTTTGCTTTTTATGAAAACAATAATATAATAGTTCAATTCATTTGGTCAGCTCAGAGAAATTCAGAGCAGAGCGTTGGCCACATGACATATTTACAGCACCTGGTCTTTCCAGGTAGTCTCCCATCCAAGTACTAACCAGGCCCAACCCTGCTTAGTTTCTTAAGACCGGGCATCCTGAGGGTGGTATGACTGTAAACAGGTCAGACGTTTTTCAGTTGTAAAATATTACACAGCCTCTCAAGCATTTTATTTGCTATTCTACAATCTAACATGTCAAAACTATAAAATGTCAACTAGAAAGCAGGATTACAGTACAGTCTCAGAAAGTTTGCATATTGCGATAAAGTTCTTTATTTTCTGTAGAGGAATTAAAAAACATGAATGTCCTGCATTCAGAATTGTGTTACGATCAACTGAAATATAGCACGTTGTATGATTCTATAATTCCTAGTTATGACTATACATTTTCATCATTCAGTTATTTTGAGACGAGTTATTTGAGTTTACGCCATAATAATAATAATAATAATAATTTCCTTGTATTGTCATTCTGTGTAACAATGTACACAGAACGAAATGTCGATTGCACCTGACCCGTTGTAGCGAGCCGATGCAGCCGCAGCCAACAGAGGGCGCCGCCGACCACTTTTTAAGTCTTAGGAATGACTCGGCCGGGGCGCGAACCACCGACCTCCCAGTCTCAAAGCGGGCGCCTTACCATCTAGGCTACTGAGCTGGTATAATCAACATTAGTCGAATAATAAAAGGCTTGCTATGTCACAGTTAATTCATAATGAATCTAGAATTTATGACATTTTTGTTATTTTAAATGCTATATGAAAAAACTATCACAATAATGTGATTTTCTCAGAAAGTCCTGTACATGCATTGCTTTTCCAATACCATAATGCTTTTTACTATTTTATACTGTGAGATTCAAATCGACCACATTTGTGGAGTTTTTTGTTTTTTGCAAAGTGTCCTAAAAATGACGTTTCTACAGTACACATCTAGGCTTTCAGCAGAGTCAAAATCTTAAAATGGTTAGGTCTTCTCTCTTGCTGACTTTTTAAAAATTATACACCTGTCATCGTTCCTCTTTGTTTTTCTGCCTTTCTAAGTGCCGCACGTCTTAAGGATGTACTGCTGCTGTCCTTCATGGTCCAATTTTCAACCCCAAATTTTTGAATTGTTGGACACCTTTAAACATTTTCCTGTCAACTCCTAAAAGTAACCGTCAATGTGGAAAATTGTTGGTCAATGTCGCCTCTGCAGCCACAGAAATATGAAAGATGTACATGTTATACAGTGTTGTTTAACTTAGATTTCGTTAAAAAAGACAGGCTTTATGTGGCGCGAAGCATTTTGCTTCTGCCTATCTTGCGCAGCCCGCATAACCAGCTCCACGTCAACACCACATGATGTCCCCGAGCGCTGTCAGTCCCAGGGAACCAAACGCACAGCAGGGCTCGGGTCTTCCCAAATCACCTTTCCTCCTCCCGAATCCTCCAAAATAAGATATGAAATTTCCGGTTTTCTCTGGGCTTCGTCCTTCTAAATCAGGTTAGTTTGTTGGGCTTCGGAGTTGTCTGATCATTTTAAATGATGTCAGGGCGGCAGTGGTGTAAGGGCGGCAGTGGCTCAGGAGGTAGAGCGCTCGTCTTGGGACATCGGAGTTCGAATCCAGGCTCCTCCATGTTACATGTCAAAGTGTCCTTGGGTAAGACACTGAACCCCTAATACCCCCAGTAAGCAGGTTAGCGCCTTACATGGCTGCACGGCCGCTATCGGGAAATGTAAAGCACAAGCTTTGGGAAGTCTTGACTTGAAAAGCGCTATATAAATGCAGATCATTACATTTATACCAGCTCGGTAGCCTAGATGGTAGGGCGCCCGCTCCGAGACTGGGAGGTTGCTGGTCCAAGCCTCGGCCGGGTCATACCTAAGACTTACAACATTGGTACTCATTGCCTCCCTGCTTGGTGCTCGGCATTAAGGGTTGGAATTGGGGGGTTTGGTCACCTAATGACTCCGAACACAGCAGTTGGGTCTAAAATGGCGGCGCCCTGTTTGGCTGCGGCTGCATCGGCTTTGTCCCAAAATTATAATCATGTACAAATTATAATCATGTATGAGAAAGGATCTTTTCTAAACACAACACATTTATTCACAAACAATGGTGTAAAAAGATTTTCATGTTTGGGACTGAGTGTGTTAAATGGTTTATTTCAACAATTGTATCAAGGCGGTTTTACACCTGAACCAATTCATCATGCTATACCAACTTAACACTGCCTTCTAGCAGTTGGAAAGAGCATTTGTTTGATTAAAAAAAAAATCATAACTTTTGATAGAAATCAAACTATAAATGACATTGCTTCTTTTTTTGCCATACTCAGAAATTTATGGCATAAATCAATTTATTTGGACTCATAAATAGCATTGTGCCCTTTGTAGTCATTGAACCAGTTCACCCTTAGCATGTTAGGAGTAACAAGAATTCCCTGCAATACGTAAAGCTAACAGCGTTATTCGCATTTATTTTCTTGAAAAGTGCCGTCATGTGAGGGTAAAGGATGAAAGATGATGAAGCCAGAAAAAGTGTGTGTGTGTGTTGTGTTTGTTTGCGTGTGATCTGTGTGTGACTGTGTGTGTGTGTGTTGGAGGGATACTGTATGATAGTGTGTCACCAAAACATGAGCACAGTTCACTGCTCAGGCACAAAGCTCTAAGTGACTGCTGCACCCCCCATCTCTCCTTCCTGATGCTAATAAGCAGATCTGGGTCAACTCACCCTCTCAAACTCAAACACACACACATAAACACGCGCACGAGGACAAACTGACTTGACCAATAGATGCATATGTACACAAAACATGCTTACCATTTTCTATGTGTCATTATCTGTCACGCACGCACACACTTGTACTATCAGGGTACACCCCCTCAAGGATATGACAAAAGTGCCCATGCTGCTTTTGCAGCTTGGCACTCTTCGATGCCTCCATTTTGAAAAGCACAGAAGGACAGTCAACAGTGGGCACTGCAGGGATGAGCAAGAGCTGCACGATACGAATGAGTCCACATTTTAGCTGAATTCAAACGGAAAGGAAGATTAAGACTGTTTTTCTGTTTTGCTTTTGAGTAAACTGCAGGAGACAAAATGGCCGCCTTGCTGAGATGGATGAAATGAAAAGAGGGGTTTTCTTTTTACAGTATTTTGTATTGCATATACATTATATCAATGGTCCTCAGGTGGATTGACTTGATTGAGGACCCATCATTCTACCCCAATGCCAAGCTACAACACAAATCAAGAAATGTTTCTACCACAAATTTATCCAATGAAAGGATGTTGCAGTTTAAAGCAGATATGGCAGAATATATTCACCCTTGTCTCAAAAAACTAAATGATCCGAAAAACAAAACAAATTCAAGTACCCTATTGTCACAAGCCAGGAACGGAGACAGGACCCAATAGTGTTCGTTTTACTCAGTTTTATTGAAAAAGAGAGAGCAGTGCTTGCTTCCACGGTCTGATGATCGTCGGACACAGGTGGAAGGAACGCGGAAGTGGCACTTCGGTGTCGAGCGAGGGTAGTCGTAGGTAGCGGGAAAACAGGTCGATGGCCGGGACGGAGGAGCAAGGGCAGTAACGAGTCCAGAAAAAAGGTCGGCAACAGGTATCGGGCAGGAAACAGGGCAAAACAGGGCAAAACAGGTCGATGGCCGGGACGGAAGAGCAGGGCAGAAACGGGTCCGAAAACAGGTCGGCAACAGGTATCAGGCAGGAGAAAACAGGGCAGGAGAATGAGGGATAGTGCAGAGCTTGCCCAGCTGAAAGCATAGGTTCGCAGAACAGTCTGACCCTGGTAAAAGGGAGTTTAAAAAGTGGCAGGGAGCCAAACAGCGACCAGGGCTGTTGGCGCCAACGGGGCAGCCGTAGGTGCCCCAAATCAGTAATTTTCACACCTATATACTTGCATATAAACCTACAGAAAAATTCCACTTCCAATTTAGGTCCGTTTCAGAGCATTACTTTGTAAATATTTTCCTCTATTTACCCTGAACATTTTTTTATCTTGATTTTCTCTTTTAAGCCTTTATTACGTGTTTCTCTTGTTTATTTTGGAGTGCCATGTCTAATCTTGTTGAAATCAATGATCACTACGTTGTCATCCAAGACAATAAAAAACATTCTATTCTATTCTGTTCTGTTCTGTTCTGTTCTGCTCTGCTCTGCTCTGCTCTGTTCTGCTCTGCTCTGTTCTGTTCTATTCTCGTGGACATTGTTTGCAAAAGGGTGAGACATGGCACTCTAGGATAAACACCTAATAAAGACAACTCAAAGAGAAAAATAAGATAGAATGTCAGTGTGAACAGAAAACAAATATTTACAAGGTAGTGCTTGGAGACTAAGTATAAATAATTTAATGAAAAATAATGCTTAGCAACATCATATTCTACATTCCAAATGATCTCATGATCGGTAAGCAGAATACTCAATTACAATAAAAAATGTCCAAAAACGCTTGTGTGTGTTGTTAAGGAAATAAATTATTAAAATGTACCGTTTACCAAATTGTTCGAATGAGTTATCTGACTCCATTAAAACACAACATACATTCTGTCCTAACAATGCATGCTCGTTTCTTTTTGTGAAAAGACGGACAAGAGACCGGCATTTTCACACGGGGGCAGATTTAATTTCTTAAACAAATTAACTAAGTGAACTCCATCGAATTAGCCGAATTAGTGTCGCTCGAGTCTTCGTCGAGCCTCTCTCTTGATTCTCCCTCGATCATCTGAAGTTCTCCCAGCCCACGCCTTTTTTCGCAAGCCGGCGCCCTGGCTCCTCCCATGGGCACGTCAGGGAAAAAGCCCCCACTGGCCCCACCATCTCGGAGAAGAGCGTCGGGATGTCTCTCCTTGTGCGTCTGGCCTTCTGCGCCAGAGTCCTGTTATCAACAGAACCAAACAAAACATTCGCGTTCGGAACGGCGTAACCTGAAGCTCACTCAGTGAATGTCTTTTGCATTAAATGTAATTTGTATTTGATCGTATAAAATCCCTTATAGTCAAATGTATGAAATCCTTCAGTGTCCTCCGTGACTGCACGGTGACCCAAACAATGTGTTTCTAAAAACGAGGAGAATGAAAGGATGGATAAGTTATGTTTTACCTCCATTACCACCACAACATCGAAGTGTTTTCAAGTGAGCCCCAAAATGTCACATTCGATTAAAAAAAGACAAAAGTAAGCAGACGTGACTGTTTGACTAAAGGCACTTTTGATATTTCCCAAGCACACTGCAAAACCTCCACCAAGGCCTCCCCTTTAACCTCGGTGACTGTCCTCCACACCCTGTCATTATTTGAGCACGCACAAACAGACACATTTATGCACATACTCTTTCACGTCCACAATTTCACCTCTATCTCTCCAGTCCGTCACAAACACACACTCGTTTTCCACCCCCTCTCCAACAGTCTGTCAACACAGTTTTCTTCAATTCATGCCTCATAACCTCATCCTTCCCTTTTTGCCCGAAGGGCATCTCATGTTTTTTCACCTGCCACCTAGCATGATACTTCCCTATCACCCCCTCATTTATCCGTAAAACCCTTTCTCTCTTTCCAATAGACCCCTTTCGTGCCTATGTCATGGCCGGAACAGCACAGGATGCGTGTGCATTGTTGACCCAAAACAGCGAGAGTATAGTACGAGTTTGAAGGGAGCGAGAGAAAATGTGTACGTTGAGTTGCGTTTTCAGAGTCGCAATTCATGACGACAACATGCCCAGCTGTTTTGTGTAGGGCGGCACAAATCACATTTTCAAGGAACTTATTTGTAAGAAATTCCCAAAGGAAACATGCTTTTCCAAAAGCACAGTAGGGACATGTGGCTCGAAACCAGGGGTGTCAAACAGGCGGCCTGTGGGCTGGATCACGCCTGTTAAGGGATTGAATCCGGTCCGCGAGACAACGCTCAGAGAAGCGCAAGAGAAAAACAAGCTGCAGTTTGAAATGTATCCATTTGATGTTGCCAAAGTCAGGTGCCTCTCACAAATGCTGTACTTCCATCCATCCATCCATCCATTATCTGCACCGCTTATTCTCAGTAGGGTCGTGGGGGTGCTGGAGCCCATCCCAGCTATCTTAGGGCAGTGGGTAGGGGACACCCTGAACTGGTTGCCAGCCAGTCGCAGGGCACACAGGGACAGACAACTCACTCGCTCATTCACACCTAGGGACAATTTGGACCGGCCAATTAACCTGAAAAGCATGTTTTTGGAATGTGGGAGGAAATCGGAGTGCCCGGAGGAAACCCACGCGATCACGGGGAGAACATGCAAACTGGAGGTTCAATCTCATGACCTCAGAACTGTGTCGCACACGCGCTAACCACTGCGCTGCCGTGCTGCGCCACTACTGTACTTATAATCATTTCTCTCTCTCTCTCTCCCCCCCCCCCCCTCTCTCTCTCCCCCCCTTTTTTCTCACTCTTTATCTCTCTCTCTTCCACTCTCCCTGTCTCTCTTTTTCTCTTTCTTTGTTCCTCTTTGTCTCTGTCTGTGTCTTTTTACCTTCTTTTGCTCTCTTCCTTTTTCTTTTCTCTCTCTTTTCTTTCTCTCTCTCTTGATTTCTCTTTCTTTCTTTCTTCCCTTCTATCTCTGCTCCTTCTCTTTTATCTCCTTCTCCCCTTTTCTCTATTTCTGGATTTCATTCTTTCTCTTTCTTACCCCCTCTTTCACTATTTCTCTTATTACCTCTTTTGTTTCTCACGCTCTCTCTCTCTCTTTTTGCTGTTTCTTCCTGTGTCTTTTCACCTTCTTTTGCTCTCTCTTCCTTTTTTCCTTTTCTCTCTTTTTTTTCTCTATCTCTCTGTCTCTCTTGCTTTCTTATTCTCCCTTTCTCCCCTTCTCTCTTTCTCTCTATTTCTCTTTGGATTTTCATTCGTTCTCTCTCTTTCGTTCTCTCACTATTTCTCTTTTATCTCTTGTTCCTCACGCTCTCTTGCTCTCTCTTTCTCTCTCTCTTTCTCCCTTTCTCTTTCTTTTTCCCAGCCTGTCCATCTTTCCCTCCCTCTCTTTCTCTTATTTCTTCCTCTCTTTCTTTTCTTTCTCTCTAATCTACTCATCCGGCCCCTGAGATAATGTTTGTTCTATCATGTGGCCCCCGAGTTAAAATAAGTTTGACACCTCTGCTCTCAACCTTTGAAATTCCTGACTGGGCTGAGGACATCATTAGGAATGTCCAACACAATCTTCTATCGGCCCGGAAACACCAGGTCATTTTATTTGAGTTTTATACATTCTATATTTTATATATTTAATAGTAATATATTGATGGTAATTTATGAATCACTGGCGTTATCATTTTTATTGTTATTGATCCCACCAACCGTAACAATGTATTTAAGGTGGGTGCAGGCCAAGGAAAGAGAATTCTTCGAAGGTCTCATTTACGTGTACTCTAAGCTTCTGTAAATATGGACTATTTTCGTCTATTCAACTTGCTGTCATAAAAAGAGGTTTTAATAGTTACTTACCCGATACAAAGATAAAAAGTCAAACACAAAAGCTCCACGAGATATCGCACTCAATCGATGTGTAGCGCCAATCTAAAAGTTTTTTGTTGTTGATTTTGATCACTAAAATCAAGTCACTATCTTGATGCTTTTACATACTGATAGGTTAAAGGTCTATAATCATGATACTCAAATTGATAATCTGACTCTAAATTATTGAACATAAATCTACCATTCAAACCGATATAAACCTTGCCTTCACCTTTCCTAACAATTAAGCGTGCTTGTTCTGTAAGAGAGAAGACCAGGAAACATTTTACTCATAACAGCAAATACAAATCTGTGCTCCCCTCTTGCCATCAGGGAGAGACACAACCCTCGAGGAGCCCCGGATATATATATATATATATATATATATATATATATACAATATTCAAGTCAAAACAGCAAAACACTACCCACTTCCATTTTATTGGTTAAATGACATCTGCAATCTGTTTCTTAACATGCTTATTTGCTCTTTTCCGGCAGTCTCAGATGACGCCCTTTCCTGCGTACGTGAGTGGCTCGGGTGCTGTTCCAGGAAACACCGCACCATCTGGATTCTGAAGGATTTTATATTTTATACATTTTACCATAAAGGATTTTATACAAGTTACATTTATTGAATGCAATGAAGAATTTTCACAGTGAAGGCTTAAGTTCGATGACAGGTCGCGCCGTTCCAAGTGCATTTGGCTGGGAAATTTTGATAACAGGGCGCTGACAAAGGACGTTAGGCCTTGTTTTGATAAACGCTTGGTGTTGTTTTGTGTTTCTTCAGACATCGTGGCGACGAGGTGGCGACAAGGTGGAGTCCACGTGGGGAATCTCTGGTCGGCCCCATGGGAGGAGTCAGCACACCCCATGGGAGGAGCCGACAGCCCAGCTTGTGAAAAGAACTTCAGGAGATCGAGCGACAATAATTCGGCTAATTCGATGGAATTCACTTAGTTAAATACTTAAAAAAAATAAATCTGCCCCCGTGTGAAAATGTCGGCTATTCTTGTCCATCTTTTCCTAGAAAGAAACAAGCATGCATTGTTAGGAGAATGAAGTTTGTGTTTGGTTGATGGAGCCAAATAACTAATTCGAACAATTTGGTAAACGATACATTTTTAATGTATTAATTTCCTAACAATTTCAAGGAGCGGGAATTTTCTGCTCAACCTTGGTCCCTGCCTCGTCAGTTCTTGTTTTGTCTCTCTGGTGGCTAAGCCTCAAAAACAATTTTTTAAACAGCACTATTCAACTTATTTGCAATACAGCTTTGAATTATTAAAACAGTTAGCATAGCACTACATGTCTGCACAAAATCGTATTGCCTTTAAAAAAAGACTTCTATTTTAGAGGAGGGCAGCACGGCGGCGCAGTGGTTAGCGCGTGTGCGGCACGGTTCTAAGGTCTTGGGAACCTCCTGTGTGGGTTCAAATCCAGCTACCGGACTTACTGTGCGGAGTTTGTATGTTCTCCCCGTGCTTGCGTGGGTTTTCTCTGGGCACTCCGGTTTCCTCCCAATTTCCAAAGACATGCATTTCAGGTGGATTGGCCGGTCTAAATTGTCCCTAGGTGTGAATGAGCGAGCGAGTTGTCTGTCCCTATGTGCCCTGCGATTGGCTGGCAACCAGTTCAGGGTGTCCCCTGCCCACTGCCAAATGATTGCTGGGATGGGCTCCAGCACCCCCACGACCCTACTGGGGATAAGCGGTGCAGCTAATGATGAGATGACATCAGGATGGGCGTTTGCACAAATGCTCTGTGTTTGATCAAAGGTAGTCAGCGTAGAAATACAGTGGATGGTTTGGAGTGACGTGTGGCTTTGGCAACATACTGTGGCCATATTAATAACTGCAGGTCATTGTTAGAATAGAAGCGGCTCATTTTTCTCATGCTTCTCTCGGCATTGTTTTGGCCGGATCAAATCAGTTGCTGGGCCTGGTACGGCCCGCAGGCCTTTGTTTGGTGACCCCTGCTTATATTAAAAAAATGAAGGACTACTTGATAAAGGAATTACCAAAAGGGGGTGAAAGTGATGAGGAAATCCTTTTTCAATGAAATATCAACACACACCCTTTCCAATTACTGTATCCATGGCAACTATCAGAGATTACTGCTTCCAGTCCCACTCACCCCGCGTTGACGCAACTAAGCCCCTCCTATCAGGCCCCCACACACTTGCATTTTTTGCACGCTCATATGGAGTAGAATTAATCCTTTTTGTTGCGCTACAAGGTAAATCGGTCGCCATGGTAACATGTTCAAAGGAGGAAAACGTATATTATTTAGCGCCTCCCAGGAAAGGAGTCTTTTAACGACTTAAGTTGATCAACTCCAGGTTGGATTTATTTTTGCCAACTCGGGATAATTTGTTAGCTGTTGGGTCCTGAACAGAAACACAATAAAATGCTTTAAATAGACATTGTGTATTATTTAGCGCCCCCTAGTGGTAAAAAAACGTTCATCAATAAGAAAAAAACATTAATGTTGATTCGTATAATAAACAAAAAGACATGAATTATGTATCATGTAAAAGTACTTTTTTGACTTGACATGAGGCTTGCCTAAGGGAGCTGACATGTTGGTCTGTCATCTTGCTGCCGGATGAACCCCCAACAAAACCCCAAAACTTGTCTTTTATTCCGACTTTCTTTTTTTCCTTTTTACCTTTGCTTTGTCTTCTTTTTTTCTTGCTTTTTCTTTTTTTTTTCTCTTATTTTGTGCTTTATTCTTACCTTTTTATGTCTTGTTTCAATTGTTTTGCATTATTTTTCTATTTTTGTTCTTTTATGCTGTTTTGTCTTTTCTTTTTTTCTTGTTTTTTTCCCTTGTCTTTCTTTTTTTCTTTCCTCGCAAAGGGAAAAAATGTTCGGTTTGGTCACCTTGGGTCTCGATAATTTGTAAACTTCTTACCCTTTTTGCCTGCACAACACACCACAATGACATCATGTAATCAAACATTACATATTGTCCCATTAATTCAAAAAAACTGCATAATAACCCATGCCAGTTGCTATTTTCAAATCTGATTTAATAATAATGATGATAATAATCATAATAATTCCAATAATAATAATGATCATAATAATACAACCAGTTAAGAGGTTTCCCCCGGCCATTGCCCAATGATAGCTTGGACGGGCTCCAGCTCCCCTGTGTCCCTACTGAGGATAAGTGGTGCAGATAATAAATGGATGGATAATATGAATAATGATAATGATAATAATAATAATAATCTATTTATCCATCCATCCATTATCTTCCACTCATCAGGGATCGGTTCACGAGGATAAAAAGAAATTTCGAAATAAAACGTTGATTTGTTCTTATTTCTTAATTCATATAATGAGAAGCTGAAGAGCTAGAGAAAAAAAGAGTCCTTTGAATTATTTTTTTTTACTAGAATTAAATACTTTATTGTTCATTCTGAGTGTTTTCAATGTGCACTCCTGTTTTTTTCTTTTGGAT
Source organism: Urocampus carinirostris (assembly GCF_059441175.1). Classification (NCBI taxonomy): domain Eukaryota; kingdom Metazoa; phylum Chordata; class Actinopteri; order Syngnathiformes; family Syngnathidae; genus Urocampus; species Urocampus carinirostris. Next base: position 49,255,697 of record NC_142351.1, read on the forward strand.
ATTGCGCGTGTACGTATGACATTTGCAGCCGATCCGCTTGGTGCACGACGTGACGGCGAAAAGGAAGGGGGCAGGGTACAAATGCCTGGAGGACTCTCCCTGTGTCGTTCACGCGCGCGTGTGGACACGCACACGCGTGCATAGCCCCAGACGTGAGTGACACACTAACACAAACCAACGCTGTGTGAGCATGACCACAAAAGCAGCTGGGCCATACACAAAATTGGACATGCACAAGCCAATGCATGCATGCCAAGCACGAATATATATGCACACATTTCTCTTATCCTCTGGTTGCTTCACGACCTCCTACGTGTGGTGGTTAATTTACTTTTTGGCAATAGGCTATTGGATCCCTGTATTTCTAGGGCCGACCTAGTACTGTCAGATGGAGCCGTACATGGTGTAGTGCCATCGCCACATATAAAGGCGCACTTTTATATTTTATTGAAGTGTAATAAATGCTAAAAAATCCATCCCGTGAAATGTGTAATGAAACACACTCATTTTTGTGTGCGCGTGAGTGCACATGTCGGGTGGGAGCTGTCCACGGTTCTTGCATTTGCTGCAGGCCATGTGAGAAATATTCATCATAAGGGCAACGAGTTGCGTCCTCGCAGCCTGCTGCTGTTGCAGCTCCATGCTGTTCATCGGGATCCAAGATGTTATCGTTATCCGTCTGCAGGATGCACGCATGAGCAAACCAAATCTGTTTTGGGTTGAGGTCATGCTCGGAAAAGGAGAGTGTGGCAGAGAGGAACTGTATCACCTTATGAAAACCATGCCCCCCACTGGGTTGTGCTAATAAGTTAAATAACTAATATTGTTTTCGTCGGAAAACACGTCGTAACAAGTGAACATTATTGATACTTGACGTTGACTCCAAATATATTTGTATGGAGCCATGTTTTTATGTGGGTCAACACTTGTACAGTAAGTTTGAAAAACACTGGCGTAATTAGATACATATAATTGTGTTAAATATGATTTACGGTTTATCACTGAAATCTGAAGTCTTCCGTGTTGAATTTGAACAACACTGTGAGTTATAATTTACACCAAGTGTAAAACTTAACTAACTCTTCTTAGTGCAATCTCGTGTAAAATAATAACTCTTATCAGGGTACGATAACTATAAAAATGTATTTCACATTAGGGTACCTTTTACACTCGGTAGAAAGTAATATATCTTTACAGGGGTAGTGTTGAAATATTGTCTTTATATGTTAGGTTAAAACTGTTTATTTTACTGTGAATATACTAATAGAATAGAATATAACATTTATTCATATATATATATATATATATATATATATATATATATATATATATATATACAAACACGTGTTGTTTGCTCATTCATTCACTCACTCGTTTCTTCAATCACTCACTTATTCGTTCGTTCATATCAAAGTGTTGACTCAACAGTGAAAAACTGCGGGTTTTTTCCTATTTTTTTCACGTCATTTGTCGTGACTGAGCTGACAAGCCCCCATCCTTCCCGCTCTCTCTCACCCTCTCTTCCTCTCTCACTCACTCCCCCACTCTCTTTATCTCCCTCTCTTTCTCTCTCCTTGTCCTCTCGCAACGTAGTCACATATAGCACTGCACCAACAAGCTATATTTGAATTTATCCCATTCCCCCCTTCTCTGTTATTATTTTACACTAATGAGGATATAATTTCATTCGATTCGTTCCAACCCAAAATATCTTGAACGGAGGCCAGACAATGGAAGAGCACGCAAAGAGAAGTGGGTGAGATCTTTTGAGTGCGTGCGGGTTTTTGGAATTCGAGGACAACAGGCATGACTTTGCATCTCCGATATTAAATCCTCCAAAAAAAGGCCATAGCCCAGCATCTTGCACTTTCTTCTTCACCGAGGTCCTTCTTGTATTTTGGGGATTTTCGATCTGAGAGGATGGCTCACCTGATCCGCCACAAGCTGACCAACAAGCTGACTAACGCGGCCCACACGGTCTCCAACAAGTCCCAGGCCAAGGTCAGCGGCGTCTTCGCCCGTCTTGGCTTCCAGGCTGCTACGGACGAGGAGGGCGTCGGATTTGCGGAATGCGACGATCTGGACTACGACTACAGGCACGGTATGCAAATGGATGTCCTCCAGGGGGACGAGGATGAGGGCGGAGAGTGCGGCCTAGAGGACGGGGACAGTCACTACCAAAGAGACGGCACCGGGCCCCGATCTCAGGGCCTGAAAAGTGGGGGGTCCCTGGATGAGGACAAGCCCAAAATCACGACTTGGGAGGCTGGTTGGAACGTCACCAACGCCATTCAGGTAGCGTGATTCGTGACTTTTTTTTAATTTGATTTTTATGGGAGGGGCTCCCACGCTGCGTGATCAGGCCTTCAGGAGTCACCTTGAACACATCTTACAATTTCAGTAAAATATACCATCCCATTATTTTCAAGCCTGATTTGAATGCACCCCAAATTATGAAACGCTTAAACACATACCGTTCACATAAAACCATGTTATTTAACTGCCACCGTGAATATGCATATGTTTTTATATTCCATGTATATATTGTTTTGTAACCTTTTTTATCTTTTTGCACATAATTTCCCTTTATGATTTGTTTCACTTGCACCGAAAGGAGAAACCCTTAAATTTCGTCATACTGTACTTCTTTAACCTCAAGACCTGCAAATGCATGTATATCACTGTACATCAAACAAGAGCTTGCGTTTTAAGAAAATAATCACAATAAAGGCCATTCATTCATTCATTCATTCATTCATTCATTCATTCAAGGGGCCTAGGTTTGTTCTTGGCCTTGGTGGGGACTTATCGATTTTTTTAAGTGCAGACATAATATTGGTGGGGACAAAATACTAATTGCTCGATATTGGTGGTGACATTATGCCAAAACTAAATTGTACCATTCATTTGGACTCCAATGTGAGGAAATTGTGAGAAAATTCAACAGAAAATGTACATTTAAAGTGATTTATGAGACCAAGGCGCATACAAATAAGGAGGAACGTTGTCTATCCGGATCCTGTTTATCGTGTGCCTTGGTATTGGTGGGAACATAGCCCAATTAAAAAAGGTCATATTTGCGGGGACAAAACAATGATTGCTCAATATTGGTGATGACACGTCTGTGCCAAAACTATTCGCCCCTGCTTCCTTTATGCCAAATTTGCCGTTTCCGAATATTACCTCAACGAAAAACAGATTTATTTTCCTCGTGCATGCACCCAGAAGACCGCTAATGATAACATCTTGGATCTAGACGAAAATCATGCAGCTGCAGCTGGCTGCGAGGATGCAACTCGTTGATATTATGAGCAAAATTGTGCAACGTTGAAACCTTAACACCAAGGGCGTAGTTTTGGCATTGATGGGGCAACGGCGCATTTTTAAGTGATCACATAATATTGGTGTTGATAAAGCAATTATTGATCGATATCGGTGAGGGAATTGGGATTTCTCATAAGTTCTCACATGGGCAAGTGGGGCCAGTCACAACCAGAGATGACACGGGGCCCGGACCGCAGGGTCCCTGAAGGAGGAAAAAAATCGAATCAGGCCTCAGGAGGCTGGATGGAATGTCAGCAACGCCATTCCGGTAGCGTGCATGCTTCGTGATTTCTTTCATGGGAGGGGCTCCCACACCGCGTCATCAGGCCTTCAGGAGGCACCTTGAAGACATTTTGCAATTTCAGTCAAATTCCCCATCACACTATATATTAAACCCAGCTCTGAAGTCACCCGAATTCGTCCAGCGTTTAAACCTATAATTTTTTTTAACATGAACGTGTATTAAAAAAAATGTATTTATCTCAGCTTAAACGAATAAGAAGACCGCATAAAACCAACGCAAGAACCATACTTCATCACTAACAATTGACCAAATTGTGGAAACGCTTGGAAATTGACTTGAAAAACAAAATTAAATGCAAGGTTACATTAAATGTGAAATGGCAAGTCACTTTGACCCGTTATATGCAAGTTCTTATTCTTCAAATATAACCATTAAATAATGAAAAAAATATTTATATCTAAAAATAATAATAATAATAATTATTAATAATAATAATAACATAGTCCAATTAATTATTTAGTGTAATTCTGATTGTGTGTGATTGTGTTGAATCAAATGGTGTGATGAGAAATAATACTTCTTTATATATCTTTTACCTCATATTGAGTATTTATTGATATTTTCTTTTTCTTTAAGTGATGATAAGATGTGATTCATTCTACTATAATACATTGTTATAATAACTGGTTAAATGATTTGATTATTGTGAAAAGGGTTGGACTGAGAAGGGGAGGAAAAAAAAATAAGTTCCGTGTTTTTTTTACCTGTCAGTCGTATTTTTCTCCTGTGTGTTCACAATTGTTTAGCACCGTTGTTTATTTTTAATTCATTTTAACCTTGTATTCAAAGAATATAGGGGGTGGGGCTTTGTCAGTCAAGTCATAAAAAAATAGAGTACACGTCAATTTCAAAATAAAACTGTAATTCTTTTTTTCATTCATTCATTTTCTTCTTGTTTTTATCCTCATAATTATCATTATTATGATTCTTAATATGATGATTTTTTATGATGATGATGCCAATTATTATTATTATTATTATCATTATTCATATGATGATTTTTTATTGATGAAGATGCCGATTATTATTATTATTATTATTATTATGATTATTATTATTATTATTATTATTATTATTATTATTATTGCGGAACAGAATAAAATCCGAAGGCAGTGTTGGGAATAAATCATCATTTTTAGGGGTGGGGATTCTTGTAATTATATGTAAATCCCTTTATCAGTGAATTCAAGAGCGTTTTTAACCCCCAGAACGGTCTAAATTTGGGACAAGGCCAGAGGAAGCCAGACAAAAGGGCAGACCTCATTCAGAAAAATCAACGTATACATTCAGATATAAATTGAGGGATGGAAAGAAATACATTTTCCTCAGTTTGATTACTGTGGTGTTCCGATTGATTTTGTTTCGCTGCGTCATTTGCACGCCAGTCCGGGCTTCTGTGGCTGTTGCCGCGTTGACATTATGTAAACGGCACGCGGAGCTGCCTGCAGGCTTGTTGGGTGACCACTACTCTTTTATTTTTTAAATCAGTTATAGTAAATAAAGAATTGTGTCAATCGATAGCGATCTGATGCCGATATTTTTATCAGGAAATCTTACAATTATTGAAAAATGCAACTATAGGCGTGTGCTCAAGCACCCTCTGATGTAAGCCAAGGACTTTCTAAAAATTATAGGCTTTTTAAAACTCCCTTTTCCTTATTAAAGGACAGGTTGGGCTTGAATATGACGAAAATATCTAGATGAAAAAATAAGATATTGCTCTCTATCCATCTTTGAAGGCACTTATTCAGATTTGCGTAAGTATTCCAATAAGAAGCTGCGGCTGAACAAAGGTATTTCAGGACATTACAGGAGCTCCATACCTGGCTTTGAAGGACCACTGGTCAAAACAAAATCCAACACCAGATGTGTTTGACCAAGTGCATCACCAAAAAGTTATTGACAGGTCTGCAACCCTAAAGTCATGAGACCGAGCTTAATATAAATAAGAAAATATATTTTTTCCTGCCTTTTGTCCTGATAGCCTTTTAAACTTTTTTTTCTCTGTTTAAAATCTTTATTACATGTTTACTCTAATAATTAGAGGCTAATTTGTTCTTTCAGATGTTTCACTACATTGATCTTTATGACAATAAAGACAATTCAATTCATCCATTATCTGCACCGCTCATGCTCAGTAGGGTCGCAGGGGTGCTGGAGCCCATCCCAGCTATCCTTGGGCAGCGGGCAGGGTACACCAAGAACTGGTTGCCAGCCAGTTGCAGGGCACACAGAGACAGACAACTCACTTGCTCATTCACACATAGGGAAAATTGGGACCGGCCATTTAATCTGGCATGCATGCTTTTGGAATGTGGGAGGAAACATGCAAAGTTGGTAGTTGGATTTAAACCCATGACCTCAGAACCGTGCCGCGGATGCGCTCACCACTCAGCTGCTGTGCTGCCCAAATTCAATTTTTCGTAATGTAGGGTAGAATTATGAAACTCTGATTAAAATGCATCATTGTCTAATAAGGTCCACGCCTCTTTTTCTGTATGTGTGCGTGTACTCTATTAGAAATAAATGAGTAAAAACTGGCGTAGTAATAGTGTTTCTGCTAACCACAAATTGTATTGTGATGTTACCGATGGGAAGTGACACTCCTGAACAATTTTGAATGATTGTAAACCACTTTAAGTGAGAAAAACAAACAAACAAACAAAAACTAAAAACTGACACACTCTGAGTGCTCAGCACCCCCAAAGCCCTGAGCCTAAAACTGCCTCTGAATTGAACCACTCCCCTGTTGAATGAGTTAATAATTATAATGAAAACACCACAAAGATTTAAAGATGTTAGTTGTTTACATAATTACTACAATACAAACTTTAACATTATAAAAAGTATTATAGTTAATTTTATTACAACTGTTCTGGAGCAAAAGTCAAGAGAGTCAAACAAAAAAAGTATTAATGTAACAAAAATATAAATACTCTAAAACAATATTAAAAATAATATCAGAAAACCTTCAACCGCACTACATTTTGAATACCCAAGGCACACCACAGGAAGTGGTGCCCATACAACCCTGGCGGTTCAGGGAAGGTTAAGAGATGAACCAGTGAGTGCAAATAAAGTGTAAACACAATTTGGACAAATTTATAATGTACAAAGTTATAATGTATGAAAACCTTCCAATCCATCAACAACATTTTCATAGTGACTGATTTTCCCATGACGTCACGCACATTCACGAATGAAAATAGTCGGCCATATTGGATGGGTCCACCAGACGTGGTTTGATGTGGTCACAGGTCTACACTCATTTTGTTGGATGTTCAATTGAAAGAGGAATGTGTAAGGCGTTTTTTTTAAGTACGGTTACTTGGTGAGTGGAGGCCAGAGCCAAAACCTCACTTGCAATGCACCCTTCGGAGACCGCGGGCGCTCGCCATATACCCTAATCCAAAATATTGTGCCGTTTCCTGGCTGAAAGAAAGCCATGAGTGACCCTTAAAAGCCTGGCCGAAGAGAGTGTACCTTCATCCGGTGAGTGGTGGGCAGAGATCGGCTCCAAGTTGAACGCCAAGTGAGCTGATGATAGTGAACCGAAACGAGTGCCAGAGATCGCCTTGTTTGAACCTTAACCCTTACACCACATGTTTTTCTCTAGCGCAATCGTGTGTACAATCAGTGAACATTTTTTGCTGTGACTTAGCCCCGAACGTTTAACGACTTCCAATCTAGATAGAGGTTTGATTGCCATACTTTAAATGTCAACCACAATAATGATGAGGTACATTTACACCCATCCTGTATGCCCAGGAAAAGATAACTTGATAAGAACTATCAATAGATGTAAGGGGAACACAGTCTCGATCTTAAGACAAAAATAACGATGAGATCCAAGTACCCACCCATATAGGTAATATTAGTGACCACTCTACCTTGTCTGATTGCCCGCAGGGTATGTTTGTCCTCGGCCTGCCCTACGCCATCCTGCACGGCGGCTACCTGGGTCTCTTCCTCATCATCTTTGCCGCGGTGGTGTGCTGCTACACGGGCAAGATCCTCATTGCCTGCCTCTACGAGGAGAACGAGGATGGCATCAAGGTGCGCGTTCGCGACTCCTACGTGGACGTGGCCAACGCCTGCTGTGCGCCGCGTTTCCCAGCGCTAGGCGGCCACGTGGTTAATGTGGCGCAGATCATCGAGCTGGTGATGACGTGCATTCTGTACGTGGTGGTGAGCGGCAACCTGATGTACAACAGCTTCCCGGGGCTGCCTGTCTCGCAGAAGGCCTGGTCGGTGGTGGCCACCGCCGCGCTACTGCCCTGCGCCTTCCTCAAGAACCTAAAGGCCGTTTCCAAGTTCAGTTTGCTGTGTACGCTGGCCCACTTTGTCATCAACGTCCTGGTGATCGCCTACTGCCTGTCGCGAGCTCGGGAGTGGGCGTGGGAAAAGGTCAAGTTCTACATTGACGTCAAGAAGTTCCCCATCTCCATTGGCATCATCGTGTTTAGCTACACCTCGCAGATCTTTCTCCCGTCGCTGGAGGGCAACATGCAGAAGCCCAGCGAGTTCCACTGCATGATGGACTGGACCCACATCGCCGCCTGTGTCCTCAAGGGCCTCTTTGCCCTGGTGGCTTACCTGACGTGGGCCGACACCACCAAGGAGGTCATAACGGATAACCTCCCCAGCGCCATTCGGGCGGTGGTAAACCTCTTTCTGGTGGCTAAGGCGCTGCTCTCGTACCCGCTGCCTTTCTTCGCTGCTGTGGAGGTCCTGGAGAAGTCGCTGTTCCAAGACGGTGGGCGGGCTTTGTTCCCCGACTGCTACGGGCCGAGCGGTCAGCTGAAATCATGGGGGCTTGGGCTACGGATAGCCCTGGTTGTCTTCACCCTACTTATGGCGGTCTTTGTCCCCCACTTTGCGCTCCTCATGGGTCTGACCGGGAGCCTGACGGGCGCAGGCCTTTGCTTTCTGCTACCTAGCCTCTTCCACCTCAAGCTCCAGTGGAGAAACCTCTTGTGGCACCACGTCTTCTTCGACGTGGCCATTTTCGTCATCGGGGGCATTTGCGCCGTATCGGGCTTCATCCACTCCATCGAAGGGCTCATAGAGGCATTCAAGTACAATATTCAAGATTGAGAAGGACCATTAGCCCCAATCCTAGCCCACTCCGCTCCCTGTTGTTTGGCTCATGACAACAAAGAAGCCCGCGAGGAGGATCGCGTGTGTATGAAATCTTTTTAATTTTGCCTTCGTGAAAACGTGCAATAGCAAACTCTACAATCATGATCTCAAATTGTCTTTCATGGTGGAAGGACTTACATTTCTGTCTAAAGGCTTCAAGCAATGAAACATGGCTAAAACTATAAGCGTGAGTGTGGCTCTAAATAAGTGGGAAAAAACACTGACATTATTTGTCTGAAATGCGAATGTGGCATAGTGCAGTAAAGTTGAAACCATAGAAAATGTGAGCATAAATGCATACAAATGAACATATAAACAAATAACAAACAAGAAAGTAAGGAGAACATTTTGTCAAGATTTCATGTCAGGTAAAAAAATATTCATCAGATCCACAACCTAATTTTTAAAACACGGATGGAGCCAAATCCTTGCGTGCGTTTGTATGTTTGTACATGTGCGTGTGAATGGGGTTGCATTGCAAAAAATATAGATGTTTAACAATTGGAAAGGTCGGGACGCTTAAAAACTATATTTAACTGTTACTACCAATAAGGAACAATTTGCTATTAAAAGAATTATGTAATACATTTTTATAACAGTGAGTCCAAACAATACAATAACAGGAGGACATTATGATAAACTCATAATAAGGCTAAAGTTTAGTAGACACACAAAATAAGGAGAGAACACATCGATGGATTTTAAACTTGCTGGGAGTAGAGGAGAGCGCGCCTTCGGATAAGAAATTACAACCTGTTCTAAAGGCCCTCCCCTGAGTCCTTTCTTTTTATGAAATCTCAAAGGTTACAAAAGCGGACGACCCCTAAAGAGAGGAGATATCAAATATCAGCGCCATGATTGGCGGATAGCGACAATGACATAAAAAGTTCATAAACAAGTCAAAACAACAAACAGCAGTGTGCAATAATAGTCAAAATAATGAAATGGCATCCTATGCAATCTCTTTTGAAGGTGTTCAATATTTATAAAATTCTGATCAAAATTGTACTCATAGAAAACGTTATTCTATTGTGACGTTAATGGTCACCGTCTGAGATGAATAGGTGAAGTTTATTGCCTAATTCATAATTCACAAACGCACTAAAAACATTATTTGATGTTACGATAACTGGACCAGCAAATATGATGATTGTAAATAAAATAAATAGGAAAACTGGATTTACTTTTGAGTCTAATCTTAATCTTTTTTTCATCTTGGTTTTGTTGAAAGTTAGTCAACTGCTTTAATGTTGGCACTGAAAGATTATATTTCTTCTTGTTCTTTATTTAGAAGGTTCTAATTATTTAACAAACTATATTACCTTTACTGACTGGTTAGTACGGAACCATTCTCATCTTGATTGTGGTTTGGACAACCATTCAACATAATGCTAGTTGTGGCAACATCTGTACTTCCTGTTAGGCTTTTCAAAGTAAAAAATACATTGATAAAACTTTGCCACAGTCTGTATGACTTCTAAGCGGAAGTGTGGGTAGAGCATCCAAAAATTTTACTGAAGTAAAAGAACAGTTACTTCAGAATAATATGACTCGAGTAGAAGTAAAAAGTAGTCATCCAAATAATTATTTGATAAAAGTAAAAAATCTCCTCAAGTACTGAGTAACGTCTTGTTAATTGATTTTATTTTCCAGGTAACCAGTCAATCATATAATCAAATCATCAAAGTCCATCCAATAAACAATAAATGGCATTGAATTTACAAAATTGATTGAAGTGATCAAGGTAAATTCAAGTACTTTGATAAACAATATAATAATAATAGTATCAATCAAAAAGGTAAATTAAGAACAAGTGGCACATCTAAAGTCCCAGTACGTATTTTGAGATCAGCCACCCGAAATGTTGAAAGAACCATAATGGATCCCAAACCCCCAAAGAAATTGTCAGAAGCTTCATACAAATTTAAAAGCCTTATATAAGCTTTTTAATGTAAGCAACAGATGCCGTATGTATTTAAACTACCATACTGTTAGGATGATGAAGTTGGATGCAGCAGATCCTGAAGAGAATGGCATGACTTCTCTGTTGTATGATTCCACCGCAAGTTTAACTTGGTTACTATATTAATGAGTTAGGGATTGTTTAATTGTTTGATAAACATAAAGAAATGCAATTAAGAAATCCAAATGTTTTACGAGTTTATTTTCAGGATTCAAAGAAAAAACAACAAAGGTGAATGGTGTGCTTCTTATCAGGGCAACAAAAATAGTTCCATAAACTGCAGCAGGCATTTATATATAAAAAAAATATCAACCTTTTGAAAAAGTAAAGCTTATTAAAAAAACATTAATACACTTTAAATTATTTTCTCTTTTTACCTTTGGTGTCCATGGCGGATCACACACACATGGTTTACTACCTGCTCGGCTTATTTACAAGAGGCGTGGCTTGGGCTGCATTGCCCGGCTGTCAGAGAGAGCCACTCACTCAAGGGACATGGGAGAGGAGAGAAGAAGAGGGGAAGAAAACAAGCAAAGGAGGGATATGTGTACCTACTTAAGTAACAGGTTCATTGTAGCCTAATGTATTGGAGTAAGTGTACAGATTTTTCTTCGCAAATCTACTCAAATAAAAATTATGAGATTTAAAATTATTCCCAGGAGTACAAAATGCTCCAAAACTTAATCAAGTAAATATAACAGGGTAAATGTAATTCGTTACTACCCACCTCTGCTTTATAGGGGCAATTGTTTAACTCCAGCGGTTTTGATAGAGTTTTAATCTGCTGTTAGGTTTCTGGTATAACAAAACAACATGGACGATTTGGAGAAATCTCTTTATGGATACTAGATATTTTATCAGTATAGCTTACTTGTGGTGTTCTTATTGTGCAAACAAAGCCAACTTATGTGAGGATATGACTTTATATTTGCTCTTTTTAAATCAAATAACATGGCACAATCATGAGGTATATCCATCTCTATGCAAGTGATGAAAACTAAATTTTAGAAAATCACCAACCAAGCTAAAGTTTGCATGAGGGCACAACAAAAGTCTTTAGTGGATGGGAGTGTGCATGTGTGTATGCAGGTGTTTTTTTCACCACGTCAATTTGTGTGGACAATACTCAAAGTTTACAAAAACACTAGTACCATCCAGTTCAGTTCAACACATTATGCAATTTCTTCTTGCTTTTAAAGTTGTGTCAGCTAGCTAAACACTTAAAAAGGAGGCAACATAGTGAATGTCGTTTTCCAATGCGATTGGTCACACTTAGTTCCACTTCGTAGTCACAAAACCTTGCAAAAGTACTTGCCCCTCCAGAACTTTTTGACATATTGCCATATTTCAAGCTTAGAATTTAAAGCTAAAAAAATAAAATGTTTTCAAAAATCAAAATCATGTGAGAACTAAATGATTTCAACATTTTTATTGTATTCACAAATACACAATAATAGAAAAGTAAGTGTTCAACAATATTGCCCCCCTCAGCTCAGCCAACTGACTCCAGAAATTGCCAGAGATAACTTCTGAATGATCCAAATTACAAAGCAGGATTTTTATAAAAGAAGACTTTGCAACGATAACACATCTCTGAGCACATGGGAGCACTATGTGAGCAATAATATTAAAATCAAGAGAGTATAAAACCACTGCAAACCTACCAAGACCTGGCTGTCCCTCTCAAAATTTGGCCCAGACAAGGAGAAAACTAATTAGAGAAGCAACCAGGGGACCTATGATCACATTGTATACACAGCTGAGGTGGGACAATCTGTGCAAAAGACAACTATTCATACCTTGATAAATTTGCCCTTTATGGAAGAGTGACAATAAGCAAGCCCTTCTGAAAAAACCCCCATAAAAAGACCTGTTTGGCATTTGCAAAAAGCCACAAAGCATATACAAATAACACGTGGAACAAGGTGCTCTGGTCAGATGAGACCAAAATTAAACCTTTTGGGCTGAACACAAATCGTTACGTTTGGCGTAAGCGTAGCACTGCACATCACCCAGAAAACACTCTGGGGCTGCTTTTCTTCAGCAGGGGCTGGAAATATGATGAGATTTAATCGGAAGACCAATGGAGCCAAATACAGGGCGATTCCATACAGAAAATCCGTTGGAGTCTGCAAGAGACCTCAGAATGGTGCAGGTTCACCTTCCAACAGGAAAACAACCATGAACCTAAAAATCTGCAATGGAACGGTTTAAAACCAACTATATTGAGGTGTTAGAATGACAAGCCAAGCTCTAAGGAACATTTTTAAGGAAGAATGAGACAATATTTCTGTTTCTTAATGCAAAACATATAGAGACCTATCCCCAAAAAAACTTGTGACTGATCACAGCAAGAGGAAGTTGTACAAAGTATTAACTCAAAGGCGTCCAATATTTTTACAACGTCTACTTTTGATTTTTTTATTTGTTAGCGCAATATAAAATTGGTTTCTTTTCATGTATCACATGTTGTTGATTCTTAGAAAATATTCTAAGTTTTGCATTTATAAGTTTGAAGCCTGAAATATGGCAATATGTCAAAAAGTTCTCTGAAGGACAATCATTTTGCAAGGCACTGTTTATTCCATTAGGATGGCATGACATCCTTATTCGTGGAAGCTTCCAACAAACACTGGCAATATGAAAACTCCAATTGATGAACTGAACTGTGCGGAAAAAAATAGGCACGCACCCTTGTGTCGCGGTGGTGCACGTATGAAAAAAAGAAAACCATGAATATCTTTTGTGTAGTCGGTTGGATAATAATTCTCTTTTGTCATTTTGTTTTGTGTTTTGATTTATCCACCTCAGTAGAAGCTCGTCGATTTATTTGTTTTCTCGTGTTTCCAAGCGTCATTCTGGGTGGAGTGAATTTTAACGTGCAAGCAAGTGGGTCTTTCTCGTGTCGTAGGCAAAGTGTTTTGTCGGATGATATTCTCTTCCTGTGGAACCTGTCAATTGTGATTATTGCAAATAACTATGGTGTGTGAGACAAAGAGTCTTTGTTGAATCAAGCGATAAATAAATTGAATATTTTATGGCTGGTGATTGCGTTTCCTTTTGAAAAGTGTGCCTGCTTAAGGTCAACAAAGCCTCGAAACCATTTATTAAAAATGTTAAATTTCAATCAGTGGTGTGTGTTCAGGGGAGGCTGTGCCTTGCCTGTGATGAAGAAAATATAAAATTACACATATAATAAAGGGATACTGTCTGATATTTGACCACGAGATGTTGCTGTTATATGCAGTGCAAACAAAAGTGAACGCTAAAAAGCATAAAGAGGAATACAAACTATGGCAAATTCAATTGACCAAAGTGCAACATTTTGATCTTTTTTGCCCAGGATTTCGCAAGGATCTTGTTTTTTTTATAGTGTACCTGTAGCAGCGCGATGTTGGATCATCATAACAGCTCCCCTTAGTTTATTCTTATGTAATGTCAAATACAAAATGCTCTACCCAGTGTCTGAAACTGATGACAAAATTTACTGGACACCAGGGCAGACAACTCTGAAAAGTTGCCTACCCAGCCATAAAGTTACCTGCCCCATTTTTCATATCTTGAAACACAATAAGACGACTAATCGCATAAAAAAAAAATTGTTGCAAAGTATTAAGGAGTGATAATCAGGATATATAACAGAACAACACTTTAAAATTAAGTTTATTATAAATCTACTTATAACATTGATTGCATGTATATGACATCGCTGTTTTCCATCTGCCATCAGTATGTACCTGTATTTACTCATCTTCTTTCATGCAATGTTTGCGTTGCGTCGTCCCCTACAAGCCACGTGAACTCCCCTTTCCACGATGCTCTGAATGTACGTTTACGTTTTGTAGCGTCATAATTTTTGTTAGCTTCTTTTGAATCTTTCTTCTGGGGCTGAGGTTTTGCTTGATCCCTGGTAAGGATATGTCAGAGTGTGCAGTTTCCTCATATGTGAGAAGATAAGCAGGACATTGTGGTTCAGCCTTTAAGCATATTTATTCCTCAACAGCAAGCAAACAACAACACGGCTCCATTCAATACACCATGGCGATCAACATATAGCAAAACGAAAAATGGTTCGTGCGCAATGACGTCACACAATGGAAAACGTCTTGCGGCAATACCACGAGTTAAAGCGCTATTAAATTGACAAATCTTAACAATTCCTAACCACTCTATTTTTTCTTGTGTTCTTTGTGCGTCTACTTTGGAAAATGATATGCAAATGCACAACCTTATAATGCTCGGGAAAGTCCGGAAGCACAAAGTTATTCAATGCAGGCTTCTGACTGGCTGCCCAGTATGCAAATTGACAAACGAACCGAAATTCCGACATTTTTCGAATGAACCGAAATTTCGTAATTCCAAAAACGAACGAAGATTTCGAAAACGGAATAAAACGTTTTATCAATTTAAAAAAAAAAAACGTTTTCTTGAAAAAGTTGTCGGCAGTAAGTTGTAGTTGTACGCCCAACGTAAAAGATGCACACCCTGGGCGTCCGGGCAGGCGTTATTTCAGACACTGCTCTACCTACAATTCTTAAAAAATGCACGTTTTTTGCAAAGTTCATGTATTTTTGCTTATTATTTAAATCAGATATTGATTTTTTTTAATGAATTGAGTTTTTCTTTACCACTACGAAGCGCTAAATGATACAAAATCTCTCTTCAAATTGTTATATTCACCCAGTACTTAAGTTGTTTCTTGTTTGGATTCTCAATTATTTTGATTTTCCTTTCAAAAGTATTGAATTTTCACATCATATTACAAAGATTACCAATTCAATTATTATATAAAGTATTACTGTGCTGAGCACCTGCAGCTAAAAAGTCTTGCTTCATGACAGTGGACAATAGGGAGACCAAGGATTTGGATTTGGCGCACACATCAGCCACAAACAATAGAATTAGTGGTGGTATTGGCAAGCTAACTAAAAGTCAAGCCATCCATTATTTTTTCTATCATTGGATGGACTTTTTTTCACATTTGATATTCATATTCTATTGATGCTTCTATTCAAAAGGAGGAGTTAAGACACTTCATTTAAAAGTAAGGCAAGACAATTAAACCTTCTTTTTCTCGATGCTGCATCTTGTATACCGCTTTCTTGCTCTGTCAATCAATCAATGAATAAGATGTAGGTTCATTTGTAAATGTGACTGTACCTCACCAGAAACTAACCTCGCCACACATCTCTGATGTTAATGATGAGTGTATTTTAAAAGGTTAATATGATAACAAATAAAAAAGCGATCTGAAAATTCGCCCTGCAGTGTAACAAATGATTTGTCAGGGCTGCCACCGCAAAAAATTAGTCACATGTTATAATATGTTTCACTTCTCAATTCCAACTCATACAGGAAGCTGCAGAGAATCTTGCTGATTTTAAAGCTGATCACTGAATTAAGAAAAAACAACTGACCAGGCCACGCCTAGAAAACAAGGGGATTCAAATACAGTGATCGTTGTTTGTTGTCTGGATGTAGTCACGGTCCAATTTCGATGCACACAATGCTTCCAAGTGGGGTAATAGTGCTCATGCTCATCTTTGGCACCCATGGCGAAAATCCTGCAATACAAGCCATCCTGACCAACAAAGGACTTCAGTATGGTAAGGTATAACGGACAATAAAATAAAATAGTGCTTTGTATTATGATTGTATGATTTTTTTTATACCTTTTATGTTTTGGATTGAATTCAAAATGAAAGGTATCTACAACAGACTAATATTGTTAACATATCATCAGCGGTGGGTGGTGAGGGCCTGCAAGGCCTTCTCTGGATAAATAAAGTGTCTATCTATCTATCTATCTATCTATCTATCTATCTATCTATCTATCTATCTATCTATCTATCTATCTATCTATCTATCTATCTATCTATCTATCTATCTATCTATCTATCTATCTATCTATCTATCTATCTATCTATCTATCTATCTATCTATCTATCTATCTATCTATCTATCTATCTATCTATCTATCTATCTATCTATCTATCTATCTATCTATCTATCTATCTATCTATCTATCTATCTATCTATCTATCTATCTATCTATCTATCTATCTATCTATCTATCTATCTATCTATCTATCTATCTATCTAAAATGAGCAAAAGGTATCTGCCAGTAGAAAAAAATGTCCACAACTTTTAACGTATTTAACAATGTTGTAGTGACGTAAGAAATGAGATTAAAATTACCAAATTATGTGAAATGTACATTTTTTCATTTAATGGTGGCGTGCGTGGTTTTAGGTGTCCTTGAAAAGTTGAAAATCAAATATTTTCTTTATTAAGAATGTATTAAGGATGCCACATGGAGTTCAAATAGCCTTTATATTTTTCCTCCACTGCAGGTAGCTACTTTTATCTTACTTTTAGCCCAGCTGTTCAGGGACTCTCAACACATTAGGAAGTAGGAAAGGGGGAGGGATCTTTAGGGGTGGAGAGTGGTTTCATGCTCATCCCGGGTTTGTTTTGTCAGTATAGCCTGCAAATGGTAAAAATAATAAAAGGGCTGTTCCAGGAAATTTCAATTTAAACCTTATTTCCTTGTGAAAAGTGTGTATAACCCTCTCAATGGTTTTGTTTCTGGTCCTTTCACAGGAAGCCATGTGGCTGCAGGATGGATTCAGGATAGGCTGGAAAATGTAACACTCCCTGAAGTTAGTGGTGAAATACATCTCGGCTTCCTGGGCCACGTCATCTACACGCTTAGATGGTAGGATGACATTCTACGAGGCTTATGGACAAGAAGGAATTGTGGTACTTCTGGTACAGTGTTGGGTGTGTTCCTGAAAAATAGTAATTGTTTTAAAATTACGAACTAACACTTTTTAAAGGTTATTCAGTTACCCTTGAGATTAACGGCTTTAAAAATGAGCGCGCTACTTTGTTCTCTTGGAGGCCGGACTAGTAAATTGAGGATAAAGAAAAAATGAGAGAAAGAAATAAGAGAAAGAGAGGGAGAGAAAAAGAGAGAGTGTGGGACAAGGAAAGAGAGAAAAAAGAGTGAGAGACGGGGAAAAGAGAGAGAGAGATCATTAGAAACAAAAGAGATTACAAGAGAAATAGTGAGAGAGTGGGAAAGAAAGAGGAAGAAATAAATCCAAAGAGAAATAGAAAGAGAGAAAGAGAGGAGAGCAAAGAGGAGAGAAAGAGAGAAGGGTAGAAAGAGAGAAGAGGAATGCGAGAGAGAGAGAAAAGAGAGAGAAAACTAAAAAAGTAAGAGAGAGCATAGGAAGGTAAAAAGACACAGAGAGGGAGAAAGAGTATAAGAGGAACAAAGAAAGAGAAAATAAGAGACAGAGAGTGAAAGAGAGAGACATAGAGAGAGAAAGGGGGAGAAAGATAGATAAAGAGGGAGAGAGGGAGAGAGAGAAAGAGAGAAAGAAATACAACTACAGCATCTTTGTGAGAGGCACCTGGCTTTGGCAACATCAAGTGGACATATTTCAACCTGTAGCTAGTTTTTCTCTTGCGCTTTCCTCAGCTTTGTCTCGCAGGCCGGAATCAATCCCTGAGTGGGCCCTATAAAGCCCGTGGGTCACCTGTTTGACACCCCTGCTCTATATACTCGCAGAAAAGCAGACTAAAACTGCTTTAGAACAATAGTTGCGGAATTACGTGGTTACGCACCATGTATTAAGGTAGTAACAATGGTTAGTTGGATCCCTTAACGACTGGGATCATAGGGGCACTATTTCCTGTGGTGTGTCTTGGGCAAGTACAGCCTCTCCAGGCCAACAAATAGGGTTACAAAATATTCTAATTATGTGTTAGTCCCAACAATACATATTTTTATTTAGCAGGGTAGACAACAGAACTACATTAAATTAAGAAAATAAAATCTACACTTTTTTAGAATCGTTCATATTTAACATTTAAACCCAATTCAAACCAAATGTCAACTAAATATTTTAGTTAATGTGAATGGATGCTAACATTGTGTCTACCTGCTTCTTCTAGCGTCACAATAAGAAAGTGTGATGTTCCGGAACCTTTGGTAGAGTTCTCCAAAGATGCTCCTGGCTTGACGACATCCATCACAGGACTCAATGTTGCCCTCACCGGAGCCTGGGACGCCCGTAACTGGTTTATGTGAGTGGGAATCGTCATTTATTAATTTAACATTAACATCAGTGATATTCGTCTTCAGGTCGTTTGTCAAAAGATACATAATACCATTCCTTGTGCCCTTTCAGACATGGAAGCGGATTATTTGACATGGCCTTGTTTGAAGTGGACTTGGTCTCGGTATTACAGTTGGGGAGGGATGCTAGTGGACATTTGTCTTTAACCAGCGTGAATTGCAGCACTCTAATAGGCGGCATAGACATACGTTTCTATGGCAGCAACAGGTAAAATGCTCATTAGATCAAAATAATCTTTTTTGAAAAATGAAATTGTAATCTCATATCTACAGATGGGTCCTCCGTTTTTTTGAGGACCATTTCAAGAATCATATCAGAACTAAATTGGCGACCATGGTAAGTGTTTTTGTGAGGGACTAAATCCCATATATTCATAGCAGATATAACACTGGTAATCAAAACTATATTGAAAAAAGTCACCTGCTACTACAGCACCAATCCCAAAAATTGTGTAAGCGTCACGTTTGTCGAGGTGAACCAATGCAGGGAAGCGGGAATGGAGGCAGCAGCAAACACAACTCCACCAGAAAAGGGGATGGCTGGAGGACCTTGTTTGTCACAGCCTCAATAGGGCAAGAAACAGTCGAGGACTCCTCCCCTCGCCACCAGGACAGGGACCTGTTTGCCACAGGGGAAGAGTCAGTCGAGAATCCTTGTTCCTTCCCACCGGAGCAGGGAACAGAAGCGGTCTAGTGACCTTTTCATCGCCAGGACAGAAACTTTCTCTCTGCAAGGACAGGAAACAGAAGCGGCCGAAGGACCTTCTCCTCGCCACTGGGACAGAAAACAGGAGCAGTCGAAAGACCTTCTCCTGGTTGCGGCTTAGGGACCCTCTGTCCGCTCTTTGTTTTCCACTTTTATCCTGGTTGCCACCGCGATATGAGGTTTGTTTTTTGTTTATGGTTTGACACTTTGCTGGTTGTTTTAAGACCTGTTTTTTTCCTGGTTTTTGTTGAGTACACCCGCCTTCATTCCGGCCTCCACGAATTTGGGTGCACCTCTGAAAACGTGACACTAAATATACATGTTTTTATGCAAGACTATTTGTGTGCTTCTGTCCAAGACTGATATATAAAGATAAGCATTAATTTTCAAAAATGTATGAACTTCTTAAAGCTGCTTTGTGTAATATTTGACCACTAGAGGGCACTGTGTTTTCTAATGTGAACAAAAACCATTGCTAGATGTGCACAGCATAGCAGCAAGAAGAATGACAAACATGGCGGCTACTATGTATGGATTCTGTTATGTTAAAGAAATACAAATTTCTCCACCTATGACTTTTTTTGAAAATAAAAAATTAACATTGATATGATGGTTAAAATTTGTTCCGCTAGAGGCATTAAATATTACACACTGTCGTTTTAAGTGAAGCAGCTTTTAATCTCTCACGCAAAACCCATGTGACTCTATGATCCCAATTTGCCAGATTTGTCCAAATGTGGTAGAAATCATAGCAGAGCTGGAGAGCCATCTCAAGGGCATGAACGGTATCACTTTCACTTCTATCTCTTTCTTCAATAGAAAAACAAACTTCAGGCATTGGAGATAAAAAACGGATCATTCAAATAATTCCAAGTCTCTCTGCAGTTACCTTTCAGGTGAACGAAGACCTCACTCTGAACCTTCCTATAATTGTTCCTCCCGTTGTTAATTTTTCAAGTCTTCATCTTGGGCTCAAAGTAAGGGCAGATTACATTAAATGTGTTCAATTTTGTGCTTGGTTGGAAAGAACTTTGATAAGTACAAATGAATAAGACATACAGTACAGTGACAGGGCACAATTGCTTATAGCGCTGACTGTTGCAAATGATTACAAATAATCAATTGCTTATTGACTTGCGTTTAAAGGGAGAATTCTACAGTCTCAAAAGTCCCCAGGAGCCCCCGTTTGCTGCTATGCCCTTTGTGATACCCCAACAGCCGTCTTACATGCTGTCTGTAGGCTTTTCTGAGTTCACTGTCAACTCCGCCTCTTTCAGCTACTTCTCAGTGGGCCTACTGCAGGTCTTCATTAATGACAGCATGGTGAGGTCAATAAGAAGAAAAAAGCCTCAGATGAGGTCACACGGATCACCTACCAAAGCACAGCCTTAAAGTAATGTTGTGTTCCCTCCCCAGATACCTGACGGTTCCCCTGTGCGCCTTAACACAACTTCATTGGGGCCTTTTATTCCACAGGTAATTTGGTAATTTAATCTACACTACCGGTCAAATGTTTGCGGTCACCTAGAACTATCCTTATTTAGGAGAAAATCACTGCTTTTTTATTTAAAATGTAAATTAAACTAGTCATAGAAACACTTCATACATTTTTGACGTGGTAAATTACTACTTTAGCTGCAAGTGGAACTTGTCAGTCTATTCTTGTTCCAAGAAATATGGGCTATTCAGGTCGAGAAATTGCTAATAAACCGAAGATCTCCACTCAGGGTGTGTACTACTCCCTTCCGAGAACAGCACAAATAGGTTCTAATCAGATTATAAATTTATGTTGCGAGATGACAAGTAGATTAGAGTGTTTAGTTTGGTCACTACATGCCTTACAGGTGTTCAACTAGCAGCTTGGCTAAACACTATGCACAATACACCAGTGTCAACATCTAAGGTGAAGAGGTGACTCAGAGATTCTGTCCTTCAGGGCAGAGTGGCAAACAGGCCATATCTGAGACTTGAAAACACAATGAATATATTAATATGGGTAAAGGAACACAGATGTTAGAGAACTCATTCGCTGAATAAAAGTATGACTTTTTAATGGAAAACACAACATGTTCTGGATTACCTCAAACTTTTGAATGACAGTGTAACTTAACAGCACTTTAACCCTAAAGGATTGTTCTCCAGCTTCCTGGGAGGTTTCCAGATTTGCTGATGGCACTGCAGACGTATGCCAGACGTCTTCCGGTGTTTTCCTTCCATTCCGGTGCTCTCAAATTAAAATCGTGGGCAGCTGTCAAAGCCTTCGCCGTCCAGCGCAACAACACCCTGACCCCTCTGTTTAAACTTCATGTAGTGAGTACTAGTTAGAAAGTTAGTTGATTACAAGTTAAAGCAGAATCTTAATTGGAGATTATCAAAACCAGCCCAAGCCTTCATGGGGCCCTAGGCAAAATTAGATCTACATGATCATTTCTATACCTACTAGAACTCATTCCATGTCCTACTGCAGGGGTCGGCAACTATGTAGAGTCAAGGGCTGCATGTTACATGATATACTTCTTTTTAAATAGATTAGTTTCATCAAATTGGTTTTGAAACGACCACAATAAGAGAAAAATAGTATATTAGGTCCCCGTTTTAAGCACTTCGTATGTTATTTAATTTTGAAGTATTACTGTAGGGTTTTCTTACGGGTTTGTTTTTTAGTATTTCTGAAGTCAGATTTTTATTGAAGTTCGAGTTTTTGTAGTGTTACTCTAGTTTTATTTCTGTACTACTTTTGTATTTCTAACTTAATTTTTATGCAGTATGTATTTCAATAGTAGAATTGTATTAGTATTTCTGCAGTACTTTTTTTGTATTTCAAAAGTACTTTTTTTGTTGGTATATGTGTAGTATTTTCATAATATTTTTGTATTATTACAGTAGTTTTATGATTATAGTAGTTTGGAGTATTACTGTAGTATTATTTTTTATAGTGTTTTGTTCTATATCCACAGTATATCTGTGTTATTTTTGTAGTATTTTTGTGATATTTCCATAGAAGAATTTTTGTAGTATCGCTATAGGTGTAATTTTTAGTATTTCTGTCCTAAACCTCTTCTAGTAGTATTTTGTTGTAATATTTATCTGGTTGTTTTTTATATTTTGGTATTATGTATTGGTGGGTTTTTTTTGTATTTTAGTAGAAGCACAATTGATATACTGTATTTGCAAAGCAGTATTTGAGTTTTATTTTTGTAGAATTTCTCTAGTATTTCCATGGTAGTATTTTTGTCATATTTCTTTGTCATTTTTGCAATATTACCGTAGTTGGATTTTTGTAGTATTTTTTGAGTAAATACTTTTGTAGTAGTGTGCCCTGCGATTGGCTGGCAACCAGTTCAGGGTGTCCCCTGCCCACTGCCAGGAGATGGCTGGGATGGGCTCCAGCCGCCCCCTCCCAACCCCCCGCGACCCTAATAAGGATAAACGGTACAGCTAATGAGATGAGATGAGATGAGATGAGATTATGGGCAGCATTGCGGCGCAGTGGTTAGCGCATGTGCGGCACAGTTCATGTCTTGGGAACCTCCTGCGTGGGTTAAAATCCAGCTCCAGACTTCCTGTGCCGAGTTTGTATGTTCTCCCCGTGCTTGCTTGGGTTTCCTCCGGGCACTCCGGTTTCCTCCCACATTCCAAAAACATGCATTTCAGGCGAATTGGCCAGTCTAAATTGTCCCTAGGTGTGAATGAGCGAGTGAGTTGTTTGTCCCCGTGTGCCCTGCGATTGGCTGGCAACCAGTTCAGGGTGTCCCCTGCCCACTGCCCGATGATTGCTGGGATGGGCTCCAGCAACCCCGCGACCCTACTGAGGATAAGCGGTGTAGCTAATGAGATGAGATGAGATGAGATTATGTAATTTATTATTACTCTAGGAGTATTTTTGCAATTTGCAATTCTATAGTATTCTTTCTTTTCAGAAGGAAACCAAAATTATATATGAGGTCCCTGTTTTTAAGCACTATATTTGATATTTAGTTTTGTAGTTGTCGTGTAGTATTCACAAAGTGGCTCGCAAAGACTCACAAAGTGAAACGGGACAATATTAGCACTAAAAAAGTTAACCACCCTTTGGGGTCCCCTAGTGGTTGCAGGGCTCAAAGCAGCCGCTTATTTCGCTTATGCCTTGGGCGGGCTCTGGAGATAATTCCCTTAAGTAACTTTGGACTATTCTATCAATTGTTTAGACTTGCTATAACAGTTGCCTCTTGTATCATTATAACACTAATTTGTGAGTCAAGTTTGAATCGATTTTTGTCCTCTGTATATCAAAAAAATACATTTCACAAAGGTTGGTAGAAATAGACAATTGTCATTTCGTAATTCTCATTTGAAAATATCTGAATTTTCTTTCCTTAAAGACGATGAAAAGGTTCTATGATTCCCCCAAAATATTTGTATTTACCTAAAAGCAAAAAAAAACCATTTAGTTTAACAAAAAATAGCAAACCGTTTGTTACGATTTGCGGGTGGGCGATTTACAGATGGGATAACTTCAAATGATATCTATGATGTAACTTAAGACATATTTTGGCTAACAAAATTAAAGACATGACATGATCATATCTTACCTTTTTTTTGCAATGGAAATACCCTTTCTTTTCAAAATAACGGATATGATTCTCACCTGGGAATAAGATGCTCAGTAGATAAAAATTACATCTATCCAAGGCAAGTCAGGTGCATTCAAAGACCAGACAAGAATTCGGAATTTCAATCTTTCAAAGAAAAAGCCCATGTTTGTTTCCTTCTCAGTTATGTTCCATGACGTCTGAGTACATGTTTAAAATAACGTTTCTCAGGAAAACTACTCTTGATAAACTGTATTACGATCAGGAGCAAATCTTAAAAAGCAAACGTACAGATAGGCAATTTTAAACAGGCATTTTAGAATGCATAAAATTCCCTTAAAGTTGATCCAGGTAAAATATGTCTCCTTTAAGATATTCACTTCATTACTAATACACAAGGGGGAAAAACATATGGTGGTAAACTAAACCAGCTTTCTCTAAGGACTTTGACATCCGTGGAAAAATGTGGATCGCCAACAAACGGCTAAAGAGCTCAGTGGAGATGGACAAGTGAGTGCAATAATACCGCCAAGGTTCTAAAAGAAATATACGGTAACTACGGTGGACGTTTTTTCCAAACAGTTTGACACTAAATCTGGCATCGTCTGAGATTGGGCCCTTTAAGGTACCGGTACCATTGGTGTTATTCAATTAAGAGCTTCTTCTCAACTATTGCATTCCTTTGTAGACTGATTCTTTGCAAAACATGACGCAGGGGATAATGGAAATGATGGTCCTGCCAAAACTAAATGGTGAGTGCTGTATGTTTGCTCCGCAACACTTTGGCTTTACAATAAGCATTGCATACAATCCCGTTCTCTGTAACACTCCCGCACTAAAAAAATGATTGGAGTTTGAAGAAACTTTACGGACAACAAAGAATTGTATGGTTTTTATATATAACAAACAGTGTGAAGTGAATTACTGGAAAACAGTAAACAGTTACTAATTACTTCATTTAAAAAGTAACTCAGTTAACCTCAGATTGGGTTGGTTGGTTGGTTGGTTGGTTGGATCCCTTACACACTAAGGGTGTAGGGGCACAACTTCCTGCCTGGCGGTGCCCATTCCTATCCAAGTTACTGACACAAAAAGGAAGAGCGTTACCCTGAAAGTAACTATCTAGTTACAAATTAAGGTATATACTTGCAAAGAAGCCGACCCACTAAAACTGCTTTTAAAAAAGCCACATGATAAAGTAAATGTTAGAAAATGGGAACAACAACCTGTGGAAGCACTGAAACCTTCATATTTATTGGCTCATGCAATCTGGAGAGTTTGCAAACGAACTCCTAAACAAGACACCAACACGTGCTGCCTACTATTCGGTCCCTGTGACCCACAACCAAATATGTGCATATAAATTGACCCCCAGATTTCAATATTTATTTTTAAAGTTTTCAAAAAAAAAAGAGTATATAAGGTAAGGCGACTATCTGCATGAGGAGAAATTCAGTGTTCTCTTACTTTGTGATTCGGAAGGCGTCATTGTAACTGTATTTAGTTGCACTTTGTCTGTGAATACAAAAACGGCCCCTCTACTTCTGCATTCTGCTGCTTTGCTGTCAGTTGAGGGTTGTGTTACATCGTGAGCAAAATGTAATCAGCGAGCACTTGTAATTCTTAATATGTTTTTAATAAGTAGCAGAGTAACGCTCTGTATTGTAACAACAGTTGAGTAACAAATGTTTTTAATAACACGTTACAGTACTTTTTACCGAAAAAAGAAATGGCATTGCAGGAACGTATTTCTTTAAAACGCATTACTACCAACACTGAAGAAATACTACAGGATCCAGATGATGTTCTGCTAAGCCCAAGAATACTTGATTGGTTGGCACTGATTTGATTTGAGTTGCAGAGAAACTCGCAGACGGCTTTGCTTTACCGCAGACAAGACGTGCACAACTGGTCAGCCCAATTCTGACAGTGGAAGAGGTAGATCTGAAATCGTAATGTGGATACTGTCTTTTGGGGGTTTGATTTTTGCCTTTTTGCTCCTTCAAATAGGGATTTGTAGTGTTCCGTTCAAATGTCAAGCTGCTGGAGAACTGAAAACAGTCTTCGTCCATCACAGGATTTGTAACTCATAATGTATGCTAAATCTTTTCAGCATCATTTTTCCTATGTTTATTGTACAAATACCTTGCATTTCTCCCATGTAAGCATACCAGCCAACAGAACAAGAACAATAAAGTCACTTATACAGTACATGGCAAAAACAATGGCCATTTTTCATTTTGCAGCAATGTACCCAACTTACTATTGTGTTTGTAAAATATTTGTTAAAAATCAATACAGGTATCGTCTTGTTTTATACATTAGAGTGGGTGGCCATTTTTCCATTATTTTCCTACTGAAAATGTTTTATGTCAACCGGGGCTCCGGAAACAACCAATCAGTTTGTTCGTTTGTTTGTTTTCTAAAGCAGAGCCACGATTTGCACTTAAGTAAGGCATGAGTAACTATGTTTTCAACTTCCTGTGACTGCAAATGACAAAATGGCCACCCCCCGAGAAACAGGTGGAGTTCTCAGGGTAATTCATATCCCACAAATGCAATAATTGGTAGAGAAGTTCCTTTAGACTAGAGCAGGCATGGAATGTGGATGTAGAGAAAATGTATTCGAGTTGACTGCCATTATGTGCTATCAATGTTTTTATATGTTAATTCCAGTGGTCTAACTTAGTTGGTAAATACATGTCTTTCAATGGAGATTTCTGCCCAAATGCCATAGTTTTTCAATGAAAGTCACACAATATGCTAAATTTCCAGTCAGTAGTTATTCTGCCAATTGTGTTTAAATTGTTTTTGCTTAATAGCAGCTTCATTTAGCTATTAATGTTAAACTAAGACTAATGTGGAACAACAGTTGTTAGCTGCTCGTGCAGTTCTATTGTGTGGAAAAGGTTTTACAGACGTTAAACTTAATCGGATTTGATTACAGACAGCAGTGCTGCTTTCATATTCACATGAGGCCCATTCATCTATGCTAAAACCTCCGTAATAATAATAAGGGATCAACAGGTTATATAGAACAAAAAGTACAAGCCAACCACTTCCACCACCATTATGAAACAATGGCATCATTTTATTTTCAAACCATGTTACTGTGTTTTTTCTTTTAGTTTTGCCTTCACATTCTCGGAATGTAACCCCATCATTTAAATATAAACCTATTTACAGTAGTTGTTCCTAAAATGAAAAGCATCATAGTTCACGATAGTAACAAAGACCTTCATATTCCAAACAAAACTTGAGGCTGCAATTGAAAAAAAGGCTGCTGAGAGTATGCAACACAAAGGTGATTTTTCTTACTATTTGTGTGTAAAGCATGTTCCTTGCCGTTACTGACCACAAACTTAAGAACACCTGCATAACCCAGGGGCTAACCATTGTTACTGAAGGCAAGCGTGATGAAGCAGTAAAAGAACACAATCTGAGTGGAATTGGAGGCCATCTCAGGGACATACCATGTTAGTTGAAACCAACAAACCACTTTTAACACTTATAAATGGCACTGAGAAAAAAACAAAGAATCAAGCCGGGTACCTGCTCTGGAACAGCCTCTACAACCACACAGAGACGTCAGAAGATGAAAACAGTGGTTTACAGTGCTTTTATGACATGTTTGATGAGGTTCAGTGCAAAGAAAATAGTCAAAAACGACAATTTCCCCTGTTTGTTTTCATTTACACACACTCAAACTTCCATGGTCATGTTCGGAAAGGCTGTTCTGGCTGACGAGGTGCACCAACAATTGTGGATGGGATTCAGTTCATATAAGGTATAGGCGAATTATCATTTATCTGCGATAGCCGCTACGATTGGCGAGCGTATGGTACTGCGGGCCGTCGCCGCCAACTCCTCAATTTCGGTGTTCAAGCGTCGAATGACCCACTCCATCGCCTCTCGACCCTGAAAACGTCAGAGAAAAATGGTCTGGGGTTGCAAACAAGATAAGGAAGATGTGTTGAGTTCTAGGTCATTCTCACCTTGCCAGCGTTGACAGACATGGTGTTGGCCATCATGCCCTCCAGGTAGCTGCTCAGACTGACACCTTTTACACTGATTAGAGCCTCTTGCGTAAGCACTGTCCTGGTCAACAGCAGAAACAATACCTTCAATGAGTCACTAAACACAACGTTATATTGGAGAAATAAGCTAATGGTTAGTTAATTGTTGATGAAAACTTGTGTGGTGCAGTGTTTGTCAATTATTTTCTGTTATGCCCCTCCCCGAGTAAGAAGAAATAGGGGAGAGGCACTAGAGGTAAGGTCGGGCCTAAAAAAAAAATCAAAATGTAATGATTCACATTTTGGGCCGAACTGACTTGATTTGTAGGTCAGACTCATGCTTAAGAGCTTACCTATGATGATCCGTTAATTGTTGATGAAAACTGGGTATCGTATAACCACAATTTTGGGAACTTAGAAAAACTTGTTGAGTCAAATCACTAACTCAAGAGAACCTGAGTTGTTGGACCTAAAGCATGTAATATGAAATCTCAAGTTTGGTCAAGGCCTCTCAAATAGGGGGATTGTCGGATTAGGCCTCTCTGATATTTGATTAAAAAAAATGCCAACTGGTTTGTTTTCTGCGACTTGTCCTTGCTTGGATCCTTCCTATCCAGAAGCACTCTCGCATTCATTATCGAGTTTGAAGATGTCAAAACCATTTGGTCACACATTGGGACTTTGGTAAGGATGAGACTTTAGTTTGACTACTATTTCTCACTTTTGTTTGTTATTTTGACTTGTAGGCACGGTTTACAACTGAACGGCATTGTCATTATGGGTCAAAAATGTGGATGTTTTTTGATTCCCACACCATTTAGTCCCGATCTGCTTTTTCTAACCTAGGATATTTGATAAAATAAAAAGCTGAAGAGAGACCCGTAAGAACACATTGGACCATTCCTATCTTAAGGATTTTGTACAGTGAACTCCTGTTCTCATTGCACGTTCAAAATGCATTGATGTATTCTCTCCTTATCTTGAGTGTCCACTAAACTATAACTTTATCAAAAACCATTCTGAGCTCAAATGAAGTCAAATTAAACGTGCTTTGGTAAGTATTGACAATCGAGACGGAAGAACTTACTTGTCGGGATCCTGCGGATGAGGTTTATACGTCAGCTTCTCGTCCACAGAAACCAGGTTAGTGAAGGAAATCTAACCAAAACAAGTAGGTATTAAAAAACGCTTTCTTTAAATAGTTCGCAAAAATTTAATAAAAACTGATTGATGCCCCAGGGGTTAAAAACAACCAAATTCAAACTAAACACTGTTGGTGCTACTTTGGGGACATAATGTATTAGCAATTTGCTCAACTACTGAAGTGAAAAGTCCTTTTGTGTATGCATCATTATGCAGGAAAGTTTTTTTAATTAACTCCTCATTTACATCCGCTAACCTTTTCATGTTTTTCCTTTAGTTTGCAGTCCAATTTTTTTGGATGGAAAATCTTTTTTTAAAAAGTATTCGTAGCAAGCCAAAATACTGTGCAAACAATGTATTGTCGCGCAAGGACCCAATGTTCTACGAATATTTAGCATAACAAAAGTACTAAGAATTAGCAACATTTGAATGTGAGTGTACAGGTGAATATCAAAGTGCTGTCATGGAAAATTTGGAAATTTCGATTTTCAGTATAACCAGGTTGATAATTCACGATGTTAAATGGTTTGGTTAATTACATTTTACTGATAACAAACATCCTACAATAAAATTTCAATAAATGTCATATATTCCATGAGAAGCAATAAACAAGATTTTAAATTCCATCTTTGCTTCAGATTAAAATTTACAGATATGTCAGTGAAAACTCACATTAGTAGATTTGAGCTGAAAGGTTTTCTGTCTTGGGTCCACCACTGAATGTTCTTGGACATAAGTGCACGTTCTTGTTAATCCAATAATCTGCACAGGTGAAAAGGACGCATGTTACGGGACTATACAAAACTTATTTGAAAGTTTTGGAAAAATGAACATACGGATTTTGCAATTGCAGGAAGACCCCACTCTGTGCTAAGTAGTCGCTTGCTGTGTAACCGTCCCTCTGAGTCCACACGTCTGTCCAGAACATCCACACCAAACACATTGGGGTTCATTGGGTTGGGGTACTTCTGCATCGCAGCCTTGGTCACCGTCTCCCATGGGTGGCTGTTAAATTGGGTGGAGATTATGATATGAATTACGGACACGGAAAAATCTCACATTTTTTATTCATGTCATTATCACCTGACCTCCGGAATTCTGCCAACCTCTCCACCTTCAAATCCCGAATCTAAACACACCTCCTAACATACCCCTCCTTTTTTTCGACTTAACTTTGTTTTTAATTTTCCATGTTTTATTCTTGTTTCATTGTTTCTTGATATTATGTGTACTTTGGTGTACTGAAAAGCGCTTTGAAGTAAAATGTATTATTATTATTGTTTACTTTCAGTGATGGTGAATGTGTGAGGCAGAGAATTGCGGTAAATGACCCTACATAACATTGATCATTTGTTTGGCAGACCAGGAACAGCAACACATGCTCTATAGCATATAAACATGTTTTACTGTCTTACTTTAACTCATAAATAAGGTATGCATGCTGCTCCTGCTCCTTTTGAAAAAAAGCTTCAATAGATAGGTAATTCTCCATTATGAAAAAAAAGTGCCATGTGACGAGAAAAAAATTACTGAATAGCTTGAATTGCTGTTAGCATGCTTACGCTATCACTAATTCTATTGTTTGGGGCTGAGGTGTGCGTGGATCCAAATAATTGGTCTTCCTATCACCCTCTGCTATGAGGCAGGAATAGTGCATGCCTCACAGAATATACAGACCTTCAGCACAGTAATGGATGACATACCGATTCAAGTCAAGTTATGTTTGTCTGAACGTATAGCCCTTAATCACAAGAAGTCTCAAAGGGCTGCACAGACCACAAATTATTGCAAACCACAGACTATTTTTACACCATCCCCGATCTAAAATCTACATGAGGGCAAGGAAAAACTGAAAAGCCTCAACATGAGGAAAATGAAGAAACCTTGAGATGGGACCGCACATGAGATAATCCCCCCCTTTCTTTTCTTCAGTGCACTCATAACACTATCCATCCACGTCAATCTCTGCCTTCCCCTTGGTCTCCTTCCATTTACTTCAGCTCTGTTGATCCTCTTCAACATTCGCTCCTCATCCATCCTGTCCATGTGTCCAAACCAACCGAGTAATCTTTTATCCACACGCTTGCTCAGTTCCACTACTACTCCAGTTCTGTCTCTCACAATTTCATTTCTCAATCTATCCGATTTCGTCACTCCTAACATACTCCTCAAACACTTCATCTCAAAAACATTTCATTTTAAATATGTATTATACAATTTCATATATATATAAAGAGTAAACTGTATTTCCATTCATGACAGGGGAGCCTCTGCCTCCACCGATTGCGCGTCACCATTGTGAGGAAAGTGTATAGTACTGTACTGTAATTTGCAAATATATGCGAATCTAATTGAACACAGAGATTAGCTGCTATTAAAATACGCACTATAATCACACAATTTAAAATATTTCGATGATTTCATAGTCCGCCAACAGTTTACCTGTTGAGATGGGGAACGCTGCTATCATTACGGCATAGCAGGTAGAATGTTACGTAATACGAGTTATGTCAGATTCTAAATTGATAGGCGAAACCTGAACAAATCATAACACGAACAACATTATAGTTGAGGGGTGCTTTTTCTTCATGCACTAAAATATCATATGTCAAAAACTGAAAGTATAATGCTTGCAGAACAAAGCTAACATTGAGTTTCTGTTTTCTTCAAATTGACCTCGAACCTTCTAAACACGACTGGTTGAAACTACAGCAACAGTTAAGAAAACAGGATCAGACATCATTTGGAAAAATGTTCTGTTTAACTACAGTATGGCGTTAAGCAATCACGATGAACTTATGTAGCTAGCTTTCTTCAAGTTGAAAGGGAGCTGCGATATTTTGAGTGGGTCTACGTATATGATTGACTCTGTAGCAAATGTGGCGAAACAAAGATAGACAAAAGACTTACTTGAAAATGTGCTCTGACGTCCAGATCTTCATTTTAGGGGGCAGTTTTGTCCGTCAGAGCTCGGGAGCCGGGCGGCAATGGCACAAGTGTGACCGCAACCAGGGAAAAAGGAAAAACCCAAGAACTGAAGGTCAGAACGGACAACACTCGTAGACAGCCTCCCCAGCTCACAGACTCCCTCTCGCGGTAGACACTTGAATCATATTTTCTTCTTTTCTTTCGTTTTTCACTTTTCTTTTCTCTTCTTTTATTTCTTTTCTTTTGAATTATTTTTCTTTTAACTTTACTTTACATTACACCCTTTCTTTTCTTTTCCTTTCTTTACTTTTCTTTTTCAAACCGGTCGTGTATTTTATTTTGTTTTACCAATGAGCTTCTTTTATGGCTATCAGAGGCGTGTTCAGGAGAGTGAGTGATTGCTATCGCGAGCTATCGCTAGCTTCTGAACGGCCAGTGATTATTGAGCGCTCGCGTGCCCGAGTAATCACGGGAGAAAGACCGCTTACTTTGATTTCCAACATGGCGTCGACAGTGCAGAAGATGGAGGATCTCACCCTGACGAGTGCTGTTGGCGATGTAATATATCGTCTTACATTGCCTGGTAATGTTTGTGAACAAGAGCCCATCCCAGCAATCATCGGGCAGTGGGCAGGGGACACCCTGAACTGGTTGCCAGCCAATCGCAGGGCACACAGGGACAGACAACTCATTCGCTCATTCACACCTAGGGACAATTTGGACCGGCCAATTCACCTGAAATGCATGTTTTTGGAATGTGGGAGGAAACCGGAGTGCCCGGAGGAAACCCACGCAAGCACGGGGAGAACATACAAACTCCGCACAGAAAGCAGGAGCTGGATTTGAACCCACGACAGGTTCCCATGACATGAACTGTGCCGCACAAGCGCTAACCACATCTTGAGAACAAAAGTTGTCGGTCAATATTATCCTATGAAATACTGTACCTGTCCCCTGTATTTTATACATTTCTGTACAACAATTTTTGTACAGGGATTTAGAAAACAAGATCGTTTTTTAATTTTTTGATTTTTGATTTTTTGAATGTATTTTCCTAATTTGATCTCGTTTTGACGATTTTGGCTCTAATCCGGATTGTCTCGATCACTGGTATCCGACGACAACGTCATCGTGGATTGCTTGAATTGTCACGGTACACTTGCATATTTTATCCCCGATCAAGTCAGTTAATAAAACCAACTTGTTTACTTAAATTATCTTTGTTATTCAGTCTACATCTGCATCTTGCTGCTACACTGTGCTCATTTGGCACAGATTTTTGTTCGCATTAGACAATACAGTGCCATCTATTAGCCAAATATCACACAATGTACTGTATCTTTGAAGTGATCAAATAATATTGGTGGTATCAAAAAATGATTGCTAGAACATGGTGGAGACAAGTCCCCTCTGTCCATGCCAAAACTACACCCTTGATTTCACACAAATTGTGCCGTACCTTTAGAGGTTGGTCCGGTGGTCAAAAATTGGACTCAAGGGTAATATTCTACAACGGGTCAGGTGTATCGACATTTCGTTCTGTGTACATTGGCTGTGTTTCTTGGACTGGAGATGGAATAAGAGCTTGAGCTTGCTCTGTCCACTCCACGCATCGGCCCGGTATTGCAGTACCTCCGGGAACGGTGCATTCGCAATGATCGCAGCAAGGCTTTAGGGCTAGGACCTTAGCTTGGCCTTTTGGCTGAGAGTAAGAGTCCCGGCTCCTAGGCTTTGTAGCGTATTATGAACTGACCGATAACGGATAATGGATAATGAATAACGAAGATAGATCAATAACCCTTAAAAACCCCAAAAACCCCACATTGTTACAAAAGAATGACAATACAAAGGAAATTATTATTATTATTATTATTATTATTATTATTATTACTTGCAAAAAAATAAAAATACAAAGTATAAGAAAATAAGTATTAACTGATATAATAGTCAACATCGCGGAACTTTTTAAAATTGTATTTGTATCTGTGTATTTGAGGTTGGATGGGGAAAGGGGAAATGGTTTTTATTTTTCCTATTTTACATTAAAGCTAAAATGTGTAATATTTGATTACTAGATGGCACTGTGTTGCCAGGTACGAGGGAGGGCCAGTGCCACAGCGTAGCGGCTTGGGAACGAACAAACATGGCGGAGACCTTGGTAGGAGATTCCACTGTGTAAAGGAAATACACATTTCTCGACCTAAGATTTGTGTTTTCAATAAAAATTGACATTGCTATGATAGTTAATATTTTGCCTAGTATTGAAATAATTTTATTGTATTTTACTGATTGAAATATTTTGTACAGCATAAAGGCACTAAATATTAAACACTGTCCCTTTAAATGTTTTCATACAACACTTCGAGTTGAATTTGTTGCCTAAAAAGTGCTTTACAAATAACTCTTTATTTTGTATTGAAATAAGTATGGACCCATTCTCATCACATACAATGTTTTTGTATTTTTATTTATCGTTTATTTACACAAAAACATTATAAACCTTTATGCGTACGAGTGGGATTGTCTGAAACAGAGTAGGTGACGCTTTTAAATGACGTCATCACGCATGCGACTGATTCCCTCGTCCTGCCCTTGAAGCTGAAGAGGCTACAGAACTCAAGAAGGCTAAAATGGTTGCATACTGGAGACAAGCAGGAATCAGGTAAAATGAACAATGGAATTGGTCGAGAATTATAGTTTTAGTGTTTGGGTTGGTGTATGAAGAGATTTAGCGTCATGGTTTGTGTGTTTTTTTGAGTATTTAGTCGTTACCTTCCTTCCTAATGCTAAATAAAGTCGGTTTATCCGCATGCTCACGGTTTGTCTAGCTGCAGCTGATCGTAACGCTAGTTATCCACCCAAGTAATCACATTTGCTTTGCTGTTTTTTTTATTGTTGATTTGAGCAGCTGTTTATAAGAAAGAAAGAAAACGGACACTAAAAATTATAGACGATCCCGGTCACCCTGCGCGCAGGTACTTTGATTACCTGCCGGGGCAGTTCGCCGTCTTCGCTCCATTGCGAGCAAGACTTCACGTCTTAAAGAGAGTGTTTACCCTTTCGCTATCTGTATGTTCAACAGGAATTGATATAGGTTATTATGTATAGTATTATTGTGCCAACGGCGTTCCTCCGACCTATAGAGTGCTTCGAGGTCCCAAGATTACCCACAATGCATTGCTGGCGCCCATTTTGGAAGTCCACAAAGCTTTTCACTTCATTGTTATTGTTCAGCGAACCAGTTAGATTCTACATTGTAATGCCGAATATGTGCGTTATTGTTGGCTGTTGTAGCCGAGGGGAAAAGGGTGGGAAGGGCTTCTTTAGACTTCCGAAGTGTGTTTACGATCAGGGGATTGAAGCTCAGGAGAAAAGTGAACGGCGAAGACGAATGTGGCTGGCAGCTATCAATCGGTCGAATTTGCCAAAGCTTGACTGTGTTCGTGTTTGTTCTGACCACTTTCTGACAGGTGAATTGAATTATTTATGATGTAGAAATAAATTTTAAAAAGGTTATGGGACATGTGTACTTCATGACAACAGCTCGACGACCCCAAACTACTTTTATAACATATATGTGAGGTATTTCGCCGAAAACGACATTTAAAAACCGAACAAAACTCCGTTTCTCATTCGTACACTATTTTGGTGGAGAAATTCAACGCGGTTTTAGGGAAAGAGAGTCTCCTTTCCTCAGTCAACTCGCGTCAATAGAGGATTTAAAGCCCCCGAAAGCTTAGCTAACTTAGCCACCGGTGCGCCGTTCGGAGAAGCGTTGCCTTTCCCGGGTTGTTCAACATAGAACAAAAGGGAAGCAACATGAGAACAACATTCCCCTAAACCTGCAACACAGTTGCAATGGGCACACAGAATCGATGATGACTTGTCAACAATGATCCATGGTTGTAAACTTGGCTGAGACAAACTCTGAGAATGTAGAACTTTCCCTTTCACAGTCTTGTTTTCATCACCTTCGCTTCTGTGCACAGACACATCCCGAACCCAACCAGACACAAATCTGTCGTAGGCTTCCATACTTTTGTAATTTTGAAAATCCTTCAGTTCACAAAAGGGACTTGGGTGGAAAATAAGATAGTTAACAAGTTCGATGTAAGTCACACACGGCAACAAATCGGGATCAGACTTCCAGTGCGTGTTTTTAATTTTGTAGGGATCCAATTTTCCAATAAAATGCAACTTCGCAGCGTACCGCTCGCGTGCTTGCTTGTCTAAACTCTCCGCGTAGTTTTCCATAGTGTTGATGGACAAAATCCGTACACAAGCGAAGCTAGTTGAGTAAATAAATAGACAAACTGAGTAAATATTTGCTCCTCTCGCTATCACTGCTTGTAATCGACAGACTTCCAAGATGGCGGCACGTAGCCGTGTTACTATTTTTAGCACAAAGCGCGGAGCCCTCTATTCTCTACTCTAGTCTTGTTATTTACATATTCTTTCTTTTTAAACTATTCTATATAATTACCTTGTATTATACACTACAATATCTTTTTACTGTATTATTTTTATTCTTTTAAATCTATTATTTGATCATTGTTGAGTGTTCGTGTGTCAAATGATTTCTTGTATATATCATGTTTATGGTTTATACTGGCTGAATAAATAAATAAATACAATATGGCTCCTCCGTGCAGTTACATCCGCTTCTCGGCAATCTGCGCCAACGCGGTGCGGGCCGCCCTCAAACCGCAGGTGAAAAGTGAAGCGATGAAGGCAGCCGAAGTCAGCGTCAAAGTAGTCAAACCCAAAACGGCATGTAAGTTCACTTTTTAAGACACGTTTTTTTCGCTCCTGGTCACTGATTACGGTATATACATTTTATGTTAAGTTCTAAATGATTAATACCTGAGCACACCATCAAAAAAACTTAAGTATGGCATTTAGTATTTACTCCTAAGTGATCTTACTCTATTCATGATGAACAACGTCTTGGTACACTATCAAAATCTGTCAATAAAGTAAATAATTCAACTGTACAATAAGTCTTAAATTACCTAGTTCTGTGTGAATTTGATGGTCAATGGACTGCATTTATATAGCGCTTTATTCAGTTACCGAGGAACTCCAGAACTCTTTATAATGCACTTTACACTTTGCCCTTTCACATGCCGATAGTGGAGTCAGACATTCAAGGCGCCTAACTCTGAAGAGCCGGTAATCGAACTTTGGTCCCAAGGGGACTGCTGTACTTCTTGAGCTCCTGCCACGCCCTAATCTTAATCGTAATCAAAACTTCAGACATAACAGGAAATTTTATTTATTTGGTAATTATTATTATTATATTTTATGAATGGATTACGACAGTGCTCAGCAACCCCCAGGCCACGTACTAGTACTGGGCCGCAAAGAAAGAAAAAAATGTTTCCTTTATTTTTGGTCATACCTTATATAATGTACATTTCTTTTTACCCAAAAAATAAGTCAAAGTTTGAGGCTTTACGGTGGTATATTACTTTATTTGAGCTACGATTGAAAAGTCGAAAGATATCACGACCACGTTTTCACGCCATTGGATGCAATGCGAACCTAACCCAAATCGCAACGGTCAGAGCACCGGATCATAATCAGTAGCGACGTAGATGACAAAGGAGAAACATATTTGAGGAATGAGCTGACTGAAGCTGCAATCATTAATTTGTAAGGCCAGGAGATGGCAGCAGAGAGTAGCACAAATTCAGATTGCTGACACCATGTTTAGATATGAAAGTAATACCGAACAAAAATTGACTATGTATCTATATCAATATTATAATTTAATCATGCCCCAGGTGTTCAACAACATGTTTCCGTGAGTAAAAGTAATATGTTGAAGAGATAAAATCAAATGCCTTTCCTCTTGTCAACTACATCCCTAGTGGTCTAGTGATTTCACTGTAAATTTAGGCTTATTATTATCGTTATTATTACCAATGTAACTGTAGGCCCCTGCCGCGAGAATATTGTCAATCATTAAACTGTTCTGTAGTACAGAAAAGTTTGGGAACCACTAGGTTTAAGGGAAAATTACCAATAAATGTGATCCTCAAACAGTGCTACCAAACCCTCTGAATCTTCTGTTGTTTAGTACGCCAATTTACAGCCAATTCCGAAATCACATTTTCTGTTAAAACTAAACCCCCCAAAAAATCAAGCAATTTCTTATATACTGTTTGCAAAGTAATACCAATGTGTTGTGTGGCTTTGGGAGACTACAAAGGAATTCCACACTTATTAATCATGTGGAAGTGAAAAACAAGTCATGGTTGTTGAAATTCAAATGTAAAAGGTTTCAGAGTGCTATTAAAGTTTTATTCAAATTTATAACAAATATTATTAAAATGTCTTGCGCCAATTTTTAAGCTTTTGCTTCAAATGAATATCTGATCCAAGTATCAGTTATCGGCCTCTTAGTACCAATAATCGGTATCAGCCCTGAAAAACCCTTATTGGTCGATTCTTAATACAAACCAATCCCAGCTCTTGATTTTGCAACTGTGTCCTGTGAGTCTTACTTTTTTTGATAACAAAAATGGAGTACTAACTGTTAACATAAAATAAAGAGATTTTGTTACACTTTTTGCATTTGTGGCTTTTGAATATGTCTGTTGGGATTACCATCAAATATTGTTTTTGGCATTACCCAATCATTTCTTATTTCGACCAAATTATTTCTTTTAGTTTGTGTGAATACATTTTAAGGCCTTTTTAAAACTGCACTTTATGCAAAGTGTTTCTGGTCAAGTTGGCCTCAAATTGTTGGCACGACTTTAGATTTGTGTTTCTTATTCTAGAGTGTTTTTAACGATGTTGTCCTTTATTTCCCTCTGTGCAGGATGTGTTCTTGTAATGTAGAGAAATTTTTCCTGAAGCTGTCTGAAAAGAAGACCGGGAATGATATGACATCCGGAAGAGACCAGGTCAAACAAAACGGCTATTCCCTCCCCATTATTTGTGACTAAAGATCTATTAAAGTGCATTCATGCTAAAACGGATTCATCTCTTTGATTTAGGCTATTGTAAAAATAAAACCTACCAAGAAATATCATTTCTTGAAAACGTTAAAATGTATCGACTTGCAGTTTAGTAGTTCAGACAAAGACATTTTAAAACCAGCAGACAAAGCCTTCATATGTTTTTACTTTAATAATAAGAGGGTGGAATTGAGCAACGTTTTATTTGGACCAAGTTTCCATATAACATTGATTGTATTTACTCTAAGACATATGTATTTACTTGAATTTCCTTCATTTGTTTTAAAAATGCTGTCAATTTAACATAGTCTACAACAGGGGTTAGCAACATTCTTGAAGCTAAGGCTACTTTTTGTTTCGTATGGGTGTGACGGGCTACCAGTTTGAACGCACATCTGAAATAACGTATCACGTTTTAACCAGGTTGTGTAATTTGTAGATGTAGAGTTAAAACTATTAGCCAACTATTAATACATCATGCAAGTTATAAATCAAATTTCTTAGAAAATCACAATGACCCATCATTGATGAGCTATTTTTAGAACCTGTCTGTGGGCTACTCAGGTGTTCTTAAGGGGTTAGCTGATGCCCGTGCGCGCCACGTTGGGAACGCCTGGTCTACAACATATAAAAGTTCGCTATTAGGTTTCAGTCCCAATGGGAAATGCATGCAATCAAGTAAGCATTTATTCATTTGTATTGAAAGTGAAGTGCGTGACAGTTTTTCGAGTCCTTCAATGATAGTCCGCAGAAGGTTCCAAGTCTAGCTGTCCTTCTCTCTGGTCATCTTGATCATTGTCTCGGGGGACCTGTAAAGGAAGATGAGCTTCTCGAAGAGTGTCTCCTCCAGCTCCATCTCTCCTGTCTCGCGAACCACAAAGATGTCCGTACACAGCTTGAGGACGCGGTCCACACATGGCAACTCCTCAAACATGATCGAACGTGAAATGCCGTTGAAGAACTCCCTCACAAACTTGCCGATGACCAGCACCACAGACATGTAGAGGCCTACAATCCTGCAGTGAGATGTGGCATTCATACCTTTGCATGTATTTCATCACATATACATTTGATTAAATTTCTATTCTTTACCCAGTGTTTCCCATAGATTTTTGTGAGACCCTGGTGGGTGGACAGCCTGGAGGTCCTTGGGTGTGCTCCCCCAGAACAAAATGTACATTTTAAATTCAGATGTATTGATCTGGAGCATTTTTAGTGCAAAGCCAATAAGATAAATGGACACATTTATATTTATAAATGCACTAGTTATGAAACTGACAGCCCAAGGTTCCTTCTGACCGACAAAGATACATAGACTACATACATTCCATGGCATTTGCGATCGTTTGTAATAAATCTAAAAGATATTTTGATTGACTTTGCATTTATACATATTTAAAAATACTATCTTATTTTTAACAATACAGGTTTATGAGACTGGTGGCTGGCCAAAATCTCGCCATGTATGGGAAACACTGCTTTAATACCAGGAATTTTTAACCAAGGTCAAAAGTTCGAAGCTTTTTCATTGACCTAACTTACCCATGTCCGGCCAAAAATCCCAGACTGGATGGGCTGACTTTGTCACTGAACACCACAATTTCAATGCTATCACATGTGTGGTCAGACCAGACAAGTGTCGGAATGCACTCCTGTACCATCCACCATTGGCTGGCTTCCTTCTTTGAAGTGCTGTTGTCTTTTCGGAGTCTGATTGACAAGGGTCTGTAGAAATCTAGCAGTTCCGGTCGGTCAGTATGGCCTTTGAGATACACAAACAGTTTCACTGTAAACAAAATTGTCCAATTTTGTAGCAAATGCATGGTTTAAGTGAGCAGTCACAAAAGAAAGTTGAGTGTTTTTAGTTGGAATGCAGTCAAGTCATTTTTATTTGTATAGCCCTAAATCATATAAAGTCTTAAAAGGCTGTTCAGACTAATAATCCATTAGAGCTACTTTTTGTTACTAATTAGCCCAAAGTGCTACCAGTTTGATGAACATTTATGAAATTAAAACTTTCGTTATTACTATTATGTTACTTTGTTATTGTCAGGTCATTTATTGGAAGCAGGGTTAAATATACTAAACAATTTGAAAAGGAGAAAAAAACACAATGACCAAGAAGTGGTGAGCTATTTTAGAACCAGTCTGTGGGTTACTGAGGTGTTCTTAGGGGGCTATTTGGTGCCCAAGGGTGCCATGTTGGAGATCCTTGCACTGGGGATTGTTGAGTCATGAAACTAAGTATCAGTATATGTGCTGACACCAGCGTTATTTTAAGGTATCAGAGCTTGCGACAATATCAGGTAATTCAGCTGCCATTAAGTAGCCATTTCCAAATCAGGAACTATAAATGAGATGAATATTATATTTCCTGTGAAATATTTGACCGCTAGATATCCCTACATTGTGTTGTGCAACTGAAAATAAGTGCTAAAAAGCCCGTGTAAGAACAAAAAGTATGGAGACTCAAAAGTGAACAATCCACAACATTTTTCTTCTCATTTTTTCCACCTACAAGTATTTTTTTTTAAATGCATTTTTATACTTTAGGAAATGTATTTTTGCCAATTTACATTAATATTGTTTTTACTAGTATTTTTACTAATATTGTAAAATAGGAAATTTATAATTATAATTTAACTCATATATTCTTTTATTCCTATTAAGAGTTATACATTTAAATAGTCATTAAGGTAGACTGGCAACCTTATTTTTAAAACACATTTTTATAACAAATATAATAAATGATACAAATTGGCTCTGTTACAATACCTCCAGAACTTTGATGAGATTAATCAAGATTATAAAAATGTAATCTGTGATAATCACTAATAATTATTTATGGATATGTCACACTATAAAATAAAATAAAGCACACCATGCAATATTTAACTGGGCACCAATCTATATTTAAAAAAAACATCAACTAACCTACATCCATCCTGGTTGCCATTTTGGACTCTGGTCCTTTAGGACCCCTTAGGAACTTGGGCAGCAGAGAGTGAATTATCCTACCAGGAGAGAGAACAGCTTAGTTAGACTATGGGGTGGTGTATTGGCCATAGTTCAGGATTTGCTCACACACTTGGACTTAAAACACTCATACATAATATTGGTTTTGATGAAGGTAGTTCAAACACACTCACTGACAGTACTCAAATGGTTTTACAAACACATCTAAAAAGCTTACATACTTACTTGTCCAACACTTGCATACAACCTGGTAAAAGTTTGTGGTCATTAAGAAAGGAAAGCTCACTAACCATATGAAACAGTTTCATAAACACAAGTCAAAAGCTTGCATACACAATGATAAAACATTTTGGCTCACAAACACAAGTAAACAATGTTCATCAACAGTACTGAAACGCTTTAGAACATACTAGTCAAACAGTTTGGTTTGGCAGTAGCTCAGGAGCGCTCGTCTTGGGATCAAGAGATCGCAGTTCGAATCCCGGCTCCTCCGTGTTACATGTCAAAGTGTCCTTGGGTAAGACATTGAACCCCTAATGCCCCCCAATAAGCAGGTTGGCGCCTTGCATGGCTGCACGACCGCTATTGGTGTGTGAGTGTGTGTGTGTGTGTGTGAATGGGTAAATGTGAAGCACATTGTAAAGCGCTTTGGGAAGTCTTCATTGACTTGAAAAGCGCTATATAAATGCAGATCATTTCATTTTATGAAACAAGCTCAATAATATTACTGAAATGGTCCCAGAATTACAAGTCAAAAGCTTACATGTATACTGGTCAAAGGTTTTCATTCCCACGGGGGACCACGGGTTAGGGCAGGAGTCAATGAAAAGGCCAGAATATTCAGTTTATTCCTTATTTTGTTTCATTGTAATAAAACTAGACAGAACTGCTCTCTTCAGTTCTTGATACTTAATTCTCATGGAACCCCGGATGTTGAATTGAGCGCACAGCAGGACATGGAGCATCCTATCGGGCACAATAGTGAGCGTGTTTGACCTGTCTTTTTAAACACAAACATGTCCCTCCTGTGCATGAGAGAAATTCAAGCGCAAGTGTGAGACTCAAACCTGAATCAACGCCCAGACGCCACACAATATTAA
The DNA here is from genome assembly GCF_059441175.1 of Urocampus carinirostris. NCBI lineage: Eukaryota > Metazoa > Chordata > Actinopteri > Syngnathiformes > Syngnathidae > Urocampus > Urocampus carinirostris. The sequence goes on from NC_142351.1 coordinate 49,298,988, forward strand.
ACCACTTCTAATTCTGGCAGTTGAAAAAGGGTGACTGATTTTGTTGCCCCAAACACTTGATTCGCATTAACTGTGACTCACACGTGTTGGCTGCTGTTGCCTTTTAGCATGTGGACTATTCCTTCCTGTAAGGCCTTGTCTTTAAACTTCACTATGTGCTCCCCTACCGTCTCCGCATTCATTGATATGGAGGCGTTTCTAAAAAACAAAAAGGGACACAATAATAAATAAGACACCTAAAACTGACAATTATAATTACGTATAGCAGAATCTTGAAATTGACTTAATCACAGCAGGCATATGTGGAAATTTGACATTTATAGCCATCATTGGCACATGTTAACTCCGACCATAAAACTATAGATATACGCAAGCAATCAGCCTGACCTGAGCAGCGTCCAGCGTAGCGTCATGTATAAATGAGGAGAGTTGCTGAGCTCGTCAATCATGGCTTGCCGACTGGCCGGGCTGATGCTCCAAAGCAGGCTGGCATCGCTCTTGATTTTTGCAATAATAATGTCTTCGGCCTCATAGTTCATTATAAACTGCATTGCAGACTTCAATGGAGACATACAGAAAATTCTCAGTCATGTATTCTGCACCTACACTTAATGCATCAACAAACAGTACAGTATAATAGACACTGTTGAATGAAGACTTTGATTGACAGCTTCGGTCAAAACTAGACAGTAATTTTAATACAGAGGATGTTTTGTTTGTGGCTGTTTATTTAGCAAGAAAATAGAATATATTTTTTTGTATATGGTACATTACACAAGTCATTTATATACGGTAAAAACAATAATGTTCCTAACACAGAGCCTTGAGGGACTCCACAGCTAATGCTCATAAGACTTGAATTTCTGTCGCCAATCTGTATTTATTGAGATCTATTGAAGAGATGTGATTTTACTCAGTGATAAGAGATTACTCATATTCCAAATTTAGGTCGTTTTAAGGTTGTATAGAGTATTGTGATTTACTGTGTCAAAAGCTTTCCTTAAATCTATGAAAATGCCATTCCATTTTTTTTGTTGATTATGTGAAAGTGAGTGTGAAAGTTTCTTCTAGTTTCGATCTATTCACTTCCTGTTAGCACTGTTTAACTCATCCTGTTTGCGGAAAAGATGAAAAGCTTTCTTGGTTAAAATTGCATGCAATGCAACAGAACCGATTTGATAGGAGGTAAAAATACGTTTTAAAACATTTGGGACAAAAACTTGTTTGTTTGTTTCTGAAAATAATTGACTGCACAGCAAAAAAAAAGATTGTTCTTCCAGTTGATAATTTTGCTTTCACTTATTATTATATTCTGGTTTTTGTTATGGTAATTAACTTCATAGTATTTCAAATGTATTATTTTTGTAGAATAAGAAAAATACTTCAAATAACAAAAATCTATTATAATATAAACTATTTTTTTTTTACAAAAAATAGGGCTATCAGTAAATCTTAAAATACCAAGTCATATTTTTCCTACTGTACAATTATTATTACCATTTCTTATTTTTCTAAGATATTATTAAAAAATATATTGATCTAAATCCATCAAAAAACATGTAGTTTAAAAAAAGAATCTTAGACCAAGAGATTCGTTTTTGTATTTTTGGTTTGGTCTCCTCGTGCATTCAATGTTTGGATTCTTCCTTGTGCTTTTAGCACTCGTTTTCAGTTTCACTACACAATTCAGCGACAGCTAGTGGTCAAATTAAACATGCTGTCCCTTAAGATATATTGTAAAATATCCTCAATCATATTTCTCTTTTTTTAAAATTTTAAACTTAGTATTCTGATTTTTTTTTTTTTTTTTTTAAACACTTTGGAGCTAGACTTTTTGCAAAGTCTCCAAAAAAGTTGTTCATGCAGATACTTCCTTTCCTGATCATCTCACAGGGTATGTTGCATAGACTTTGGTGAGTCGGTTGAAGGCTGCTTCCGAATATGCAACCAGGTTCTGCTCCTGGGCACTCATGGTGAACAGAGGCTGTAAACACAGGGATGATAAAACTTGTGATGTCGTAGACACAACAAAATCAATTATGAATGTCCTTGCACACTAATTGACTATACAAACATTTAACTACTATTGGAGCAATGTTGTCATTTTGACTCATTCTCAGAGGCCAAGAGAATTTTTTTGTTCTGTAGCTATACAGACATAGACATATAAAACAGTATTTTTCTAGCTTTTACCATTGTTTAGTAAAAACAGATAAACATTTAAAATTCCTTGAAAATACTAATTTCTGAGAAAACTTCAATAAATACGGCTTTTATGTAAAAGGATGCATTTCAAGGAGAACTCTTTTTGCATCTGTGTTACCGCCAATATCTAGGCAATGCTTCAAACATAAGGGCACTTTGCTTGCGAAATATCGTTTTATTGCAAAAACACTGAACTCATGCATGAACGATGCATGAACATTGCAAGCACTTTCCAGCGCCCAATGGTTCCGGTAATGTGATCACATGATTTCAGTCACCGTCGTGATCACATTCATGTGCATGTGCACTAAACGTCATTCCCTCTGACCTGACAATGACGATGTGACTTAGACATCTTTTTTTGAAAGGAAAAAGCTCTCTTGAAGCTCTGTTGTTCGTTTGTCTATGCCTTGCTAGTCTCGCTCTCATTCGCTGGAAAAAGGAAGTTTGGTGTGAGGACAAAGATCTGATCAAAGCCATTCCTACCAATTAGCGGTGATGTACCATACTGAAATCAATCCCAGAGGCTTGATACTTACAGATTAGCAACACCAAATTCCTTACAATAGTTTTCTTTAAAAAACAAACAAAAAAAAACATATATTTACATTTCGGCTCTCAGGGACAAAAATTCTTCCTGACCTCATATCCAGCAATGCTGAGTTGAATGGAGACATCAACAGGCTGGTTAGTGACGCCGGCTGCTGATTGGACAAGAGACATGAAGAGCAGCGGGAACCAGATGATGCTGATCAGAGCAAAAATGAGAAGTCCACCCATGCCATATTTCACCACCTTCTTCTTCTTCTGCCCTGGTGGATGAGGGAATTTCTGGAACGGTAATCAATCAAAAGGTGAGTCCAAAACAAAAGCAGTTTGTTAAAGCCCCAACGTTTAATATTTGACCGAGCGAGGGCCAGTGATAAATGGCAGAGCGTGGCTGCATGTAGGATGCTGGAAGAACATGGCGCCGATGTAAGAAGGGATTCCAAGGTGTAATGAATGTAAATGAAATACAAATTTCTTGACCTATGATTTTTTTTTATAAAAATTAACCTTGCTATTAAAGTTTGTATTTTTGCATGTTATTCAAATCAATATTGCTCTCTGGTAGGCGCGACAGGTCCCTCAAAACTAAGACAAACAGGCTCAGAGACAGCTTCTTCCCCAGGGCCATTACAATGTTCCTGAGACACACTTTTCTTGGTAATGAGTACTATAACAGGTTTTCAATAACATTTTGTAACTTTTTCGTCGTTACTACATGGTGCGTAACTGTGTTTTTCCGCTACTCATTAAATGTATGTCATGGATTACAATCTCCGTTAGCAACATCATTTCTAGGTCGGGCGTGTTTATATTCACATACAACACACAACTAAATACAGTAATAGTGGCGTCTCAAGCACAGAGTATGAGGACGCCGAATTTCTTGTCATGAAAATATTCTCCCTACCGTACATACTAGCAACCAAGCTGAATTTACAGCTATAAAATAAAATACTTCAATCAGGGATTCAGTTTATATGTTCATATTAGGTTGTGTGTCACCAATAACGAATGGTAGGCAGTGCGTGGGAAAGGTGGTGTGGCTCATACAGTAGATACCAACCAACCGAAATTCAATGGAGCAAATGTAGGCAGCAAAGAATTCACAGTAAACGTGTGCTTAATTTCTGTATTTTTATCTGAAAAATATTAAACTTTTACAATCCACTATGAAAAAAAAGAAAAAAGTGTGTCGGACAGTACCCAGAAATGGCGTTCTTCAGATGGTTTGAAGCTCAGAGACAACATGGATATGGATTGTCTTTGAGAGTAACATGCTACTTTTTGGTGTGAGTAATCTGTAGGGTAACTTAATTACTTTTTAAATGAAGCATTGAGTGACTGTAACAGCTGACTTTTTTCAGTTACCCGCCCAACACTGGATCTAAACTGTTCTGCATTTGCACACTAACTTATAATTATTTTTATTCTGTTGTGTTTCATTTTGTATTTTATTATGTTGTTCTTAAAACAGACGCTTTAAGAACACTGCTGAAAAAAATGCAAATAAATAAAACAATATTGTCCTGAATTGAGGAGAGACAGCATTATTTTGCCCCATGTTATTAGTATTGTTGTTGTTTTCTAAAAGTTATTTACCAAGAAGACCAAACCTTAGTCTTGTTTATTCTTGTTTTTCTTTCCAAGTTTATTTTATGGACTTAACAACAAAAACTTTTATGTTCAGACATTAACGACCCATTTTTAATAACCTGGCATTAAATGAGTTAAAAGTGATTACTGAATAAAACACTTTTTCGGAACAAATATCATTTTAGTATACTATGCCAGTAACTGAAAAGTGGTTGGTGGGCCCCAACTGGCCCTAAGGTTTTAATTCGGAGACCCCTGCTCCTTATTACTTAGTTGATATCAGTTTTTCTTTGATTCATTATCTATTATATATAAGTGGGGATTTTTTTAGACCACATTTTTTTCAGTCCAATACTAAAACTTAACCGTTGAGTCATAGATCCATATGCCAGATACCAATACCACGTTATATAAAACGACCTTGAAATCGTTGAAATAATGGCAATTTATTATACTTAACTTCTAGTTCCTGATTATTATAAGGCCCCATTTGATTTGTTTTTAGCATATTACATATTATTATATTATTATATTACATGGTATCAGTACTGAAATGCCGTATTTTACAGAATCTGTTCTCATTTCACCCACAATACCAAAAACTTGGATATTTTATTTTATCAATTAAAGTTTGACGTGACATATTTATTTCATATGTACTTTAAGTTATTTTCGTACTTCATAATGCTTTGAATAGACACATTGTATTTTACGTACTTTTTCTGATTCCCTCCAGCATTTGAGGATGAATATATTGGCGTAGATGTCTTCCACGCAGATCCAGCTGGACAAGGACAGAGTGGTATCTGTCCACACCCAGTCCATCACAGCCCTTAACTCTGTCAGGAAGGGGACCAGGCGGAACCTAAGAGAGGTAAGAGCAAAATAAAATACTATATATTGTATCATGTGTTTATTGTATTTCTTAAACCAGGGGTCAGGAACCTTTTGACTCAAAAAGCCACGAAAGCAAAATATTAAGATATATATAAAAAATAATTCAGGGCCACACCATATATGTTAAGACAAAATTCAACAAAACCACCGGGATCAAGAGATCACAGTTCGAATCCCGGCTCCTCCGTGTTACATGTTGAAGTGTCCTTGGGTAAGACACTGAACCCCTAATACCCCCAATAAGCAGGTTAGCGCCTTACATGGCTGCACGGCCGCTATTGGGAAATGTGAAGCACACTGTAAAGCGCTTTGGGAAGTCTTCACTTGAAAAGCGCTATATAAATGCAGATCATTTCATTTCATTTCAAACCCACTCTGCAGACAAAAGCTAATTTAATTTCACATTTTATTTCACTGTGACATTTGATGATTTCCCAAAAAATCTGAAATAATGATAATGCCAGATCCTTTGTCCCATATCCAAAAATGTACAAATTAAATTGTATCTCCCTCACGTAGTTACTTCAGATTGTTGAGGTTCATTGTGGCTGTCGTTCTTGTCGTAAATAATTGTTTCAAAGGAAGATGCGAACAGAGTTCTTTTGTAGTAATGTTACAAAACACTGTAATCTACAAACGTTCGACTTAATAGTCCTCAAGCGCATGGTTTTCCAATTGTCTTTTTTTAAAAACTTGCGCAAACTACGCTTGAAATGGTAGAAAGCAGAGTCGAGTAGCGCTCCTTCCAGCTAGTGCGAAAACACAATGTTGCACTTCTGGCCCAAATGCGCTAGAATCGTGAATTTTATCTTTAAGCCAGATGTACTCATGAAAAGAGCCATAACTGGTACAGAGGGTGCTGGGCAAGAGAGAAAAGAGAGTGCGCTATGTGTGCAGAGATTCGCCCACCCCTACCGTTCACCAAGATGAATTGCTCTCGGTGCTTGGCTGGCATTTTCGTGTGTTTACAGTTTGTTCCTTGCGTTTTCATTCTAAAGTGTCTTAACAGTGAACAATCATTGTTTAATGAGTTTCCTCCTCATTTCCATGGAAACGTACAACCAAAACGGGGTCCGAAGGTGTAACAGCGTGACCGTACACTGTAGTTCTGGACCGAACCAAGTATTTACTATGTTGATTCAGTTTCACATATACTAAATTTGTAGTGATTCAGAGAAGATTATTACAGGCCTCATTTTTTTCTCAGAACCAGAAGTCCTCATGAAAAGAGCCATACTTGTCTCAAGAGCCATACGTTCTTAAACGTTCCAGTAAATGAAAAAACAATCACTTGCGTACCCTTGGAAGAGGAAGAGATTGAGGTAGTTGAAGTTTTTGGTGAGGAAGTTTCCCAAAATGCGATTAGGGTAGCCACATTTAATCTGGTACGCAGACAGGCCAAAGTAAATACACTTTACAAAGTACCACAACTGGGCCACGGGGTTGCGGTTGAACCTCCTGTGTGCAGAACACAAGACAGAAAATAGGACATTAGAAGTTGTTCTTCATTCCAAACGATTTGAACAAAACACTTTTGACCTCTCAGTAACTCCGGGTAGGATAAAGAACATCCAGAAGTGGATGCCGAACACCAACACCACTTGGAATATACACTTCCCAAACAGAGATTTTTTCAGGTAGAGGGCTCGGTCCACGATCATTGTACCGAACTGGATGAGCAACATGACCAGGAAGGCTTCTGGGACTTGGTCCTCAGACAGGGACTCTGTGATATCAGCCGCTGCAGAGTATTTCTAAATGTATAGATGACCAAAAATAACATGCAGTTCAATATCACTCCAAACAACAACTATCTTGTCCACATTTTCCAAAGCGTTAAATCATATCTGATGGTGTACTAATAAAGAAAGCATATTCTAGGGGTCGCTAAACTATGGCCCGTAGGCCATATCATACCTGCCAACGGATTTCATGCGGCCCCGCAAGACAATGCTGAGAGAAGCATAAGAAAAAAAAATGACCCACATCTTAACAAACAATGACCCGCAGATTTAAATATGTCCACTGTATATCACCAGAGCCACGTGCCACTCCAAACCACCCTCTTTAGCCGTAAATGCTGACTACCATTTATTAAACAGAGAATATTTGTGGAACTGCCCAACCCAAAGTTATTTTATTTAAAATATACGTTTTGTGTAAGGAAATACAATTGCACTCACCTGGATTTCTTAGCCTGTGTGCCTTTGTGTACCCCCATAAAAAGTAAATTTTGCGCTCATTGCCAACATTCAAATAGCTGGCTGTATTTTTCTGTATATGCTTTTAAAAAATCTATTTCATTTATCACAACATTAAACTTCGTGCAATAAAACACTTCTGAAACAACCCTATTGCATTGATTTTTTCAATGTAAAAGATCAAATTTAGTGCCTAAAAAGATATGACGTTGCCGTTACTCCTAATTAGAGTTTTTATTTGTAGATATTTTGTGTGTTTCAAAACAAATTGGATGAAAGACTCCCTTTGTTAACAAACAGACAGTGAAAAACAAAATTTGCAGGTAAATGCAACTGAGAAAATATGGATTGCCTAATGTTATCGATGTTCCTTATGTACTGTTTTACTGGATTTACGACTTTCTTCTGGGAAATCACAAAAATGAAATACATCAAACTGCTATTTTTTTTTCTTCGGCCCCAGTGCAAATGTCTTAAACCAACGCAGCCTACACCTCATGGACTATTATAAGGTGAAAACACAAGAAATACACGTGATTCTCATGAAAAATGTGTCAAGTATTTACCCCAAAGGCCCAGTATCCGTATATGGTCACAATGAAGTTGACAACATCGATGAGAAACATGAGGGCGTAAACGTCACACACCGGACTGTAGTCTGGGTGGATGATGTCGTAAAAAAACTGCCTGATGGGTAAGTAGATGTGAAGGGCTCTGAAACGAACAAAGCATACAATCTAAAAATAATAACAGAAACCAACTCGATTGCTTTATCCACTGGGTGTCATGTGAGTGTGATTTGGGTATTTGGTCAAGGCTTTATTATTGTTAATATGGAACTTTGCAATAACTGACAAAAATAGTTAGAGGAAGCCCCTATATGAAGAGATACTTCATCTAATCAGTAATACATTTAAGGGAATTTTGATTTGTATTGATGGGAATTAGAATTGTGTTTACCGTCATTAAAACAATATAATGAACGTTGTTTACAACAACATGTGACACTCTAGGATAAATATGTAATTAAAACTGAATAGATAAAATAAGATGAAAAAAAGAATGTTTTGATATAAAGGCAAAACTATTTACGAGGTAGAGCTTGGAGACTGGCGTAAGTTTGCATTGTAGCAATAGTGCACTGATATTTAGCAGCAAAATAATTCAAAAATAAGTCAATAGATGAGATATGAATAGAATTTTTTTTCTACACAGGCAAGATACACACATAATAAAAAATAGGTTTACAAATGAATTCTAATTACAGTTGTATCTGTTATTAGAGCAGGGGTGTCCTATTAAAGACACGGGGGCCATTTAAGGACTGTAACCATTTTTCAGCTGCTTGCTTTATATTTTCAAAATAGCCTTTGTTCAAGACAATGAACAATGACAATGAATGTGTGAAATGTATGTAGACAAGACAGATTTTATACCTTGTAAAACTATATATTTTAAAATGCAAATGAAATTTCTTTTAAGTAAATTGGATAATTGTTGGAAAATAACAGAGACTAACCTACAGTAATAGTGATTTGCGTTATTGTTTAAAATAGACCAAAAAAAACAAACAGATGTAGGTGTGCTTGTAAATATTACTTTTAAATACAAATCAGTGGACACTGTTTTCTTTATCTTTGGTTTTTGGCCCTCGTAGAGAAAAGTTTGGATTTTTACCATCTCTGTATTGAGTATTAAGAGTTGTCATTTAGTTTAGTTAGTCGACAAAAGAGACTTTTAAGTGGTACAATATTTATTTTGGGAACCTTTTCTTATAGTAAGTTTTTTCTCATGCAACTTTCATACGAGCAGGCGAGGGGGTTTAGTATAAGCTTAGGCTTCACCTTTAATTTCTCAAGTTGGCCACAGGGCTAGCTTATTAGGAGTTGAGATTACAAAAAAGTGTAATACTAATGTTGTTATGCATATAAAAATGTTTTAATGACAAAAAAATTATCCTACTATTTTATTAGATCATATAATCGACTTAATATGAATTATTTCAATATCTATAAAAAATATATTTGCAGTAGATTTAATTATTTGCTTTTGTCAAAAAACAAGAGAATTGTGATAATATATTATACTAAAAAATAAAATTGATAAATATTCATTTTTTTTCTCAAACGCATGAAAACATGTAATAAAATTCTGACAAATTCCTTTTTTGTGACAATGGACAACAAAAACATTTCAGCATCAAACAGCTAAATCTTGTTTTTTGGGGATACTCACACTTCAATGACAGTGGTCTTAATCTGAAGCATCCGCTCTCTAATTTGCTGCCTGATTCTCTGTCTTTTGGTCAGAGGGGCTTTTTGCAGACACCGTCTTTTCTTCTTGCTTTCTCTCTTGGGCTTGCCTAGCATAGAAAGCGTGAAGAAATCATGACGTGAGAAAATCATTAAAAAATGTAAATCATAAGAGAACAGACCTCCACGGTCACCATTAAGGAATAATTCAGTTTATTCCTATTTCATTTCATTTCATTCAGCTTCATAATTATACATTTTACATCATTTACCATAGTAAAACAAGTAATTTAAGTTGATTAAAAAGATGTGGATGATTTTAAGTGTCATTGGAATCTGCAGTTGAATATAAAGTACATATATAGGTTCAAAGTGCAGTTGTGAAAGGTTCACAGATTAAAAGATGTGTGCAGAGACTATACCCCCAAATTCTTCCGAATTTTCTTTCTTCAGCTTCCGAAAAATGGATGTAGTGGACGACTGCAGAGGGAGGAACTTCAGGCGGCGTGTTTGTTTGGCCTTTTCAGCTCCAGTATTTTTTTTCTTGTCCACTTTCTTCTTCAGCTTCTTAAAGAAATCTGGCATCTCTACCTCCTTGTTGTCCCACAGCCCGTGGCACTGAACGGTTTATTTTGTAAGTATACAAACAACAAACAAGAGTGTGCAAAAAGACATTGTAGAATACAACACTAAGTTAATTTAACAATTATTGTTATCCTGGACAATATCAATGCATCTATTTTGAAAGAGCGGATCTCAGTTTACTGTTACTTGGATAGTAAAGCAAATAATGTTAAGAACCTTGAGAATGGAGCGGTGAAAGAAGAGAGCGAGCAGTTGAATGAGGTCAAAGAGGACGTAGCCATCCTTCTTCTCCACCCCAATGATGTTTGGCAGTGCGAAAGGACGTTCGGCATTGATGCCACGGTAAGCAGAAGTGGTCCACGGAAAGAACCCGAACTGGAAGAAATACTTCACCACCACGTTGAGCTAAAAGAAAGGATCAAGACCGAGTTGGTGTAAGGTTCGCCTGAATGTCAGCCCAGTTCTTTTCTCTTAAGTTAGAATACACAGATGAGGACCCTGTTATAGCATGACGTGGAATAATTCTGCCTTATCGAAGATCTATCTATCTAGTCATATATCGTCTTGGCCACCCACCCATACTTGGGGGACGACTAGTTCTCATCAATGTGCCTATGTATAAGTCTTAAATGGTTCTAACTGGACAATCTGTGCAAGAGTGATTTTAGATAGTAAGACGCAAACCAAAGACTGTTACAGCAAACTAGCGGGCAGGCTCAATTCTTCTATCTAACATCTGAGAAGCCTAATCTAACAGTGAAAGATATCACACAAAATGATATAAGTTGCATTTAAAGATATATATATATATATATATATATATATATATATATATATATATATATATGCCATAATTCAAAACACTCAGCTCAAACTGAAAATCACATCACTTTTTTTGCGATTTACACCATTCCGATTTTGCAACATCTCTTCAAGAGACATTCGTTTGTTTTTACCACGTTGAGATATGAGTTTATTTATGATTAAACCATTTTTTTAGATGTTTGATTGACTATCTTGATATATTTAATGTCAATATAACTTTACTTCTATATTTATGATTTCACACACTCAGTTGTGTCAATACTAATTCAGTTTCGATGAACGGTATACGATCCACTACTTAGTTTATTTAGACTGAACTTATTTTCTTTGGTTAAATGATGCAAAATTAGTTGTTCAGAATAACTCCCCAAATTGAATTATTTAGTTACAAACAACCCTGCCTATTTTGGTTTATTTTGTTATTTTAAATGGGTCACAAATGTGTCAATTGGATTAAAACAAAACAACATTTATAATGGTTCCTTTTTTTAATTAAAAATAAATCAAAGATAATAACAAATTGTTTTCCTTTTGTTTGTCAGAATTTTGGATAGTGTTTGCCCCCACCCTCTCAGAGAAAATTGGACTGTATAGAGTCACCACCTACAATAAAGCCATTCTTGAAAGGCAAATAAAAATGTTTTGTTCCAAACAACACCACCAAAGAAAACAGGGTTTTTGTTCCAAACAATCCACACGATTGTACCTTTGCCTACAAAACAACACAGAAAATTGTATAACAGTGACCGTAGTAGTGGATTAATCCATTTCCCACCTGATTTAAGTTATTTTTCTACCAAAGTGTATTTAAAGTTGAGATTTCTGTGACTAAACAGGACAGCTAGAAGAGCCTCTGATAGAAAATAAAATGGTGCTGTCATAGAATGGGGCGATCATTAAAAAAGCCACATTCAGGGCTTTATTTGACAATTTCACAATTATTTGACATAAAAGGGCACGCGCCAAGCCAGCATCTACAGAGAAAGATAAACTAAGCACAATTACGGACGCGTGTCAAGCGTGGATAATTTTGTTTTAAAGAAGGCAGAGAGAGAAGTCCGGGCCGATGTGAATCTGAAGTAATGATTGACATTTTTATCTCGACCCGAAGTTTTGTTCGGGCTCAGGTCAGGTTAGAGCTTAAAATCTTATCTTTAGCGTCTTTCTATGATAAATATAAACTCTTGACAGAGAGTTTCCAATTTCATGTAAACATTACCATTAAAATTACATTTATTAAAAAAACTGAACGGGACATTTAAACCCTTAAATCAATCATTCAAATCATTCGCACTTAAATTAGTGTTACGGTGCTATTTTTGTCACTTTCCATTTTGTAAGTATTTCCCTTTTGTGAAAATTGGTAAAATCTCTGTTTTTTTAACAAATGCACAGTTGACAAACACTACAATAGATTCTTATGCTTTTGAATTATTAGCCCAGCACCCTGTCTTTTTTCTATCACGTGACCTCTGAGTTAAAAAGAGTCTGATTCCTATAGTATATTTAATTGAATTTGATTTGAGTCCTTTTTTCCACTTTCCACTGTTGAGAGGTGGATTGTGTGCAAAGATCGATTGCCAGGTGTTATATTAGCTGAATACTTTGTTTGCAATTGCCCACCATTTTTTCTGAGTTGTTTCTGTATGGTAATGTTATAAAAATAAGGGTGAGAAGTCAGCACCTCAGTGTAAATGATGGCAGTCATCCAGAAGCGTTTAGTTGGTCGGGGCACGGATAACATGGCCCACATGAAGATGAGGATGGGCAAGATGAGTGAGAGGAACGACGCCGACACAATGTGATTGAGGATGATGACAAAATAGCACAGCATTTCCGACTTGGACACCATAGTGTTGTAAAGGGCAAAGATGAGCTTCAGCGGCCTCGGAAGGGTCAGGAAAAACTTGTCAGATTCAGAGATCTCATCGTTGTCAAACATTCTATGGAGAGAGGAGAGACGAGGGAAGAAATGACAACTTTTAATTTGAGCTGTTTGTTTCCAATTCGCCAGTATTGAGTTGACTAACTTGTTGAGCAGCAACTCGCTGGCAGTGAGGTTTCTTGTTTCCTGACTTAGGGGTCTCAGAGAATCTGGGTCACCAACACTTGTTTCTTTGAAATCCTCCCTGTAGCCAAGGGAGGTGCATTCTGGATCCTCAATTTGTTGGCATTCATCTTCTAACTCCTTCCCCTCCATTTGGTCATCTTGGGGTTCTTCCATTTCATCAGACTCCACATTTTCACTCCACTTTTCATTTTCATCTTCATCCACATTCTCTTCCTTTTTAACGGTGTTTGCTTCAGATCTGCTTAAAGAAAAAATGTTTAACAGAAGTTTCAGAAATCACTTTTTTGGGGTGGTGGTGTAAGGATTACACTAATGGAGTTGACGCTTTCAAGTTGTACATAAAAGGCAAAAGCTTTAATCTTTCAAACCTGTGGCTTATGCATCGATGCGGCCAATTTATGCATTTTTACCCGCCAGGGGAGCCCGAGCAGTAAAGGTAAGAGTGAGACATGTGGAATATATAGGTCGCAGAAGACCCTCGTTTAAAGAATCTTCGCACTTTTTGCACAAATAAAACTAGCATGAACAAATCCTCATCATAGACACGGTGTCAATCAAAAGGGGAGCGCTAACTACCATTTTGAGAATAGTTTGAGTCTGTTTATTTGTAAATGGAAATAACGTCATGAAATGAATGGATTACAAAAAACAACATCCAACGAAGCAGAAATGTAAAAGGGGATTCGTATTTATCCGTCAGCATTACCTTGTGTTTTGGAGTAAATACTTTACATGCTTGGGTTCTTTGGACTGTCCTTGATGTAACAAAGCCATTTTCGCGGACATTCAAGTTCAAGACGGCCAGTAGACATACTGATTACGTAGTCAACTCTGCTTTAAAGTTTTCTTGGATCTGGTTTCGGAATGATCGTGATGTTTCTCTGACGAACATATTTTAAAATGGTCTTGAATCCCAAGAGTTTAACCTTCCCAATGATGTGTGGTATCATATATTTCAGTGACTGGTGACATCGTACAGACATGTATTTGCCTATCAAAAGTCCAGCAGCCGGGGGGCAGGCCGTAGGAATCTGAAGGGGTTAACGTACCGTATACTATTAAAACTTGTTCTGTGTATCGTCTTTCTTTGTAAATATCTCATGTTTCAATGTGGTCACATGCAGTTTATAGATAGGTGTGGCTTATGAATATATTAGATGTTTTTTCCTTTAAAAATGTACTGAGTGCGGCTGATAATAAGGTGCGCCTTATTGTCCGAATTTTACAGTATATCATTTCTGTATGTTTGATTGTACATTTAAAGTTAAAGCTTCATAACTTCTCCGTAACACTAAAGTTAATGCACAATTTAAACATTGAAGCCTAATGTTTGCTGACACTGGAGAGTCTACGAAACTGCTAACTCCATCACAAAATAAGAGTGGGAAACTACACAATATTTGAGCTTGAAGAATCTTTATCCAATGTTAAATAGTCTTATCAAAAAGATAAATGGGTCAAAGAATATATCGTAATACCCAATTTATTGTCTCTGCAATATAAGTCCAACAAAAATATGCATTGTTTATTTCATCATTGTCATGATTTCCGATTCAGAGCACCTGCGACTGCTTAATTGGCGCCAACTAAGCAGTAGCAGGTGCTCTGAATCAGGAATCATGACAATCATGAAAACAACATATTCATATTTACATTTATAATGGTGTAACATAATTGTATATAATTGGAAAATCGATTTCTCAATTCTATATTCGTGAGTGTAGAGAAACGGACAGCAAGCCTGGAATCTAAGCGCAGAAACTGCCAACATCCCCCTTTGGAAAATGACTTTTATAATTCGTACAAAAGAAGAAAAGAACAGCCTGGACTCCAAAAAGAAAACAACCAGATAAACAACAGGGTTGTGGGTTTTCATTGTTATATGCAACAAAGTTAAAAATCACTCAATTGTTATGATTTAATCAAAAGCTTGATGTTTATTATTGTACTGGTATGTTACACCTATTGTACTGTTATTTCTGATTACCTAATGATTATTTTCAGTGTAAAACATGAGTATGGGTTTAGGCGTAACTATTGAAATTCGGCCCTGATTAGACAAAGTCAACTATTAACTTCCTATAATTTGCAAAGATGGGATCCCACACTCCAGCGGGAACAGGGGACCCATCCAGAGATATGTACGGGCTGGTGTACGACACAGTCCCAATTTCCAAGGAGAACATTCTTTTCCCTTTAGGTGATGCCGCCATCGTTTTGGTTAGACTCAAGAAAAGTCAAGGCCTGAAACCAGATAACGAGGTCCTTTGTGGTTGGTGGCTTTCATTTACCCATGAGAAATCACTCCTCAGCACTCTTTTTAGATTTTGGACAGAAGCCACCACGTTTTCGATGGGTCTACCCTGCCAATTTGTTTTTTTCGTACAATTCCAATTTTGGGAGGAATTTCTTTTCAAGTAGTACTTCAATATTCATGTACAGTAATCCCTCGGTTATCGCGGTTAATGGGGACCAAAACCACCCACGAAAAGTGAAAATCTGCTAAGTAGCAACGTCCCTTCAAAAATGCTTAAAAATAAAAAAATAAATAAAAAATTGTGCTTGTTTTTTTTTTAATTTCAATTATTTTATTTTATTATTATTATTTTTAGACCCGGTTAATGGGGACCAAAACCACCCGCGAAAAGTGAAAATCTGCAAAGAAGCGACGCACCTTCAAAAATGCTTAAAAAAAAAAAATATATATATATATATATATATATATATATTTTTTTTTTTTCTTTTTTTTTTTATTATTTTATTTTATTATTAGTATGTTTTAGACCCGCGAAGCTCTGAACCCGCGAATGTGGAACCGCGAAGTAGTGAGGTCCCTCTGTATTCATCCAAGTGGCTAATAGAACAGAGTACAAGATTTCCAGTTCAAAAAAACGTTGATGGCTGTGTGGTAGAGAGAGTATTCAAGCCCTCTCCCCATTCGACCATTTCAGATTTCCGAACCTAGTCTTAGAATGAGATACACATATAAAAGTCAACCCCACCACTTTGCTACTTCACCTTGGTGAGAGCTCATCTGCTTCATAAGAGGTCCAGTCAACATTGGAGGCTTTGAGGAGTCTCTTTCTGAGATGACTAGTACCTGCTGCGACTGGTGGGTCATCCAGTTCCTCCTGGGTTGGCTGCCGGGACCCCAGCATGGTCTCCTCTGTCATACAGCTGTCAAGGAGAAATTTAAGCCAGATAACAGCATTATATCACAGGAGCAGTCCAGAATGTGGGACAACTAGATTTTCAAAAACATCTAATGTAACTGAGAATTTTTAACAAAGGTTAGTTAGTAATATCTTCCAGTTTTAACCAACTTAAAAAAAATGCTCCATAGACAGTTTCAATACTTCGGTTCGATTTCCGGCTCCTCCGTGTTATATGTCGAAGTGTCCTTGTCCAAGACACTGAATCGCTAATGCCCCCAATAAGCCGGTAGGTGCCTTGCATGGCTGACTACCTATTAGTGTGTGTGAGTGTGTGTGAATGGGTAAGTGTGAAGCACATTGTAAAGCTCCTTGGGAGGTCTTCATTGACTTGAAAAGCGCTATATAAATACTATTATTTCAATTTAAATACAGTATGGGACAAAAGTGAGTACAAACATTTCTGCAAATGTCATCATAATGTTTAATTGAACAACACCGAAGAAACATCAACTTCAAGAAAATGAAAAGTAGTCTTTATAAAACTTATATAGCAGTGTAAAATAAGTTTTCCCCTCAAAAAACTTAAAATGTAGCGAATTGTAGTTAAAACCCCTGGTAACTGAATTTCAATATTTTGTGTAGCCACCATGATTTTACAGAACCACTTATATCCTCCTGGTCATGGATTTCACCAGAGCCACACAAGTTGCCACTGGAATGCTCTTTCACTCCTTCATGCCAACATGACTGAATATTCCCATATTCAAGAACTTTTGCTTCTCTACCTTCCGCTTGAGGGTGCCCCAAAGATGTTCTATTGGATTGTGATCTGGAGACATGCTTGGCCAGTCCATCCCCATTATCCTTAGCCCCTTTAGAAAAGCCTTGGTCGAATTACGTCTATTTGGGGTCATTTTCAGGCTTGAGCTTTGCCCTGCGACCAAGTTTCTGGTGGGAGAGGATCAATCCTTGCTCCACTATTCACAGTTCATGTTTTCCTCAGTGAAATGCAACTCCCCAACTCCAATTACACTCATGCAGCTCCAAACTGTGACATTCCGAAAATGCTTGACTGTTGGCACGACACGACATGTTTGTTCTCCTCACCTTGTTGTCACAACACATCTTTCACAACATCTGAGCCAAATAAATTCATCTTTGTCTCATCAGAGGATAGCTTTACAGTAATCCATGGCCTTTCTTACATACTTTTAATCATTGTGTCAAAGCAATGTTTCTTCAGTGATGTTCTATTAAACATTATAATAAAATCTCTGAAGAAATGTGAGCGGTGTACTCACTTTTGTGACACACTGTAGGAGGCTGGTCTGAGTGTAAGGCACGGCCTCCTCTGAATGCACATCACTATATGTCACTGTACTGAGTTTAGAGTTATTCTTATGTAGAGCTACCTTGATACACTGCTAGCCCAGGACATTTTGGAGGCCTGGTTCTTGAGTTTGGCGTAGGCATGGCGTGAGGTGGGCACAGTAGCTGGCGGTGGTGAAGAAGGTAGGACGTTTTGCAGCTCTCCTGGAGAGGAGAGCGTGTTCTGCCTTGACAACCAGCTTTGGTAATATTGCTTCACGCTTTGCTGGCTCACTTCTTTGCCCTGCAGAGAGAGTGAAAAAAAAGAGCATAGTACAGGTAACATTTGAGATCCTCTCACCTTCTTCTGTTGTTGGCTAAGCAATGCCCGTTCAAAGAGCAACACTTTGGAGATGTCCAGACTTTCTTTGCAGAACGAATTTAGACCCTGAGTCAGGTCATCGAGAAGTGACTGCAGGAAGGCTATGCCAAATTTCAAAGTACTGATGACCCGCTGTAAAATATTTTCTGAAATTTAAAAAAAAAAGGTTTACGAAACACTTAAAACATAATATAGTTAAATAGAAGGAGCTCATTCATGTTTTGTTACCTTTCTCCTCTTCACTGTCCTCTTTTGCTGTGCTTTCGTCAAGTTCATCCTCACTTGAGTCAACTCGATCAATACCTATAAGAAAATATTTTCTACATTTCATACTCTATTAGTTTGGGGAAATTATTGGGGAAAATGTCAGGACTCAGCTCCTCCCCATTTCAACAAATGCCTGAAAGACCTGTGACTGCAAAGAACGGAGTAGACAAATCACACAACGACCACTAAAGGTGGGAAGATCTATACAAATATTGATATTATTGATACTGGACAAGTACTTGGATCGGATAGATAATATCTTCCTGGGATATTTTCTTCCCATTTAACTATCACTTTAATAATGTTAGTGGGTCGTAATATTATAAATACATTATAATTTTCAAATTGAATCCAATTATGTTTGCACCTTTTATGCACCACTGGTTTTACTTTCAAAATATTGTGTAATGTAAGGTATTTTAGCTGTTGTTAACATTGTTATTCAGTGTTTGTATTTGGGTTTGATTCTCTTGACTTTTATTCTGAATCAGTTTTGTAGTTTAATTACTTTATATATTACAGTGTTAAAGGTTTTTACATGGCATTGTTTTTCTTTGCACTTTCTGACTTTTTTTTTTAAATATTGTGCAATGAAACATATTGTGTTTGTCAGGTTAACATTTTTATATTTGTATTTTGGTTACATTACTGCTTTTTTGGAAAAATTCTCTTGACCGTTGTTTAAATATAAATCTCATCTCATCTCATCTCATTAGCTACACCGCTTATCCTCAGTAGGTTCGCGGGGGTGCTGGAGCCCATCCCAGCAATCATCGGGCAGTGGGCAGGGGACACCCTGAACTGGTTGCCAGCCAATCGCAGGGCACACGGGGACAGACAACTCACTCGCTCATTCAGGGACAATTTGGACCGGCCAATTCACCTGAAATGCATGTTTTTGGAATGTGGGAGGAAACCGGAGTGCCCGGAGGAAACCCACGCAAGCACGGGGAGAACATCCAAACTCTGCACAGGAAGTCTGGAGCTAGATTTGAACCCACGCAGGAGGTTCCCAAGACATGAACTGTGCCGCACATGCGCTAACCACTGCTCTGCCGTGCTGCTCTCTCTCTCTCTCTCTCTCTCTCTCTCTCTCTCTCTCTCTCTCTCTCTCTCTCTCTCTCTCTCTCTCTCTCTCTCTCTCTCTCTCTCTCTCTCTCTCTCTCTCTCTCTCTCTCTCTCTCTATATATATATATATATATATATATATATATTTTTTTTTTTTTTTTTTTCTTTTTTTTTTTTTAATTTATTTTTTTGTACTGTCAAAGTTCACACTGCAGTTATTTAATAAAAGATAAAACATTTTGATGACTAAAGTCTGAGTGCTTTGTTTATCATATTTACAAATTAACCCACAGAGATCAATTATTCAAAGATCATGACATTCCCAAGCAAAAAGTATCAGTATCGGATCCGTCATGATTACTGATTCGGGGCACCTGCGGCTGCCCCGGTGGCGCCAACAGCCCTGGGCGCTGATTGGTTCCTTGCCACTTTTTAAACCCCCCGGCTCCCTGTTACCGGCGTCCGATTGTTGCGAACCTTCAGCTCCCGCTAAGGCAAGCCTTCCGAACCTGACTCCCTGTTTTTTGACTCCCGTACGTTTCCCGGCTTTGACCTGTTTCCTTTTGATCACGTCTCTGCTCCTGCGCCCCGGTAACCCGACCTGCTTTTCCCTCTTTGACACCGCTATCGCTCACCAGAGAAGTGCCACTTCCGCGTCCCGAGCGACCTGCTCCCCACAATCAACGATCACTGGATCGTGGGTGCCAGCTTAGGTCTCTTTTCAAATAAAATTAAGAAACTAAAGCAATTAGGTTCCCGTCTCCGTTCATGGTTCCTGACAGGATCGTATTTGACCAATACTACTCTGTATTTGCTTGGATATGATCAATACCAAAATTTGCCCACCCCTAATGAACACACCTCTTACTGGAAATGTATTTTTTCTACAAAAACACAGCTCTGGGTAGAATGACATTATTTATGTTTTTTTTTTCTTGTACTAGCATTTGATGAAGTTTCTGGGTTGGGTGGTGGTGGTGTCTATTCTTTGGGAGATTCACTGTAAGAAAAAATATAATCCACTCAACAAATCTTTACAGGTTTTGAGTGATGTCAAATTACGTAGTTACCTTTTTTAAATTTTGACCAAACTCGAATGATTTCCCGAAAAATAATTAGTTGTCCAAACATCAGTTAACTACACAGCATCATCTCCAGACAGAAGAGCAGCTTCAGTGACAGACTGCTGTTGCTGTCTTGTTCCGCAGATAGACTGAGGAGATTATTTCTCCCTCAAGCCATGAGGCTCTTTAACTCCACCCCGAGGAGTAAAAGCCCAAATTAAACCCTAACCTCATTTGCATACGTTGCTTTATTTTTAGCACAGTGTCTATTTTGGGGGGACATTATTTAAATGCTTTTTATTCTACATGTTATATTGGGTATTTTTGTATATTATATCTATTTTATTGTATTTTTTAACATGAGGATACAGCTGGAAATGTGAATTCCCGAAGGAAACTAATAAAGTATCTATTTATCTTGGATTTTAAATTAAATTGTGTTTGTATAAGATGAACTAGGAAGCAATATTCAATATTTAATTACCTCTGTTGGGATGCCGCCTCTTTGTGATACCCTACCCAAGTGAAATTGACGTTACAAATACTCATGGCTAAACTAATCATTGCTTACCTGAATTCTGAAGCAGAGCTATGAGCTAAGGCCTGTACAACTAATATATTTTTAGTGGAGAGCAAAGAGCAAAATTGCTGCCTCAATATTGAAAAAAAAAACCCAAAAAACAGGCGAATATTGCTTCTTAACACATTATTTTAAATATGTTGATGCGCAATAACTCATTCAGTGCCATAATGTAGAAATAGGTTTTGGAAAGCAATGTCCCTGTGTGTTGAAACATAAAAATGTATTTGTTTTTGTTTTATTTTAAAAAACATTTTTAGGCTTTGGCACTGCTGATCAGTGAGTATCAAGACTCTGGGAATGATTTACGTATGATAAATCACAACTACATGGCAGGAAAGGTGTTAATAAGATATTTGTCCACCCATCAAGGAGCCCCCACCTATTTGTGTTGGTTTGCTTCCTCTATCTAGCTATTGAGAAATGTGTGGACGTCCCCTGAGTGACTGAAATCGAGTGATCACGTCACGGGAGACGTCGGGCGCTGAAAAGTTATCGCAAATTTCATGCATTATCCTAGCATCACTATTGAGAAATGTGTGGACGTCCCCTGAGTGACCGAAATCGAGTGATCACGTCACGGGAGACGTCGGGCGCTGAAAAGTTATCGCAAATTTCATGCATTATCCTAGCATCAGTTCAGTGTTCTTGCAATAAAGTGGAAAGCATGGTTAAAAGATTGGAAGAATCACTATTACAAAAAAAGAAGCACTGAAATCCATCCTTTCACAAAAAGCCGTTTCTCTCAGAAGTTTTCTTGGAAACGAGTATTTACAAGAAACTTGTTCAACTGTTTTTAGTGGTAAAAGCTAGAAACATAATTTTTCTAATGCAAATGAGGGTTCAAGTGTTCTTTTGATATGTTCTATACTTATATAGTTACAGAACTAATTATTCTGGAGGCCTTCAGACCCTCATGAGTCAAATGGCAAAAAATAGCACTCTCCATTTGAGAGAATCGTCTGGCATTAAATGAGTTAAAAAGGGTTTAGATTAGTTGCAGCACATACAACCCAAAATAGTTGGTAATCCCTTTGGTTGACTTTCGCTTTCAAGTATCCAGTTAAGTGTTAGTGCTGCTTTTGACACAGTGCACCACAATATCCTACTAGAACGGTTGGAAAAATGGATTGGTCTCTCAGGAACCGTCCTCTCGTGGTTCAGATCCTACCTCTCAGATAGGACGCACTGTGTTAAATATGGTGAAATGACATCTGAGCCCTTTAATGTTACCTGCGGTGTTCCGCAGGGTTCAGTGCTTGGCCCCCTTCTTTTCAACATTTACATGCTTCCATTAGGTGACATTATTCGCAAGTACAATATCAGCTTCCACTGCTACGCAGACGACACTCAACTCTATCTTCCGTTGGAGGAATCTTCCACACTAAACTGTGGAAATTTGGAGGCCTGCCTCACTGAGATAAAAGAGTGGATGTCACTCAATTACTTGCGTCTAAACTCTGAAAAGACCGAAATGTTAGTCATTGGTCCATCTAAATGCTGTGACTTATTCTCAAAAAGTGCTGTGAACATTGACAAATGTCACATCACACAGAGTGACTCAGTTAAAAATTTAGGTGTCATATTTGACCCTGATCTAACCTTTGAGATGCATGTAAAGAAAATTACTAGAACCGCTTTCTTCCATCTTCGTAACATTGCCAAAATCCGTTCAATACTGTCTCAGTCTGATGCGGAAACTATAATTCATGCATTTGTTACCTCCCGTCTCGATTACTGTAATGCACTACTCTCCGGTCTCCCGAAGTCCAGAATCAAGTCTGTTCAGCTAGTACAAAATGCCGCAGCGAGGCTTTTAACTAGGACAAAAAAGTACGATCACATAACACCGATTTTGGCTAACTTGCACTGGCTCCCAGTTAGCCAAAGATGTGACTTCAAGGTTCTCTTAGTATTGTACAAAATCATACATGGACTTGCTCCCTCTTATCTTTCAGATCTGATCTGCCCCTATGTCCCGGTCCGAAGCCTACGATCTGAGAGTGCCGGTCTTCTGGTGATCCCGAGAGCAAAGAAGTGTTCTGCTGGTTCGAGAGCGTTCTCCATCCGGGCACTGGTGGTGTGGAATGCTCTTCCCCCTGAGATCCGATCTGCAACCTCAGTGGAAATGTTTAAATCTAAACTTAAAACTCACTTCTACTCCATTGCATATGAATAATAACCTACTCTTCTTGTCGGCTGAAAAATAGTCTGTGTAACATAGTGTACTAATCTGTGAAGCCCTTAGAGACTTATTGTGATTAAGGGCTATACAAATAAAAATGACTTGACTTGACTTGACTTGACTTAAGTAAAGTCGCCCAAATCCTTACTCTGCTGTGCCTGAAGCTCCTTCTTTGCTCGTTTCTTCTCTTCCTTCTTCAACCGCCTCTTTTCTCTGCTCAGGTCCTTTAAAGCTGTTTTGGAGCTGGTGACCCATGCATTATAAGCCAACTAGGGATAAGATGTGCATACAATGTGTAACTTTTGAGGAATGTTTAAATTTAAATTCTGTTGCTGATGTGCTTGACTAACCTGAAAAGCAGATTTCTTTTTGGGAGGTTCCTCCTCTTTTTTCTCCTGATCCTCCTCTTCTTCTTCATCACTGTCACTCTCAAAAAGGTGGTAGCCACAGTTGTTTTCAACTGTGTGGAATAAAGCTGTGTCTCACTGATAATGTCTTGTGTAGCATCCCTTTCTTATTTCAAAAGACCTGCACTTGGGTAAAAAATGGGACGATTTAAATATTTGGGTCATATACAATATCTGTGCATTATTTTCCCTCATGTAGGCTTTAGATCAGGGGATGGTGTCATAATAGTCTGTGGTATGCAATAATCTATGGTCTGTGCAGCCCTTTGAGACTCTTTGTGATTAAGGTCTATACAAATAAACATGACTTGAATTGACTTGACTTGGGCCATTTTACACAACAACAACCTAATATTCTAAACAAAATGACCCAATTTGAGAAGGTGTGATTTTCAGGGTTGGCGGGCTTGCTTTAAAAATATAATCTGATAGTTACTAGTTACCTGTTGAAAATGTAATTCGTTTTTTAACGTGATTATTATAATATTGAAATGATGTAACGGGATTACTTTCAATTACTTTTAACATACTCTAATACCAAATAAGAAAATAAAAGACAAAAACGATTTCCATCAAATTACTAAATCGTGTTTAACACAAATGAACAATGTAACCTTAAAAATAATTGGGTAAGGTAGTTGCTTGTAGTTCTACAAAAAAGTCCTTAAACCTTGTAGTAGAGTTTATAAAGCAAATATAAAATGTTCTTTTTTACATGGCAGGCAGGATATGTTCTATTTTAGTTTACATTAAGAGAACATTAAGAACCCAACATTGTTTGAACACATTAATCGTTCATTTTAAAAAATTTCAACAAACTTTTTAGTATTTTGAAGTGGGGATGCCAAACCTTTTAAAAGTATTCAGATTGATGAGGCTAAGTTCATTATTCTCACAACATAACAATATAGTGATCAAACAATGGATTTTGAACAACAATTATCAGGAAACTAGAAAAGGAAGATAAACAAATTCAATACATTTCCTTAAATTCATCTCTTAGCGAGAAACTGAGCTTCCTAGCTGCCTCGCACACTCCGTGTGTAAACCTAATCTCTCTAGTGTCAGTGATTGAAATATGAAACATCTTGTGTTTTGGCGCATTATGTATATGTAAATATAGTTATGAATAAAGTTGTAATCCTGCAAAGTAATCCTTATTTTGACTAAATGTAACTAACGGAATACAATTAAATTTTTTTGTATCCTGATCAAATAACGTCTTATATTCTTTTTTTGTATTATTCCTTCACACAAAAATACTTTTAAAAATTACACAATTTTTGCGAAAGTCATTTCTTCATAACAACACAGGACATTGGGTTAAATCAACGCAGGTATTGCGTTGGTCTGTTTTTGACTCGAACTTTGGTTATTTTTAATCAAGCTGTTTTTAGAGTGTGGTGACAGGACTAAATCTACCCACAGTGTCCTCATATTCAATTTTAAAGTTTCAATTATCAGTTTGGTGGTGTGTTTCCATCATGTACCTCCAGGCCGTGAGACCCAAGGCTTCCACCACTTTCCTGCATCGCGCTTTGCTTTCTCTTCTTCATCTGGAGTTGGGAGAAAATAATAGTAAGTGTTGTTTATATTTGGTGATGTCATATAGGAAGGATATTTAAGCTGCTCTGTGAATCCCAAAATGCAAATATTCATTGGGAAGAATATGAAACAAATCTCTGTCTTGAAACTTTACGATTGTTTAGCAGGTACCTCGTTTCTCCAAAGTCTGATCAACTGGAAGCCCTGCTTTGTCAGCTGGTGTTGGACGATTCCTTTGTTTGGATTTAATCTTTTCCATCCTTTAAGAAGATGCAGAACATTTGCAACAGGGTTACATAGAAAAAGTATTGGGACACAACACAACCCCAAGAAGAGTATGTTAGTTTATTGTACTTAGTTATTAGTTATTTCTATTCAATTTTTAAATTGTCATAATGACAAACAGGATTGACAAATCTAATGTTTAAGTTCCTCCTTGCACCAATCAATAAATTCATTAACTCGGGACATACTCCAATAAATAAGAAAATTATAATTGCAGTGTGTGTCTCACTGTTTCTTCAAAGTCTCGACTGATTTCTTCTCCAGTTCCAGGCGAGCTGCAACTTGCTTTTTAACTTTGGCCTCAAACAGTTCAGCACCCCTGAAACATTTTTAAAAAATGAGAAAGTTAATTTTAGTACTTGCAAGAAACTCTAATAATTACAAAAAAAGAATAATCCATACAATCCATCTAAATCATACTAAGAGTCTTCACAACAGACAACAACCATCTAGATGGAGGGGGGGGGGTTATCGATTAATACATTCATATAGATAATGGCAAAATTGACTGTACAGACCTGGAGGCTAATATCTTAGCAGACTTGAGGTCAGCAACCACGTAGAGGAAATAGTAACTGAGAAAGACCCTCCTCTGTGCTAGAAGAACGGTGAATGAGATTGCATCCCACACAATGCCAGCCTCACCCTCTGGCAGCTCACACTCTTCATCCGGCTCAGCTGGGGAAAAAATACATATAAAATACGTTTTTGCATTACTTTATAAAGTAAGGAAAGTAATGGTGGTGTTTCCTTATTGCCTTTTTATGGGTTTTATTATGAGATGAAGTAAAATGTGGGGTGTGCCATTTGAGGTGTATTTAAAAGGTTGAAACTACACACTTTTCTCGATTAAGCAAGGGTAATGCCTAAATGAGTTTTGTAGAGTAAATTGCTTTAAATTACTGTATATTTATTTAATTCAGAATCTAACGCGGTGGTTACAGATTCGGCCAGCAGGTAGTACTAACAGTTTTCCATCTGAAATAATTCGACATAGCCTCATATTGTCCCTAGCATTTCTCAAGAAGGAAGCAATACTCTAAGCATATTTTAAGCTTTAATCTATCGATTTTTTCAGCTCATGGATAAGGACAATGATTGACTAGACATATTTTTTGTTTTACCTCACGGGAACCTGAAGGTGTCTTGCTCTTCTGAAGAAACAAAGCCCAGTCTTTGCTCTCCCAAACCCCAAAACCCCTCTGACAAAACAAATGACGACCTTCAGAGAGTTAGACCATACCCAAAAGTAAACAAAACCGAGAGGGACAGTGTTTTGTCAGTTTTTTGTCAGTATAGCATGACAATGGTAAAAGAAAATACCTGTTTCAAACACAAACAAAACGCCAACCTAAACCCTAAAAAAGATTATAAAAGAAGAGCTTATTTGAGCGTGTCTACGACATGTACGTTTTCAAGGAATTAACTGACTGAGGCTGCAATCACGACTTTAAGACAGGTGATGCAGGCAGAGAGTAACAAAGCTTCAAATTACAGACCATACCTTTAACTGTTCACAGACCTGCCCGACATTTAGACAATTTAATAAATCCAATGACATTGTCAAATAAATAAATACCGTAAATAAATAAACATTGATTAAATACATAGTGATATTTTCACACAGTCCTTTTTAAGAAAAAGGAAATGTAAAAGTGCTTTTCATTTTGAAGTCATACCTATAGGCTTTTGTTAATATATTAAAGTTAAAGGAGGCAGTGTTGTTGGTTTTATTGTTCAAAGCAGTGAATGTGTTTCGTGTGTGACTCTTTTTAAATTCAATTTTTTTTCTGAAATCAAAGAAAATCAATGGCAGGAGACACTCACGGACATCGTAGCCTTTTATGGTGCAAAACATGCTGAAAGCCTGAATCAACCAGCAACTGTTCTTCAACAGGCTGCCTAGGTAGGCACAGGAACCAAGCTACACAAAGAAAATGAAAGAAAGGTAGAACAATTTGGGAAAGGATATTTTCTTTCTCCATTTTGTTTTTCTTAACTGTTTTTGAGCTAAGGCACACTTTTTTTTTATCAAAAATTCTTGGGGGACCCTGTCCATTGAAAATGTTTCAAAATTAATTCCAGGTGCTGTTTTTTTTTATAACGTTTTATTAAACCTAAAATTATCATGTTGCTTAGAAAGCAAAAAATTAGGGTATAAAAAGTAAATCAAATTAATCTGTTGCCACCTAAGGATATGGATGAATGAAAGTCTTTTGATCACTGGAGGAAAGCAGATACTGAACAATGGCATGATTTTTCCAAAGATGAAATTGGGCAATTTCCTGCGGTGCACTAGTGTGCCCTGGCTCACAGGTTGAAAACATTGCATTATTGTATACTTAGAGGAGTTGGTACATCTCCATATTAAAGAACTGACATTCCCTTTTCGGGTAATTCCAAGTGTAAAGTAGGGGAACAAGTCTACATTTTCTTCACTGGTCCCATTCAGAACAGTATACGGATCTCAGGATTTAAACAGCAGATGTGTATTGATAATAGCATGCAGTGTGATGCTGATCCAAATTTTGATTAAGTAACGGGTTACCAGGTTTGGGTAGGGTTACTTTAACTGGATTACTTTCAATTAATTTTGGATTACTCCAATACCAAATATGCTAATAAAAGACAAAATAAACTAAATATGAAAAAAATCACTAAATTTTGTGCAGGCTTGGGGAGAAACGGAATACATGGAATGGCAAAAACGATGTTGGCAAGCTGTTTGGATTTATTTTCATTTTGTTTCTGTCGCATTTTATGTTAGTTTTGCCGGAGATCAAAGAGATCAAAGCCAGGAGAGAAAGCTTAGCACGTGTTGTGAGTCATAATTTTATTCATATTTAGATTCTTTTGTCTTTTATTAGCATATTTGGTATTGGGGTAATCCAAAAGTAACTGAAAGTAATCCAGTTAAAGTAACCCTACCCAACCCTGCGGGTTACACAGTAATCCGTTGTCGTTGGAGCCAAGATCTTGAGTCCGAGCCCTGACCAAAATTCGGGTGGGTGGGGCCTAAAATTTAAATCGTTAGTTTGGGTTCAAGCCAGGCCAGGCTTCTCTCTTTGTGAGGGATCTGCGGATGGATTCCGTTCCCCTTTGGCGCAGCCCGTGTCCTTGTGCTTGTTGGCGCGCTCTGTGTTGTTGCGGAATTAATGCGCGAGAGGGAGACAGAATCCATCCGCGGATCCTCCACAGAGAAACACAATCCAAGAACTGTGACGGGTAAAGTTTTTCCTCAAAAAGTCAGCGATAGAGAAGCCCTTCCCCACCTGAGTCCTCACAAAAAAAGGATAATTCAAGTTTGCTTTAAGTTTGGTCCCTTAAATCAAGTTTATTTGTGGGGTTTGGGCTGGTTTGGGCCTCAATACCCGGGGGACGGGTCAGGTCGGTCGATGTTTTTAGTCCTGATCTTACCTATAATTGTCATTGTTGCATTCTTGCATGCACATGCAAAGCCAACGGGTTATGGCAGGTACCGTGCTTTTGTCATAAACTGTAAACAAGTGCCTGAAAAAGTTGGCAGACTCACAGAGAGAAGGTTCTTCATGGCAATCACAAAGCACGTGTAGCCAATGAGCCAGTCCCATAAGCGCAGGATGTATTTGACAGGTTGCATCAGCACACTGCTTCCAAACAGCATGAAGTAGAAGCAGGCCACCAGGTATCCCATGCAGAAAATGTTGATGCGAGTGGTGCCCGTAATAAAGATGAGGCACAGCACCAGCCAAAAAAAGTAGCTGAACACAAACACCTTCACCATATCAAGGTAAGATCTGGGGACAGATGACAATTTAGCAATATTTTTTTTCTGAGCATTATTTTGTATGCACTTAAGATGGGAGTACAGTAATCACTCATTGTATCACGATTTATTTTTCACGTTTTTTTTTAACTTCACAGTTTTTTCTCATTTACTGTGCTGAAAAGTCGCCAGTTTATCTGGGGCCAGCTCGAAAAGTAGAGGAAGATGCTTTCTACCTAGGATGACCACATGTCTTGATTTGCATGGGACTGTCCCGCATTTTACAGTTTTAAAATATGTTCTGCAAATTAACTTGCTGTCCTGCAAATCTGATCGACAGACTTAAGTCTAAACTCCTTTTTTTCTCTGCTGGAAATATATAAGGCAAAAATTGGATTCTGGGCATAACAGTAGCAGAATAATTTTAAAATAATAAGTTGATAATACAGAAGTTGTTTGTTAAAAAAAATATATATATAAAGCAGAGTCCTTTTATCTATTGAGCCTGTAAATTGGGTTTGTTCTTTGGTTTCAACGTATAAGAGTATTTGACAAATAGGTAAAGGTTTCTACTTTGCGAATTTTGACTATTGCGCGTAAAACAAGGGTTTACTTGACATGCAATTTTTCATCATGGTGCTGATATTAAATGTAAACAGTCTGCATTTATATAGTGCCTTTCAAGTCAATGAACACCTCCCAAAGTGCTTTACACTTTTCCTTTTTACACACGAACTAACCTATGCAAGGCAACTACCTGCTATGGGGGGCATTAGGGATTCAGTGTCTTGCCCAAGGACACTATGACATATAACACAGAGGAGCCAGGAATCAACCTTCGACCTCTTCATTCCAAGACGAGCGCTCTACCCCCCGAGCTAAAGCAGCCCACATTCCCTTGTAGTTATTACAGACCTGCAGTGAAGAAAGTTGTCCACAGGAACAAACTGGTTGCAGGCGCTAGGGTCGAGACTGCGGCTAATTTCTACATTATCTCCAGCTAGTAGTCGCACAGCTGCTCGGTTTTCCTCCTCAAATACTTGCCATTGCAAGGAGGAGCACAGCAGCAAGAGATGGTCATCTGCATCAAAGAAGAAAGAATTATCTGAGAAGAAACAGGTCTTACGTTCTTTACAATGTGTGTATGAACTGTCAAGAGAGGCACATCAATAAACTTTGTAAATTTTGTTTTCAGTGGCCCTTTTAAAAAACCATTTCCTTACTAAAAACACAGTTAATGAGGTACTTTGCTTGAATCACCCGTCTGAAAAGTTCCAAACAGTACCCTTCACAGAGAGTTTTCTTTTTAATGGGAAAACAAATATGTAGACAGCAGAGTGTTTTCTTTGAATATTTGAAAGTTCCCACGATGTGTTTTGTCCTTGAATGTTTGGTTAGTCCATCACAGAAGGGGACGGATTTCTTTGATCGGGAGAAGTGTGGTTTTCTGGACCAGGCTTTCTACTTACTGGTACGAGATGTCTGGAACAAAATTACTTTGATTTTATAAGAAAAAGCATTGCAAAATTAAAGTTATAATAATTGAATGCCTATAATTTATTACACAGGATATTTCTTCACTGTTTTGTGTTTGCTGACATTTCTATTTCCGCTAAGTGTGAAGGTTGGTATACTCACAGAAAATGAACAAGGGATTAGGACTCATGGCAAAATCAGGCATATAAAACCATTTGATGACATTGGAGCTCAAAGGTTGAAGTGCAGTTCTCCAAGGATAATCTGAATAGGGAGGATGAGTGAAAACAGGATTAATGACAAACCATCAATTTTTGTAATATCAACATTAGCGCCACAGACTTAATGGACCCAGTGACGTTTTAATTAAAGTGCCTACCGGTCAAATTATAAATCTTTCTCATTTTATACGTTTTTTGATGATTTCAAATTGTGTAGGCCATATATGATGACAACAAGATGGTAGATTGCTGATAATGTTGCAATAGTCTACCAATGTTTTTTTCTCCACCAAGCATTTCTTTTTCAAGCGTATTGTGGCACTGCTACGTATAATAATGAATATTAAATTTATTGCAAGTGGAGAAAGAACTAAGAAAGATGCTGAAATAATTATTTGTGTTCTTTATTTGGTAAAAAAAATTGTTTACATACATTTGTCCTTGTAATTTTCCTACAGAGCCTATCTACTGTGAGTAAATCGGTGCCGCGTTGTGTTTGTAAGGTTTGTTATCGCCTAAAAAGGGGAATTGCAATCATTATTAATGAGAGCGATTGGCTGAGGATGACAGGTGTATTAGTATGTCAGGATACGTCTCTGAAATTGACTAGTGACCAATCCAGAGTGGAGTCTGGAGTCATTTATGATCCCCATTGAGGGCCAACACGATTTAAAATAAATGTATGGCTGTATGTTAGAAACGTTTTGCAGTAGCGGCAAATATGATCAGAGCAGTTGTGTACAAAAACTAGTCTTTTGGGAAAAAGCCATACCGACACAAAAAGCAGGAGGGATACCGATGCACAGTAAGTACTGCAGTACTATGAGTCCTGCCGTAAAGCAGCAGTACTTAGGCCACACCTCCCCGATTGCCTTTCTTCGGC
Organism: Urocampus carinirostris; assembly: GCF_059441175.1. Lineage (NCBI taxonomy): Eukaryota > Metazoa > Chordata > Actinopteri > Syngnathiformes > Syngnathidae > Urocampus > Urocampus carinirostris. Next base: position 49,330,738 of record NC_142351.1, read on the forward strand.
GCCGTGATACAACTACCATCAGAGCGACTGAGTGGAGCAACGCATAGAAATCCATCCTTTGGCCAATCACATTAACCGCCACTATGAGACTCATCTAAATAACACAGTGCAAGAACAAAAATTTTACAGAGCCATTTATACGAAATGATAACTTCAAAGTAAGCCAAAAGGTACCTCAAGGCCGAATTTATAGAAGAAGAAGTTGATAAAGTACTTCACGCAGGGCCGAATGCCATGATCAAGGTGCTGTCTAGTGATCCCATGGAAGAGGATACTGAAAGGAGGCGGCTTCAGGTTGTTATGGAGACGAAAATACAGCTGGTGCCGATGGACGGTCGCCTCAAAGACCAATAGACCCAACACCATCAGATGATTCTGAGATAGTGATACATTTATGGGATGGATAAACACTCAAACAGTATACGTTGTTGGACTATATTGATGAAAGTATTGGGACGTACTTTGAAAGGTCATTTAAAATTATGTCCGCACATGTTAACCTACCCTGAGACAGGGAAGGATTCTTCCTTCACACTTGAGAAGGGCACCACACCAATAGATGGGGTCAACAGGCTCAATGTAGAGGATGGACCTCTTCAACAGCTCCATCATGTTCCCCCTTATTTCTTCGCCATCATTCACGCTCGAAGAATTAAATGAGAACATATCCTGAGATACAAATTATGAGTCAAAGGGTGAAGAGGTTTTTTTGAGTTTCTTCTATGAAATGGTAGACACCAGTACGTGAAAAGTTGGCACATTGCTTCAGTAACGTTCTACATCAAGTTTTTATTAATTCATTAATCTATTCTGAATATTGCATTTTTATTTCCTTCCATTGCTGGCCTACGATACTGTAACAGAGCCAACAACTCTATAAAGGACTCCTCTCACCACGGCCACCACCTCTATGACCTGTTGCCCTCTGGTAGACACTTAAAAGAAGGACTAACAGGCTCAGAGACAGTATTTTTTCCCCCAAGGCCACCACCACCCTAAACAAGCACACATGACTGTAAAAAATATATATCTTGCCCATGTATACAAAACTGTTTTTTTTTTATCTTAATTATCGGCTTATTTTGGAATTTTGTTGCTGCTAAATTTCATTGAACTGTTTTCAACGCACTATTGTTATAATGCACTGACAACTTGGGGCAGGCTCAAAGCATGCCTTGTAAATATTAGGGCTATCTATTCCAACATTCTTTTCTTCTTATTATTTTTTAAGCATTGACTATCTATAACTACAAAGACAATTTTAAATCCAATTCCAATAGTGTTAATACACAATAACATTGCCCGTAATAATTCATCTCATGAATGTTCCTTATGAAATTGACCTTATATATGAAAATGCAATTACATTTTGGTTTGATTTAATCATGATTTTATTTCAACCCAAATTCCAAACACTGGCCCAGTAGATGCACTCACCGATGTGCAATTGGACGAGTAGTCCAGCGGTTTGATGACCTCCAACTGGTAAAACATTTTGCAAACCACCATGACACATGCCCAGACAGCGGAAACGCTGGATGCCGTGGTCCGTAACCGTTGAAAGGGGATAGCAAACACCCAGAGAACCAGGAAAAGCAAATTCATCAGAGAAACCTGTCAAAATTACAACAACAAAAAAGCTGCAAAACATGAACAGTTGTTTATTCTGTGTTGTTCCACAGTACGCCACCTCTTTCAAGGACACCCAGATGATGCCCGAAGACACTACTTTGAAGCCATGAAGCTCCATTAGTCTCCAGCACAGCTCTTGAAGTTTCTGGATGGCCAAGAGAGCCTGGATGAGAAGCAGGCTGACCCGGTTCACAATTACAACCCACTTGTCCTCATAACAGCTGGACATTGGGTCTGGGAGGGAGAGGAGCATGGGAAGACTTAAAGTGATACCATAGTCATATACAACCTCAGTGCCTTGCACAAGTATTGGCACCCCAAAAACCTTACGATATATATATATATATATATATATATATATATATATATATATATATATATATATATATATATATATATATATATATATATATATATATATATATATATATATATATATATATACTGGACTGTCTCAGAAAATTAGAATATTGTGATAAAGTTCTTTATTTTCTGTAATGCAATTAAAAAAACAAAAATGTCATACATTCTGGATTCATTACACATCAACTGAACTATTTCAAGCCTTTTATTATTTGAATATTGCTGATTTGGGCTTACAGCTGAAAAAAACTCAAAAATCCTATCTCAAAATATTAGAATACTTCCTCAGACCAAGTAAAAAAATAATTTTATAACAGCAAAACTAAATCAAACATTTGAAAATGTCCATTGATGCACTCAGTACTTGGTTGGGAATCTTTTTGCACGGATTACTGCATCAATCCGGCGTGGCATGAAGGCAATCAGCCTGTGGCATTGCTGAGGTGTTATTGATGCCCAGGATGCTTCGATAGCGGCCTTCAGCTCATTTGCATTTGTAGGTCTGGTGTCTTTCATCTTCTTCTTAACTATACCCCACAAATTCTCGATGGGGTTCAGGTCAGGGGAATTAGCAGGCCAATCAAGGACAGTGATGCCATGGTCAGTGCACCAGTTACTAGTGGTTTTGGCACTGCGGGCAGGTGCCAGATCATGCTGGAAAATGAAATCCTCATCTCCATAGAGCTTTTCAGCAGATGGAAGCATGTAGTGCTCTAAAATCTCTTGGTACACAGTTGCATTTACTCTGGACTTGATGAAACACAGTGGACCAACACCAGCAGCTGACATGGCTCCGCAAACCATTGCTGACTGTGGGAACTTCACACTGGATTTCAAGCAACTTGGATTTTGCTCCTCTCCAGCCTTTCTCCAGACTCTGGCGCCTTGACTTCCAAATGAAATGCAAAACTTGCTTTCGTCTGAAAAGAGGACTTTGGACCACTCTGCAACTGTCCAGTGCTTCTTCTCCATAGCCCAAGTCAGACGCTTCTTCCGTTGTCTTGAGTTCAGAAGTGGCTTGACCATGGGAATACGGCTATTGTAGCCCATTTCCCGGACACGTCTGTGAACTGTGGCTTTTGATACCTGGACTCCAGCTTCAGCCCACTGTCTTTGAAGCTCCCTCAAATTCTGGAAGCGGCTCTTCTTCACAATTTTGTTAAGGCTGCGGTCATCTCTCTTGGTTGTGCAGCGTTTCCGGCCACATTTTTCCCTTCCAACAGACTTTTTGTGGATATGCTTTGAAACTGCACTCTGTGAACAGCCTGCTCTTTGAGAAATTTCTTTTTGTGTCTTACCCTCCTGATGGAGGGTATCAATGATGGTCCTCTGGACAGCAGTCAGATCAGCAGTCTTCCCCATACTTGTGATTTAGTTTACTGAACCAAGCTGAGTGTTTTTAAGGCTCAGGAAACCCTCGCAAGATGTTTCGAGTTAATTAGATGATTCAGGTGATTAGTTGAATAGCCTACTTGTATACTTTTTCATGATATTCTAATATTTTGAGATAGGATTTTTGAGTTTTCTTAAGCTGTAAGCCAAATTCAGCAATATTCAAATAATAAAAGGCTTGAAATAGTTCAGTTGATGTGTAATGAATCCAGAATGTATGACATTTTTGTTTTTTTAATTGCATTACAGAAAATAAAGAACTTTATCACAATATTCTAATTTTCTGAGACAGTCCAGTATATATATATATATATATATATACAGTATATCCATATATATGGTTGATCATTGTTGATCCGCTGATTAGTTTTTTCCCTTATTTGAGCCCAAGGTTTAGGGGGGCGGCAGGGTCTTTGTATGTTTGCAGTGGTTTTATGCTCTCTCCGTTTGGATATAAGTGCCTGCAGTCCTCCGAGTGATGTAAAAATGTTGATCTTCTTGTATCCCATTCTTGCTTTGAAAATTTCCACAACTTTATGACGGACCTGCCTGGTGTAATTTTTGGTTTTTAAAATGCTACGTGTTCTTCTGTGGCCTTTTCACAGACCTCTAAGACCATCACAGAGCTGGGGCATTTAAAGTGAGGCTTAATGACACTCTGTTGATCATTGTTAGTCACTGAGGTCGGCGTTGGATCATTCAGAAGTCATCAGGGACCTTTTGGAGTCAGTTAGCTGAGCTGAAATAACAGGAGGCCAATATTTTGAAATAACCTACTTTTAAGTTTTTTCGTTGTAAATATGATATCACATGTTTAAATAATTTGGTTCCACTTTGCGTTTGTATCTTACATGTTGTTGAGTGTTCAAAAATATCTTTTTTAGATATTTAGCTTTAGGTTTGAAGCCTGAAATGTGGAATTATGACAAAAAGTTCTAGGGGGCCAATACCGTCGCTCGGCACTGTATGTGGAAGGGTCAATAGTTATCCGTCCGATTGCGTAATAGATCTGTGAAAAGAATCACACAGAATTCAGCAGCACCTTCTGCCTTGGTCTTCTCTCGCTCCTCGTCATCTCCTGAGCTCATCTGCACTTCTATGATATCCAAGGTCTCCTGACTCCTTCCGCTGCTTATGTTCTCCTTCTGTAGTCTAAAAGGAGCATAAAATTTCAAAAATCAATAACTTCCAAGGTTGCAAAATTTAGAAAGGACTCATCATTTTAGAGAATATATACACTTGGACAAAATACTTGAGACACATTCAGCAACTGTGAACTATATGCTTTACTTCTCTTTTCACATTTCTTAGAAAACATATTAAAATGCTTACCTTTTTCTGAGCTTTTCAATGTTTTCTTTTATACTGAAAATACATTAGGAAAGATTGTCAAGGGACAGATAGACAGAAAGAAAGACAGACAGAAATCACAATGGCTATTACCGCAGCATCTCCATAAAGATTACATAAGATTAAAGTATCAATGTTTTTTTTCTATTTGGCAAAATACAGAATTAAAATTAAAAGGTTTAATGCTTTCTTATTATAATACTTCGCCTATATAGGGCTTGCTCACTTTAGTCATCACAGTATTTTTAATTTACTGTAAGTATTCATTTAGCACCCGAAAAGGGAACAATAAGCGTAACTGAGGGTTCGGTGTCTTGCTCAAGAATAAGTTAAGGCGGTCGCTACAGCTCTGGATCAAAGTCATTAATACACAGAGTAGGGTTCAGGGTTTTGTAACCCAATGTTTGGAGCAGCAAAAACGTATTATATAAGCCTTATAATAAAGGCAGCACATACTATGCACGCGTATATATATATATATATATAATATATATATATATATATATATATATATATATATATATATATATATATATATATATATATATATATATATATATATATATATATATATATATATATATATATATATATATATATATATATATATATATATATATATATATATATATATATATATATATAAAATTTAATTTATTAATTAATTTATTTAATGGGTTAAAAAAAGCACCTTCAGAAATTGTCATTGAAAATGAAGTTATAAACAAACATAATTCCAAAGAATGTGTACATTTTTGTTGTGGTTTCTACCAACAACTAAATTTTAGGTTACGAAAATTGGGTTCCCTAATCTCATTATTTGAAAACATGCAAGTAGGGATGAAAACTTACATGTCAGAAATCATGTTGATTGAGTCTCTGAGTTCCTGTTCTCTAAGTGAATAATAAAAGAATAAAAATAGAGGTCATTCAATGTGTTTCTTTATTTGTTTTAAATATTTTTTAATATACAAAGGATGGAAAAGATTACTACTTAAAAAAAAACTGAAAACAGAATATACAGATATTTAAGCAAATGTCATGATTGCTGATTCGGGGCACCTGCGACTGCCCCGTTGGCGCCAATAACCCTGGTCGCTGATTGGCTCCCTGACTCTTTTTAAACCCCCGTCTTCCAAAAGGAAGCTGTCAGACCCTCTGCGAACCTATGATCTCAGCTAGGCAAGCTTTGTACTAGCTGCTCAAGAATAAGTTAAGGTGGAGATTCTCCTGCCCTGTTTTTTCCTGTCTGACACCTGTTGCCGACCTGTTTCTGGACCCGTTTCTGTTTTGCTCCTCCGTCCCAGCCATCGACTAGTTTTGCCCGGTTTCCTGCCTTATACCTGTTGCTGACCTCTTTTCTGGACTCGTTACTGCCCTTGGTCCTCCGTCCTGGCCATCGACCTGTTTTCCCGCTGTCTACGACTACCCTCGCTCGACACGGAAGTGCCACTTCCGCGTTCCTGCTATCAGCTACCGGTGACCGACGATCATCGGATTGTGGAAGCAAGCACTGCTCTCTTTTTCAATAAAACTGAGTAAAACGAACGCTATTGGGTCCTGTCTCCACTCAAGATTAGTCACTAGTCAATTTCAGAGATCACACATTTCACAAAAAGTAAATCTTGTAATAATAATATTCAACAACATTTCTTTAGTTAAATTATGGGCCCTTTTTGTGCTCAAAGCACGTAGAGGCACAAAGTTTGGTTTGACTGCATGGCTTAAAATGCATTTCTTTTTTTTTTCGTAAACGTGCACATAGAAACAGTCATTTGATTTGTGGTGAGAATGAAAACAGCAGACAAGATTCACAGCCAATTGAAGTGGATACGCTGATACAGGTTATTTCAAAATACATTGAATATGATAGTTTTGGTAAGATTGAGTTATAGTTATAACTAGTCTGACTTTAGGACCCAATCGCAGATAAGCAATTCTCTAAAAATGATTTAAAATAGTTACACACTAAAATAAATTCTAACTTTTACTAAAGTGTGTACCTAAGCTTGATAATTATTTAATTATGTATGTAATAAAGATTATTTTCATGATAAAAGTCAAAAATATAACATTTTCAAAGAATTTACTTTCTAGCAGCACTTCAATGGCAGACACTCGTACACTATTTTCGTATTTTGCAAACGTTTACTTCTTTGACCCGATCGCTGTTGTTACTGTTTTCCACCTCTTCTTCCCCTTTTTACTAACTTTCATGGGGCACTTTATTATGTGCAGAAAAAGGAAACAAAACCAACAAAATCACAATTAAATGGGAACAAACATGGCAACTTAATGAATAGGAATAAAAGATTGAACAGGACATTATTGCATCTACAGTATTGTTAAGGAGTTCAGTTGACTCTTAGTTTTTCTTTTTTTTGCTCAGCATCATTTGCCATAGCAAATGAAAACACACTGAAAACTTCTGAGTACTAATTCAGCGGATGAGGAACATGGATTTATAGAAAGATTCAAAGTTTTACAAGCTGCAGTACAGTCTATGTTTTCGCCAGGACTAAAATCACGGGGCACTTATTTTTAGAGTACAATTGTGAATTCTTCTCACCTGGAATCCTGCCTGACAGGAACATTGTCTAGATCACTGAGGTTCAGGAAGTCGGAGTTGAAGTAATGCAACTGGAGAATACAGGCCAATAGGAAAGCCGCGGGAAGCAGAATACGGGTAAAAAGCTCCACCGTGTCGTAGCGTTCCAAACCTAAATCTCGAAGACTAGTCGAGGATACATATCAAAATAGCAAACTCCAAATCTGGTCTTATTAACTGCGACTCACCCGTCTTCGGACATGCCCATGATCTGACGAAAAAGTGCAGACACGCTTCGGAACTGGTACATATAGATGACGATCAACACCAGCATAGAGTAGCCGACCACCACTGCCCAGAACATCTTTAGGTATCGACGCCACAAATCGAAACGGACCTAATGAATCAAATTTTAAAAAAAACGAAATCACTTAAAAGTATTTGGATATGTTTCAGTAACTCAAAATAGTCTGATATATTTTTTATTGGTCATTCTCGTGTTGCTTTGGATCATCTTTCTGTTGGAGACTGCACCCGAGCCCAGGCTTATTGACATGGGAATGCTAAGGTAGGCTTAAGATTTCATTTTATACTTCAACCTGCACCCTATCTGGTAAGGTTACCCAAAACTATATAATAGTAACAGTAATTAGCAATCAGATCATTTTTTCCCAAAAGAACCTAATGCATTTGTTTAGAGATGGGCGAGTAACGATGCAAGGTATCTAGCTGATACTCTTCCTGTTGTCAGATTATTTTAGGATAAAATCAAGCGCGGAGGCCAAAATTAATCCAGTCAGATTTAGCTTTCTGACTACTTGCTCTTTTGTTTACAGCAGTGGTCAGCAACATTTTCTGTATCCTGGACCGGTTTAATGTCTGACAATATTCTCACGGCCCGCTCCAATGACGTTAACAATACTACTTTCTCTAATAACAATAACAATAACAATAATAATAAGCCTTGATCAACTGTGTATTTACTAGACCACTAGATCCCTAAATGACATTTGAAAAGGCATTAGATCATGGGTGCTCATTAAAGCTATGGTATTTGACAAAAGTGAGTACACCCCTCAAATTTCTGCAGAGATTTCATCATAATGTTTAATTGAACAGCACTGAAGAAACATTGCTTTGACACAATAAAAAGGTAGTCTGTGTGAAGCTTATATAGCAGAGTCATTGTCCCCCTTTAAAAACTCCTGGGAACAAAAAGTGGGTGCACCCTAAAGTGAAAGTTCCTGAAGTTCAATATTTTGTGTGGCCACCATGTTTTTGCAGAACCACTTTAATCCTCCTTGCCATGGATTTTACCAGTGCCTCACCAATTGCCACTGGAATGCTCTTCCACTCCTCTATGACAACATGACTGAGCTGGAGGATATTTGAGATCTCGTGCTTCTCCACATTCCGCTTCAAAATGCCTCAAAGATGTTTTATTTGGTTTGGATCTGGAGACATGCTTGGCCAGTCCAACCCATTTACCCATATCCCCTCTAGAAAAGCCTGGCTATCTTAGAAGTGTATTTGGTGTAATTGTCAGGCTGGAACATTTTACAGCGACCCAGTTTCTGGAGAGAGGGGGATCGTTCTCTGCTCCAATATGTTTTACAGTTCTTGCTTGTCTGCATGTTTTCCTTAACAAAATGCAACTCTCCAACTCCAATTACAGTCATGCAGCCCCAAACCATGACAATCCTAACTCCATACTTGACTGTAGACACGACACAAACATGTTTGTTCTCCTCACCTGTTTGCCGCCACACATGCCTCACACTATCTGACCCAAGTAAATTCTTCTTCGTCTCATCAGAACAGAGGATATATTTCCAGTAAGACATGGCCTTTGTTTACATACTTCTTTTCATTGTGTCAAAGTGATGTTTCTTCAGTGATGCTCCAAGAAATATTAAATCTCTGCAGAAATGTGAGGGATGTATTCACTTTGGAGGTTTTCATGCGTGTGCTCAAGGTTTTCTTTGATCCTAGTTCAAAAAGGAAGAAAGCAGGAAACTATCAAACTGCCTCACAAATCCATAAAAAAATCAATAAAGAACAAACAATGGTAATTCATTTACTATTTAAGTATATGTTAGCATTTCAATTAATAACCAGAAATGTCAGTACTGTATTAGCTTGGATTGAATGCATATTTACATTTTTCTGACCAATCCATCTCTACTACTGATGTACAGTGTTACTTATTTCTCACAAGAGTGTTATCAACAAAAACAATGGCAACGAAAAAACCAAGGACTTTTAGTCATGGAGTTGACACTTTTTAGAAGTGGACTATTGTATTACTTAGTTTTTTTATTTTGATTAAACATATTTGATTTATTCAGACCTGCATTCAATTCAAGTAATTGAGACATTTTCTTACAATGTTAGACTGCTCTTGAATCTCTATTACTAAGGTGAATAGATCATTTTGACTTGGTCATTTTGTAAGTAGCTTGCATGCTGAAAAAAAGTGTGGGTACCACTTTATTAGATTGTATTTCAAAGTGAAAATGTTTTTTTACTGACGCTACCACCTTCAACAAGGTTGTTCTGGCCAAACTCTTTCCCACAATGCTCAATTACAACGTTGTACAACGCGGCAGTAAAAATAGTGTGATGATGAGTCACAATCCAATGTCCTTCCCTTGGTCATCTACAATCTCAGTGGTCTGGTGGTTAGGATTCGGAGCTCACACCACCGCATTTCAGGTTTGATTCCCTTTGCACCCAATGCCGATAACATGTAGTCAGTATTTGTAGAATGATCAATCATTGCTCGAATACGGTAATATACTACTGTAAAACCTTGTATATAAGGAGCACCCAAACTCTGAGTTTTTTTTTGGGGGGGGGGTAGATATGCATGTAGACACGAATAAATTCAGTATAAGCAAAAACTTGATTTTCTCTCTTTGCGGCCCAGTACCAAAAGACCCACAGTCTGGTACCGGTGGTTGCCGACCACTGATTTACAGTACAGCGAATGGCTAAAGTTTCCTGGCCTAGGGTGACAAACATGGATTTGGATCTGTTTACCTACATTTCCCTTTCAATCTTGACAGCTTTCAATTAAAAAAAATATATATATGTCTTTATAGGAGTCATTTTGAATAATCAACAAATAAATAATTGATGACAACTTTCCTGGTAATCTAGGAAGTTACATCTGAAAGCAAACTGACCACAGGGTTGCTGACAATATCCGAAAAGAGAATTAATGGTGTCTTGTACCAGCCACCTTTGCAGCCATTAGGCCGTTGTCTGCTAAGTGCGCAGCAAGTATCTAAAAGGTCAGCAGAAAGGAAGAATACCCAAAGAAAACCAGGAAAAGAAGAACAAAAATGGATGCGCATTTATGACTTTAAATCAATAGAGTTGCCCACTTTGAGTGTGCCCATGCCTTAGTTTGGATACCAAAAAAGACTTTGTAAAAATTACCGGTACAAAGACTTATGTTTTATGCGATTAAGGGGGAAAAGCGTTATTGAAATGTCCCCCTTTACAGAAACAGTACATAATGCTTTTTGGAATGACGGTGTCAGAGACGATCATGATTGCAGTTTTGTGGACTGCATCTTTACAATGGAAAGCTGTTGTTATCTTGACACACATTTAGTTAACAAGTGCACCTAAAATGACATGGAAGGAAACAAACCTGGTACAGTACGACAAAGCAGAGGAAGAGAACTATATAAAGAATCTTGTAGACCACCACCTGAGTAAAAGACAAGTCAAGATGAGTAGATTTACACAATTGTCACATTTTATTACCACGCGTTGTAACACTGAGCTTCACTGCTGTGCGTATAGTAGCTGTGGGGAAGCCTAAATATTGGTCCATTACTTGCAGAGTAGACCCAAGGCCTGCCAAAAACCTTATGATGACATATATGTGCATGAAATCTACGAGAGATATTTGCTGCTGCGCAATCCTGTACACGCATTTTTAGATCACTGTACCCCCGCGAGCCCTTTCGGATCTTTTTAGCTTTCACAGTATGGTAATTACAACCGCTGAGTGCCTATCTTCTTTCCAAAATATACTTAAAGGGACAGTATGTGTTATTTTATCACTCGCTATATTGTGTTATGTAACCAAAAACTTTCAAGAAGTATCCAAGTATCAAAATGACATTATTTTTCTTATTACTTTTCCAAGCCTCTTGCAATATATTTAGTTTTGCAGGTACATATAATAACAAGATGGCAGATAATTATGTAAATTCCCTCTGAAAAAGACTCATCTTATGTTAAAGAAATGCAATTTTCTCAACCTACGAGTATTTAGAAAAACAATCGGACATCTACTAGAAAGTGCATGAATTTTAGCTTATTATTTAAATGAACATTGTTGTTTTCCCATTCTGAGGCGCTTAATAATACACATTGTCCCGTTCAGACTCGAAAAAAATACAGTTAGAATGAAGTAAAATAAAAATAAAAAATCTGTAAAATTATCTTGATCAAAGCGCTGATCATTTTGATGATGTTACCTTAAATAATATTTCTTTAGCTTTCAAAAAAAAAAACATTTTTAGTAAAATATGAAAAAAAATAATCTTGATAAATATGGACTCAAATATCGACCTGCAATGTTATTTTGCTTATTTTGAGTATGATCGTGTTGTTTTGCAGGGAAAACAAGTTTAACCTGTAGTAACATTAGATAAATCATTCTTAAAATTAGGAAAGTTATCCTTCAGCAGAACAAGAATTTGTTTTTTCTGTGAAAGCCCTGACGAGTCGGACCATCCCAATTTATGAGGGACGGATACAGCATTTTCCTATGAGATTTAACTAACCATGTAAATTGGTATAGGTTTCTCAATATTTAGAGTAATTTATTCAATCCGACCCCTTAACACTGTTTAAAGCATTGTACCGTTCCAGAGAAGCTGATCACAAAGAACATGGAACAGCAGAAGAGAATCCAGTATTTGACCAAGATCCCTTTCATTCCTGAAATCAGCATGGCCACAACTGGCGATTGCTGGTTATCTTCTGTTGAAAAAAGTAAAAAAACAAACACAAAAGAAAACCTTAAAGGACCACAATTTATTACATTTGTTAAGTGATTAAAAAATACATTAGATAACCTTCAATGTCTTTTAATTCATCAAGTGATTTTGCCTTGAGCCTTTGTTCCTGTCTTTCCTTCAGCTGCTGACGAAACATTAACCAGAAGCTGAAGCAGTAAAAGACCTGTACAGCAACAAAAACATGTGGTATAGGGAGTGAGGTCACAAATTTACAATTAATAGAATTATGAGAGGTCTCAGCAAGCTTAAAAAAGGATAAAGAGACTGCAAGGAATAAACAGCTGTTTTCAAGTAAATTAATATTTCATTTCTTCTGTTTTTCTATTTTTCTTTTTCTTTTTTAAATGTTAGTCTTTTTACGTTAAGTTGTTCTTTAAGAGACATTTTTAAAAATAATAAATATAAAATAATTTCTCCTGGTGATCCCAAGAGCCAAGAAGTGTTCCGCTGGTTCGAGAGCGTTCTCCATCCGGGCACCGGTGTTGTGGAATGCTCTTCCCCCTGAGATCCGATCTGCAACCTCGGTGGAAATGTTTAAATCTAGGCTTAAAACTCACTTCTACTCTATAGCATACGAGTAACCTAAACTTCTTATATGTAATAACTTGTGAAGCCCTTAGAGACTAATTGTGATTAAGGGCTATACAAATAAAAATGACTTGACTTGACTTGACCTAGCTGTATCAAGCAGTTTTCCACATTTTAAGCATTATTTTTTTGTTTCACTAGAAAAAATAACCAACTTAAGTGTCATAAAATAAAGATTATTTAGAATATGAAAACCAATCTGCCAGTAACAAAAGCAATTTAATTTTTGAACAACTGTATATGGTATGTAAATAAATAGCTTACAAGTCTGGCGGTTTAGTCTCATAGGAAACAAAATTGGGAGTTCATATTTTTTTCAGCAAATGTTGGAAGACTTCAAAACAGTGTGATATTCTTTCGCTGTTTAACTGAAGTGCGCTTGTATTTGTGGAGGGATTTTGGTGCGAATACACCACAACACTGATACTGCCAGTAAAGAATACGGGCCCACTGATATTAATTTACATTATCTTAAACAATTTAAAAGTTGTGAATTCTTACTACACAATAAGGGCAGTAATTTTGGGTGTCTTCATTTGAACACATTTTGACATTTATTCTGCAATGTTTGTTTATCATTAGTAGCCTTCATATTGTGTGTATATTGTTGCTGTGTTGTGACTTCATTTGCCATCGTGTCCCTAAACTTGAATCCGTCTGTATATGTCAACACTTTGCGTGATTTTAAAGTGAATGTAAAACAATCGGTCTTAGATGGATGTCCTACGAGCAGTAATGTTGGTCTGTCCTGACTTTTGGGGTGGATAATTGGAATTAATTGAAGTGATTACATTTGCAGTGTTGGGAGCAACGCATTACAAAGCAATTACATTTCTCTGTAACAAATCTTATAACGCGTTATTAATATGATTTTGTAACTCAAACATCGTTACAACGTGGTGGTTATTCTGCTATTTACAAAAATCAGTTCATGAATTTCAACGATATCTAAATGTGCCTGTTCCTCCTTCAATCAAGATGTATTACATAACCCATAGTCCCCCAGCGACACACTGCTGATCATGTCGCCAAAGTAGAGTTGGCATCTTCATACAGCCATACAAAGTACAACTCGATACAGTTTTGATGGCACCGTCTCAGGCAGAGAGCACAAGAATTTTGCCCTACTGATAATCTCCTTACCGTATACACTCGCATCTAAGTTGTATTTACATCTATGAAATAAAATAATGAAATCAGGGGGTCAGTTTATACAGACATATTTGGTTGTGTCTTACCAGTAGCGAATGGTAAGCAGCGCCTGGGTGGCTGGCGGAGCTTGTACAGAAAGAACAAATTAAATGGGAAAACGTGCATGTAGAATTTACAGTGGATGAGTGGTGGTCTTTTTATTTTAAAAATTATTTTTACATTACACAATGCGTGGAAAAATAAATTGTTTTGAACATTACCTGGCAATGCAGAAGGAAATCTTCAAGTGGTTCTAATCCCAGAGATAAAATGGATATACAGTGTCTGCGTTAAGTGTTCATTTGCAAGCTCTCAAGATTACACAAGCCAAGAAATATGAAGGCTTCACATCCTCCACAGCTTGTGTCTGCTTTAATGCGAGTATATACGGTAATTTTAACTTGATAGTTACTTTCAGAGTAAAGCACTACTACTGCGTGTCAGTAACCCGAGGTAATCGAATTACTTTCTAAATGGACTAACTAGTAAGTGTAACCGATTCCTTTTTTTCTGTAACACGTCCAGAATTGTAAAATTGGACTTAAACCAATGACACACTTAAAAATATTAGAAAACCCCTTTTTTTTTTTTCATTATTATTATTAATCTTATTATTTACATGAACAGCAGATCGTTTTTTTTCTTTACTGTATCCCGACATTACCTTAGGTCCCAAGTGGATGCAGGGCGCAGGGTGATAACTGTTCAGGTCGAAGTCGGATATGACAGCTGGGGGGAGACCCGGGAAGAGCTCAGCCCGGCTCAACCGCAAACCGCTCACAAAGCCCAAAACCACTAGGACAGTGCCATAAATGGCCAAGAAAGGAGCGGACATCATAGCGTAGCGCCGCCGGTCTCGCATCATCCAGATGATACATGACCACACCAGTAGAGCGAAGGTGAGCCAGTTGTTGTAAGTGATGCTCCATACCTGGAGTGCACACAAGAGTTTGCTGTACAGTAATCCCTCGCTGTATTGTGATTCACTTATCTTGGTTTTGCTACTTCACAGATTTTTATCGTGCATTGTTTTCTAAATTTTGATTGGCTAGGGAGTTGCCCCACTCCTTTTCTGCTTCTGCCCGCCTGTGCGTCAATGATGTTGCAGTCGAAGTCTTACACGTAGTAAAACAGCTTGAGAAACGTGCATTACCAACTTATATTAGGTATGCGTAAATCTATTTCAATCCCAAGATTCTCTTAAAGCCATCATGTAAACTTGCTAAACTTGCTATGGAGCCACAAGTGGCTCTCCGTCGGTTTTTCAAAAATGTTTGATGATGGAAAAAATATTAAGTTTCTGTAGGAAAACAAACTGGAGGTGTTCACATTTTCCTTTATAAGCCTATATAAAGATTTTTTTTTATATAGTCGTATTCAAGCGCGGCATTTTTAAATCCAAGTTGTTTTTAGAAAAAAGTAACCGCAAATCAAACCTGCAGTCCCAAGAGACAGAACCAGATGTATGCCTCATTGTTGTGATACGTTGCTGAAAATAACTTCATTTTTACAATTTTGTTGCTCTATTGCCAGAAAAAAAGGGAGTACACTGCATTGAATATATCAATATTGTTTAAGAGAAAATATCTACTATATAATTTTTGTAAATATTGGGACCGTTATTGTGAAAGGCACTATTGACACATCATTTATGTGGCTCTTGAGAGTTTCAAATGTCTGAGCGTCTAAAAATAAACAGGTCAAAATAGTGCTTTGATCAAAAACTACATTTCTAAATCCACCAAGTGACGGCTCAGCACCACTGCAGGCCAGTATTTTATCTTGATGCAGATGAGTGGAATTGAGAAATAAATTACCCTAAAAAGTTCATAAATAATTTTTAATTTGTTTTACAGTGATACCCACATACAAGATTATTTTGTTCCCAGAATGTGCTCATATCTAGAATTGTTCATTTCCAGATACAAAATAACTGAAAGACGATTAATTCGTTCAATTTAACCCTAAATAGCTATAAAACACTTCCTTATCACGAAAAACAAATTCAAATATTAATTGAACTTAAAAACATAATAATAAGATAAATAACATGGCAACAAAATGACTTTAAAGCCCCTGTTTTTAGTGTACAGTCAGTGAAAACTCTCATAACTTGGATTTTCTGTTGTACAGTACATCCGGAAAGTATTCACAGCGCTTTATTTTTTCCACATTTTATCATGTTACAGCCTTATTCCAAATTGTATTGATAATCTCTTATCTCAAAATTCTACACAAAATACTCCATTATGACAATGTGAAAAAGTTTTTTTTTTTACTTTTTTTGTATTCATTAAAAATAGAAAACTAAGAAATCACATTTACATAAGTATTCACAGCCTTTGCTTGATACTTTGTTGATCCACCTTTGGCAGCAAATACAGCCTCAAGTCTTTTTGAATATGATCCCACAAGTTTAGCACACCTATCTTTAGGCAGTTTTGCCCATTCTTCTTTGCAATAAGTCTCAAGCTCAATCAGGTTGGATGGGAGACGTTTGTGCACAGCCATTTTCAGATCTCTCCAGAGATGTTCGATCAGATTCAAGTCTGGACTCTGGCTGGGCCACTCCAGGACATCCACGGAGTGATTCTGAAGCCAATCTTTTGAGATCTTGGCTGTGTGCTTTGGGTCGTTGTCCTGCTGAAAAATGAACCTTCGCCCCAGCCTGAGGTCAAGAGCGCTCTGGATCAGGTTTTCATCCAGGATATCTCTATATATTGCTGCATTCATTTTTCCTTCTATCCTGACTAGTCTGCCAGTTCCTGCTGCTGAAAAACATCCCCACAGCATGATGCTGCCACCACAATGCTTCACTGTAGGGATGGTATTGGCCTGGTGATGAGCGGTGCCTGGTTTCCTCCAAACATGGCGCCTGGCATTCACACCAAAGAGTTCAATCTTTGTCTCATCAGACCAGAGAATTTTGTTTCTCATGGTCTGAGAGTCATTCAGGTGCTTTTTGGCAAATTCCAGACGGGCTTCCATGTTCTTTTTATTAAGGAGTGGCTTTCGTCTGGCCACTCTAACATACAGGCCTGATTGGTGGATTGCTGCAGAGATGGTTGTCGTTCTGGAAGGCTCTCCTCTCTCCACAGAGGAACGCTGAAGCTCTGACAGAGTGACCATCGGGTTCTTGGTCACCTCCCTGACTAAGGCCCTTCTTCCCCGATCGCTCAGTTTAGAAGGCCGGCCAGCTCTAGGAAGAGTCCTGGTGGTTACAAATGTCTTCCATTTACGAATAATGGAGGCCACTGTGCTCATTGGGACTTTCAAAGCAGCGGACATTTTTCTGTATCCTTCCCCAGATTTGTGCCTCAAGACAATCCTGTCTCGCAGGTCTACAGACAGTTCTTTTGACTTCATGCTTGGTGTTTATGGTATGACATGCACACTCAACTGTGGGACCTTATGTAGACAGGTGTGTGCCTTTCCAAATCATGTCCAATCAACTGAATTTACTGCTGGTGGACTTGAATTAAGCTGTAGAAAGATCTCAAGGATGATCAGTGGAAAAAAGATGCACCTGAGCTCAATTTTGAGCTTCATGGCAAAGGCTGTGAATACTTATGTAAATGTGATTTCTTAGTTTTCTATTTTTAATAAATTCAAAAAAAGTTAAAAAAAAAACATTTTTCACATTGTCATAATGGAGTATTTTGTGTAGAATTTGGAGATAAGAGATTAAATTAATACAATTTGGAATGAGGCTGTAACATAACAAAATGTGGAAAAAGTGAAGCGCTGAGAATACTTTCCGGATGCACTGTATGTTCCTAAGCGAGACGGAAGGGTCGTTACTGGTTCAACTGGATAATGTGTGCAAGACTACTTTTAGATATGAAGTCACCAAAGCAAGGACAAGTCATAGCAACCTATTGGGGCAGTTCAGGTATTCTCTCTAATATCTGAGAGGCTAAATTTAACAATTTGAATCATAAATCTATTTATAATTCATGGATGGTCAATGACTTCCTACCATCATGATTATAAGGCCGCTGATGTAGCTGTGTTTTTGGAGCATTCTACCAAAGATAACAAAACCACTTGGGCCCAGGTCGGGAGAAGTTTCTGTCAGACTCGCCAACGACTGATCTGTTCTCTCCATTTCAATTTGGCTCTCTGGCCCTAGCAGAAGGGATAAAAGAAGCAAGAAACAACATTAAAATAGTATTACATTTTTACATTTTGTGCAACAAACTACAAAAAGAAAGCACATCCTGACGTATTTGATGGTGCGTACCATGCATTGGTGAATGCATGTCTTCATAATGTGGGAGAGGGTAACAGTTAGTATACCCGGCACCTCCCAGAAGGCTTCCTTGATCCTCCCCATAGACACCTTGCCACGAATTGCCTCTCATTAGTATCATTGGCTTTGAAAAGAAATCACAAATACATGGATGACAAAATAGGACTACTGCTGTAATATTTGTGCTGTTAAAATATTTAAAACATTTAATTCCTGTACCTCATTAGGTAGATATGTGTCCTCTTCTGTGCTGCTCAAAAGCTAAAAGGAAAAGACAATTTTGAGGGCTAATTCTTTTGCCAGTTCCAACATTGCGATAAATATGTTTTAGTGTGTGAGTAAAAATCCACATCCATCCACTTTTAATGTTAATCCATCAAATTAACAAAAAAGAAATTAAAAAGCACGCTAATCCACTAGAGCCAATACTTGCTTGGATGTCTTATTATTTAGATTTTTATGGCACATTTTGTACATTGTTTTCAATATTATTTTATTCAAATTTATGTATTATTTATTCACTATAAAAACTAATAAATAATACAACTAGATAAAAAACAGGGGGTGGGTCGTTTGAAGTGTCCTTAAAAAGTTTAAAGCTAAATATTTTCTCATTTAAGTACGTGTTAACAATGCCCTACTGAATTGAAAGAGCCCTTATGCTTTGTTTTCATTGTGCCTATCAGCTTTTAGCTTATTTTTATCAGAGCTGTTCGGGGCGGAAAACATTCATGTTCGAGGAAGGTCGGCTGGGGTGTGCTGGAGAGAGACTGTCGCTCGTTCCTGCATTTTTTTTTAATTCTATTTGTCAGTGGAGCATAAAAACACTGAATGTTTCTAATAAAGTCCCAACGCCAACCCAAACCCCTACAAGATTAAAAAAAGAACAGCTTATTTGGGCATGTCCAAGAAATGTATGCATCATGAACAAGCTGCCCAAGGCTGCAATTATTACTTTAAGCCAGAAGAAGAATCTGAGAGTAACTAAGTTTTCAAATCCTGCACCCAACCTTTAACAAAGGCAACCCTTCATTCACTTTCAAAACTGAAAACATATCAACAAGTGATTACCAGTGGTTTATGTTAGAAAGATCTGTCAATACTACATGTATGTACCTGGAAATTCAAATACAACAACACAACAGCACTTAATACCGTGGTAAACATCAATTGAATATTATTTAAACCAAATTCGAAACATCTATCCGTTTTACGACTGCTTATAACTGGTAATTTCTTAACAACAGGATTTAAAATAGCTATTTTGGGATTAACACATTGTATTCGTTTAAATTCAAATGCAGAGACATTTCATCCTATTCGCGTGAGTAGAATTATCAACACATTTTGTTATCATTTTCTTAAACATGATAATAAGGTCATGATTTTTACGTCTTGCTTGTCTCCTGATATGTACACAACTCTGGAGAAGCTTGGCGGGGAATCTGGAGTGTAGATTGGACACTTATCATCATCATGATCCTAAAAGAGGTAATCACAGCAACTGTTAAGAGGACTAAAAACCCAAAGAAATTACCAAGCAATCAGTTGTTAACCACTGTCTAATATTCCAACTTCCATTCATGTTACAAATGGTGTGCATGCTGACAGAATTGAATAAGAAATTGAATAAAAAGTACTTGTCGATGAGATTTTTACTGCGAACTGATCAAGCGCATAATCATTTGCCCCAAATAAGCGACTTAAATAAATAAATGTAGCACACTATAAGGAACTCCAAAGTTTTAATATATAAAAAGAATAGTGCTGTTTTTTTTGTTTGTTTGTTTTCAAAAACAGGTGTTATGCCATAAGTGTCACAATCACCCGGAACGGGAACACCTGTGCTCAGGATTTGGCGCCGACAGCTGATTGGCGCACCCTGTCCATTTAAATCCTCAGCTTCCGGAAACAAACTGTCTGATTGTACTATGCTACCTGTTGCCATCTGCTCAGAAATCCCGTACCTCCGACTCTTTGCCTGCCTCCTGTTTTCTTCTACTTGATCTCCGTTGCCGACCCGTTTCCGAATTTGCCTACGACCTGCCCTGCCCGTCTGACTCCTGGTCACTCTTCCGAACACGCCCTTCTTCTCCAGCCCCGACCAACAACACGATGATTACGCCTGTCCACGACCATTCCCGCCAAGCCTTCACCCGCCTGTCAAGCTTCGTCCATCCGTCAAACAACGGATCGAAGAATCACGTCTTGTCATTCCTTCCTTCCAATAAAAACGAAGAAGCGAGTGCAAGTGATCTCAGTTTTCCTTTCGTCTGACAATAAGGGATCCGAGAACGGTGATCACGCCATAGCTGCGTTCTAACAGAGAGCCTAAACTCGTCAAGACTAGACAACATGCAGTTAACCAAAGATGCTATTAAGAAGCGCTTTGCTACAGGTTCACCCACCAGCTGCACGAGAACGGTGGTTGCAGACAAGCTGCAGGCCTTAGCCATTGACAACGATGTTATCTTCATCCCGCAAACGGAGGCTTAACGGGTGAACCTGCAGCTAACCTGGGGCAAAAGGATTCTCAATCCAGAAATTCGAAAGCTTCTACGACTTAGCAGCCCAATTGGGCCAGCTATGGGGTCGTCGGGTTTCGGAGATCTATGGTTAGGTCTATAGTATGCCCTTGGAAGTCCAGGAGGGAGCAAACCAAACGCTGTTACCGCAAGATAGGCAACTCATGCCTGTCTCGCCTCCCGACCAAACAGTCATTATCGCCTAATGGACAGAACACCCTTGCGACATAATCAAAAGTGCTGTGCCTTAGGGCTCTGGTGCTGTTGTAAAAGTAAATTAATGAATTAATTAATAAATTGGAATTTTATTTAAGGAGTGATTCAAATGAGAAATATCCGTATTGTTGCTTGATTGTCATTGTTAAAATAATCGTGGTCATTATTTTTGCAGTAATAATTCAATACAATACAAGCGCAAAGTGTGAGATACAATAAAACAGTGTTGACTAACCTCCTCTGTGATATGGACCCATTTATGCAACAGTGTAACCAGAGTGTAATAAAGCAGTAGCAGAACAAAAGGATTGATGAAGTCGGGCCAAGTAAGGTTGGGATGCAGACCGAGCATGTGCGGGTCCGAACTGTTCGTTCTGATCACTCCAGTCATTCCGAACAACCTAGAACATGGACAGAGATGAAAAAGGAGAAATCCCACACGAGACTGAAATATAATGTGCCTTGTGAAAGTATTTGCCTCGTTTTGCCAAACTTTAGGCTATAGACTTGAAAACTGAAAACATTTTCTAAGAATCAACAACATGTAAAACACAATCTTAAAGTGGAACCAAATTATTTCAACATTTCATATTATGTTTCCAACGAAAAAAACTGAAAAGTAGGTGTTGCAAAAATATTGCCCCCCTGTTCTCTCAGCTAAGAGGTTCCCTGATGACTTCTGAAACAGTTTGTCACTAAGACTTACCAGTAGTTTAAATGCACCTACTCTGGGGTCAGAGGTCCTTGAAATATATACACTTTAGAACAGACAGGATTATGGAAACCAAAGAACACACCAGGCAGGTCTGGGATAGAGTAATATTTAAGGGAGGAATTGGATACAACAACATTTGCATATCTCCCAGAGAACCCTGCAAGCAATAATATAAAAATACAAAGAGCATACAACCACTGCAAACCTATAAAGATCTAGCTGTCCCTCCAAAGTTTGGAGTCCAAACTTTTGAGGCGGATGATCACATTGGATGACCTGCAGGCATACACAGCTGAGGTGGGACAATCTGTGCATAAGACAACTATTAGTCATACTCTGCATAAATCTGCCCTCTATGGGAATGTGGCAAAAAGAAAGCACTTGCTGATATAATAACATAAAAAGGTCTGTTTGGCTATTGCAAGAAGCCACATGGTAGACACAAATAACATGTGGAAACAAGGTGCTCTGGTCAGATGAGACCAAAATTGAACGTTTTAAGCTGAATGCAAAATGTTACGTTTGGCGTAAGAGTAACACTGCACATCGCCCTGAAAACACCACTCCCACTGACAAAAATGGTGGTGGAAGCATCATTCTCACCTTCCAACTGGACCACGACCCTAAGCATAAAGCAAAATCTACAGTATGAAGGTGTTGGAATGATTAAACCAAAGTCCTGACCTCAGTCCTATAAATCATTTGAAAAACATCTAATAAATATTTGAACAAATGATCACCATCAAACCTTGAGGCTTGTGAGCTGTTTTGCAAGGAAGAATGGGCAAATATTTCAGTTTCAAGATGTGCAAACCATATAAAGACATACCCAAAAGTACTTGGAGGCTTTAAATGCAGCAAAAGGAGGTAGTATATGGTATTAACTCAAAGAGGGCCATTATTTTTGCATCGCCTACTTTTTCATTTTTTTTTGTAAGCACAGTATCAAATGTTGGAGAAATTCGATTTATTTTCACGATTATGTCTCACATGTTGTTTCTTCTTAAAAACACTTTTGAGTTTTTTTATCTATAAGTTTGAAGCCTGTAATAAGGCAATATGTCGAAAGGTTCAGAGAGGGACAATACTTTTGCTAGGCCTTGTAGAGCTAGATGTCAATTATTTTTCCCTACCTATGTGTAACTCCTGTTAAAAAGCGAGTTAGAACATAAATAAAAGACATCATAGCCATCATAGCAAGTGCCGATTGAGGGTCTTTCGTTTTTGCTCACTGGTGGCAAAACACGCACGCTAGCATAGACGACAGACAGAACCTGCAATTCTCATAGCAATTTTTAGCAAGACATTGCTTGCAATTGGAAAACCAAATGCCTCCCTTTTTCATTTGACTCCACCCATTGACAGAGAGATTCACTGAGGACAAAATACCCGATCCCGACGAGTTTTGGTGAGTTTATTTTCGGATTCTCTTAGTAGTATTATCAGGTTTCTTTGATGCACTAAAAAACATTGGTCATGGTAAAAGATTGTAACATTTAAAATGAAATTTAAGATCTCATTTTGACATTTGGTGTCTGTTGATTATGTTTTTATATTGTTACTTGACTAGACTTGTTTCTTAAGTAAATTTACGATTAATTGTAACTAGCTCGAGCTTCGAGTAGTAACACCTTTCCGCAGACGGCTTGACGTTGTCAAAGTTTATTCTTTACAATAGCGACTGAATTTGTTTTTATTGTTAGCTTTTTTCAAATGTCATTTTTTTTCGCTGCTGGGAAAAATCCTTTGGTTGGGCAATTGGAAATTGTCTAAGTCAGTGATTTTCAACCACTGCGCCGCGGCACACTAGTGTGCCATGAGAGATCGTCAGGTGTACCGTGAGAAATTATCCAATGTCCCTTTTTAAAATTTAAAATTTTATAAAACATTTATGAATCCTTTTCTGCAAATATTATGCCATTTTCAAGTGTCTGTGCCGTAAAAACAGCGGGTATTATAAATTATATTGTAATAAAAGATACGGTACAGTGTCATTTTATACAATTTTTGGTTAGTGGTGTGCCACAAAATTTTTCCATGTAAAAAAACGTGCCCTGGACCAAATAAGGTTGAAAAACACAGCTCTAAGTGGCAAGCTACCCCAGATCAGGAATTCAATAAGGATCTGATTCATCACAAAGCTCTGCATCGAGGTTTCAGTAGGAATGGAATTTTTCCTTTGACCTTGACTGTGGAATCATAAACCTAGATAAACCAGTGATATCTGTGGATTTGGGATTCCCTGAATTAGAAAACATCAGAATTGTGTTTTACTTGCTTATTTGATGAACAGACTTGTCATTCATATGAATTTCAATTGAAATTTGAAGTGCATTATAGTGTAACTTCAAATTCTGACCCCAAAATAAAGATTTAAATTGATTCTGAAATCCTATCAGGGAGGATAACAATAGATTTTAGGACTGACAATAGGTTTATCAACCAAAATCTGAGTAGATTAGCGGCCATTAATTAATCTTGAACAGAAATAAAACTAAAACATGGTTAATAAAGCAAGATTAATCAAATTTAAAATGTTTATATTTTGACACCCTAAACCAAATTTGAGTGTTCTTTTACTAAAATGTATGTTAAACAATCTCTATTGTCTTGTCAATTGTTGATTATATTGCTGGATCTTGTTTAAATAAACATTGACTCTGGTATTTGTTCTATTTATTTTACTACTCTTCAAACCTAAAACTTGTGAACTAGCTTTTGTTCGCTCTGCCTGACTGCATAGGTGCAGCACGAGGATGCCTTCCCTGCTGACTCCAAAAATATCTGAATCATGTGATGTTAATTATATTTTGTCCTTCAATACTTATTAAATAATTCATAATTGTCTGTCATCTTCCTTTCATTGCATCTCCGTTCTTGTTCTGCTTTCAGATGTGTGCTTTCATATTTAAGCATTTAATCACATATACGCCATTACTCGTTGCTAGGCTCAGAAATCTACCCTGAGGCCTTCAGGGTGAGATTTGAAGGCTTTAGCCCATAGAATCAGAATTGGAGGGAGCAGTTTTTGTAGCCATTCAGATTTGGAGTTGGTGTCTGAACGGAAGCTAGTGGACTTTGAGCAAAGTTGTCTGGCTCCTCCGCTGTACGGGGTGAAGCAGCAGTGGCAGCGCCCGTCTGGCGCGACGGGGATAACGGCGGTATAAGTGAGCAGACCTCCATCGGACCCTGAAAATGGGTGCGTGGCGGGGCCAGGCGGTAAAATCTCATCCACCCCGACCTGAGTTCTCCCAGATAAGTTTCACTTCCAAAAGCTGGCTGCTTAATAAGAACAGGTTCGTTCACCAACGACAAATCAATAATTTGCTATGGAGCTGAAGGCATAGTTGTGAATCCACCGACGGCCACCGACTTTTACAGATAACAGGATACCTGGCATAGATATCATCAGGCGGTACAAGCTGCTGGGACAAGGGTAGCTGGTAGATGTATAGCACTAGAAGGTGCCCTCCACAAAAAATGCTCATCATCACACACAGAGAGCTGAAGAGAAGCAGACTCATCGATCGACCAATCACCCACCACCACACCAATCCGAGGAATGTCCCAAAATATACGCCAGACGTTATGGACGGAAGAGTGATACCTGGGGATACACACACAAACAAAACATTTCCCATTCCAAAAGCTATGACACATCCTGAAAAAGGGTGCCAATTCTGATGTCTATGTACTGTGTACCTGCTGCACTTTACCTGCAACTCCCAGTAGTAAAGTGACAACCACTTTTCCTGCTGTGTTCATGATGGTGGACAGCAGCAACCTCAGGCCAGCTGCAAACATCAGCAGCTTCTGAACGAACTGTGGTGGAGCTGACTCAACCGGCACAGTGCTCTCATCTGAGCTCTGATCTGAACTCTCTGAGCTTTCGCTTCCTGCATCGGATTCTGTGTCGGAGGTCTCCAGATCCTGCCAGAAATTAAACAGGTAGTCATGTCACAGATGGTTCTTCATTCACTTTGTCTGCCTGACTTCTTACCTCAGAGTCAGAGGGCGGGATCCCGTTTTCGTGGAGGTTAACTTGAGGTGCAGCTCGCAGTAGCTTCTTGCAGAGTCTCATTATAAAGAGAGTTGTGACGAGGAGGCCTACGTCTGGTGCTAAGAGACGCACAATGTTTCCTGGATCGACAGAACTGAATCTGGAAGTTAAAATTTAATAGAAATGTCTCAGGTTTATTTTCTTCATTAAATAAGTTAAACCAAAAACTGCACCAAATCAAAGATTGAATTCAGACAAAGTTTATGTGAAATAGTTTCATGATTTCATAATTTCAAAATTTGGGACCTTGTATTCCTTAATTTAGAGCTCGAGTGCATCACCATTTAAAGTGTAAGTAAAGATCTTCCTCTTTATTTAGTCCTACAGGTATATGAAAACGTAATTGCCTCCTACCCCTGTCAAATCACAAAGCAACTGTAACTAACCAAAGTATTGTGGAAGCTGAGTTAAACTACACAGTCCACACCCAAAATTGATTGTCACGATCTGTGTTGAATTAAGAAATCACTTAAATTGAATATGTTGGACGAAGTGAGATAGGCTACATAATCTCAAGTATACAATTGACATGACATGATCCAAAGAAATTCCACAGGAAATTAGAAAAAAAAGTGATTAAAATCTATCCGTCCAGAAAAGGTCACAAGGCCATTTCCAAGGCTGTAGGGCTCCAGAAAACCACTGTCAGAGCCATTATCCACAGTGGAGAAAACTGGGAACATTGGCAAACCTTCCCAAGAGTATTTGAACAAATTATGATTACTTTTTTACTTATTTCTCCAGATTACCAAGTACCATTGACCACTCTCCTGTTTTGATTCCTGCCTTCGGTTCCGACCTGTTTCTGCCCCGCGTTACGATCTACTCTCCTGCCCTGGCCATCGACCTGCCAGCTAAGACGTATTGATTCTGCCTACCTGTCACGGAACTGCCGTTCCGTCCAAGGCTGCCAGCGACCGACAACCATCGGCTCCCAAAGCCAGCTCTGTCAGCTCAATCCAATAAAGATTCCTTTAAAACGAACGCAATTGAGTCCGAGATTCCATTCTGGGTCGTGACACTGATTGTCTGAGCTGCTTTGCTACCTCAGGACCATGACAACTTGCTGTGGTTGATGGATAAATGAAGTCTGGTGTTTACTAAAATAAACTAAAGGACAAAGTCCGGCCATCAGTTTGTGCCCTCAAACTCAAGTGGTCTTGGATCATGCAGCAGGACAACAAACCTAAAGCACACCTGAAGGTCCACCTGATGCAAAAAAAAAATAACCAAATCAAATGTTTTAGAGTGGCTAAGTCAAACTTTTAATTTTAATCCAATTGAGATGCTGTGGTGTGACCTCAATCAAGCAGTTCGTGCAAAATAGAAAAACAATTACGGCAGATTTGAAACTATTTTCCAAAGGAAAGTGGGCCAAAATTCCTCCACAGCATTGTGAAAGAATCATTTCCGATTGTCGTAAAACGTTTAATTTCTGTTATCGCTACAAAAGGTGGCCCGATTACTTTTTCACATAGGGCCAGATAGGTTTCGATTTTTTTTTTTTGCCTTAATAAGTCTTCAATGCTGCATTTTGTATTTCCTTGGATTGTCTCTATGATACTAAAACTAGTTTGATGATCTGAAACATTCGTGTGAGATAAATATGCAAGAAAAAACTGAAATACATTTTCGTAGCAATATATAGTGGGGCTGAAATCATTAGTTTTAGGTAATTATTTGGGTTGAGTCCCCCTTAAAGACTAAACTGTAAAGAGCCGAATAGCATAATCTTAATAAATGACAGACGTTCAGTTGGGATGACCCTGTAAAATCCAGATAAAATAAAGGTCAACTAGCTTTCTTGTCCACTGTGACACTAAAGACTACTGTTTGTAATCTAGGTATAATGAAGTTAAAAATACATTGAATTTGATAGCATCAAATG
The DNA here is from genome assembly GCF_059441175.1 of Urocampus carinirostris. Lineage (NCBI taxonomy): Eukaryota > Metazoa > Chordata > Actinopteri > Syngnathiformes > Syngnathidae > Urocampus > Urocampus carinirostris. The sequence goes on from NC_142351.1 coordinate 49,358,503, forward strand.
TGACACCTCGTACCTCACAATGCCCACATGGTAGAGGAAATCCTCCCAGAAGCCGCTAACTGAAAGATTATGCAAAGCACAAAAGCTGACTAAGACACTTCATATCAGTACATAGTAATTTTGGAAGGCTATAAAAGTCCCTTTTTTGTTACTATACCCTGTGGGGTGATGTAGGCAAAAGGGATCTGCATGAAGCACTGCAGGGCCAGAAACATCAAACTAGTGTAGATGATCCTACGCAGGAACTTCCCTGTTTTACCTAAAGAGAAAAATAAAAGGACAGAAATTCATATCGTCACTTAACCCACACTTACTGCACATAAATGAGTGTGCCAGTTAACCAGGGGTGGGCTAACTACAGCTCGCAGGCTGGATTTGGCACACCGATGGATTTTCTCTGGCCTACAAAACAAGAGAAAAACGAGCACATCGTGTCAGACGGTGATTCGTATAAACGTTTTCTTTTTTCGTCTTTTTGGGGGTTTGGACTGTATTTGAAACAGTCCTTTTCTTACATTCACCATTTTCATCCTAGAATTAAAGAAAACTTTGAGCACGTGCGAGAATTCACAGGCTTAACATGTCGCTTGGATCATTTAATATGTTTAATATAACTTTTGAAAAGTAAAAATCACCTGTTTTTAACCACCTCATTTTGAAAAGGCTGTGGGGTGAGGCTTTCCTCATAAACGCTCAAAGTACAGCTCACAACCAATGAAGAGGAGCCGTGATTGGTCATTAGCTGAAGTCTGTTTGATTTTCTCAGACTGTGTTCCTTAAAATGACAGCCCCCAACATGGAAAAAAACTCAGATGGATATTACTCATCTCATCAGCCGTACCGCTTATCCTCATTAGGGTCGCGGGGGGGCTGGAGCCCATCCCAGCCATCTCCGGGCAGTGGGCAGGGGACACCCTGAACTGGTTGCCAGCCAATCGCAGGGCACACAGGGACAGACAACTCATCCGCTCATTCACAACAAGTGACAATTTGGACTGGCCAATTCACCTGAAATGCATGTTTTTGGAACGTGGGAGGAAACCGGAGTGCCCGGACAAAACCCACGCAAGCACGGGGAGAACATACAAACTCTGCACATGAAGTCTGGAGCTGGATTTGAACCCACGACAGGTTCCCATGACATGAACTGTGCCGCACAAGCGCTAACCACTGCTATATATTCTACTAATACCAAATACCTACACGGCATAACATTTTTAGGAAATCATTCCAGTTTAATGAGAGTCTGAATTAAGACTTTGCAGTTTACATAGTACGTTTAAAGCGGCTTTATTGTTTTGTTTTGTTTTTAAATAAGAACATTTTGAATATAAAAATGGCGCTACATTAAAGGACCTGTATGGAATTTGTGACTTTTTTACTCGCTTCCACCATCCCGTCTTGTGTCATATTCAAGCCTATTCCAGCTCATTTATAATGTGCGTGCGAGTATATGCATTTCTTAGGTTCACTTGAATAAATCATTTTTTTCATCTTTCTTGGGGTTTGGTTTGGCATTTGGATGTACGTAAAGACGGTCTCATTACGTTCACAATTTTCATGATACACTAACAAATGGGAATGAAAAAAATGAGCATGACGTCACTCACTACCCAGCACTTCTCCCAACTCCCAAACCTCCTCCCTAATGAGTTCTGCCCAGAACAGTTTTAAGATAAAAGCAAATGGGTGTGGTGGATAGGACTCATATAGGACTCATTGAACTAATTCGGGCATTGTTAACACACATTTAATAGAAAAAAAAATAATAATTTAAAACTTTTTACTGACACCTCAAACGACGCATCCCAGCTTTGAGTAAACAAAGTTGCAAACTTTCAAAGCATTTAGATACTCTACTAAAGTAGTGTATACCAAGTTGTTACGAGTGTTTACTAAGTGTTTTTCTTGTGTTTACTTTCTTTGACAAGCTTTATCATTTTCCACAGGGGGCATGGCAGCTGAGTGGTTAGCTCTGAGGTCAAGGGTTCAAATACAGCTACCAGCCTTCCAGTGCGGAGTTTGCATGTTCTCCCTTGCGTGTGTGGGTTTCCTCCAGGTACTACGGTTTCCCCCCAACATTCCAAAAACATGCGTGGCAGGATAATTGGTAACTCCAAATTGTCCCTAGGTGTGAATGAGTGAGTGAGTTGTCTGTCTCTGAGTGCCCTGTGACGGGCTGGCAACCAGTTCAGAGTGTCCCCTGCCCACTGCCTGAAGATAGCTGGGATGGGCTGCGACCCTACTGAGGTTAAGCGGTGCAAATAATGGATGGATGGATTTATAGTTTTTCACCTTTTTGTGGCAAGTTTGAGAGTAGACTGGGTAGTATTATTGTAGTTAATCATTTAAATTTGTATTAACAGTGTTTGTGTTCAATGATGGTAGTAGACTGACCCCTTACCAAATTATTTGAATTTCACCACTGAATTAAAACCGATTCTATCAAACAAAGTAGAAGTCCCACTTTGGCTTTGTTGGATATTTGTAAAATAAGGTTGAATGCATTACATGGTATTAACGATTATAGCTGAGCCAGCATCGTGTTATTGACGTTCGTTTTTTGTAAAAGCTTCATATTACTTCAACCTCTCTCCTATTATCCATATACATCATACATAATCTCGCAAAAGCTGTGAGTTAGCATTGGTTTCCATAAACCTGACAAATACACGCATACACATGTACAGACCCTTGCACAATGCTGCACACACACTTGGGCACTTAGGCTGAGGAAGGCAGGCTCATCTTAGTAGCCTGAACGTCATTGTGGGTTGGATGGAGCTTTAAGAGACTTAAAGACTGAAAGGCAAACAGTTTTTAGATGGACAGAAAATAAAAAAAAATGGCAAAATGCTGACTTCACATTTTTTAATTCCTCACTGTAATTACCAAGCTATGTATAATTGATTTGACTGCACCTACCACATCCTTTTTACAAAGTGCGTATTTGTGTGTGAGGGGTAGCTGGGAAGGACTGGAATTTTTACACTATGGCTGGGGTCAGGAACTTATGGCTTGTGAGCCATATGTAGCTCCTACTATGATTACATATGACTCGGGGATAATCCAGAACCTGCTCTATTACATAATGCACTGTTTCATACAGAGGTAGTTGACGCACGTGCGAAAGGTAAAGCCAATTGCACACCTACGCTTAAGATTTGATCAACGCTGTCTTCTATTGTAGGTCACTTTTAACTGAATAAAAATGACAAATATGTATTTTAATTTCAAAAGCACACATATTAGAATAAATGTAACTCAAAGGAAATAAAGCATAAAGAAAAGTTTCAAATGTACCTGCTTTCTGTTGAAAAAAAATTGAAAAATAAAATGAAGATAGTTTTGACCCAATTACAAGAAATTATAACATTGTACTCCCAAGTGCATGGGTTTTAAAACAAATAATAATGTACAGTGTATCTTTTCATAAGGTCGGACATTTTTCGAAGTTGACAAAATTTGTCACGATCCTGCACTCTTGAGTCCTTCTTATCTATTTTTGTCAAAATTATTAGGCCAAAATCAACTCTTTAGAATACCTAACTTTGTCTTTGTCAAGCATCATCAATTTACAGCATGAGACCTCGGCATCCATCCCGTCCATCCATTTTCTAGTCATACTGCTTAGCTTTTATTAGGTCGCAAGTAAGCAGGATCTTTCCTCTCACTTGCATTGCATGAGAGGCAGCATGAATCTAGGATTGGTTGCAGACCATTCTTAAAGCTAAGTCCTGTTGTAGTATATTTCGAAGTACTGCATCGACACTCAGTGCCAAGGCTTAGAAAGAATGTTTGGTTTTACCATTAGCATTGGTTAGCCACTTTTTACAATTGTATGACAGTTGAAAATCATTATTATAATCAAGTATTAAAATAGAAGAAAGATAATAGCAGATGTTTTTCTCGTGTTTATTTATAAATTTGACAGCAAATCATATAAATTAAGATCCAAGAAGCATGCGAGAGGAAAAACTGATGGATGGATGGATGGATGGATGGATGGATGGATGGATGGATGGATGGATGGATGGATGGATGGATGGATGGATGGATGGATGGATGGATGGATGGATGGATGGATGGATAGATGGATGGATGGACGATCCTCAACCTCAGATATATGTTGTGTTTCAAACAGAATTGTTACCAAAAATCTAAGAGGACAATCACCTTTCAGCGTGAGCAAACTTGGATTCGGGATCAATGGTAAGTTGAGTAGAAACAGAAAGTAGATCACAGAGAGCCAATTGTATCGAAAAGCTGCAGCTGTAATGAGGAAACAAATAATAATTGATGAAGTTCATACTTATAACAATCAGGCTTTGTGCACCTGTTTCGGGGCCAAATTCTTTCACTTTTTAAGGACTTTCAAAGCCAATTTTCCAATTTCTCCAGTACCATTAAAAGAACAAATTCCATGGGAATTAATCCATAGCTTTGTTCTTTGAGGTTGCTGAGTGCTGCTTGGCTTAAAAAAGTATCAGAACATTTGATGAATCCTAACCAAAATATTAAACCAGCAGCTATAAATCACTGAATGGGGTATGAGAAAATGTAATTGAAACTGAGTTTGTCTGCCCCATTTCATTAGTGTTTGCTGTCATCTCCTTTTGGGTCTACATAATATCACATTTTCTGGATTTTTTTTTTACTGACAGCACTCGATGCATCAAACTGTAGAGAAAGTAATCTCAATTATTCTAAAGCTAAACATATTTGTGAACTTAGCTACTGTATATATTTACTAGTCATCAGAGACACTATTTTTGTCCATTTAACATGCTGGCTTATGGACAAAGTATGTTCAAAAAAAAGAACGATTTCTTGACGTTGTTGTTGTTGACTTTGATTACTAAAATAAAGTTGCCATCTTGCTTCTTGTATTTACTATCTGCGATCCACAACCTTTTTGTCAATGGGCTGGTATAAACTGACATGAATTTTAACGCTAGGGGGCAATGACGCCTAATATGACAATGCTATTTAAACTAATGTAAGCTGCCATTAAATGCAATGGCAAATCAAATCCACCAGAGTGTCAGCATCAATTTTAAGCAGACTTTTTTTCCTTCATTTAATACGTGGTCAATTGAGTAAGACTGTCGAGAAATATGGCAACAGTTTAAATCATTTCCAAGCACTACACACAAAAATCAATCACTTTTCAAACCATTAAAAAAAAAGCATTTGAATTCAGGCATTTTCAAGGATTTCAAGCACCCGTACGAAGACTTAATGATATACAGATAATAACAATTGGAATGATAAAGAAATCATCTCTCACTATTCCACAACTATGAACGTATATATTTTCCATGTATTTTATAAGTGTTTGATCATTTTAAATCATATGTGCTGTATAACATATATATATATATTTTTTTTCTTTTCTTTTTTCAACATTTTTTTTTTGTTAAACCGATATCGACTTGCTCATTTCAGCTCTCATCTAGATCATCTCATCTCATTGGTAGCCTACAGCAACGTTATCAAGTCTAGGAAGACAATGAGAACTGATATTCTGACATCTTTGTTGCAAATTAAACTCAATTTTGACAGAATCTGTTCGAGAACAAACCAACTGTAGAACAGATGGGGTTTGCGAAATCCTGCACTGCCATTAAACATGAGCAACACTTAATTTACTGCAAGTGGGGAAAGAAATAACAAAGATACCCAAAGAATCATTTCTGATGTCTATTTGGTAAATAATAAAAACTTGTTAACCCGAAATTATCTTTGTTTTTAATCCTACATAGTCCATCTCACTGTCAGTAAATATGTTCTGCGTTGTGCTTGTAAGGTTTATTATCACTTAAAAATGGTAATTGCAATCAGTAATAATGGGAGGAATTGTCTGAGGTCGACAGGTATGTTATACCAATTGATATTTGGAGCTTTGAACAATGTGTCGTTGCGTTATGATTCAGCATTTTATGTTTACAGTCTAAAAATGAAAGCTGTGTGCCACCAAATTATCATTCACATTGTTGCTATTTCTTGAGCAGGTAATACAAAACCGTGTTTAGAACATGTACAAGTCCACCATTAAAATATGTATGAAAACTGATACTACATTTATGTAATATCAGTATGAGATTTTTTCTAAATCTAGAAGTTTTTTTTTTATAACTGTCGGAATGTTTAAATTACACTGATAATATTGTGGGACATAAATTCTCTAAAAGAAATAGCAGTTTTCATGACTCCAAAATGTGTAATATCTGCAATTGAATCATGATCCATGCAGGGTGAACCAGACTCAGGCTCTAAATCAGCCAGAATTGGCTTCAGCTCAATTGCAATTCTAATATTGGCAAGCGCTTTATAAAATGGATCATGGATTTTAACGTGTAAAATACATTGGTAAAAAAAGGACTACACAAGCATTTTTACCACTGCAACGTTGTCTTTATTTTTACTTCTCAGACGACATTAATTCTGCTATCTCACATTGAAATGAAAAATACATACAATTTATGTGGATTTAAGATATAGTTTGTGCACATCCATGAGCGCTTAACCATGAGTGTTTGTGTTCATGCATGGTCCATACTTTAGAGATTAGAATATAGCTATTGATTTGCCCTTTTAGTGGTGTTATGTTGTTTTACTCTCAATCAATTGTGATTTATGATATTTTAGTGCACATATGTTTTTTTCCTATGTGTTTTTAATTTTAATATTTCAATTACTACATAAGTCATCAAAATATTAAACTATTAACACTATTGTGTGCATTTTTTTTAAAATAAAATATAACATGTAAACAGGACTATGTGAATGTCAAGTAATAGAATAATAAAGCACTACTGAATTTTTTCTGTTGTACAATCATCTTCATTATTATCACCATTAACATTCATTTTGTTATAAAATATTTCTGTAGGTACTCTTAGTTAAAAGCAAATAAAAGTGTAAAAACATTGTCACCCAGACAGTTTTTTGTCTCCTTGAAAAAGTCACACTTTTATCAATTCAATCAGATGTCCAATATCTAGGTACTTTTGCCCATATTTATCTCTTTTTTGGCCAGGTTCTGATATGGCTTTTTCGTTGCCACTCGCATTTTGGAGCTTAACTGTAGATGTTGACCCTGGTGTTTTGCAGGTACTATTCAACCAGGGTGCCAGTGTAGGACATGTAAGGCATCTTTTTCTCAAATTCCAGACTTTAATGTACTTGTCCTTTTGCTTGGATGTGCCTCCCGCTTATCTTTCTACCCTGGTTAGTTAAAGCCTGTTTGTGCTGTTCTCTGAAGAGACTACAACTTGAGTTTCTTGGCAATTTCATGCATTGAATAGGCTTCATATTTTAGAACAAGAATAGAGTGCTGGGTCTTACACAAAAGTTATCTTTTTCTGGCCATTCTGAAGGTTTAATCAAACACGCAAATGTGATACTCCAGATACTCTACCTGTTCAAAGAAAGGTCAGTTTTATAACTTCTCGAACCAGCTAAACTGTAATGTGTGCTAACATCCTTGCAGAAGGGTTTTCTAATCATCTGTTAGCTTTCTAACGCGATCAGGAAACAAAATGTACAACCCTGGAGTGCCGGTTTCTAGAAATGAGCCTCTATACATCTCTACACATACACACACACACACACCCATATATGTGTGTGCATATATATATATATATATATATATATATATATATATATATATATATATATATATATATATATATATATATATATATATATATATATATATATATATATATATATATATATATATATATATATATATATATATATATATATATATATATATATATGATATATATATATATATATATATATATATATATATATATATATATATATATATATATGATATATATATAAATTTGCAAAAACTCACCAGCTAGCAAGTTAAGAGGCAGCAATAAGTTGTACAACATCCCGACTACCATGTCCCCAGCCATGATTGCGTCCTCTTGCGATGCTGATCTTCCTTACTTTACTTATATATGTCATTACATGTAAGATCACATATTAAAAATTCCCATGGTCCCACACTTGATCCAAGAGAAAGACTAGTACAGAAGAAAGTTTGGGAGCCTGGGAGCCCGACAGGAATGGGAAGAAATCTCTCACGTATGAGGATGAAGAGAACCTCTGCTCCTCTTCAGTCTCTCTGCCACCCTCCCTCCCCTCTCTCTATTTCATTCTGACATACTAATGGCTCGTGACCAAACATCTCTGTTACTACGCTGAAATTGAGGCTAATCTCCCTCCAGAGACCTTCTGCTGTCATTATAATACCGACAATCATAAATATAATCCTTGTAAAAAAAAGAGTGACGCGGTGAACTTTTATTGAGATTGAGATTGTCATCCTTTGCCTTTAGTCTAATTTTCACGAAAGTTCACTTGAATAACTCTTTGCACGAAGTTAGTTATCTAGCCTTTAGCATTTCTGATCCTTAGTTCATGATCTCAATGCACTTTTGATTGCTTGCTGTGGCATAAGGCTGGCTCATCAGATTTGAGTTGCAGGGTGAGGGAAAGTGTATCTAATATTCATGGGAGCGAGGCCATTAGGCACTGGTGTGACGGCATGGGAATAATCAACGTTTGGATGAACAAAAACAGATTTTGTTTTTGTGAAATATTTGGAAATGATCATCACCCCCAAGAATAATATGACTCACGACTGAATGGTATATAAGGGTTTATCGAGGGTACTACTTAAGTTTAACCTAGTATTATTGTTGCTATTCTTATATCAAAACTGTTATTAATATCATTACAATTGTTGTTATATCACTGGTATATTTGGTGGGGAAGATAAAGGGGTAGGTAAGGTAAGCCGATATCAATACTTGCTCAACTATTAAAGATTCTGGTAATTGTGATTGTACACGTTTGAAAAGTCTCATTAACGAGAACAAATTACTAGATGACAGTCGGTATGGCTCTAGAGAAAATAAATTGTACGGATCTGGCATTGAATCAGTGAATGAAGTTTAATAGGGCACAGCACTCAAAAAAAACAGTACCAACCACTAATCAAAAAAGGTATAACAACATATTTTCTCAAAAATGCTCAACAATGCAAAAATATTATACATAAACATGTGCCCAAAGGGAGTAAGCTGAAGCCAAAAATGTTAAGTACCCACCCCTATTATTATTTTTTTTTTGCCTTGCAGAAAGATAACAAAATGAATAACAGAACTGTACCACACAAAAGAAAGTCAAACAACAAGGAAATTACTTTTCAAATTTCTAATAGTATTGCTAGTAAATCATATAGAATACAATACACAACTGTGATTGATCTTGTGGAATATAAAACACAAAAAATAGACAACAAGGTACATTCTGTCTGCATTTTCATAGATTTGAAGATAGCTTTGACAGAATAAATCACAGTATACTACTTCTAAAGCTACAGAAAAAGGAAGAAGGGGAATTGCTCATCACTGGGTTAAATCACATCTCTTAAATAAATCAAAATATGTACAGATTGGCGACAGCAATTCAAGTCCTATGAGCATTAACTGTGGAGTCCCTCAAGGGTCTGTATTAAGACCTTTATTATTTGTATTATAGATAAATGAATCAGATTTGATCAATGTATTAATTTAAGGTACTATCAAAATTATAATATATTCTAATGTCTGAAGTCACTGTAATATTAGGCTTGGATACAAATCTACATAAATTGCAAGCAGAAATGACCAAAGAACCAACAAAGTAAAATAACGGCATATGTAAATAATATAATCAAATGTATCATAAACAAATGTTATGGTATATGGGAAATCCAAAGATTTAAATACAAATGAAGATAGGTGATGTTAAAATAGGTAAAGTTAAAAAGTATACATTTCTTAGAGTATTCCCATTATTAGCCATGATATTAGCTGGAGACCCCATATAAAGAGCATACAATCCAAATTAGAAAAATAATAGCAGTTATGAGTAGATGCAGGCTTAAATTTGACAAAACCCTTTCTTATAATGTAAGGTTAGTTCAGTTTGTCTTATTTACGTGACAGGTATTTTATAGAGATTTGGGGAAACACATATAAAAGCAATATAGAATCGCTTATTCGATTACAGAAGAAAGCTATTAGGATTATGTACAGCGCTGGGTATAAAGAACATATAAACAAACTTTGATTTTCAACAGAGCAGACAGTCATCATCGCAGGGATTCCATAACATTAAAGTCCAATATTCTCGCACAACATTGAAAAGCCATTGCGCACCCGTAAAGGTGTTCATTTATGGAACGATCTTGATTAGGACTTTTAAAAATATCCCTAATTAACATCAATGTAAAATAGTATATTCCATATGCATTTTAGATAAATGTACTAAAGAAGATTAATATACAGTGGGACCTCGCTATTTCGCGGTTCCACGTTCGCGGGTTCAGAACTTCGCGGGTCTAAAAAAAAGGAATAATAAAATGAAATAACTGAAAAAAATACAAAAAAAATTAAAAATTTTAAGCATTTTTGAAGGGGCACTACTTTGTGGATTTTCACTTTTCGCGGGTGGTTTTAAAAGTACTGTATCGAGTTTCTTTGGCGATTGACCTTGAGGGAGAAGGATGAGCATGGTCGTTGCACAAGGCATGCATTTTGAGCTACCATACCGTCACTCTGATGCATGGCATCTTTTAGAAGAGGGGTCTCCAACCTTTTTCAAGCTAAAAGCTGATTTTTGTTACTAGTTATCACGAAGTTTTATATGCATTTCTAAAATAACAACTTGTCATCTTATTACTATGTTGTTACTATGCTATTACCAGGTTACACATTGGAAGTTGGATTGAACAGACTCAGTCGGGCACTAAAAAAATTATTTCACTAGAAAATCACAGTTAGCAAGCACTATTTTAAGAACAGGTCCGCGGGCACCTGTGCTTTCGTTAAGAAGCTACCTGGTGCCTGCAGGCATTTTTTCACAGACCCCTGATCTAGAACATACTGTATCTGTCAAGATTCTGGAACAGAAGGCTGGTAAGAGGACATTCTGTTATTATTTAAATGCAGTGTTGGGAACCTTACTTTAAAAAAAAAGTAATTAGTTAAAGTTACTACTTTTTCGAAAAGGTAACTTAAGTTAGAAACAGAATTACTGTACAGTAAACGTAATGTTGGCGTCTCTCGCTGCAAATAGTTTTTTTTCTACTTTTGCTAATTGATGATTTGTGCTCAATAAAAGTAATTCAAAAAACACCAATAAATGGGACGAGAGGTTTGAACTCTTTCTTGCGCATGTCAGTTAAGTCACGTGACTATATCATCGCAGACCATTGAGTTTTAGTATTTGCTGCCGACCCTACATCTCTAATCTCTTTACTCTGGGGGGATTCTGGTTTTTAGCTGACCAATGTTTTCTTCTGTACAGAATTGAAACAATGCTGCCACCCTGTGTTTAGCAATGGACCTTGACGTGAACCCTTCTGACAAGATGTCCAGAGTTGGTTGATTTTATACAAAATTTACTAACCACAGCAAATTATTTATTATTGTATACAACGTTATCTTGGGGGACTTTGTCTTCAAGATGAGCTCCAGTATTAGTGATTGGAATTCCGGCTCTTGATAGAGAACCGACTGTTCCGGCTCTCTCGGATCCAAAACGGCTCGTTAGGTTGTTTTTGTTGCTTTAATCCAGGGATGTCAAATTTATTTCAGCTCAGACACCAGTTGGTATAAAAAAAAAAACAAGAAACGTCGACCGGAGTAGTATATTAAAGGGAAGGAAGGAAATAATCAAAGAAATAAAGAAAGAAAGAAAGATTCTATTCAAGTTGCTGCACTATCGTCACAATTTTGTCATCTAAAGTTGATTTGATAAACACTGTTTATCCACATTTAAACTATGCCGACTCCATCAAGTATCACAATGAAATTGTTTTCAAGAATTAGGACGCTACTGGTTGGATATTTTAGGAACTTCAAAAACGGAAATACTTAAAAAATGTGTACCTTGGCAAAAGAAAACAAAATCATGTCAATTACAGATTCTGTTCATAAAAACTGGAGCATATTATGTGAAACCTTAAGGTAGATAACAAATTAAATGCATTTCAACTGTTCTACTCCTTCGTATTGTAACTTCTTGTTATCTCTGTCATGCTGAAACAGACCACCAAATGCATACCTGTCAACCTATACGGTTTTGCCATACAAAGTACGTTTTTTTATGCATTTTAAGACAAGTGCGACGTACAAGGAAATCTGTACGGAAAAAGGCAAATTTGTCAATGATGGGTACCATCCGGTATACACCGACTATCACGAAACGGCAAATCAATCCAGTCAAAGGAGTTCGCTGCGGAAGCCTCTATCTCGGTATCGTTTTTTTTCCCGTTGCAAACAAAGCGAGCGGTTTGATGCTAATGTGCGCATGCGTCTGCCGCCTGGGAATTTCCCATCATGCATCATTCCGAAAAAAATATAAATAATAATGCTGTAAGATTATTTTGTATTTTTACGGGAAAATACGACAGTTTGTACGGGCATGGAGCCGTGGAGGTTCACAGGTATGCAAATGACAGTATAATTCAAGGAATATTTTTTGTATATCTCTAATAACAAAAAGTCTCAAAAGGTTGCACAGACCACCATTACAACATCTCCTAATTTCGGAAAGGTGAGTCTCTAAAGCCTTTACTCAAGGAATGGAAGACAATTCTGGAGTGGGTTGGGTGTGTTACATTTTTCATTGGTGCTTTGACCAACTTCTGAATCCAAACAAAATAACCTACAGGCATGAAGTCAAATGAGCAGGCTGGCCCAGCTGTGTAGACAAGAATCTCCACTTTAATGTAGAGAAAACCAAGGAGATTGTTGTTGACTTAAGGAGGGTGGAGTCAGATTCAAGCATGCTCCACTCATGATCAATGGTGCTGCGGTAGAGAGGGTGAGCAGTATCAAGTTCATGGGTGTGCCAGGACATGTCCTGGAGCCTAAACATCGCACACATCCTTGGCCCATCAATGCCTGCAATTTCTCCGCAAACTCAGGAGAGCTAGTGCCCCAACCCCCATCATGCTCTCATTCTATAGAGGTCCCATCGAGAGCATCATGACGAGCTGCATCACCGTGATGTATGGTGCCTCCATCCTGTCCTGCCAAAAAAAACAGCAGCACATCGTGAGAACAGCAGAAAAGGTAATTGGTGGCCCCCTCACGCCCCTCCTTGAAATATACAACGTGCAAAGCCACCTGAATTGCAGGTGACCCCACCCATCTCACAGACTCTTCAACCTGCTGCCATCAGGGAAACAAATGCAGTCTCAGAGCCAGAACCAGCAGGCTCAAGGATAGCTTCCCCCATCACAGGCTGTCAGGACTATGAAGTCTCTCCTTGTCCTACCCCCTCCTCACCCTCTGCCATCTACCAAATCACAGAAAACTGCTCTATTTCTGGCTATACTTTTATATTTTTACATTTCTTTATTCGAAAACCTTTATATCTTTATATTCATACTTTTTATTTTTAACTTTGTTGCTATTTGTTATTTGTATTGTGCCTTATTTATTGCATGTTTGAACATGGGGAAGAGGAAGTCATTTTATCTACAATGTGTTTTATGCATATAGAATATTTGACGATAAAGTTGAAGTTAAGTTGAGATGAGTTGAATAACTTTACAACAAAGGGTGTAAAGCAAACTACAAAGTGTGGGAAACAATCATTGAGTCAATTAACTCGCTTTATGTTTTTCTTACCCTCAAAAATAGCCACCCAGTCATTTATCATTTCTAAATTACTGAGATATATTAACCCAGGGGTTGCCAACGTGGTTTTCGCAGACACCTGATAGCCCCCTAAGGAAAGCCAAGTAGACCGCAGACTGGTTATGAAAATAGCTCACCAGTTATGGGTCATTAAGATTTTATAGTTACGTGACTTTTTAGCTTTTGCCTGAGTCTTTTTAACCCTACTTCCAATCGTTAACCTGGTAAAAACATAGTACATTTGGTAACTCAATTGTTGTTAAAACATGGTGCGTTACTCTGCTACTTTCCAAAGCAAATCATGAATTATAATGTCTTTTGTTTCTCGACGGAACCTCTTATTACACAACCTTCACGCCATACTGAACACGTTAAGTTAGAAGGATGAGTGTGTTTATTTCTACATACAAAACACAACTCTATACAGTTACAGTGGCACCTCCTCAAGCACAGAGCAAGAGAGCGTATATTTTCTCCCTACTGATATTCTTTCTACTATGTACACTTGTATTGAAAATCAGGAGTCAGTTTATATGCGCATATTTGGTTGTGTCACCAATAGCGAATGGTAGGCAGGACATGGGGAGGGGGTGTGGCTTATACAACAATGAAATCAATGTGGCAAACATGAGCACAGAATTTACGTTAAAAGAATACTGAATTTTTGTGTATTTACTTGTAAAACTCATCTCATTAGCTGCACCGCTTATCCTCAGTAGGGTCGCGGGGGTGCTGGAGCCCATCCCGGCCATCATCGGGCAGTGGGCAGGGGACACCCTAAACTGGATGCCAGCCAATCGCAGGGCACACGGGGACAGAGTTGACTCACCAATTCACACCTAGGGACAATTTGGACCGGCCAATCCACCTGATATGCATGTCTTTGGAATGTGGGAGGTAACCGGAGTGCCCGGAGGAAACCCACGCAAGCACGGGGAGAACATACAAACTCCGCACAGTAAGTCCGGTAGCTGGATTTGAACCCACACAGGAGGCTCCCAAGACCTTAGAACTGTGCCGCACACGCGCTAACCACTGCGCCGCCGTGCTGCCCCAGACTTGTAAAACTGTTTTTGAAAATCATCAACCCTGGAGAAAAATTAAAATACACCTTACAAGTTGTCTGGAAATAGAGAAAGAAATATTTGAGTGTTTTGAAGACAAAAGACAAAATGGATAAAGAGTGTCTTAGATGTATTTATTTGCTAGCTCTCAAGATTGCTCAAGCCTAGAGATATTAAAATGTTGGAGACCCCTGTGTTAACTGGATGATACGTAAACTAACTGCTGCTTTCCTGTTTCGCTTCAAAGCAGTTTAACTAATGTAACAATTTTTTAAATTTTTAAATGAAAATTAGGGGATAAAGCGAAAACAACATAATCATTAAGCCCGATGACCCTGTTTTTGACCTTTTTTGCAGCCTTTTGCTACCCGGAAGTGTGTGTGACGTAAGGTCACGTGACCAAGAAACCAGCACTCTTTGGTCCCACCCACAAGCGTCATAGCCCTTCTCTCTCCCTCTCTACCCCTTATGTCTCTCTGTCTGTCTCTCTCTCTATCTCCTCTTATGTCTCGCTGCCTCCCTCTCTCTCAATCTCTCTGTCTCTCTCCCTGTACTCGCACGTATCTCTGTCGTTCGCTCTCAGTCTCTCTCTCTCTCTCTCTCTCACTCTAACCCCTTATGTCTCTCTGTCTCTCTCTCCTTCCCAGGGTTCAATGAGCGCGCCGTGGCCCCACCCCGTCTCTCTCAGACTCTTGCCTACCTCTATGCAGGCGCCTATTCTCGAAAAAGAACAAGAGACGTGTGCGAGAAATAGAAGAAAAAATAATTATCACGAAGAAGAATCACTTCCCCCCCTCGCTTTTCGACTTCCACAAGCCTTGGCCGGCCTAGAAGCGACGACGGTGGCGGAAGAGGAGGAGGAGGAGGGCGGCCTAGGCGGCGCGAATGTACTGCTACGACTAGCTAGCTTGTGCGCTTTTTTGGCATTCGGGTGAATATAAACGCACATGCACCGCGCTAGTCTAAATGTTTTTTTCTCACACTTGCTCGGAACTATGGGGGAGGAATATGCATTTTTGTGTACCAGCTTGCGTGTGACTGCACTACAGGCCTCATGTAGGCTCCCCTAAGCCCAGTCTGACAGCCAGCTGCTTTTCATTCTAACAACAAACCTGGAGACATTTTGGTGCTACTCCTCTCCACACACATAAACAATTAGCGTCTTCGTTTTCTGCTTAAATTGTGACTGGGGAACATTTACGCGGGGAATTTGCATTGCAATTGACCAGGAGAAGAGTGTCACGCTGCAGGATTGCTTGCGATGTGAGGAGCTGATAAAACCGAACCAGGGACGTGCGCACACGCTCCAGAGCCCCAGAAGAGGCCCCCTTATTTTTGAGGAAAAAAAACAACAACCCTAAGAAGGAAAATTCGAGAAAAAGGTTTTCAGAAAAGGCCCAGGAGACTGTAGCTCCCCGGTTATCTGCAGAGACGTGGTCCGGAAGCTATGAAAATATCACACATGTAGCGGCAGTTGGGTGTTCTTCCCGTTCCTGCTGTTGTGCCCTTTATCAACCAGAAAGACACGGATCAGAACCAACTTAACCCTTGACAAACAAACTCACATTAAAAAGAAATGTGTGTTTTGAAAGGAGACTTGGGACCGAGCTGCTCCACCAAGCGTGTGAGCGCCACACTCACGCCGTTGAGCGCTGATATTTACCGGCAACAGTGAGACTCAATACCCGGGTTCTTCATTTGCCAGTCCAACCGTTGCTCTCAGGATACCAGTTCATCGTCCTCTGCTGGAACGCCAATAACGTGCAACTTAAGTGTAGGCAAGCTAAGGAGAAGGTGTATCCGGCCTTGTCAGTTGCATTAGCAGCATCGTTTTGGACACCAAAATTCCCTAGTGCGAAAATAATTTGGACCTGGTTTCCGAGGCGTCCATTCACCAGAAACTTTTTTAAACGAGCAATTTATCCGTGGCCGTGGTTCACCTGCCTAAACCACGGAACAAAAAGGACGTTGTTGACTGGTTCACGTTGCCGATATTCATTTACTCGTGAAACTAAGACTAACTTTACTTGCTCCTGGACGACCCATTTTCTCCATTTAACTTTTCCCTGCGGGAAGATGGGTTGTTTAGGCAACAGTAAGACTGAAGACCAGAGAAATGAGGAGAAGGCCCAGAGAGAAGCAAACAAAAAGATAGAGAAGCAACTGCAAAAGGACAAACAAATCTACAGAGCTACTCACAGGCTATTGCTTTTAGGTAAGTCGTTATGTTTTTGGAGCAGAGCAGACACTTTAACTGGTTAAACTATTCGTGGCATTGCAAATAAAAGGCTTGGCAGAATTGCCAGGCGTTAGGAGATGTTGTTTCATTCAATTTCAAAGATTATTTTGTAATTGTATTGAAATTTTTTTTATAATTTACCTTTTTGACTATGCAGCTACTGTTTGTGTAACATTAATGTCTGAAACACAACTTGCTGTAGAAGGGGGCAAACTCAACATGTGGTTGTGTGTTGGGAGGTGGGTGGGTTTCCACTCTGCACGTTACATAAGAGTTCTTGACAGTCTCTCCGCCATTAACTCCTCCTCTTATGTTGATTTAATGCTGTCACTTTTCGTCAAGGAGTTGTCTACTCGTTGGAAGTAAAAAAAAATACATTTACATGACATGCATGTAATGTCATGCAGTGTGCATCCAGGATTACACACACCCTCATTTATGTTGTAGAGGAAGTTGTGGCGAGTTTAACAAAGCAGGAAGACTGGATTCACACATTTTTTTAAAAAAGAGGAAAAAAAAGGGCTTTGCTGTCCGCCATATCTGACATTTCCTTGTATTTGCTTTTCTTGTACCTAAAAGAACAGCCAACGGCATTGGGTATGTTTCCATGTAGGCAATCATCAGATTAGAAATGAACTTTAGCTATTATTACAATTATGTAAAGCTGTGCAAATTTGCAGAAAAATCCAATTTAGCTCTTTGTCCAATTGCGAGTACTTTTAATGTTGGGTTAGTCCTGTCACCCTCAAGATTTATTTTGTGCATGCATACGCCTTTGATTACCGTATTTTCCGCACTATAAGGCGCACCTAAAAGTCTTAATTTTTTTCAAAAGCTGACCATGCGCCTTATAATACAGTGCGCCTTATATATGGCTCAATATTAAATCGCAAGGTCTCGCAACTTACTCAACAGCCGCCGACTCGAATTTCCCCCGAACGTGGAGTAGTCCGCGGTGTATGCTGGGATTTATATACCTGCGTTTCATTGGCTAACCAATGTGTCAATCATCATTTGAATCGATCGCTATTGGCTAAAGTATTCGGAGCTTTGGATAGGCTAGAGGGCCGAAACAAACCCTGCAATTGGCCAAAAAGATGTGTCAATCATCCGTTAAATCGATCGCTGTTGGCTGAAGTTATTCGGAGCCTCGGATTGGCTAGAGGGCCAAAACAAACCGTGCAATTGGTCGAAAAAGATGTGTCAATCATCCGTTAAGTCGATCGCTATTGGCTGAAGTTATTCGGAGCCTCGGATTGGCTAGAGGGCCAAAAAAAACCCTGCAATTGGCTGAAAAAGATGACTGAATAGCAAGCTTGCTAAACTACGCCATAAAGAAACATGTTTCATTAGTCTGTATTTGTAAACATTTTACTCTCCTGGATTTACTACACTCACGGTTGTAAGAAGACCATGATTGCGTATCATTATTGAACGTGAGAACTTAGGTGAGTTATGCGGCTTTATATTTTCCCGGTATCTTGTTTTAGAACGATCTTGATGTTGCTGTGATGAGTTGAGTGAATTAAACTCAATTCTAAGTGTTTATTGTCATATGCACAGTAAAGTTGCGATCGAAAAAGAAAATAGAAACTAAGAAATGGTTGGCATTTCTTGAATCCCAAGACTTTAACCTTCCGAAAGATATTTGAAACGATGCATTTGAGTGACATCGTACGGACACCGCATCCGCACGTGTCTACGACACGTATTTGCTTCTTTGCAAGCTTTGGGAATGTTAAGGGGGTAATCAGTTGGACTGAATCATCTGACTGTTTTGTCGACGTTCCCATTGTAGCGCCTTATAATCCGGTGCGCCTTATCTATGGAAGATATAGGACCAAAAACTATTTTTGGGGGGTGCGCCCTATAACCCGGTGCGCCCTATAGTGCGGAAAATACGGTAATTAAATTGTGTCATGCAAAGTTTCCCTCATCCATGGTAGATCTTCAGTATAGAGGTGAATGATACAAGCCAACTCCAGTTCACTAGCTAAAAAAAGCCTTATCTATATTGGTTGATTTCTCAGACTGTTTCATTGTATCTTCTGCCCTCATGCCACAAATACCTCATGTCTATCCACCTGTATATAGTAGTGGATGCCACAGTGCTATCCATCCACTGTAAAATTCGGACTATAGAGCGCACCTGATTATAAGCCGCACCAAGCACAGTTTTAAAGGAAAAAACATTTTGTACTTACATAAGCCGCTCCTGACTATAAGCGGCATGTGCCCAAATTGAAACTTGAGATATTTACAAAGAAAGACAGGACACAGAAAAAGTTTTTTATACGGTACCTTAACCCTTAATTGTTCCGCTGGTGGGGCGCCAGACCTATAAACAAATACATGTCTGTATGATGTCATCAATCACTGAATTACGTCATGCCACAAATCATTGGAAAGCTTAAACTCTTGGAATTCAAGAGATGACCAAAATGTACTCCAACTGGCAGCCGTTAAAAAATGCATAAATTAGCCACATTATTGAATAATTTGCGGGGTTAAATGCTTGTGGGAAAAGTAGGGGCTTATATTCAAAATTTTACTGTATAAGTAAAGTAAATCTATGCTTGTGGCAAGCCACATACCAGTGACATGAAATAAATCATCCTTTCTTTAATGTCAAAGGTTATATGCGGAAATGACATAAGAATACTTGCAAACACCATGTTAATGGGGTTATTTGTTTGTCTGTAAACAATGCCACATCTAAATAAATAATTTAAATTGCTCAAAAAATCCAACTACTCGTTCCGATCGGACTATTGCCTGTAGGTACACGTAGTCACTGATTAAAAACATTCAAGCATAAGAAAATATGAACATCTTGTGCTGAAGTGTTGATGTTCCAAAAGCTTTTTTTAAGCGCTGGGCATTCATTATGAATTAAAGGGCAGATTTTAGACAGAAAATAAATGATGTGATAATGATGCCATGACATCAAGGTAAACCTTTTATTAGTGCTCTGTCAAATAGGGATTTAAGTTGTCTTAAAATGAACCATGCTTTGTTAAATGGATCTTTCAAAATAATTCTTACAAAATTCCTAAATACAATTTGCTCTTTTGTTTATTATTTGAGCAGTATGTAAGCAGAATTTATGACTACGTAATATTACATCCAAGCCTTATTGTTCACAGTGAGAAGCGGAGCTTTCATTGACTGAGGGCCGAGAGTGTCCTCTATGCGTTAATGAGGAATTGTCAGTTTTAATTTTACTTGTTTTACTTCTGTTTAAAAGATTGGATATGATTACTTTGAATAAAGTGCACGAATTAAAGACATGTACTTACGTACAACACGCAAAGGCCTTTACCAACCAAGAACTTTTAATTATGTCACAAAGGCAAAGGACAATGCGTAATTGCCACAAAGTTTGTATTTTAACAAAAATTTGAAAGTGATCCGGCAGCACGGCGGCACAGTGGTTAGCGCGTGTGCGGCACAGTTCTGAAGTCGTGGGAACCTCCTGCGTGGGTTCAAATCGAGCTCCCGGCCTTACTGTGCGGAGTTAGTATGTTCTTCCCGTGCTTGCGTGGGTTTCCTCCGGGCACTCCGGTTTCCTCCCACATTCCAAAAACATCCATTTCAGAAGAATTGGCCGGTCCGAATTGTCCCTAGGTGTGAATGAGCGAGCGAGTGAGTTGTCTGTCTCCGTGTGCCCTGCGACTGGCTGGCAACCAGTTCAGGGTGTCCCCTACCCAATGCCCGATGATTGCTGGGACGGGCTCCAGCACCCCCACGACCCTACTGGGGATAAGCGGTGCAGCTGATGAGATGAGATGAAAGTGATCCAATGTGTATTGGGCCTAGTCAAAAATTTTGAAATGGAACTGTGCTTTTTTTTTTTTTCGTTATTGTCACACACAAAAATATATAAGGGGTTTTCCCCAGTGGTCATGTGGGGGAGCAAACCCCTATCCAAAAAAAAACACCTGGAGGGGGATGAGTGCCGCCAGGCTGTACCCGCCCAAGACACATCACAGGAAGCGGCATCCCGATTACCCAGGCAGTAAAGAGACCAGTGAACCGTGAATTAGATACTCACAGGATCCCCAAAATCCTCTAATTCATGATTCAAATAAACTGACTGAGACCGCTGAGTTACCCCGTTAATGAACATAATTCTCCTAAGTTTAACTTTTTGGATGTACCTTTATTGAAGGCGGGCATTGATTCCTATTTGAGTTTTATTATTATTATTATTATTATTATTATTATTATTAACTTGCAAATAATCTTGACGTTTGAAGTTCTAGAATGACTTCAACAGCCACATGCTGTGCTGTGTGCATTTTTACTTTCGAAAAATAATATTCAAATAAGTCCCACAGTATAAGGACTTACCCCGCTTATAAGATTGAACTGGTCGACTAACTTGACAAATTAGATTAAGCTATTTCTGTCTAGTTATAAAAACAGATCTGAACATTTCATTTCCCGCTTTACTTGATTAGCTCTGGGTCCCCATCTCAATACATGGGATATTTGTTGTTGAAGAAACGTCACTCAGATGTTTTTTTTTTTTTTTTTAACTTTTAATACCTTAAACACTTGTTTATTTTTATTTTTCGGAAAAACACCCACTGCAGTGAGTACAAAGTAATTGATTTCTACGTTTTCCTTCTGCCTTCTGGATTGAGGAATTATTTTCTTTACAAATTGACATAACCTAACTCTATATTCCACTGGTTGAGTACACTTACGATGGAATAGTGTGTTTTGAAGCTGTCACAATTTGGAAGGATAAAGTGCATTTTGCGGACTATTTGTTCTGATGATTCCTCTTAAACTAAAAACAACCGAATACATCTTCTGTACATCCTTATAACAATATGGAATTACAAGTTCTGAGAAAAGATACATTTATTTTCCTTGCTACTGTTGGTTAAAAATAAGCCAATGTGGGTATATTTAAACTTAACAGTCCACAGATATTTGCAATCATCAATAAATAAACATTGTTCTGTAAATCCAATAGTAGTTCACACATGTGACCATGTGAGTTGTTGTAGTTTGTAATGGACTTTTATTGTGGTTCTTTCGCATGTTTTTGCGATGCAATGTGTTGCTGTTAAGTTTCAGACCGATGAACACCATCAATTGGCTTCTTAACATCTGGTATTACTGTCTCTGCAGCATAGGAAAGGAAATTAAGAAGGGAGAAACAAAGAGCTGACATTGTGACTTATGGTCATCTGTCATTTCAGAACATGATGTTAGGAGTCGAGTTGGGATGAGTAGAAGCCTCCTTCCTGAGCCATAAAAGAGCTCTATTACCCAGGCATTGGGAAAGATCTTGTACTGTAGGTCTTGCATGTATAAAATTTGAAGACATGTTTAATACCTAAAAGACACATGGTGCACAAGACTTTTTTTCAGGCGAATGTATATTACACTTGTCACCTACTGATTACAATTAACCGTCTGGAGAAGTTTGCAGCAACAATCTTTCACCACATTGTACCATCATAAGAATGGTTTATTTCCATTTCAAAACTAGTTTATTTCTATTTCAAATCTATATTATTTTCACTTTTGAAAAAGTCTCTAAAAACACTTAAGCACCCTTGCATATAAAAACAGGCACAACTCTCCATTGTCCATGATTTAAAATCGTTTATAAACGAGTGCAGTGTATTTGGTACCAACTTGACAAAAGTACTCTGTCCCCAATAATGGCATTTCAGAAGTTGAGAAATTAATATCTTAATTTTACTACTATTATTGTGTCAGTTCTGCTGTGGTAATTCTGCCCTAGCCTGTAGATTGCCTTGAAAAACGATGCATTATACGAAATGTCCCATTTTTCCTGCCCATAACCCCATAATATTAACAATCAAGTGCTTTTTGTTTATTGTGTTGTAATGTCAATCTATCCCATCAACATTCAATTCTCTGTCATTTAGGGGCTGGTGAGTCAGGAAAGAGCACAATTGTGAAACAGATGAGGATCCTCCATGTCAACGGCTTCAATGCAGAGTGAGTACAATATTAGTGTGCAGAGCAAAACCTGCTGAGCACTCTAGTTGTGAATCATAGGTCTGTTTCTTTTTATTGCGCATTACTGACATCTTTTAATCTTGTCTACAATAGTGGCTATACATCTATTTTTATTTTATATACAGTGGAACCTCGGTTCTGGACCATAATCCGTTCCAGAACCCTGTTCGAAAACCGATTTGTTCGATCCCCGAAATCATTTTTCCCATTAAAAATAATGTAAATCGTTTTAATCCGTTTCAACACCCTGAATGTTGGGCTCCGTTCCAACACCCTGAATGTTTACCTTGAATGTTCAACGTAAACATAAAGCTAACCCAGGCTAATCGTACGTACGAAAGATTACGCTAACATGAACGTGTAAAAATAAAAAAAATCATGTCGTTTACAAGTTATTTAGCACCCGGGTCTCCACAACAAGTGGTGAGCAGTTCATAGGAAAGGGGGCTCCGTTCCAACACCCTGAAAGTTGGGCTCCGTTCCAACACCCTGAATGTTTACCTTGAATGTTCAACGTAAACATAAAGCTAACCCAGGCTAATCGTACGTTCGCATTATCGTAATCTTCCGTACGAAAGATTACGCTAACATGAACGTGTAAAAATAAGAATAAAAAAGGATAAAGAAAAGAATTATGAATAGAATCTCTTACCTTTGTGGTGGTCAGCAGAAGGCGCAGGTGGACAGTCGGGTATTCCCTAGCAAGATCAGACACTCGCACACCTCCCCCATATTTTTCTATTATTTCTTTCTTAAATGCAATAGTTGTACGCACTACTTTTCTTTTTTCACCTGTAGCAACTTTGCTGCTTGCACTGACTTTCTTCGGAGCCATAATTAGGGGCTAAAACACTTCGTACACCTATATTAAAAGCGAAAGCAAAACGAAGCACGTCCGCACGCGATAACAGTTTACACGAAAAGAGCCATCTACACCGGTACACCGCTCAGCATCGCACCCTAGCGTACCGGCGTTCGAACCCCGATTTTTTGATCGAACAGCAAAGCAAGAATTTGTCAAAATTTTTGGTCAGACTCCGATTTGTTCGAACCGAGAGGCGTTCGAAAACCGAGGTTCCACCGTACAGTAAAATACCATATTTCTCCGGACTATAAAGTGGCTTTTTTTTTTTTAATATGTAGTTTTGCCGGGGGCGCAACTTATACTCAAGTGATAGTTATATGTGAAATTATTATATCATTGAGCTTTAATTTTTTTATTACTGGTAATTTATATAATGTATATAAATTCACATGTTATTTTCACACTTTACCGCAAGAGAGCACTCTAGGCCTGTGTTGATAATTTTAACCATTACTTGTTGTGGGTGAATATTTTTCGAACCAGAAAAGGAAGCGCTTATTGTCCTGAGTTAAGGGAGTTGTATGATGAATATTTAATTGGATGATTTAATTTTAACTGTTGATATGTTTTATCGTGACTCAAGTATTTGAGCGTGTCTAAGATATGCATGTACGTTTGTTGTCCGTATTTACCGTGTTCTCCATTTTATTTTTTATTTAAATTTTATTTTAAGATGAAAAGTATGTTTTTGTGGTTGGTTTTTATCAAATAAAATTCCCCCCAAAATTAGACTTATACTCCATGTGCGACTTGTATACGTTTTTCCTTCTTAATTATGGATCTTTTGGATGGTGCGACTAAAAATCTTAAGAGACTTAGCCTCAAAAAGACCGTACTTAAGGACTTTCTCCCACGTCGTCCTAGAACACCACTTCATTGCTCAGAGCCAAAAAGGATGACATTATTAACTGAAATAAAAATAACAGCATTGATTCAATTAAAAGTTGCTCTAAAAATCAAGGTGTCACATGCTTACCTCAAACTGTTGGGCCACAAAAGGGCAGGGTTGGTTAGGGTTACTTTAACTTGATTACTTTCAATTCCTTTTGGATTACTCCAATACCAAATATGCTAATAAAAGACAAAACTACTAAAAAACTAAATATGAATAAAATTATGACTCACAACACGTGGTAAGCTTTCTCTCCTGGCTTTGATCTCCGGCAAAACTAACATAAAATGCGACAGAAACAAAATGAAAATAAATCCAAACAGCTTGCCAACATCATTTTTGCCGTTCCATGTATTCCGTTACTTTCCAGGCCTGCACAAAATTTAGTAATTTTATTAATATTTAGTTTCTTTTGTCTTTTATTAGCATATTTGGTATTGGAGTCATCCAAAAGTAATTGAAAGTAATCAAGTTAAAGTAACCCTACCCAACCCTGCAAAAGGGTTCGTTGGTATTGATTTGAAGTTAGTTAGTTAAAAGTGGCAGCACGGCGGCGCAGTGGTTAGCGTGTGTGCGGCACAGTTCTGAGGTCATGAGATCGAATCTCCTGTGTGTAGTTTGCATGTTCTCCCCATGCTTGTGTTGGTTTCCTCCGGGCACACCGGTTTCCTCCCACATTCCAAAAAAAGCAAGTTAGGTTAATTGGTCGGTCCGAATTGTCCCTAGGTGTGAATGAGCGAGTGAATTGTCTGTCCCTGTGTGCCCTGCGACTGGCTGGCAACCAGTTGAGGGTGTCCCCTGCCCACTGCCTGAAGATAGCTGGGATGGGCTCCCGCAGCTCGCGACCCTACTGAGGATAAGCGGTGCAGATAAAAGCTTGGATAATGGATGATGGTATGCAACCATGGTCTCTTTCCATCCTCGAGTCTCGTGAATCCAGCGGTGTAAAATATTTACTCCAAGCGACACGAAAATGCGCACAGCTAAAAATAAATTCCCCTGAAAATCATCTCTGCGTCAATGGACGTAACTTGTTGCTAGCTGTCTGCTTAGTCCCAAAAATCCCATTTACAAATAAACAGACTTGTAAAATACTTTTCTATGGCCGTTAGCCTCTAAAGTTTTGATTGACATATTTTTCAGACAATTGCAGGCTTTGTTTCACGGTCCACACCCCGCATTAGCCTTTACAGGCTTGTATTGCTAAAAAGGATAACACCTCTTTTACCTCTGTAAAACTTCAGCCAATAGTGACCGATTCAAATGATGATTGACACTTTGCTGGCCAATGAAATTCGGAATAAATCGATGTCCCTAAAATAAGTGTGCGGAACGCCTTTAAGGATTCATTTGCACGTGCAAGTGTGCATAATAGTGATGAAGATGGGTGAAAATAAATTGAAACTTTTACAACTCTTTCACAATGTCTAAAAAATTGGCTGAAGTAAAATAAACATTTGCGAAGATTTTAGTGTTGCAAACTGGTCGTCGCCAAAAGGCCACTTTTGGAAACGCCTAAACCTACCATTAGAAAAATGTGTGAAATACAATGTTTAGTTTGTCAGATTGTGATCAAATTTGACAAGGTACAAGGTAAGGTTTTAAGCTATCGTCTCACCTGATTTCCAGCTAAGATGCCCATGCTACACTCATCAGCAGGCATTTAATTGCAACAAATTCAGGCGAGAATAAAAGTCTTCCATATCTGTGTGTTCTAATAAGATTACGACATGTTATTAGCATTTGCAGTGATTATTTCAGTTTGGGAGGAAACTTCAGAGTCGTCCCTTTCACAAGAGACCAAATCCGTCCATATTCACCAAATGATTCAAGAACGGCCTTCAATTTACTTTGTGTGCATCTTGGATGTGGATTTTAGACAAATTTTACTCGAACATTAAGGGGTTAAGTCAAACATATTTTAACACAGTTGGACTCTCCAAAAATAGCTATGACAGTACAAGAGCTTAAAAATACTTTTTGCAGATCTAATTCACCCCCCACCCCATTTTTCAAATATATTTTTGTGGTTCCTATTTTTGTATTGCCACAATTGCATGTCAAAAAAAGCGATATATTGCAATAGCGGTATTGGAATTCCAGCCCAACACAAAACAGTGGGTATCACAAATGATCGCACAGTTTACATAACCGTTTGTCTTGGACTGCTGAAATATTTTCCAGTACCATACTGGTTTGGGAACATAGCAGTGTTAACAATAGAAGGTCTTAGGCCACAGCCCGGCCCGAAATTTGGCCAAAAACACCCCTCCTCACAAATAAATGATGAAAATTCAGATTTGCTACGAGCTTGGTCCCTCAAATTAAGTTAATTGGTTAGGTTCGGGCTGGTTCGGGTTTTAAAAGCCGTGGGCCTGGTACGGGCTTGATTTTTATTTATTTATTTTCTAATATATATTTTTTAAGGACTTTCTTACCTCTAAATGATAACCAACCCTGTTTACTAATTTGAACAAAACAGGCTTCTGAATCAGATATAATGTCTTAAACTAAGACAAGTTGTCTTTTCCAAGTTTGTAATTTCAAATTTGCACCCAAGGCAGAAAAGCATATGACCTAGCGCATGACTCCACAACACTGAGCTGTGTGTGCACACTGGCCATGAATATTCGAGACTGTGACTGGCTTTATTAACCTTACTCCCAAATGCATGGGGAATGATCACTTACGGGCAGATTTGTGATGTTGCTCGGATTAACAACACGGTTTCATGGTTTGAGCATCTGGTCCAAAGTTATAGTTTAGATTGTGAAAACGTTCTTGTGGCGTTTTGGTTTTTATGTGTTGTTTTTCACAGGATTAATATTTACTTTTTTTTTTGTAATCAAAGCTTTTTTTGTAGTATTTAAATATGATCTTGATCTTTGATTAATAAAATTTAGCTCTGCCCGCCCACCTTCTTCCTTCTTTATTGTTCATGGTAATCTGTTAAAATGGGTAATATATTTTGACTTTTTTTTATTTCAAAACTAATCTTTGGAGTATATAAATGTGAAGAAATAGAAGACTATAGTACTGCCATATGCCTCTTCTCCCTTTATTGCTTATGGCATTCTGTTAAAAATAATAAATGGGGGCTGGTAGTTATGAAAGTATCAATACTTCAATACCACCTTGTTAACTTACCAATCTGCATAAGGGAAGATAAAGATGATTTATCAGCATTGTATACGCCAAGGGGAAGCAGTTTCTAAATGTTGCTGCTAATAATTTAATATTCAAGGTGCTGTGCAGCTTTCACTCAGTGAAGACAAACCAAAAGCTTTTGCCAAGTCATGTTCTTTTTTGATTAATTAAGATGACACTACAAACCCAATGTATGTACACACTGAAAATACTTTGTTATAATTGAAAATATGTGCAACAAATGAAAACGTTTACAAAACGTATTTACAATAAATAAGGTTTTCAAGTTGATCATTCAAATGTTAATCTTACTCAAAAAAATTAATTTACTGTGTTAATATTTATCTTTATTGTAGTATATCGACCAGGGTCAGTGACTGAATTAATGTCTTCCAGGACGCCCGGGGCAGGCATCTTTTACGTCAGGCGTACAATTTACAAAACGTCTCCGCCCGGGCGGCCGCCAACTTTTTCAAGAGAAAACTAAAAATAATAATAATAATAATAAAATATATATATATATATATATATATTTTTTTTTTTTTTTTTTTTTTTCCCAAATCAAACGTTTGCTTTATTCAAATTTCAAAATCCTCGTTAGGTTTGTAAATTTCGGAATTTCGTTTGGCAATTTGGATACTTGGCAGCCGATCAGAAGCCTGCATCGAATAAATACGTGCCTTTCGGACTTTCCCAGGCCTGATAAGTTTATGCATTTGCATTTCATTTTCCAAAGTAGATGCACAGAGAACACAAGAAAAATTGATTAGTGGTGAGGAATCAAGCCAAAACCTCAGCCGCAGAAGAAATATTGAAAAGAAGCTAACAAAATTGATGACGCTGCAAAACTTAAATGCACATTAAGAGCATCGCGGAAAGAGGAGTTCACGTGGCCTGAGCAGACGACGCAACACAAACATTGCATGAATGAAGATGAGTAAATACAGGTACATACTGATGGCAGATGGAAAACAGTGATGTCATATACATGCAATGAATGTTATAAGTACATTTATAAAAAACTTATTTTTAAAGTGTTGTTCTGTTATATAAATAAATGTAAATGTTCTGCATTTATATAGCGCTTTTCAAGTCAATGAAGACCTCTCAAAGCGCTTTACAATATGCTTCACACTTTTCCCTTTTACACACTAACCGTGACTTAATACTTTGCAACAATTGTTTTTTTTTTGCGGGGGATTAGTCGTCTTATTGTGTTTCAAGTTGTCAAAAATGGGGCTGGCAACTCTATGGCTGGGCAGGCAACTTTTCAGAGTTGTCTGCCCTGGTGTCGGGTAACTTTTTGTCATGAGTTTCAGACACTGCCAGAGTGATTTTAATTTACTCTGTATTTACGGTGGAAGTTTTTTGATAGTTGTCATATATTAACCTTCACATTTGTGTCTGTTTCAGAGAGAAAAAGCAAAAAATTCACGATATAAAAAACAATATTAAAGAGGCCATTGAGGTGAGTGCTCTAAAACATTTGAAAAGCGTCATATAGTGTGTTTGGATTCATCCTCCAAATGGGTTGCTTGGATTGATTGAATACCGCTCGCTCCTTTAGAGAGCACACAAGTCTTCATTTGTACTAACTCTGAAGTGTAGTAATACAATATCTTTAAAAGATACACATGCTCTCATTCATTGGCAATTTTACCTCTTAATGCAGAAAAAAATGCAAAAATAAACAAGAGCAGTTTTCAGAAATGCTTCAAGTTGTGTTGATAATGGGTTTGGAATCACATAACCCATTCAAGATGGTGACATCGGTTGCATACCGCATTCTCGCGACTTCAAGGCGAAAATAAGTTTTCTGCAGGCACATCATTTAAGTACAGGAAAGGGCAATGTGCTTGAGCAGTAATGCATGCTAAAAAAGACAGCATGCCGATGTGGAAAAGTGCTGTCGCGATTTATCACCAGCTTTCACTGTTGTCGAAAGTTGCCACGGTAACAAACACACCCTGGACTGTCATCATTTTGGGAGGAATAATTTTTCTTCCTGATGGGCATCTGAAATGTTTTCAGGCGTCACTGTAGTGTTTAGTATTTAAAGCTCATGCATTGTGGAAAAGATTGTGCAGTTTTACCCTGTGCTCTGCACACAAACTGAATTTTGGCTTTTGTGCCGCGCCATTTTCTTCCATAAAGTGCCACGCACAACAGCCACCAAAAGCCAAATGCTGATTTCCAGTGGTGACTCTCACGGTTAGTGGCAGGTGTTTTCAGGGTTTTACTAGTTGTTTTTTATCTAACCCTAACATAATTTTCCAGTCTCCAAAAATCAATTTCAAGCTAATAACAGAAACACAAATATCTGTTTAGCTAGATCTAATGACCCAAAGTTCAAACAAGTTAAAACAATATTTTCATATTGGCACTGATAATTTCACTGCCAATGAGTAGATATTATAATGAATTAAAACTCCCATTGTTGTCATGTGCACACTTTGAAACATTCAACTATTACTGCTTTTTCACATTCGTATAGAATTTATATGGAATATTGATTGCCTCCTGGTGTATTGACAGACAATAGTGACAGCAATGAGCACTCTGACGCCACCAGTGCAGTTGGCCAGTCCCGACAACCGGCACCGTATTGATTACATCCTCAACCTTGTCAATCAGAAGGATTTTGACTTTCCTGTTGTGAGTATTATTATGCACTACAATCACAAACATCTTATCAAATTTTGACCACTGAACCTTGGGAAAAAGAGCCGTACAATTTTTGAATTGTATATAGATTGTTTTTACCCTTACCTGGTGTTGGTAAATATTGAACTAAACAAAAGTTTCAGAGGTCCAACTCCTAAAAAGTTGCTATTGCCTGCACAAGATGGTGGCAAGTTTATTTTTCTTAAATTATATTTAATATTTTGATAATAAAGCTCCTTGACTCACATGAACACAATAAGCAGAACTATTTTAAGCTCTGGCAGAAAAAGCAGTGAACACAAGTTAAAAACGTTATATATTTTTTTTTAAATGTGTAATTAATATATATATATATATATATATATATATATATATATATATATGCTGATTGTGTTCATGTGAGTCAAGGGGATTTATTACCAGCTCAGTAGCCTAGATGGTAGTGTGCCTGCTTTGAGACTGGGAGGTCGCTGGTTCGCGCCTCGGCCGAGACATATCTAATTGGTATAATGGCGGCGCCCTCTGTTGGCTGCGGCTGCATCGACTCGCTACAACGGGTCAGGTGTATCGACATTTCGTTCTGTGTACATTGTTACAAAGAATGACAATACAAAGGAAATTATTATTATTATATAAATAATAACTGTTTTTTTGGGGAGGGGGAATGTGCGACCATCTTGTGTCGGCAATAGGAACTTTTTATGAGTAAGGCCTCTATTACTTTTGTTCGGTTCACTCTATTTACCAACAGGGAGTAAAGAAATACTTTGAACCAGAGACGGGGAATCCAGCCTGGATAAGAAACACCAGATAAGTTTTCATGGATTAAAAAAAAACCCATTATTCTTATACCAGAGGACAGAGGGATGTTTTCAAAGAGAGAAGATATAAAAATTGTCGTTATCTAAGTGACTTGCTTTGACCGTCACAGAGGCGTTTAACTTGGTCTTTGTCATTATTTTGAGTGTTCGGTGTCAAGCAGAGACAAAGAGATCTTTGTGCATCTACAAGTATAAGCAGCTTTCCAATGGTAAATGTCGCCATTTATCTGGTGATAATCCCTTGACAATTAGTCATAAACACTGAGGTGTGCTAATGATCATTGAATAATCCTCAGGAGGCCCTCATTTTTTCTGTAGGATTTTCTCATTAGTTGATTGTCCTTGCCAAGAGACGTTAAAATCAAGTGACACTTTTGGGACTCTTCTTTCTCGTATTGTTTTTTGTTTTTTACAAAGACAATTATTTCAAAGTTTATAAACGTTACACTATCAAGTATGTACTGACTCAACAAGGGGATTATCCGTGCCAATATTCGCCTTTGTATTTTTTTAAGAATCAAAGGGCTCAAACCCATATCTAGATACGAGATCTATTTAAACTTGGGTTCACTATTTTTTTTTTTTCAATGTTCAATTAACATTTAATGTTGCAGTGCTGACTCAGTGAATCGTTGCATTCTTCTGCACCTTTTTTTTGTTTTAGGTTAAAACTAAGATAGGTAAAAATGTACCATTCCAAACTTTTTGCAATGAAATTCTAGAAATCAACAGGGATCTAAGTGCGTTAATGTTTTCCTAAAGTGTCAAGGCTGATGACCTTTTGGAAAACCTTTGTCATAAAGATAATTGGGTAAGATAAAATGTTTTTAAATGCCTTTAATAATTAAGTAATGTTAAGAATTTATTATTTCAAGAATCTATTCACCAATGTTTTTGCTATTAGTCAAAATTATAAATTATCATCATCCTTGACCTGTTCATCTGTATCAGAATTAACCTGAAAAAATTTAGACATATGCTAAAGGCACTTTAAGAAAACATTTTGAAATGTTTAAACACCAAGGGCTTATATCGCACGAAAACTGACAAAATTGGAGGTTCCTTTCGTTTCATTTCTTTCGCTGAATTTTAAATATAACATGCAAAGTCTGATTCTGGAATAATAGGCTGTCACTCCTGGGTAAAGTGAATATAAGACTAGATTGAGCATTTTTGTTGTGGCTGCCGCAAGCACATGACCATAAAAGAATTCTGTGTTGTTAAACACATGATGAATCTTCTGTTATGCAGAGCCGCTCTTAGAAAATAGTGGCCCATGTGTCTGATAGAGCTGCAACTAACGACTATTTTAACAGTTGACTAGTTAATGACTATTGAAACGATTAGTCAAAATATCGGATGATTTTTTTTCTTTTAGCCAGAAATTTGTTATTTATGTGGAAAATCATAATATACATAAGAAAAATGGGTAAAATTAAAATATATCTTTAATTGAAAATACTGTGGATTAGTACAAATGAATAAATAAAAATGTGCTTAAACAAATTAGGCACATTGTTCAGGCATTAGGGACATACATTTATAGATAAACCTCCATTTTAGGGACAGGCAAATAAATAATAAATAAAAATGCAGTTAACATTTATTATCCCTGTAAATTAAGAAAAGGCTCATTAGCAGCAGTAGAACATTTTTTATGTGTATTCATATCTTTTTATTGTGAAATACATGCGTATAAAATATACAATGCTTGTTCTCAAAACCATATTGGCTTGAACCTTACTTGATTCTGACAGAAGCGAGACAAACACCTTTTAATTTGATTGTCCGACCTGCTTGCTTTTTAAATGTTTGTGCATCACCGAGGTACTGCCTTGCTAAGCAAGGTCTACTTTGCAAACTTTGCAAGTAGTCATTTTATTTACCGAATGAAGGCTAAAATGCTCCTAAACTTTGTTGATGCTGCCATTTGTGTATGTTTGTTACCGCTACACAGAGAGACACTGCTGCGCATAAGCAACTCTCAGCAGAAATATTTTTCTTTTAGATATGATTCACTCTGTTGGAAAAACCTTTCTTAACGACAATAGCCCGCAATGGTGTTCATTGTCGACTATTTTGTTATGGATTTTTGTCAAAATTGTCTACTCAACACTGACCATTTATTTGCCGTAACAAAGAAAAATGGAATAATTGAAACTACTACCGTATGTTCACGACGGTAAAGTGCACATGAGAATATTAGATTTTCTTCAAAATGTGAGGTGTGCCATATAGTACAGTGCATCCTGTGTGTGTATTTGTATGTGCATGTATGTCGTTGTTTCAAGATGTATCTAGTAGAGGACATCATGACAGCACTTAGGGGGATAATTGTGGACAGCGATTTGTATATGAAAAATCAAGTATGTGCGAGTGCAGGACTTGGAGTTCAGTCTATGCATCACTATTAAGGATTGACTGATTTGGGGTTTTCAGGACTGATACCAATACCAAATAATAGTATTAAAAGGAGGCAGATGACTGATATTTTGAGCAGACATTAATTTGCTATGAAAGCTTAAAAAATTGACGTACAGAAGTTTTAATAAGGCAAAAAGAAACAAAGAATAATAATTCTAAATTTAAACAAAACATTCATAGCTTTCCGAAAACTTGTACAGTAAATAAATTAGGATTTCAACACAACTTAACATGACTGATATTTCAGTTAAACCAAAAACAGCGCAGGAAATAAAATTAGCCTTAGCAGCAACTTGTATTTAGGTACATAAAAACTTAAACAGCTGCCTGAGTATTTTTTTTTTTTTTTTTTTACAAAAAAAAAAACCTTAAAAATGTCAATACAACCAACATTACTTAAAAGGGACAGTGTGGAATACTTAGGGCCTCCTAGTGGTACAAAAAGCTTTCATCCAATAAAAAACAAACAAACATTGATTTGAATTCCAGGCAAAAATACATTAACTATCATACCAATGTTACATTGAAAATGCAAATGACCCTGAAAGTAAACCTGACATGTTTGACTGACATTTGGTGCAGATGTTCAATTAAGAAACAAAGTTCTTGCATCAAAACCAACATCAATGTGTAAATGCTTTCAGAGAATTTAGAATAACAAGAACAGGAACTACATCTCTAATTGATGCTTGAAACAACTATCCAAAGCATTAAAAATTCAACTACACTAAATAAATTCTGCTTGGTTCTCATAAGATAAACTGATGCAATGTCGAAAAGAGTTTCCTAATCTGATGAGTTCACGATTTGAAGTTGTTTTCATGAATTATAGGCTCATGTCCTCTAAGACAAAGGGGGAAAATGCAATGCATTTATATTGTTTTGTTTTGTGCCATTGTATTTTAATTACTTACTTAGTTATTGGTGTATTACATTGTTGGAGACCATTCCATCAAAGAGTAAGACAGAGTGTAAAATAAGCAAGAGTTTTTGTTGTACCCATAAAGTGGAAGTTTCTGAAATGCCAATAGTGTATGCTTTTATTTTCTTCTTCCTTTGCAGGAGTTTTATGACCATGCAAAAACACTGTGGCAGGACGAGGGTGTCAAGGTGTGCTTTGAAAGATCAAACGAGTATCAACTTATCGACTGTGCACAATAGTGAGTATACGTGGCAATGCATTAACACATACTCACATGCTAAAAGGTTTCCTTTTTTTTTCCTGGTTAAAGGTGAGGTCTTTTAGATAGATAGATAGATAGATAGATACTTTATTCATCCTTTTAAAGTGTCCTCAAAAAGATTTCTCCTTTTAAGTATGTTTTAACAATGCCAAATTGAGTTCAAAAAGCTCTTTTGCTTTACATTTCATTGGGCCTATCTGCTTTTACCCTACTTTGATCAGATCTGATCAGGGCGGAACACATTAGGTCTGAAGGAAAAAAGGTGATGGCGGTACAGTTTTTTTTTTTTGTCAGTGTAGCAAGAAAATGTGAGGGTTTAAGAAAATGCCTGCTTCAAATAGAGTCTTAGCACCAACCCAAATGCCAAGAAAGATGAAAAAGGGGTTTATCCAATCGTATCTAAGGAATGCACGTACTTCCACGCGCGTCATGAACGAGCTGACTAAGACTACGATCGTGACTTCAGAGAGTAACAAAGTTTTAAATTCAGGTATAAGATTGGGAGACTGTTGGTGATATCTAAACACCTACTGCACACTACGTTGCTGTAACTTCAAATCAACATTCACACAAATATTTACAGCACAATTTTCCTCTTTTGGCTGTATAGATTGCATGCAAACACTGGACGACCTGATGCTGGCGGTCACAAGCGGTTTCTAAGTGTAACCTATGGAACTGCTTGTTACCTGGAGTCTTCGTCGTAATCGGAGAAACATTTTCGTTCCAAATAAAACTACTATTGAGATTCTAGTGTTTAGAGGTGCTCGTACAAAAAGAACATTTTCTGCGGGGTGTGATAATTAGTACTTTTATAGGATGGTGGGGTTGCTAATTCAAATTTCGACACTTTTACGACTGCTCAAATATTGGAATATTCTGTAGCAACCCTGCTTTATGTAACTGAAGGATTTAGAAGAAAACGTCAGCCAGAGGACGGTAAAACAAGGAGGCGAAGGCGGACAAAGAAGACCGATATTCACTGCTTTGAAATCTAGCTGTCTTGAATTCTTGTCCGGAGGTTCCCCTAAATGTGAAGAAATTTAAAGCATAAGCCAAAGGCACTAAAGCTTCAAGATTTGTCCGTTTCGGAAATGCAGATAAGGAGGGAGAAATTCCGCTAGTCTTCTCTATGGTACCCATGATGGTACGGTCAAATTTTTTTTTTCCGGTCTCCCCCTCCCTTTTGGTTGTCAGGTCCAGTATAAAAACCTGAGCTTATCTTTTTCTTCCTCTTCTGCCTGTCCGTCTCTTTCCTGGAGCAACTTCAGCATTGCTAGATTGGGAGCTGATGGACTATTTATAGCACTTGTGGTCGGGTCACCATGGTAACGTTGCCAGAGGCTGCGGCGACAGGGAGCTATTTTTGAAATGTGCTCCGTAATGTCAGACAGACTCCATTATCCCGCTGTCTCCCTCTAGTTTGTGCCATGTCATCACCCCACATTGTCTTCCAACACATTCTTCCACACACAAATTCCAAATAAGGTCCATCAGACTCTCCCGTTACCTTATTGGTAGTACATTTACTTTCACAGCTAAGCATTATGGCGTTGTTTGTTGTCTTGGTAACGTACATTTTCCAACTGCTAGATTTTTCATAACAAATCTTTGTGTCAAAATTTCGTAGCGTTATGATTTGATTAGACTTTCATCTCATCAAATTAAATTATTTGGTATTATATACTACCTCAAATTATTGTGCATGTTATTAAAACTGAAGTGAATCATCAGGCATTTGGGGTAGTTCTTTCAAGATTTTTGGTTTGAACAAATTTATTGACACTAATAACAGAAAACAATCATGACAATCTCAACAGCAATTAAGCACATTCACAATATTATATTTCAATATGACGTTAAACAGCAAACACAATGTGAGGTTTGAACAACCCTTCTCGAAAATCTTAATAGCAATCAAGAATATTCACAATTTCATTATATATCATCTTTGTTAGTGTCAATAGATCCGTCCAGGCCAAAGTCGATTGTCCTCGGTCTGAACAAATCCACTGACACCAACAGCAGCAAAACAAACACGACAATCTCAACAGCCATCACGCATATTCACAATTTTTTTATATCTGACAATATGACGTGACGATATGACGTTTTAACATTTTTTCCTGACATTTTCAACATCAATTAAACAATTTCAGAGTTATTCTCTTTTAACAGTAGTTAACCAGCGTGTAAAAGGAAATACTATTGTGCAAGGGCATAGCTCGGCCATCCCACCCTCCCAAGCAGCTTTCTTCCAGTCCTCTGTGTGGGTCCTCTCCCTTCTGTGTGGGTCCTCTCCCTTCTGGGTTCCACAACCCAGGCCGTTGCTGCCGGGACTCCCACAGTGTAGCTCCGGTTCCCCCCTCCGGGTGGGTGCAGACGAGTCTTCTTTATGGCTACAATGTGTGTAGTTCATGCCGGCAGGACTACTGTATTTATTCTTGTGTAATGCGCATTTGATTTTATCTCATTGTCCATTGTTTTTATTCACGGTACAAGAGATAAATAGATCGATAGATAGATAGATACTTTATTCATCCCAGAAGGGAAATTCACATTTCCAGCAGCATCCCTGAGCTGAGAACAATACAACAATAAAGCAAAAAGAATACAATATACAAATACCCAGTGTGACGTGCAAATACCCACTGTAGCGTGTTATATAGAATAACTAAATAGTGCTACACAGAATACATATTGCAATAAGATTCGGTAATATGCAATGTAGGTGGTGTGGTTTACTGTGGGCTTTTACTCTGCCGGGTAGAGTTAAAGAGCCTCATGGCATGAGGAAGAAAAGATCTCTTCAGTCTGTCCGTAGTACAAGACAGTGACAGTAGTCTGTCGCTGAAACTGCTCTTCTGTCTGGAGATAATGCTGTTTAGTGGATGCGATGGATTGTCCATGATTGAACGCAGCTTTTTCAGTGCCCGTCTCTCAGCTACTGTTGTTAGGCTGTCCAGCTCTTTGCCCACAACAGAGCTCGCTTTCCTAGCCAGTTTATTGAGACGAGAGGCATCCTTCTTCTTGACGCTGCCTCCCCAACACGCTGCCGCATAGAAGAGGGCGCTTGCCACTACTGTCTCATATAATATTTTCAGGAGCTTTTTGCAGATTTTGAATGAGGCCAGCCTTCTGAGGAAGTAAAGTCGGCTTTGCCCTTTCCTACATAGAGCTTCTGTGTTGGCAGTCCAGTCCAGTTTGTTGTCCAGCTGCACACCCAGGTATTTGGAGGTCTGGACAAATTCTACACATTCTCCTTTGATGGTTACAGGAACCGGGTGAGTTCTGGCTCTCCTGAAGTCCACCACCATCTCTCTGGTCTTGGTGGTGTTTAGGTGCAGGTGGTTTGCGTCGCTCCATCGGACAAAGTCCTGAATCAATTTCCTGTACTCCTCCTCCTTCCCATTTCTGATACATCCCACGATCGCAGTGTCGTCGGCAAACTTTTGCACATGGCAGAACTCAGAGTTGTACTTAAAGTCCGGTGTATATAGAGTGAATAGGAACGGAGCGAGCACGGTCCCCTGCGGAGATCCTGTGCTGCTAACCACAGTGTCCGATGTACAGCCCCCCTGTTTCACATACTGGGGTCTGCCTGTCAGGTAGTCAGTAATCCATTCTACAAGGTGTGAGCTAACTCCCATCTCTGTCAGTTTCCTACTCAGTAGCAGAGGCTGTATGGTATTGAAGGCACTGGAGAAGTCCAAAAATGTAATCCTCACAGCCCCCTTCGCCCTATCCAGGTGAGAGAGGGATCGGTGTAACATGTATACTATACACCAGCTCAGTAGCCTAGATGGTAAGGCGCCCGCTTTGAGACTGGGAGGTCGGTGGTTCGCGCCCCGGCCGAGTCATTCCTAAGACTTAAAAAGTGGTCGGCGGCGCCCTCTGTTGGCTGCGGCTGCATCGGCTCGCTACAACGGGTCAGGTGCAATCGACATTTCGTTCTGTGTACATTGTTACACAGAATGACAATACAAGGAAATTATTATTATTATTATTATTATTATTATTATTATTATAGCATCCTCCACTCCCACCTTCTCCTGGTAAGCAAATTGCAGTGGGTCGATGGCGTGACGGACCTGTGGCCTCAGGTGGTGCAGCAGCAGCTGCTCCATGGTCTTCATCACATGTGATGTCAGGGCGACCGGCCTGAAGTCGTTGAGTTCCTCAGGTCTTAATTTCTTTGGGACTGGGATGATGCAGGATGTTTTCCACAACTTCCTCCTGTACTGCTCCTTCCCTTTCCGGAGCTGGACTTTGAGCTCCTTCTGTACTCGTTTTAGCTCCTGCTGATCACCATTTTTAAAGGCCCTCTTCTTTTGGTTCAGAAGGCACTTGATGTCGCTCGTGATCCAGGGCTTGTTGTTGGCATAGCAGCGTACAGTCTTTATAGGAACAACATTGTCCATGCAGAAGTTAATGTAGTCAGTAGTGCAGTTTGCCATCTCCTCAATGTCCCCACTGCTGGACCCTAGCAGGACATCCCAGTCCGTACATCCAAAGCAGTCTCTCAGAGCCTGCTCTGCCTCGGTGGACCATTTTCTAAAAGAGCGTTTGGTTGTCGGTAGCCTCCTCACTTTTGGTTTGTACTGTGGTTTAAGCAGAATGAGGTTGTGGTCTCCTTTTCCAAGGGCAGGCAGTGGTTAAGCACTGTATGCATTTTTGATATTCGCATACAGAAGGTCAATAGTCCTATTTCCCCTGGTCTTGCAGTCAACATACTGGACAAAAGAGGGCAGTGTCTTATCAAGAGTCACGTGGTTGAAGTCCCCAGAGATGAACATTGCAGCCTCCGGGTGTTGTGTTTGAAGTTTTGCCACCGCGGAGTGGATGACGTCACACGCTACTTCCGCATCAGCGCGCGGTGGGATGTTTACAATGACAGCAATGGCGTGTCCGAACTCTCTGGGCATGTAATAGGGACGCAGACTTACAGCCAAAAGTTCGACATCACGGCAGCAGATGGAAAGCTTTGTTTTTACATGCCCGGGGTTACACCACCTCGTGTTCACGTAGATAGCCAGTCCCCCTCCTTTGCGCTTCCCACTGTCTTTTGTGCCTCTGTCAGCCCGAACAGCGCAGAAGCCGTTTAGCGCGATGTTAGCGTCCGTGATGCTGGACGTGAGCCACGTTTCCGTAAAGCAAAGCAAGCTGCACTCCCTGTATGCTTTGATGTCTTTCACAAGCACAGTCAGTTCGTCGATCTTATTCGGTAGGGAGTTGACATTCCCCATGATTATGGACGGTACCGTGGGCTTATATCGCCGCTAGCCGCTTAGCCTTTACCTTAGCACCGGCTCTTCAACCCCGGTAGGGTCGCCTCACCTCGTTAGGTAAAAGGGGGGACCGTGCCGGCTTGAGAATTCTTCAGGTCGAGGAGTAGATTTCTTGAATATACGTATTTTTGCGAGTTGAAACCCATATCCATAGGATAGAAAGTAATCCAAAGTGCTACAAGTGTTGCAAGGCACTGTTAAAGTAAGCAAAAAAACAATAAATCACAAAAGTAGCGAAAATAACACGGGAGCTGCTGGAGTGGCTGCCATTCGTGACGGCGCCGGAATGTGACATGATGAAAATGAAGAAAACCGAAATTGGTCCTTAAAGTTGAACACAAATAAAGTACAAGAAGGGAAACAACTTGGTCATTGAAGGACATGACCCTAAATATATTGTACATTTTAAGTTGGTATTGTGTTCATAGTTGTCAATAAAAAATCTGAATCAAGGCCGCATGTATTCAACGTTTGTCACTTTTAATACTTGGTATAAGCTGAAAGTCCCCAAAAAATATTATACCGATAAAATATTAGGGGTGCGTGTTATACTCGTACACTATATCTTAGACACCCGTCTCACCTCCCATCCAGCCATTTATTATCCGCACCGCTTATCCTCAGTAGGGTCGCAGGGGTGCTGGAGCCCATCCCAGCTATCTTCGGGCAGGGGGCAGGGGACACCCTGAACTGGTTGCCAGCCAATCGCAGGGCACACGGGGACAGACAATTCGCTCGCTCATTCACACCTAGGGACTATTAACCTGACAAGCATGTTTTTGGAATGTAGGAGGAAACCGGAGTGCCCGGAGGAACCCCACACAAGCACAGGGAGAACATGCAAACTCCACACAGGGGGTTTGATCTCACGCTAACCACTGCAACACCGTGCTGCCCTCTGTCTCACCTATAAAGGCCTATTTGCATGGAATGATCAGTCAAAATATATCCCTGATTATAATTGCAAAAATTCATTGCAATGGAATTCAGACCCGGATCACGATAGTGATGGTGGGAGTACCCGATCTTATCCTCCAGATCACTAGAAATACGGACGACAAACAAAAAAGGCATTAGGTTTTATGTCACACTATTTTTAGTCACGGTGCCACGTTTTTCTTATTTTTTGGGCCGTGCCATGAGAATATTGACAGATATTAAACCAGTCTGTGGTACAGAAAAGATTGAGGGCCACTGAAATATAGTATTGTATCATTGACTTGCAAAGTCTTTACAAAGCGCACAAGATTCTAAACCGCATGATAAAAGCATTATGGGAAATTATTTATTCGTCCTGAAAGCTGTAAAACGCATGACCGCTGTCCCTTACAATGCTTATTCCTTTTTTTAATCACTTTGTTTTCTCGTTTCTCAACATTTGTATCTGGTACCATGATTATAAATAATGTGATAATGAGATTAGATATATTGCCTGACATCAACTATGTCCCCAGTGACCTGGTGGTTAGGATAAATCGCTCTTGCCACCACTATCTGGGTTCAATCACAATTGACGCTGTTGCCATTAAGTCGGGGTACGCAAAAAAAAAACGCATGATTAAAAATTGCACAAACATGACAATACACTGGTAAGCATTTTCAATTTTTTCCGTACATAAAGTGCATCCGAATTAAGGTGCATGTTTACATTTCTGGGTTTTTAGGGTTCACCTTATGGCCAAGAAAATGCAGTACTTTGGCTCTTATTCACAAAATACATTAGTTATGTATGAATTTCATGTGCAAATGACAAAAGTAATTGAAATAATTGTTGACTATTTTAAATTGTGATAGAAGGGTAAACAAAATATTTTCTGGAAAATAATTTCAAATCCACACTAAGCCTTTAAATGACAAAAATGTACTAAGCGGATGAGACTACT
Organism: Urocampus carinirostris; assembly: GCF_059441175.1. Lineage (NCBI taxonomy): Eukaryota > Metazoa > Chordata > Actinopteri > Syngnathiformes > Syngnathidae > Urocampus > Urocampus carinirostris. The sequence goes on from NC_142351.1 coordinate 49,400,707, forward strand.
GCTGTGTCCCATCGGTACAAGCTGAAACTAAGGCAAGGCAAGTCGAGTCACGTTTATTTGTATAGCCCTTTATCGCAAGGACTCTCAAAGGGCTGCACAGACCACATTATTGCGAACTGCAGACTATTATGACACCATCCCCTAATCTATAACCTACTTGAGGGCGAGGAAAAATTCAAAACCTCAACATTAGGGTAAATGAAGAAACCTTAAGAAAGGGACCGCGCATGAGGTCATTCCCCTTCCAGAATGACCAGACTCTAACAGATGTTGAAATAACAAATGATAAACCGATATTGTCAATGTGATATATAATATTCATAAGCTATAGAATAGAAGTGTGTTTAAGCCTGGATTTAAACAGTTCCACTGAGTTTGCAGATCGAATCTCGGTGGGCAGAGCATTCCACAGCACCGGGACCCCGAATGGAGAACGCTGCGGAACTCTTCTTGGCTCTTGGGCTCACTAGTAGACCAGCATTTTCAGAGCGAAGACTCTGTACCGGAACTTAGGGGGAAATTAAATCTGAAAGATGAGGGAGCAAGTACATGCATGATTTTGTATACTACCAACAGAACCTTAAAATCACACCTAAATCCAACAGGGAGCCAATGCAGATTAGCTAAAATCCGGATAATGTGATCAAACTTTCTGGTCTTAGTTAAAAGCCTCGCTGCAGCATTTTATACCAGCTGTAGGCTCTTGTTTTTGGACTTCGGTAGACTGGAGAGTAGTATGTCACAGTAATTGAGACTGGAGGTAACAAACGCATGAATTATAATCTCCGCATCAGACTGTGACAGTATGGGACAAAGTGAATTCTTCAAAGGCGAGCTTTCTTTAGTAAACTTCCTGTGTACATGGTATTTTCGCCGTAATTTCTTCTGTCGGCTATTGTAGAAGTTTGTTTTATTTAATGCGCTCTATTTGCTTTTAAAGCTATTTCCAGTAAAAAAAATTATGTCTTTGGTTTCTATTCGATAATTTTTGCTTGAAAGTGAAAACGACATGTTTTGAGTCACTTGAATCAGAACATTTTCCCACACATATGTCATATTTCTTTTATTTTTGCTCTTTCCAGCTTCCTAGACAAGATTGACATCGTGAAGCAGAGTGACTACACTCCAACAGATCAGGTGGGTTTGTGCTCTCCACACACTTTGCCCCCCCCCAAAAAAAAACATTTTCATCCTCTAAACCATTGGTTCCCAAAGTGGGCGGTGGAAAGATCTTGGGGGGGCGGTGAGGAAGAAGGGGGCGGTAGGGGGCGGCAGTCTGAAGTCAGAAGTTTTAACGTTTGTTTGACAATTGTTACACAACACGTTAGGGCTGCATGTTTAACCGAAATCGAATCGACACCGCAACGCACTGCAGTTTTTCAAGGTTTTGTAGTGAGTTTTGGCCAACCACAATTGTTACTGTTCGAGTTTTAAAAGACGAACAATCAGAGGCAAGTTTTAATAATGGCACAAGCCAAAAAACGCGATTACATGTTTGCAATCACCCACCTGTGAGCTCATTGAGTCTCATGGCGGACTCCGTAAACATAGTCTCAGGGTCAACTAACGAGAAGAAAACAAAGCTTGCACCAAAGAAGGGTGGCACATCACTTGTTTGGACCTATTTGGTTTTGACGGAGCGGACATGGACAGATGAAAACGCCCGTTGCAGAATTTGCTTTTGCGTAGTCGCTAGGTCCAGAGGAAACACATGAAATTTGCACCAGCACCTTAAAAATCTACACATATTACAATACACTGCATGTCCAAAAGGATTACAAGTAAAAAACGAAGAAGGTGTATCTACAAGTATACTGGGAGGCAAACAAACCTCCATCAAAGCGGCATTTGCGACTTTCATGCTGCACAAAAAAAGGCAAAGGCACAAAGAAATAGCTAATGCTGTGACTAGTTAAAAATGTCAGTGTCCAACACCAAAATTTCATTATCGATTAGAGGTAACTCTTTTTATTTATGCAAGTTAATGAGTGAAATGTTATGAGTAATAAGTAGTTATAGCAGTAGGGGGGCTTAGGAACTAACTGGGAAGCCAAGGGGGCGCCAGCCTGCAAAGGTTTGGGAACCAATGCTCTAAACAATATCATATTTCCTCAACTGAATTAGATTTGCCAATTTTCTGTTATTCTGTCGTTGTTTCCACCAGGATCTGTTGCGGTGCAGAGTACTGACTTCTGGGATCTTTGAAACAAGGTTCCAAGTGGATAAAGTTAATTTTCAGTAAGTAAAATACTGAAACCCAAATTACAGTGTGTTGATTGAAATAAGATCATGAATGAAATTTCCTAAAAAGTTTTATTACAGATGTTATTTAATTTTGATAAATATTACCTCATCATCACATAATTTTACAGATGAATAAAAATTTTGGTAACATTAATTTCTCATCCGTGCGGGCCGGCTATACGTCTGAAATGAATCGTCAGCTAATTAGAAATTAAAAAAGGCATTTTTAAACTTCGAAAATGCGTGCACTTTATGAATTTCCAATTATTTTGATAACTATTTTTCCTTTTCTTGCCATTAGCTTTTTTGTTGCCGTTTTTGCTTGTAAGTTGAAGCAGTAAATGTTTTTGAAGTGGGCACTTTGCTGAAGACAATCACATGTAAGCATTTAAGGGCTTGTAAGTACTTGAAACTGTTGGCATGTTTCTCAACAAGTCTGCTTAAAAATGACGCTGACACTGCTCTCTGGTGACTTAGCTTTGCCATTGCCGTTTTTCTTCCCTCGTGATTAACAAAGGCTTCCATTAGTTGGTCTGGCTTTGTCTTATGAGGCGTCATACTCTCTTAGGGACCGCGCTGAAGAGGACAGGTGGATGCTACACCCAAAAAGGGCACTATGAAATGTGTATTAATATAGGATTATGTATCAATTATGGATGTTTATTATGAGCCATTCAAAAATTAAGTTATGTGGAAAATTGTAATGGGAAAAACTTCCTGCAAATGAAAATGTTAACGACATATTATTGGCATTTTTAACCAACGCCTATATGGGGAGAAATTTGTCTCAAATACTAAGATATTCACGATTTACCCAAGATCTTAAAATCATGTCATGATAAATGCACACACAAGATTAAAAATCGCATTTATAAATCGCAGAAGACGTACGCGTGATCTTTAACATCTCTTAATGGCAAGTTCAGCGTTCAGAAACATGTATTGTAATTGTCAAAGAACAACGTAACTTTGTTTGGAGCATCAAGTCATCCTTTCACAGTTGTGTATTGTGAAATTACAAAAATCCATTAATGTTCAGAATAGATGTAGCTAAAAACCCAATACCCATAAATAACCCAATATACACTTTAAAAGTAAAAGTGCAAACATGGTACAAAAATCTCAATAGAGCATAATTAAATCAATCAATGTTCAAGTACAACGGTCATGATCGTTGACTGGGGAAATATAAAGGAAAGAAGTGGTGAGTAATAATTGAGTTCTGCAGTAGTTTTAGTTCAGCTGGTGCTGGAATGACAGTACTGAAAAACATTGGAAAATTGGCTTTGAAAGTCCTTAAAAAGTGCTTGAATCGGGCCATGAAAAAGGTGTACAAACATTGGTATCCGAATTTCATCTTTAATCATTAGTGTACTGTATATCCTTTGACAGTATGTTTGACGTTGGCGGTCAACGAGACGAACGCCGAAAATGGATCCAGTGCTTTAACGGTAGGGTGTCGGGCCTTCTTTTGTCTGTGGATCGGCTTGCCGCAACAAAATTTTAAAATTGTTGACGTTTTTTGTGCTTTCCTCCCACTAGATGTGACTGCTATCATCTTTGTGGTGGCCAGTAGCAGTTACAACATGGTGATCAGAGAGGACAATCAGACCAACCGTTTACAAGAGGCTCTCAACCTCTTCAAGAATATCTGGAACAACAGGTAAAGAACATCACAGGGGCAAATAGTTATAATTCACAGTATGTAAAGGTTGAACAAAAAAAACATGCTTGAAAATATCACCTTTTGGCAAAATTTAACACTTTGAAGTCAAAATGGGTGACTTGCATGAATCCTGTAGATTCAAGGAGAAAATGTTTTGAAGGTGAGGAAGGAGGGCTTTGTGAGATTTTGCAGGGAATGAATCAGGCTTTTGAAGGGGGTTGTTTGAAGAAAAATCAGTGTAGTCCATTTTATGTTGTACGATTACAAATGTCATCACCTGGTATAAGCAGAGCTGTGGTAGCGTGCGTCTGAGGCTGGGTCTGTTTGGCCACACTATCCACTCCACAGAGGAGGATGGCTTCACCTTTTGAAGGGGCAGGCAGAGCAAGCGGGGCCACAGGTTGACTGTCGGGCTCATTGGGTAAACCCTCCATTTTAACCTTGGCACTTGGTGGTGGTCCTGTGCTTTACGTTGGAGCGCTGTAACACAACAAGCACTAATGCTTACATTAAACTCTTTATTGTCGGGTTCAACTGGAGACAGTTCTACTTCAATTTGGGGCAAGCAGTATCAACCTGATTTGGCCAGTGTTTGAGTTAATAAAAAAGCTTCCTTTTTAAAAAGGACTAACATACAAGATTGTACATGGCAGATACTTTTAGAACTCAGAAAAAAGACCATTTTAATATGTATAGCAATGCCGGGATTCGAACTAGGATCCCTTAATCCTAAAACGATCGCTCTACCTCCTGAGCTACTGCCGCCCCCAATTGTTTGTCTTGTATACCGCATACAGCGGATACGACTGGAAATGCATACAGTAATTATTGGAATGCATTAGCATCCAAAGTTCTATTGTAATGCCATATTCCAGCAATGATTGTTAAAATCGATTAACATTGCTAAACATTGTATGCAACATGAATCAAATCCGAAGACTGGCATTGAGAGCTGCTTTGAAACTTCATCGAATTGGTTGCACATTTACCATGGACTTTAAGGAATTTGAATGCATTTTTGCAGTTTTGTTATTGAAGAGATAATGTAGCATTTTTTTCAGGAAGTGTTTGAATTATAATAACAAGTCATGTGCTCTCTTCAGGTGGCTGCGAACCATTTCTGTCATCTTGTTCCTAAATAAACAGGACCTCCTTGCAGAGAAAGTGCTGGCGGGAAAATCCAAAATCGAGGAATACTTTCCAGAGTTTGCCCGATACACAACACCTGATGATGGTAGGGAGACATTGTACAGACATTGACTAAAATCATGAGATTTTTAGTTTTAACATGCTTGGTGGATAGCACAGTAGCAAATGTGATGCCAGCTATAAAACGTGGAGAAATGTGAAGAAGAAAACTGAGCAGTTCATGAACAATTCCTTATTGATAAAGTAGTACATCACAACAAAAGGCGAAACATGTAGACAAATTAGTGTCCTTCAAATAAATAAGTAAAATACCTCTGCGTAAACATTCTTTCAGCAACACCAGAACCTGCAGAAGATCCCCGTGTCACAAGGGCAAAGTACTTCATAAGAGATGAATTCTTGGTGAGTGCATTTTTCTTTCATATTTTGGAAGCCACCATTTAGGGTTAAACCTGATCAAGATCATTGCCTTCAAACATCTAAAAAGTGTTTTGTTCAAACGGTCTCTGACATTCATGTAATGTTGAAAGGTACATCAATGAACTCACTCGTCACGTTTATTTTCTCCCCCCCCAAAAAATCTGTAATTTTCAGTACTTTAGGGGTTAGCAGTTTAAATATTACCTTCTTAGTGGCAACCAAAAGAGGGCGCTCTTGATTTTGTCTCTAATAGCAGCTGTGTTTTGCAGCAATCCAGATTTGTTTCAGCCATTATATACAGTTACTTGGCCACTGAAATGATTGCTTCTAGTTTTGGTGTGACACTCCTGTATGGAAAACTTCTGGAGTTGTCAGTGTGCATTTTTTTTAATAAAATTCTGATAGAAGCTATTAGCAACACATTTTGTAAAACAGTTTTTATGTGATCATTTATGACTCGAAAATTTAAGGTAATCAGATGAAAACCTTAATTCTTCATGATAAGCTGTCTCTTGGCAGTATTTTTTTCTAAACTGAATTTAGGTTTAATTTTCCCACCCTCTGCCAATTGACATGGATGAATACATTAATGACCTTTATTGCCATTATACAAGTATAACGAAATTGGGGGCTTTTTCTTTAGGTGCAAGTTAAACCAATTAAAAAGGTAAAAAAGCATAACATGTTTATATATATATATATATATATATATATATATTAATGATATTAAATTTGTGCATAATCACAATGGCAGTCGTACAGAACATTATGCTCATGAATGCTGTAGAGAGGTGTTCAGGGTGGTAATGACTTTGGCTGGTTAGTAGGTTTGTCAAGAAAATATTTTCTAATCTAAATTATTTCAAAGATCAGTGTTTCCCAGGAATGAAAACCTTTATTTCTGTGTGTTCCAATCTAAATTTCTCAGTGTTAGTAGCGCTTGCAGGGATTATTTCAGTTTCGGACAAAGCTTTACGTGTTACATTTTCAATAGAGAACAAAACCCACCCATATTTTTCAAAGGATTCAAAAAAAGCATTCAATATACTTGGGGTGGGTTTTGGATGGAGATTTTACAGGAACGTTAAGGGGTTAAAGAAAAAGATCAAAAACAAATCCAACTAATAATTTCTACCGAGGGACATTTCGGACAGCTAAGATTCAAGCCGATTGGTCAGCGCTGCTTGACTTGATCTCCTGTGCCGATTGGCCAATTCATATCAGGTTTTTCATATGATACTGTGAGCGGACACCTGCTTCTGCGTTATATCTGCATCTCACTGTGAAGTTTGTGTCCCGCGCCCTTTGTCTTCTCGCTCTCTCGCTCCTTCTCACCTCCACCCGCCCCTCTTTTATTTATCTCTATTGCTCAGTCAGCATATTGGCTTTTATAAAGGTCTCCCCTCCAAGAAAAAACACAGACAAATTTTCTAATGCACACAGTTATGCAATTGTATGATCTGTTTTCTATTTTTTTTTTTTTTTTTTTTATCTTTTTCTCTCGCTCTCAGCCCCCCCCCAAAAAAATATCAAGCCAAGATAATTATTAAACACTCATTGCTCAGACACGGCTGTATACAGTAAATCCTTGTGTGGTAACCCACATCTATAAATTATGTATGCATTTCCAATCTCATCCACCATATTCTGTTGTATACAAGGCGCATCGGGTTATCAGGTGCACTTTGAAATACCTGGCCAATTTTGGGTTTTTAGGTGCGCCATATAGTCTGGAAAATGCAATAGTTTGAAAGCCCCCTGAAGTGGTGAACTAATACATTTTCACCGTTTGGCTTTTAAAACGTTGCTATCTGCCTTCTCTAGAGGATCAGCACTGCAAGCGGGGACGGGAGGCACTACTGCTACCCCCATTTCACCTGCGCCGTTGACACGGAAAACATCCGTCGAGTCTTCAATGACTGTCGAGACATCATCCAGAGGATGCACCTGCGGCAGTACGAGCTTTTGTGATGGGACAAGAAAATGGTTATGGCCAAAAAAAAACAAGGATGACAAAATGCAAAACAGAAAAAGTTCGGGAACCGCCCGAATCTTTGAACTCTTCCACTGACATGCCAAAAAGACACTTCACATAGTACAAGATGCCAACTTCCCCTCGCTGCTAACTCCAATCTAAATGATCGGTCTGGAGCAGGCGTGGCCTAAACCTGACATTAAGTTCGGCCACTTCCCCTCTTTTCACACTGTTGGGACTGGAATTCACATTTGCGGTCGCTTTGAGCGCTGCTGTTTGTGTGGGACGAGAAAACTGGGTTATCATATCTACTTTAAAAAAATACAAGTCTCATGCTCAGGATTTGGATCAAACGCTACATATGAGCATGAGGACACACACACACACGATGCGGTCTCAAGTCACACATGCCTATTGTGGTACTGACGTTCGCTCGCACACTAATGGATAGAATCTGCATTTGGTGAGTTGCTAAAGAAACCCAGTAACTGATGCGTGCATTGTGGGCTGTTCATCAAAGAATGACATTTATTTTATTATTATTTTTGCTTTGAGATTAAAACCATTGGGGTTTGGTTACAGAGACCACAGACATTTAATAAGCAGAGAGAGGCGTGTTCTCTTTCTTGTCGCGGCCACAAATGGAACAGGGGCACCTCCTGAGCCCCTCGACACCCTTTTTGAATTTGATATCAATACAGGGGACACAAAAAACAGGAAACATCTGAATTGTTTTGACGGGGGTTCAAACGGGGCAAAAAGTATCTATTCAACAAGAATAAATCGTCAACAGAAGAGATTTTTCCCCCACTTTCTGGGTTCTACGTGGACGTGTGTGCCATTGTGCCCCGTGTGCGGTCTTTTTTCTCGACCATCTTGCATCTGCGCTAAAGAGGAAAAAAACAAAAATTCTGAACGCTAAAGGAGGGAGAAAAAGGTAAAGTAAATGGGGCACCTTTAACCTCCTTTCCCACTCTGTTAATTTACTGCTGAATTATTATTCTTGTACAGACTGTAAAATGTATTATTTTGTACAACTTTATTGAGAAAAAGAATAACTTTTAGAAGATCCCTGTGCCTTGATCACGACTGTACGTGTGTAATGAGCTAAAGTGGGTGTCATACTGCGCTGTATAGCTTGGCCAATTAATACACCCCCCCCCCCCTATTCAACACTTCCTTTTCTTTTATCTTCAACCTCAGACTGCCTCCCTGTCTCTTTGGGACTTGAGCGCCATGCATTTGTATCTTTTAAGTTCATTTCTCTTCATGTTTCCCTTTTAAGATTTCTAATTTTTGGATCCATTCCACCTGAAAGGAAGATGTAAAATGTATATGGGTTTTCAAAAACAAGTATTTTGTTAGGAATTGAATTGAAAATTGTACACACAACAACAGTCTGCGTCTTGGTTATAAGTTAAATCCTGTGAACGGAGATTGTGTTTTTTTCTTCCCCGCATACATTTTGGAAGGTTAAAAGGGAAAATGAACAGATGCAAAACTTAATTTTGTTTATTTTACAGGTCATACATTTTCCTACCCCACTTGAAAAATATCGCAAAAACAAGACCAAAAATAATGATCATCCCATTTGATGATGGGTATAACGGGGGGGTGCTGGGTATTGTTTTTGACTGAAATTCAGCGTTATCTATCATTTTCTGTATGAGTCATTTATGAGTCCTGGTTCGGAGCTCTTGAGAAATAAAATATTTTTGGGAGCAGGGAGCTGAAAACTGCATCAGACCCCGTCCTTGCAAATACAACAACACATTACAAGGCTGCATGTTGTTGCTCTTTAATTGCAGAAAAATGTGGAATTTCCTTTTCTCTGTCCCAAAAAAAAAAGGCTTTTACGGTGTCATGCTTAACTTATTCAGTTGGTCTGGGGAGAAGGTACCCAAATTATTATTATTTTGACAGGTGCACCATTCATCCAAAGCACATCATCTAGTCCAGGGCTGCTCTAGATTGTGATCTACTGGTCGATCACTTGAAAGTGTATTCAGTGCATTGTATATGTTGGGATACATCGCCATCTAGTGATTAAATTAGATAACTTCAAATTATGTCAATAAAAGGTTGTTTTTTTTTTAAGATTATAATTGTTTTTAAAATTATATTGATTTTTTTTAACTTATTATTTAATAGACATTTCATTATTAAGCGTTTGAATGAAAGGGTAATATTTATATATCGTAAAATGTATGACAATGAGGTTTATCGAAATGCCTTATCAATAAGGAAAAGTAATGTTCATTTATATACTATTAAAGTATATTTTGGAATATCTTTTCGTTAATGAACAACAAATACTATATTTTCAAATTAATCAGTTTGCAGCATAGTAGTGTTACTTATTTCTCGCAAAAGAATACCATTGGACAATAACAGGAAACGGAAAAATAGACCAACTTAAATTGAGTCATGGAGTTGCCCCCTATTACAATTCGACTGTTGTATTACATAGTTTTTAATCTAACATTTCATTTATTTAGGTGCACATTGAGAAATACTGTGAGCATTCAATTCCTCTAGTTGGGAATTTTTTTAAATGCTATCCTGCTTTTGAATCTTTTTTGAAAGGGGGGCTAAACTCAGTCAATTTGTAGGTAGCTGTATGATGTAAAAGTGGGTTTCCCTGGTCTGGACACTGAATATTAAAATTGTTTAACAAGCATGCTTTGCTTTATTCTCTAGGCCTCAGTATTTAAATGTACTATTGCACTTTTGTCCTAATGCAGTGACACTTCAAACGTCATGAATTTAGATGGCCGCTAGTCAAACCTGTTTAGTTTTTTGGTTTTGTTTTTTCGGTTCAAATTTTAGATAGTATTTTAAAATTACTTGCGCCATCAGACAATTCAAACCCAACAGTGATGGCCTCACAAAAAGAAGCTCTTAGTGGCGTTTGCAAATTCTAGATAAGTAAACCCAGCATTGGATACAGGGTATTAATTCACGGAGAAGGACAAGACTTGGGTCAGTTAGATCTGTAAAGTGCGCATTTGAGCAATGAACATGTTGTAAAACGAGTAAGAAATTCATATTTTACAGTCTTTAACTTCATTATTTGATTTTCAATGAATCTCTAGGAATAGGAGCTTTAACTTCTTTAATTCAGCAGTTTTTTTAACTTTCTTTTGTATTTGTGTGCGCCCTCTGAAAAAAATGTTTTTCAGCCAATTAGCCCATTTTTCGGTTGGAGATAATAGAAGATGTATCTTTTTAAATTATTTCGTTTTTCAAATGAATCAACAGTAATCCTAAAATTTTGTAGGATTGCCAGAAACTGCAGATGACCGACACATGATTGTTTTACTTTTGTTAGTAGAAAATTATAGTAAAACTTAACATTTTAGGTTAGGCAAAATGATAAAATTGATACTTCAAATGAGCAAGTTGCATTGAAAATGTTAACGCATCAAAAGCAACTTCAATATATAATGTTAAATATTCTGGAAAAGGGGCATCATTTTTTTTTTGTTTGAACAAATTTATTGACACTAATAACAGAAAACAATCATGACAATCTCAACAGCAATTAAGCACATTCACAATATTATATTTCAATATGACGTTTTTAACAGCAAACACAATGTGAGGTTTGAACAACCCTTCTCGAAAATCTTAATAGCAATCAAGCATATTCACAATTTCGTTATATAACATCTTTGTTAGTGTCAATAGATCCGTCCAGGCCAAAGTCGATTGTCTTTGGTCTGAACAAATCCACCGACACCAACAGCAGCAAAACAAACACGACAATCTCAACAGCCATCAAGCATATTCACAATTTTGTTATATCTGACAATATTATAATAATAATAATAATAATTTCCTTTGTATTGTCATTCTTTGTAACAATGTACACAGAACGAAATGTCGATACACCTGACCCGTTGTAGCGAGCCGATGCAGCCGCAGCCAACAGAGGGCGCCGCCATTTTTACCAATGTTATAAGTCTTAGGTATGACTCGGCCGAGGCGCGAACCAGCGACCTCCCAGTCTCAAAGCGGGCGCCCTAATATGACGTTTTAACATTTTTTCCTGACATTTTCAACATCAATTAAACAATTTCAGAGTTATTTTCTTTTAACAGTAGTTAACCAACGTGTAAAGGGCAATGCTATTGTCCATCCCACCCTCCCAAGCAGCATCCTTCCAGTCCTCTGTGTGGGTCCTCTCCCTTCTTACTTCTACTTTCCACAACCCAGGCCGTTGCTGCCGGGACCTCCACAGTGTAGCTCCGGTTCCCCCCTCCGGGTGGGTGCAGACGGTTCTTTATGGCTGCGTCCTAGGCCCGCCGCTCACAGATTGTATGGTATCTGCAGCCATTTGGAGCACAGCCACGGGGGGGATCTGCCTGCACCTCCATACCAGCAGGTTTCTGGAGGTCCAGATGGCGTCCTTGATGGCGGCGAGAGTGAGCCAGTCCCTGGCAAGGTCGTTCCTCGACCGACTCACCCAGTAAAGCACGTACTGTGCATCAGGGACCTCCCCTGCTGGCAAGTCCGGGAACTTTCCTCGTTGGTCGGCCATTGTCCACAAGTCCTCGGCAGCGCTGCACTCACAAAAAAGGTGCCTCACCGACTCCTGGGTGCCACAGCCAGGTCGAGGGCATGTCGAAGTCGCTGACATTCCTCGGTGGTGCATTACGGCTCTGACTGGGAGAACCTCATGAGCCACCATCCATGACAAGTCTCGTAGTCTGTTTGGGAGGGCAGGATGATTCACGTTGCTCCAAACCGTTGTAGGTTCGCCAAACGCAAGCCCCCGCACAGGACTTACTGTTGCTCGCTCTTGCACGATAGCAATAAGGGCCCTGTGGTTTTGTAAAGTGTGACATTCTTGTGTTTCCAAATCAAACTTCTTTAAAAAATCCCGAATAAAGAGATGTGTTGGTGGCAAGTTAAATGAAACTGGAGTCAAACAATTGTTTGGTTCAAGCTTTAGCTTCCGCAAATATGAGCCCATCCAAAACCGGGTCATCGCTTGACTTTTCGGGTTGTTGGGTGGGCCCACAGCGTTTTGGAAGTGGAGAGAGACATATTTGCTTCCCAAGAAAAGCTGGAGGTCAGGCACTCCTTTCCCCCCTTATTCCTTTTTCTTTTTCATTGTATCTCTTTTTATCCTTTCCCACTTTGAGCCCCAGACAAAGCGAAAGATGGCTCGGTCCAGTTGTAACAGCACGTTTCTTTTGGGCATAAAAACTGATTGACAAAAGCAGTGGGAGGATGATCGCTTTGATGATTAGGACCTTCCCCTCTATTGTCAGTTTTCTTAGTGACCAAAAAACAAGTCTTTGCTTAACTTTCCTTGTCACGTCATCCCAGTTGGTCTCGCCTCCTCCATCCGCATTGAATTTTATCCCTAGGATTTTCTGGTCTGTCTTTAACACCGTCAGTGGGAGTCCTGCCTTTTCTGTCTCTTTCCACGTTCCATAAAACTTCACTTGTGATTTTTCTCTATTTAGCCTTGACCCAGACGCCCTCCCAAACAGGTCAGTCAAGTCAAAGGCTCTTCCAACAGATGCGCGGTCAGTACATAAAATATCAAAGTCATCCATGTACAAAACACACTTTGTCCCCCACTTCCTGGGATAATGATCCCTTTGACAAATCTATCTTTTCTTAACATTTGTGCCAAAGGTTCAATGCAAAGAACATAGAGAAGGGTAGACATAGGGCAACCTTGACGTACACCGCAGTTGATCTCGATTGCTTCCGATAAATTCCCGTTAATCATGAATTTGCTGTAGATGTCTCGGTATAGCAGTCCTACCCACTTGATGTATTTTTGGGGAAAACCACATTTTTGCAATACCCTGAAGAGGTATTGGTGCGAGACTCGATCAAAGGCTTTTTCAACGTCTAGGTTTAGGACCGCTAGTCGCATGTTTCTGTCTCTCGCATAACAAATGGTGTCACGGATCAGCATGAGACTGTCGCTGATCTTCCTTCCCACGATGGCACAAGTTTGGTCCGGATCAACCAAGTCTCTCAAGACTACAGACATTTTTGTTGCTAGAAGCTTGCTGAAAATTTTACAGTCCACGTTTAAAAGCGTTATGGGTCGCCAGTTTTTTAAGTCAATTTTGTCTCCTTTTTTGTGCAATAGAGTAACTATCCCTATTCTGAAACTGTCTGGCATGTTGTCTCGACTGGAAAATTCGTTAAAAACAGTAATCAGATCTGGTGCTAAAATATCCCAAAAAGTCCGGTAAAATTCGAGGTTGAGACCGTCCTCCCCGGTCGATTTGCCTTTTTTCATAGTCTTTAGGCAATCATTCAGTTGGTCTTGGGTAAAGTCCGATGTTAAAAAGGGGTCTTGACGCACTGATCTTGAAGAGATGAGCCAGACCTCTGCATTGATGGTAGGGGCGTATGACAATACTGATACTAGATCTTAAATCACTCGGGGGAAACTTTAGTTCCTAAATGTTGAGTATTACATCATACATTACGCATTGCATTAGTTTTGTTGAAGAACAAACGTGGCAATGACGTTACATCCTCTGCTTTTGTGACAAATTAGAGGCTCAAGGCATCTTTAATCGGCAAAGAACTTTGGGTTTTCTATATTTTTCTATCTGAATTCAAATGATGTATTGAAACGAATAAATAAACAGATGAATACAATAAATCAGTTGTTCTTTCAAAAGTTTGAATTCTTTAAAATAAGTTGCATAAATATCTAAGCAAATAATTCAATAGAACGGTACGATTGAAATAAATACATTGGTTCCATTCAAAATATAAATAACGCTCTCATCTGCCACCAGTGATCGAGACGATCTGAATTGAAGCCGAAATGGGCAAAACGACAACCAGTCGAACAAAAAAAACGAGTTTTTGAAAATGTTCCCATAAAAAAATCGCTGCATTACATACACAATTTGAACTGATCCAAAAACGTACAAAGTTGTAAAAGGTGACAGGCATATTTAAAAACCCTGGCAGTACAAGATAAACACTGACTAAATCAGGGGTGTCAAACCTACGGTCTGCAATCTGGATTACGTTGCCAAGGGTTTTAATCCAGCCCACGAGACAACGCCGAGACGCGCAGGAGAAAAGACTGCAGCATTAAATATGTCCACTTGATGTCTCCAAAACCAGGTGCTACTTGCAAAGCAATTGGAGTTGTATTCTTTCCTTTTAGATTTTTCTCACTCTTTTTCTGTCTCTCTATTCTCTTTTCACTATTTCCTTCATTCTTTCTCTCTTGGCCTTGTTCTCTTTCTCCGTTCATTCTTTCTCATCTCTTTCTCTCATTTCCCTTCCTCTTCTCCCTCACGTTTTCTTTGCCTATGTATCCCCTTTCCTTCTCTCAATGTCCCTCTTTCTTCTAGTTTTTTTTCTCACTCTGTCTCCTGTGATCTCTCTTTTTTCTTTCCCTTTTCCATCATTTTCCCTCGTTTCTGTCTTTCTCTTGTAACCTTTTTTGCTACCTCTGTCTCTCTTTTTCGTCATTTGTTCTCTCGCGTTTGCTCTAAATTTTCTCTCACTCTCATTTTTGTCTTTCTTTGTCTATTTTTTTTCTCTTTTTTTTACCACTTTCTCTATTTTCTCTCCTCCTTCTTCAACTTTCCCCTTTTCTTTCGCTCTTTCTTTGTCTTTTAAACCCTCTTTCTAATTCACTCTTTTTTTCCCTTTCATTCTCTCTTAATTTCTTTATCTCTCTTTCTTTCTTTCTCTTTAGTCGACTAGTTCGACCCCGTGTGTTTTTCTACCATGTAGCCCCAAGTTAAAATGAATTTGACACCCCTGTCATGCCTCAGGGTGGCTGATTTGTAAGCGTGTCAGTGGCACAATTCTGAGGTCATAGGTTCAAATCCAGCTACCAGCCTTCCTATGCGGAGTTTGCATGTTCTCCCCGTGCTTTTCGTGGGTTTTTTTCCGGGCATTCAGATTTCCTCTTACTTTAAAAAAAAACATGCATTGCAAGTTAATTGGTGAGTCCAAATTGTCCCTCGGTATGAGTGCGTGTGGGACTGTTTGTCTCTATGTTCCCTGCGGCTGGCTTGCAACTGGTTTAGGGTGTCCCATGCCCACTGCCCGAAGACAGCTTGGGTGGGTCCCAGCACTCCCGCGACCCTAATGAGGATAAGAGGTGCAGATAGTGGATGGATGGACACCCCTGGCATAAATTTTGCACTTGCATAAAGTTAAGACAACTACCTCCGGGAACGGTGCATTCGCAATGATCGCAGCAAGGCTTTAGGGATAGGACCTTAGCTTGGCCTTTTGGCTGAGAGTAAGTGTCCCGGCTCCTAGCCTTTGTAGCGTATTATGAACTGACCGATAACAGATAATGGATAATGAATAACGAAGATAGAACAATAACCCTTAAAAACCCCAAAAACCCCAATACTTAAAAAAATAAAGAATGGTAATAGAATAAACCCATTTGCTATCTTTAATGCATCAACATTAAAACCACTTAAAAAAGAATGCATCGTGAACATGACATTCGAGGTTCCGCCCCTTCACTATATCCGCCTCCTTGTCCTCATCGTCCCTCCTATAGATGCTAGCAAGTTTAGCAAATTAGCTTCTAGCAGCTGTCGGTGGCAGTCAAGCAGTTCGCTTTTAGCTTGTGCTTCTTTTGCAAAAAAATTGCAGTCCATCCTCCCTCTTTCTCGCATCGGGCATCTATATCGTTCTCTCTGGAGCCAACCCGCTACATCCCTCGCCTCTCGGCTACCTGCGATCCAAATTATTGCCGTCTCCGCCCCGACAAGGAAGACTGTGGGACATGGCCAGACCAGAACAAGTCCTGGTGCTGGAGCCACAACATGAGTTGAAATTTCGAGGTAAGTCGTTCTTCACCGCCTCTACGTTGCTGTTTCTATCATAAATTCTTGTTGTCGGTTGTCATAAAGTTGCACATGTTTCGTGTGCATTTTACTGATAAATAAAAACGGTGCATTTGGGTGCACATGCTAGCAGCTTAGCACCCTTCTTGGCTAGCACGTTTGTTAGCTGTCATTGCGGCGGAGGAGTAGGCCTGACGTCTGTCTATTTGACAGACAGCGCAGCCTTGACATTTCCTTAAATAATATAATTTCTTCGCTTTAATTATCAGGGGGCATCCTCCACTTTCCTCTCTGCTACGATATTTTTGTAATCTAAAGATTGGGCTGCAACTAACGACGATTTTAATCATCGACTTGTCACCCTCTATGCAAACGATTAGATGACTGGTTTCATGTCCGAACTCTTTGCATACATGACAATAAAGATTTATTATGTCAAAATGAAGCCCCATAAAGCAGTTGAAGCCCTCCAGGGAAATGCTCCACACATGCGTAGGGGCTTCATAATTGCTCTATTCCTTGACCACGCTATCATGTGGACAGAAACATGTACAACATGCTTGGTGCATGCAATAAAACGTTGGTGTAAAATAGTTGAACAGTGTATAAGGATAGTAATATCGCGAGTTGTTCTGTGAAAAGGGGAAATAAGCAGGTAAAATAGATTGCTTATTCATCTTTTTTAAAAAAAAAACATTTTTGATGATCAACAAGATTTGGACCTAGGTGTTTTTCTTTCTGCAGAGAATTTCACATGCTGTTGAAAAAACTCTTTTACGTGGTACATTCAAAGCAGGGGTCCAGATATGTGTGATGGCAAGTTTGTTAAGAATTGGAAGTTCATATTTTTGTGATTCAGAGTACGGAAGGTGTCTTTCAATTCTGGGGACATTTATTTGCCGCTTTTATTTTGAACCACACTCAAAGCAAGACAATAATTTCCTGAATCAGTCACTTAGTATACCTGCTTTGCGGGCCTTCAAACGCCACCACATGGATCACCAACACAAACCTTGAACCGTGGTTCATTAACCACTCATCTAAAATACTCTGCACATGCTTCAGGGATTTAATCCGAGGAGAGCATCACTGATAAAGACATTTAATTTCATTTAACCATGGGGCTTAGGATAAAAACACAAGAAAATGGGTACAACGAAAAATCTTTTTTTTTTAAATTTAACATACTGTGGTAATGAAAAAAAACAAGTTAAGCAATGTGCTCTGTTAGTAGCTATGTAAAACCATAAATAAACATCTGCCCATTTTTTAAGGGTAGGCAAGTAAATGATAAAAAAAAGAACAGAAAGTCAGAGATCTGGTCAGTTGCCTGGACAAAGCATCAACCTAGAACAGAGGTCACCAACCTTTTCGGTGTGGAGTCCTACTTTCAAATTTCCTTGTAAATCAGTGTGCCTCACCTAGATTAATGACTCGCACAATTATTGTTTTATATCCAACAGAGCTCTAATTTTACACCAGTCCAAATATACAACATGGATATACATTGAAATCGTATACTGACCAATTTCATCTTCCACTATTCTTGTTCATCAACAAACTAAAAAATGAATGTGAGCAACATGTGGAAAGGCCTGTAGACATCCACGACTTCAACCATTCTTCATCAACAATGAACTACAATCAAAAAATAAGTGATATGGCTACCATACCGTTCATCAATAAAATCTTATTTCAGAAACTTGAAACACACACTCATTAGGACTTTGTATTCAGGAGTTAGCATGGGGGGTTGTTAGGTAATTTACAAGTCAAGTCACATTTATTTATATAGCCCTTAATCGCAAAAATGTACCTGCCAAAATATGACTCCCCTGCTAATATGGACCCTGTTTGAGATCGAGACCTGTGACTTCTAGGGTACCCTTCTGTGACATATTTATGGTCAGCACAATGATTTTGAAGAGCTTCAGGTCGTTTCTCATAATATTACTATTATTATAAATAATAATAGTAGTAATAAAATTAACTAGATTTGTCAAACACCTATTCAGTAACACATCACAAAGTTGAGGTATTCCTCTGTAGTTGGATCCCGAAGCCCCAAAAAAACATAATAGGTTTAAAGCGCGTATTACTTTGCTAACAGTATAGACAGGGAAGCCCGATTTTAAATGGGAAAAAAATGATTTGTTTACCCCGCGGGATCCAATGCAAACCAGGGTTTCATTCACAATAAAATACATTACATATGGCTATTAAACTACATAAAATAAAGGCTATTTGTTTACAATTAGTTGTGATCGTGGATATCATAGCGTACATTGATTCGTCTCTGTTGTTGGTGACTTTTTCTTCTGCGTTAACAAACTAATTTTGTAGAATACGATCGCGCTTTATTGTTTTAATAAACGCGTTATATAGACTACTATCGCTTAATTGTTTTAATTAGCTTGCTTTTATTGTTTTATTTAACTTATTATATAGAATGCGATCGCTTTTGTCGGAGCGCAGCAGAATGCGCGTTCATGCGAGGGGGGGGCGGGGGGGGTGCAGGGGATGGTTGGACACAGCGCGTTTAAATAATATCCGCCTTTTCAGACTTGTCCTTGAATTCATGTTCATATTTCGTCTCGTAATGACGTTTAACACTTGGCGTGCGAGGTACAACGCTTTCAAGGTATATTGCACAAACAGCATGGTTATTTTTTGCTCAAAGCCCCATTCGTCTTTCCTCGCTGGCTGGAAAGAACGAGATTTTTAATTAATTTTTCCGCTCGAGGAGCCGTCATTTGGCTGTCGTGATTCGTTCATTTATCGCGCGCCGGTGTTTCTGTGGGAGGGTTAAAATGCATCTCTCGTCCTCTGCGAGGCACGGCAATGAAAGCGCGCAATGAAAATGTCTACATTTCAGGTAAACATGCGCATTTAGAAAAAAAATCATTATTATCTAGCGCACGGCAAGGTAATAATGATTTTTTTTTCCGCGTGCCACTGGTTAACCCCTTGCGTGCCACTGCTGGCACGCGTGCCTTAGGTTGCCGACTCCTGACCTAGAATGTGATGGAAAGCAGCACAGTAAAACAAAAGTAACGACCAAAAAACCCCAAGGTGCCATCACAAATATCACCATCAACCACCAAGAGCTTGAACCTGTCACCAGATGTAAATACCTTGGAGCTGCTAAATCAGAAGTGGGGTCAGAACCCCAAATCATGTCCAGGATAGCTCAAACTACTGTTGCAAAACTGGAAAATAAATGTAGACCATGGAGATGCAATGATACAGATAACTTCAGGGCACCAGCTTCATAGCCCATGTGACAAACAAAACTTTGGACAAAGAACTGTTGTCAACTGTGCACAAATGAAACTTCAGTGTCACAGGATCATCAGGACTACCCAAGATAATTCTCCAAGGCACAGTCCAAGAAGGCAGGAAGAGAGGAAGACAGAAAAAGAACGAGTCAAACTCAAACTCAGTTTTGTTTGTGCGTCACAGATCTACTGCTATGATGGGCTAGGTCTTCTTTCCAAGTAGCCTTTTTATTGGCTGTATTGAGGCTAGAATGCTCCTAAACTTTAGAAGTCTCTGTGCGTGTAATTGATGTTGACGCCGCCATTTCTGTATGGTAATGTTACCGTCCAGGCAGAAATGCTATTGGCTGTTGCAAATAAGCAACTCTCAGCAAGGATTATATTTATGTAGAGATGCCTCAGCCTGTTACAAAAAAATGTGTCTGGCGGTAATGGTCGAAAATGAAATTCATTATCAACTACTATCGAATTTTCGTCGAAAGCGTCAACTAATCGTTGCAGCCCTAACGGGCACTCCAGTTTTCTCCCACGTACCATAAATATGCATGACATGTGAGGTGAGTCAAATAACCCTTCGGAATTAAGTGTTGAATTAATTGTTGTCTGTATGTGTAGTCCTTGGGATTGGCTCGCAACCAGTCCCAGGTGTCCCCTGCCGACTGCCTAAATTCAGTCTGAATGGCCTCTAGGACTCCTGCTACCTTAGTGAGGATAAGCACCTCGAAAATTCAAGTCACGTTTATTTGTATAGCCCTTAATCACGGGGAGTCTCAAAGGGCTTCTCAGGCCACAATTACAACACCTTCTGATAAATGAATGTTCATCTGCGAAAAATAGATCGTTAAAAGGGCAGATTTTCTCAGTGTGTACTTAAGATGGTACCCATCCAATCATGGAATGGTATAATTGTCTTCTATGCTTTGAAAAAAAACACTGAATGCTTCCTAATATTGTGGCCATTTAGTGTGTTTGTGCGTTCCCGTGGTGTTATTTCTGTATTAGATGACTGTCTTTGCCTTATTATGGTTATATATTTGTCTTCTCACCAGGACCTTTCACAGATGTTGTCACTGCCACTCTGAAACTCACAAACCCTACAGATCGAAATGTTTGTTTTAAAGTCAAGACAACAGCACCTCGCCGCTACTGTGTCCGTCCAAACAGCGGTATCATTGACGCTGGAACCTCCATCAATGTTTCAGGTCAGGGTTCACACTTGTAACCAAACTCGATGCTAGTCTGATATGTAAAAAGAAAAAAAATGTAAAAACTGTTGCTGTCATGGAAGACTTGTCAACTGTACTGAGCTGTACGTCTATGAAAATAGAAAAGTACTGTGTATAAAAGGTAAAAAAAATATATAACAAGTGGGGCTCAAAGTGCTTTTCAAACACAATCATACTCTGTAGTCCTATCGCGCCAAGCTCGGGTTTGCTCATTAAATCGGGTCACAAATCTAATTCCAACATGGTTTCCAGGGCCAAGCATCTTTTCCAAACACTTGAGTTGGGAGACAAACACTCAAGCACTGAGCCACGGCGCCCATAAAGTTTGCAGTACTAAACATTACTTACAAATGTTTTTTGTCTGTTATCCTCACAACTTCTTTGTTTGACATTCTGGCTTAAACGGAGCGAAAGTGTAGCTGTGTTTCATTCTGTTAGAATATAAGTTTATAAAACAAAGTTTTTGTAGATTAGACAGGGAAATTATTATTTAAAAGCCCTATTCATAAGGGGTTTTTTTGCATCATAATGAAATGAAATGAAATGAAATGATCTGCATTTAATGATCTGCATTTATATAGCGCTTTTCAAGTCAATGACTTCCCAAAGCGCTTTACATTGTGCTTCACATTTCCCAATAGCGGCCGTGATCTGTGCAGCCATGTAAGGCGCTAACCTGCTTATTGGGGGTAATTGGGGGTTCAATGTCTTACCCAAGGACACTTCGACATGTAACACGGACAAGCCGGGATTCGAACTGGGATCCCTTAATCCTAAAACGATCGCTCTACCTCCTGAGCTACTGCCGCCCCAGATTGGCGTACTCTGAAATTTAAAATTTCAATTAAAATTGTGAGGCAGGGTTATGTGAATTAAATTCATGCTGTCTGAATATGTCGAGTCATGAGTTGAGGCGGAAACAATGGTCAGACTTGTACATTTAAAGACTTTTAAACCAATCAATGTAGAGTGATTACAATTATTTTTTTAAAGAACTGCTTGTGATTCATTTGCAATATAATATGGCAATAGGGAATTTTAGTTATTGGTATAAAGTAAATTAAAACCAATTGGAGTTTTAATGTAAATTCTGTTTTTATTGAGGGAAGTTTGCACATCATCTCTGTGGGGTTTCAACCGTTATTTCAATTTTACCTCCAGTCTTGTAGTTTTATCAGATATAGTGCGACAGTTTATTTAAAATGAAGTCTGAATGACAGGTTATATTTGTTTAGAGGCTTTGAAACAATTATGAATAGTTGGCAACCAGTTTCAGGGCACAACCTTTCACTCAGTGAAATGAGAACACCCATCTTCCCCAAATTCTTGTCAATAAAAGTCATATTTTCTAAATAAAATTCCCATTCCATGCTGTTTACAGTTATGCTGCAGCCTTTTGACTATGACCCCAATGAGAAGAGTAAACACAAATTCATGGTTCTGTCCATGCTGGCTCCCTACGACATGATCGACATGGAGGGTGTTGTGAGTATCTGCAATAGACATAAAATATGAAGCTTGATACCATTTGAATGAAAGGCAAATCTAAGAGATCTATTAGAAATGTATACAACTACAGTCATTTTGTGAAATATTATAAGTCAATGATATGTCATTCAGCAATCTTAGGTGATTAGTGGTTTGTTTTTAATGTTTAAAACCACCGTCTGATTATGGATTTAGTGACTTGAAAGCCTCAAAAGTATTGATTAAATTTGTACTAGGCCACAGCATTTGTCATAAAATTAATGATGTGTGGCCCACTAGTAATGTTCAGTACAGTATCACTGGATGATGGCAGTAGCCCTTTGGCCTCCTTGCCCATGGCTTTCTGTGATAATATTAGCCCATCCCATTTTTGACATTGCTACTGTTAATTAAAAAATTAAAAAACGAAAATTGAATGGGAGGGCCGCTGCTTCCAGGACAAGGGGTTTACTAGTTCTCATGGAAATCTGAAACAACTGTGTCTGCCTAATTTGCCAAGAGACTGTGTTTTTTTAAGGATATAATATCAAGAGGTGCTGCTCAACAAAATATTCCCACTACATAAAGTTAACGGAAAACGAACCCTGTGAATAGGTGAAGCAACTGGAAGCGCTTTTTACAGCACAGCTGCGCCTTTTTACGAGACCCTTTGAGTGAAATAAAAATGCTATAAAGGCAAGCTACGAGGTCTCTGAGCTTATCACCAAGGACTGCAAACCTTTCACGGAGGCTGAATTTAATAAAGACTGTTCAATGACTTACACATTTTCATCTTACCAAATCTGGCCCGCTTTCCAAAATGTTTGGACACCCCTGCTCCAAAGGGCATATTATTTGGATATAATTTTTTTTATATTTTTTGAATATAATGACGTGGTGCAGTTAGTTTAGTCTTTAGTGAGGAATAACAATTCAAGTTGCAAAGCATCATGGAATATTTTAATCTTCTATGGGTTGTTTACAGTGGAAGGAGGCCAAACCTGAAGAACTAATGGATTCGAAGTTGAGATGTGCCTTTGAGATGCCTCTAGAAAATGACAAGGCGGTAAGGGTCACTTTGTCTTTCATGTTCACATTCTCATCAGCCTTCAGATTTACAGAAAGCACATTAAGCTGTCTATGGAGTCACCAGCAACTCCTCACTGAAACAAATCATTATTTATTGTTTTTGCATTTAATTATTTCTAATTTTCATCCTCATGTTTGCACCTGTCTTCCACTTTCCATCCCCCTATTTCCACAGCATGAGTCCGAAAGCTACCACACTGTGCATTCTTCTACCTTATTTGTTAAGACGGAGCATGCTGCACTGCCAAAGTTATCCAGCACCTCGCTGGACGATGGAGAGGTGAAAAAGATCATGGAGGAGTACAAACGGCTCCAGGCAGATGCACAGAAACTACGAGAAGAGAACAGACAGATCCGGGTGAGCCTGAATAAAGGAAAAATGTCCGGGTGAGCCTGAATAAAGGAAAAATGTGTGCAGAGACTATAATCTTTGCTTAGATTTACAAAAAGACTAATTGTACTATTTCAATCATTTTCCACAAGATGGTACCACTGCTCTATGAAATATAAATTGGTTTGGTAAGATTTTGTAAATCTAGCCAATTTAAAGGTGACGTATTTTCCGCACTATAGGGTGTCTTTGATTATTAAGCGCATCTTCTGTGATATTTTTTTCATATATAAGGCAAATGGAATTAAAACTACTGTAAGGGCTAGGGTTACTCAAAAAAGTTCCGTATTTGTATATCGATTTGATCTGTTAACATAGGATGGGATGACACGGGAATACAACCAAGAACGCGGTGTGGATCCTATCCACGAGACTAAGGGTTTCAAACCAAGCCACATCAGCGTAATTGCTGTCCTGAAAGGGCCTGATGTAACTTATGATTGTAAAGAAATGTAATTAATATGTAACATACTTGTAACTACTCCTTCATGTAAAGAAACTCTGAATGTATTGATGATTAGTCACAAACATTACAGTTGCATTGAAAAAAAGTCACTACGCCTGTACAGTACATCATAAATCTTCATATAAGCTACTAGAAAATTCGAGTTGCCAGATGGCTTTCAAGAAACACTTTACCGAATCTCCATACGTTTTATAAAGTAATTTTTATAATCCCATTTATCTTTTTACTGTATTTTTAAGTGCAATTATTATTTTTTTGTGTTTTTAGTTATCAACAAGATTTGTTTTGTCGCTATTTAGGGTTAACTTGGATGCTTTTGGGAGGCCCGGAATTAATTGTTTTTCAGTTATTATGTACTGACAAAATTTGCTCGATGTACGGGCAATTCTAGTTTTGAGTACGGGAGCATAAAAATTTTTTATGTAGAGATTTCACTGTATAACAAGATAACTGGTATTTGTTTGAATTTTTTGGGATAGTGTGTTTCTCAATCCACTCATTTGCATCAATATGGAATTACTGACATAAAGTGGCACTGAGCCGTTATTTGGTGGACAAGGGAGTCGACAGGGATTGTGGGAAATATAGTTTTGGTCGAATCACTCTTGACCCGTATCATTTTAAAGACTTAAAAAATTTAAGCTCTCACAGGTCACATATAATAATGTGGTTGGCCACATTTAGCCTACGGGCCACGAGTTTGACACATGTGGACTAGACTATTAGGGATACTGACGCCACATAATAAGGCATGAGGTCTTATCTCATTAGCACTTTATTTTTAATCATGGTACCAAATTTTTGATGTTAATTCTGGGCCGGGCCGCGGGAATATTGTCAGACCTAAATTCGGTCTGTGGAACAGCGGACATGATTCTGAACTGAACAAACAGAACGGCATTGTGGGAAGTAATTCGGTCATCCTGAAAGATACAAACTCGTGACCGCACATGTTCAAAAAGTTTGTCACTTACAGTGCTTAGTTTGAGCTGACAAAAAGTGTAACAACATTCTCTCCAACATATCTGTCACTGTGACTAAAATATGGTGATAATGAGATCAGACCTTTAAATTTGTTGTCAGTATCCCTAGTGGACTAGTGGATAGGATCCTATATGTGCTGCTGTGATGCAGGGTTTGATACCCATAGCATTAAATGATTTGCAATTGCAAACAACCGTCTATGTTTCTAATGGCCTGATATTATTCGAATCCAGTGCTCTTACCATTTATGATGTGCTTCTCGGTTCGAATCCCTGAAGTGTGTGTCGAGTAATTTAGATAAATGGTTCATGAACCGCAAGCCTAGGTGTTGTGATGACGTTCATTTTGCCATCGCTACTTACCATTGCTATTCGGTTCGATAACCACCGCCACCTTTCTTATTCAATTGTGCTAAGCACCGATTAATTATTGCACAAATATGGAAACACATTTCCCAATTTTGCCCACATGTAACCAAGTTATAAGGCACACATGCAAATTTATGGCCATGACAGTACATTTTTTTCATCGGAATGATTGTACCATATTTTCTCATTGCCGCTTTATCTGCTGACCGATTGTTCTGGTTTGAACATCATGGCAGGAGAACGACGGGCTGCGGAAGAGAAAATTGACGGTAGCCGCTGCTGACTCCTCCCGCCCCTCCGTCATGCCCTCCTTGGCCAGGAGGGACGAAGGCCTGAGCACGCGTTTGCTAGGGCTGTGCGTCCTCTTCTTTGTCGTCGGAGTCATCATCGGCAAGCTTGCCCTGTAAACGCACGGACAGACACCGTAAGGACGAACCGATGGTTGGGCCGGTGGCCTTGAAGGACACTCGTCGCTGACGACAACAAAAGGAGGTCTTCTTGGCTTTACATTGTCACGTTTGTTATTTTTTATCTTCAAGGCAATATGTTCTGGCTTGTCATGGCAGGGCTGAAAAGAAACATGAATGTGTTCAAGAAAACAAAGACGTTAACCCTTGAATTTTCCCCCTTTGTGTTTGTTATAATCACCTTCACTCCAGTGGCTCCGTCGTCCGTTGCTCGCAATTCAAAAGAACTTGCACAGGTAACATAGTTATGTGGCTCAAAGCTTCCATTGATTTATGACTGATGTCATACTTTTATTGCTGATAATCCACAGAGAATGAGCACTAGTTGCGTATTTATGGACTGAAAACTTGACGTCTGTAAATGTATATATTGGGTGAGAGAACGGACGCTTGCTTAAAGGAGCACATGTCATATTACCTGTGATCAATTATCAAGTGGTTTTGTCCAGTCTGAGCTATCTGACCCACACAAAGATTCTCTAGTCATGTGATTTAATACTGTATTGTTTTTTTTCCCAGACTGCACTTTGCCAGCAATGGCCTTTACACTTGTGTGCGGAAGGAGCGTAGCCGTTAACTCATTAAGAAACGTAAACTTCATGCAAAACCAATGTGGACGTTTTCAATAAACACTTGTATGCAACAATAGTTTAAACTCTCATTGAGTCTTTTGTATTTACTGTCCTGCGTCGGTATTAATTCTATTAAGTGCTTTTAGCTCATTTATTTAGCTGCCTCTGCGCAGGTATGACATAATGGGAGGAATGCCCAAAGATGACCCCAGACTCGCTACAAGAGGCTGTTTCTCAACTGGGTTAGATTTTGATGTTAAAAATGAGCTTCTCTTTATCCGTACTTAATGCAATCAAAGTTCAGACTTTAACTCAAGTTACGGTTTTTAGCAGCTAGCGGCACTACAATACACAATTATATACACAATAAGTGTTGAGTCTTACCCCTGATTGTGTACAACAGATTAATCTTAAACTAACAACGTTTTCCTATTCATTTTGTATTTAAAAAAAATACCATTTCGCATATCATATTTTTGAAGAAACCAAGAACTCCCAAAAACATCTGGAAGGGTGTGCATGAGAGGCTCAGATGAGAAGTTAAAATGCTATAGATCAATTTAAATTAAGTCCTATGCTGAAGTGAGGCCCCTGGCTTTTAGTGTCTATAGCTAACAAAAAGAGCTGTAGTTGGAAAGACCCAGCAGCGTCTGAGTGTGCTCAAGAAAGACAACCTGGACCTGAAGCTGCTGGTGTCCTTCTACAGAGCACCAGTGAAGAACTTACGGCGTCACTATTTGGTTTGCTAGGTGCACGGCAGCAGACCAAAACTGAGAATTATCAACACTGCCCAGAAAATCATCGGCTACTCTACCCAGTCTAGAGGACATTTCTGGCTTTTGCTACAATAGCAGAGCAGACATTAAGGACTCTTATCACCCTGCTGCCCTCTGGGGAGATTTTATTGTCTTCTTGTATGCTAAATGCTTTTATACTGAAGGTTGTGTGGCAATTTATTTGCCTGAAAAGTGCTTTACAAAGGAATTTGATTTGAGTCGACTTGTGGCTTTATAGTTTAGTGCAGGGGTCGGGAACCTTTTGACTCAAAGAGCCTTAAAAGCAAAATATATTAATTTTATTTTGGGAAAGAGCCACCCCATATATTATGAGACAAATTTGCTAAATTGCTAAACCCGCGCCCCAGACAAAAGCTTAGTCTTCATCACATTTATTTTTGATAAAAATTATGAAAAGAGAATAATGCCAAAGCCCGTGTCCCAAAATCAACAAACATACCACTTTAAACTTGTCTCTTTCTTGCAATTACTCAAGATCAGTTAAAACTCATTTTGACCCTTTTTTTCCCCCATACATATTGGTTTCAAAACCAGATGCAAGCAGTTATTTTGTAAAAACGTCACAACATTCTGCAAACAGGGAGCCTGATGTGCTTACCTTTGGCGCAGACAGCGTAGGGCGAGAGATGGGAGGGAGTGCTTGCACTTTTTGCACAGCTCCACCCATCCCTCCCACTCACCCAATCAAATAACTAAGTTCTCTTCCGGTGTTTTGGCGTATTTACAGTTTGTTTTGTGGATTCATCATAAGATATCTGAACACTGAACACAGATTATATAGTGAGCTTTTATCTAAAGGATTCTTTGTACAGCCAAAACGATTTTTTTTTTTAAATTCTTTTTTTATTATTTGGGGTGTGACAACTTGACTCTAAATTGTAGTGAAAAACGTGACTTATATACTCTGCGAAGTCGAAATTCATCTTTGGTTTGGCTTTGAGTGTGTCTGAACAGGATTAATAGCTCATGTTTTGAACGAGATGGAGAAAATTTGCATGCAATCAAATTTGTCTCTGAGCCACAGGTACTCCTAGAAAGAGCCATCAGGTTCCCCTGGTTTAGTGGAATAACAAACTTTGTGTCGATGACTTGACATTCTTAGGTATTGTGACAAATTAAAGGCTCATCATGTCCGGTAAAGGATTTTGCCTTTCTTAAAAAAAGATAATGATATATGATAGATTACCTAAAAACACGATGCCATTTAAAAGTTTGCATTGTAGTTATACAATAATAAATACAATCATTTTAGTGTGTAAAATCTTTGTGGTGCGTCTATCGTAACTATGAATTAGTCGTAAAACTACAGTATTTTTGCAATACAGCACTGGAGAAAAAAGAAAGCGTCTTGGATAGTAGCCAAAAGTGAAGAAGGAGATCCGGGAGTGGTTGAAGCCAAAACAAATATGGAGAATCTTGGCCAAGTGTTGGTTTGAACAATAGGTCCCTTCAAACAAAGAACAGGCTCAAGGACAATTTCCTCCCCAGAGCCATGACAGCCTTACTAAAGCACATACAGTGTGAAAAATATGTTGTTATTTTTGAAACACGCTGTTGCTTATGCGAATGCATTATTTTATGATGCACTTACAACTCATGGCCTGTGAGAATCTGTACGCATCTGCCAGGTATCGGCTAGCCAAGCAGAATGCGGCTTCGTCAGTCGTGCATGGGAGGAGTTTGGTGAGGCCATGGAAAGCGACTCCCGGCATCTTCGAGAAAATTCTGATTCACCATCCGGCGTGTTAGGGGGGGAAAGCGTTGTGCCAGCTACACTGTGTATTGTGGAGATGGGGCCATGCTGAACTCGACCTGGGACGCTGTGAAAGATGAGCAAAATACTTCGAAGACTTCCTCAATCCCACTACCACGTTGTCTTGTAAGGGAAGTGGAGCCTGGGGCCTCTCATATCTCTGGGGTTTAAGTCACCGAGGTGGTTGACAAGCTCCTTGGTGGCAAGGCTCCAAGGGTAGATGAGATCTGCCAGGAGTTCGTTAGGGGTTTTGGATGTTTGTGGGCGTGTCATGGTTGACACGCCTCTGCACCATTGCGTTGACATCAGGCCTGGCAGACCAGGGTTGTGGTCCCCCTTTTCAGAAGGCAGATTGGAGAGTGTTTTCCAACTACCATGGAAAAACCCTTTTAGCCTCCCTGGTAAGGTCTATTTTAGGAGACTGGAGAGGAGGGCCCATCAGAAAGTCGAATCTCGGATCCAAGAGGAGCAATGTGGTTTTCCTCTGGGCCGTAAAACAGCTCTACACACTTAACAGGGTCCTTGGGTGCATTGAATTTTGCCTATCCGGTCTACATGTGTTTTGTTGACCTGGAACAGGTATTTGACCGTGTTCCTCAGGGAGACGTGGGGGGTGCTCTGCGAATATGGGTTACCGCACAGTCTTATCGTGGCTGTGAAGTCCCTATGTGCCAGAGGTTGGTCCGCATTGCTGGCGATAAGTCTCATTTGTGTCCAGTGGGAGTTCCACTCCGCCAAGGCTGCCCTTTGTCACCGATTCTGTTCATGACATTTATGGACAGAATTTCTGGGCGCAGCCTTGACAGGGAAGGAGTCGGGTTAGGAGGCTTCAGCATTGCATCTCTGCTTTTTGTGGATTTAAGTCAAGTCACATTTATTTGTATAACACTTAATCACAAATGTCTCAAAGGACTGCACCGGTTACAATTACACCTGATACACCATTCCCTGATCTTATACAAACATGCAGGCAAGGAAAAACTCAAATCTCGACATGAGGAAAATAAACAATGAGAAGGGGCCTAACAAGTGATAAACCCCCTTGCAGGATACAAGGGTGCACTAGACTTTACATTGGGTAACAAAACACAAAACATAGTGAACATCAGTCAGAAAAACATCTATAAGAGGTAAAAAAAAAAAAAAAAAGAATGTCCAAAAAGTCCATGTCTAGATTTAAAGACTTCCATTGAGGTGGCAGATCTTATCTCTGGAGGCATAGAGTTCCACAGCACTCTGACCCGGATGGAGAATGCTCTCGAGCCTGCGTTTTGTTCCTGTCTCAGTCGCAACCAGACCAGTATTCTTCAATCAGCGGAGGCTCCATGCAGGAACATAGGGGAAATCAAATTAGAGAGATAAAAGGGGCAAGTCCATGCAAGCATTTGTACGTTAGTAAGAAAACAAGGTCACATCTTAAGTGGACTGGGAGCCAGTGAAAGTTGGCCAATATAGGAGTGAAATGGTCAAACTTTCTGGTCTTTGTCAAAAATCGGTAGATGATGTGGTACTGTTGTCTTCCTCAAGCTGTGATATTCAGCGCTCACTGGAGCGGTTCGCAGCCATGTGTGAAGATCACAACCTCCAAGTCTGAGACCATGGTTCTCACACAGAAATTGGCATGCCCGGTCAGGTCGGGGATGAGATTCTGCCCCAAGTGGAGGAGGTCAAGTATCTTGTTCACGAGTGAGGGCAGGATGGAATGAGAGCTAGACTGATCAGTGCAGCTTCGTTATGTAACAGTGTTATTTTTTTCAAGAATAGGCTAATCTAACAATTTATTTTTCCCGCCGATACAACTTTGTTACCGTTACTGACGCTCAAAAGCAGTGAGTTCCTTTGGCTGCAGAACGCCAAAGGTGGCGTGCCCCCTTTGGAACACCCTACGCTGTTTTCAGCGATGTGGTTTTCCGCTCCCCTCCAAGTTGTTTACGTCATGTCTCTTCGAATCATGTCACCATTCAAAATAGCGACTAGCATATAGTTAGAGAGCAATTACGAATATAGTATTTACTAATGCACCGAAAGAAAAAGAGAATGAAGGCTGGGTCGCAAAAAATGTGAGCCAATATTTGACAGCGCTGCTGTCCTCAGTACAGCAAATGACTCTTGACGTTCATTAAACGACACGTCTTTATAAGCCGGCTCTTGGGAGTAGCAGCTGGTTCTCTCCGAAACGCATTTTTTCAATGTACATTTTCAGTCAGGTCAAGTCATATTTATTTGTATAGAGATTCTATGTTGTTGATTTTAAATCTGTCGAATTAAATAGTTATGTATTTCAGCTTTTATTTTTTTAGATTTTTAAATATTTTACTTGTATTCCTTTGTTTTTCAGTGTTGCAAGAGTGGGTTTTCTCCAGGCACTCCGGTTACCTCCCACATTCCAAAAACATGCATGTCAGGTTAATTGGCCGGTCTGAATTGTCTTGTAACTTGTCTGTCTCTTTGTGCCCTGGGACTGGCTGGCAACCGGTTCAGGGTGTCCCCTGCCCACTGCCCAAAGATAGCTGGGATGGGCTCTAGCACCCCCGCGACCCTACTGAGGATAAGCGGTGAAGATAATGGATGGATGTTGTTTTTAGTTTTTTTTTTCCATTTCCTTTATTTATTTCTCCCCTTTTTTACTCATTCGGTGCATAATGTTACATAATAACTGGTCATGTAGGGATCAAAGAAACAACAACCTGAGGGAGCTGGCTCATTTTAATGAGCTGAGTCGAAAAATCCGGTTCTCTAAAAATATTCTGAATTCCCATCTATATAAGTCATGTCAAGTCATATTTATTTGTATAGCCCTAAATCACAAGGAGTCTCAAAGGGTTGCACAGACCACAGATTATTGCAAACCACAAGCCATTATTACACCATCCCCTGATCTGAAACCTACACGAGGGCAAGGAAAAACTGAAAAACCCTCAACATGAGTAAAATGAAGAAATCTTGCGGAGGGACCGCGCACCAGGTAATCCCCCTTCCAGGATGACCAAGGTGCAACAGCTGTTGCAATAACGAATAATACACAGATATTGTCAACATGAGATATAGGTCATTTTATAAGCGATAGAATAGAAGTGTGTGTTAAGCCTATATTTTAACAGTTCCATTGAGGTTGCAGATTGAATCTCAGGGGACAGAGCATTCCACAGCACCGGGGCCCGAATGGAGAACGCTCTCGAACCTGCGGATCTCTTCTTGGCTCTTGGGATCACTAGTAGACCAGCATTTTCAGAGCGAAAGCTCCGGACTGGAAACTTGGGGGAAATTAAATCTGAAAGATATGAGGGAAGTCCATGCATAATTTTGTATAATACCAACAGAACCTTAAAATCATATCTTAAGCTATCAAGGAGCCAATGCAGGTTAGCTAAAATCGGGGTCATGTGATCAAACTTTCTTGTCTTAGTTAAAAGCCCCTCTGGAGCATTTTGTACCAGCTGTGGGCTCTTGATTTTGGATTTAGGGAGACCGGAGAGTAGTACATTACAGTAATCGAGACGGGAAGAAACAAACGCATGAATTATAATCTCAGTATCAGACTGGGACAACATAAGGCGAATTTTAGCAATGTTGCGAAGATGGAAAAAAGCTGTTCTAGCAATATTCTTATAATGTGTTTGGAAGGACAGATTGGTGTCAAATGTGACACCTAAATCACTTGTAAACTCTGTTTCATATGTGTTTAGTAAATGTCAAATTGTTTGACATACAACAACTTACTTTGAAAGTGAGGGAAATGGATACTTTCCCTGGTAACTAGTTGATTTTATTATAGAGTAATTCAGTGACTAACTCAGTTACTTTTTAGAGGAAGTAGTGAGTCACTATAATTAGTTTTTCTTTTTTTATCAAAGTAATGTGCCCAACACTGGTGGCACAAAAACTATGTAACTGTTATGGTGTGACTGCCTGTATTGTCAGCAGCATTTGTACGTTCCGGAATTAAGACGCAAGCGCAAAAATGTGGCACATTCGGTAAAAAAAAAAGGCTATATTACGTCCTACAGATGGCGACAAACCGCCAGGAATTACCGAGTGGCGTCATATTGGAAAATGACGTCACAGGCCTTGTCCCGGAAACAGAGGAATATCAACAATCTTCTAGGCAGGGCGAAGTGTCAAGCCGAGTAGTAAAGCCAAATCGACTAAATATTTACAGATATCATATATTTTCTTAGTTATTTAGTGCGTAGCCATGTCGATGTTCGGTAAAATATTTGGAGGGGGAGGAAAAGGGTCAAAGGGACCGAGTCCACAGGAGGCGATCCAGAAACTCCGTGAAACCGAGGACATGCTAACTAAGAAGCAAGACTATTTGGAAAAAAAGATTGAACAAGAGCTGCAAAATGCTAAGAAGAACGGCACTAAAAACAAAAGAGGTAATCCCCACTCTCACTTTTTCCAACCACACTAACATCATCATAATTAGCCAGCCTTTAAACGTTTCTCGTCGTTAGCTTGTTAGCTAACCTTTTAGCGGCGGTTGTGTTTGCCTCACCTGTCAACGTAGACATGGAAAAAAATCAACATTCAAACTGTTCGCAGTCGATTACCATATATCGGACTTAATTCGGTTTGCCGTGGTCTTTTAAGGGTACACTTGCGTGGTAGTCTTAAGTTGAAACTAGTGAGACATTTCTGAACATAGAAATAGGTCTTATGGAAAGACAAAACGAAGGTGTGTGGGGTTAATGGGTGATGGGAACTGCGTCGAAGTAAATATGACTCATCAACTTGCCCAAGTTTATCTCTGTGTTTCAAGTCATGTTTATTTGTATAGCTCTTAATCACAAGGAGTCTCAAAGGGCTGCTCAGATTATACCAAACTACAGACTTTTATTACACCATCCCTTGATCTAAAACCACAATGAGAGCAAGGAAAATCTTATAAACCTCAACATGAGGAAAATGAAGACACCTTGCGAAGGGACTGCACATGGGCTAATCCCCCTTCCAGGATGACCAGGCTGAAATTGATGTTGCAATAACGAATAATACAGATATTGTCAACAGGAAATAATGCTAAGGATAAAATTGGAAATCTGAGTTTGAGTCAGAATTCTGAAAAGAAAGTCAGAAACTGTAGGTGCCTGCAAAAGACCTGAGAATAGGGTGCAAGTTCAACTTCCAACAAGACAACAGGCCTAAACTAAAAAACATTTACAATAGAACGGTTTAAAACTAACAATATAAAGGTGTAAGCATGGCCAAACAAGCCCAGAGCCTGACTCCTTCCAGGACATTTATGGAAAGATTTGAAAAATGCTGTGCACAATCAATCACCATCCAACCTTAAGGAACTTGAGCTGATTTGTAAGGAAGAATGGGCAAATATTTCCGTTTAAAAATGTGCAAAAATAGAGACCTACCCCAAAAGACTTGTGGCTGTGATCACAGCAAAATGAGGTTGTATTAACTCAAAGGGGCCCAATATTTTTGCAACGCCTACTTTTGAATTTGATTTGTTCGCACACTGTCAAATGTATACATTTTGATTTATTTTCACAATTGTGTCTCGCGTGTTGTTAGTTCTTAAAAAATATTTTAGAAAATATTCATGTGCGGTCGCTTCTCAAGGTTTCTTCATTTTCCTCATGTTGAGGTTTTTGAGTTATTCCTTGCCCTCATGTAGGTTTTAGATCGGCGGATGGTGTAATAATAATCTGTAGTTTGTTCAGCCCTTTGAGACTCCTTGTAATTAAGGGCAATACAAGTAAACGTTACATGACTTGAATTGAATTGACATGTTTCCGTCTTTCTCCTTTCTCCCTTTTAAATTAAGAATGTTCACTTTTATTTAGTGAATTCAATGGGAAAAAATGACTATGTTTAGATGTTTAATTTTAAAGTGAGAATTGTCATTTTCCTCTGAATTGCTCATATTTTAAGTCAACAGTCCAACTTTATATTGTGACTCATAGTTGTCAGTATTATTTATTTTAGTGGCCTTTTCCAATGTTGTCAGTTGCTTGTGTTCAGTAGCTTCAACATGAATCTTCACTACTTCGTTGCATATCATTTTGATCTTTCAACAATTGGCACTTGATTTTAAAGAAATAAGTAAAAGGACACTGTTATCCTTTGTCATCGATTTGTTATCTAGAGTTTTAGTGCTGACGAAGCATTCTTGTTGCCTCCCTTTCTGCAGCGGCTCTGCAGGCTTTGAAAAGAAAGAAGCGCTATGAGCAGCAACTGGGCCAAATCGATGGCACATTGTCCACCATTGAGTTCCAGAGAGAAGCTCTGGAGAACGCCAACACCAACACAGAAGTGCTGAAGAACATGGGCTTTGCTGCCAAGGCCATGAAATCTGCCCATGAAAACATGTAAGTGAGAGCTGCTCACCACACATCTGTTAATTGATTGAGAACAAGAAGAATCAAGGTTTTGTCCACTAAATTCTCGATAATGGTTGTATATTTTATCTTTAAGTATTAAGATACCAAACACAGTGATGCCTAACAACTCTACCTATATTGCACTACTTGCTTGTGCTTGTGTGCATTCCATTAATGGGAGGGCAGGAATCAAAAGGGTTTTGTGATAGATCCTCGGCCAATGCAAATTGCAGCAGTGTCGCAGTGTCGTTGAGCAAGATACTACCATAAATTGATCCTTGTGTGAACTGATAGCACTTTTCTGTTTGCTTGGCTACAGCTTACCATAAATGTGCATGCATTGGTGGAAGGAGTGCATTGTAAAATGCTTTTAGCCCCATAGTGTGGTTTAGAAAGCAATTTAAGTCATGTCCATTTCCTGTACTATGATTGTTTTACCATGGAGCCTGGCAGATTGACATAATGACTTGCTGCAGCTGTCCGCAGAGGTCGCAGTTGCCCGTTTAAATTCGCCATGGTAACTGTCCTCAAAATGGAATGAAAACATATATTTTTTTCGGTTTGCGTAACGTCTATTCAAGGGTCAACAAACTTTTTGGCTCAAAAAGCCATGAAAGAAAATTATTCAGATATTTTTACAGTAATCACTTACTATATTTGAAGAAAACATTTAACAAAGCCGCCAAACCTGATCTCTAGCCAAAAGCTAATTCTTCAGCGTGTAATGAAATTGAAAGGCTTCCCTTTTCTGTGCAAATGACCTGAAAATTTGTATTTCACTGTGTGACATTTGAGGATTTTATAAAATATATGAAATGATAATAATGCCAGACCCTTTGTCCCGTATTGACAAATATCCCACTTAATATTTTTTTCCCTCCTGAAGTCAGTCCAGAGATGGCTGTCTTTTATTGTGACCAGCATTTTTGTTCTGAATAACGGTTTCAAAACAAGGTGCGAGCAGAGTTCTTCCGTAAAAATATCACAGAATACTACGAACGATAAGGATACGGATGTAATTACCTTCAGGTATATCACGTTCTAACCTTGTGTATGAAGAAGTCATTCTTCCACCTCCATTTCATTTTATGGATGTCAATCTTTGCTATCTTTGAAATCTACAATCATTTTTCTTAAAAGTGTTCATGTGCATGTTTGATCATTTGTCCTTTTTTTCCTTAGCTTGCACAAAGTATACGCTAAAAAGATATCCAATAACTGGTAAAAGGCAGACCTCACATTCGTATGTGCATTCCGATGTATGTCATTGCCTAAGGCAGCGTTTTTCAACTGGTGGGACAAGACACAAAAGTGGGTCGCGAACATTTGCCTTGGCAAAAATAATGCTAAGAAATAAAAATAACTTGGGGTTGATTACACGTCTTAACATGAGATGGTGATCATGCCCTGCAAATGTGAGTTGACACTCTAATGTTCTATTTTTTAAATATGTAAATACATTTGAGATGTAGAATTTTTCTTGATTTGGGTAACGGCTTGTAATTCAGTACGGTGAGTCCCGAAGTCTGACTGGGTGATAACCAATGGCTTAAGGGACGCAGACAAATCAGGGGGACATTTCTTTTACTAGCATTCAAGTTAGGAAAGCACTACTGCCGCCTGTGGTAAAAACACAGTATTGCACTCCCAGCCTGAATGCATGGAAATGGTGAATTTGATCTCCAACAGAGATGTAATCATGAAAAGAGCCCTACCTGTCTCTCAGGCCATAAGGTCCTGACACCTGGTCTAATGTTTCAAGTGCAAGAATGACCTTGAATGCTCACAGATGGGTAAATGGATGAAAATGTTTGTTATAGAAGAATTTGCATTTTTATATGTTCATTAGCTAAAAAGGATAATTTTATAATGTTATTGGTCTTTTAAAAAAAATGTTTTTTATTCAACCAATTAAAACTGAACTATATTTTGGAAAGAAGGTTGGAAATGGACCGCGAAAGAAGAACATTAACAGTCTATGGCTAAAATAAAAAGCTAGCCAGCACTGCATGTAAAAAATATTCCCAACATAAGAACCTGTTTTTGAGTGTAGGTTGTTGAATGACAGTTTAGTTCTTTTGTGAGTTCACATATGTTTCTACTAATTTATTTTAGGGACATTGACAAGGTGGATGACCTGATGCAGGACATAACTGAGCAGCAGGAGCTGGCCCAAGAAATCTCTGATGCTATCTCCAAACCTGTTGGTTTTGGAGAAGATCTTGATGAGGTAGGAAATGCCAAGTTGAGGAAAGGCTTTCCGTTCACGTTTTTTTTACACTTTGAATGGGGACCATTTAGAAACGTAGGGAAAACATTCCTTCTGCAAGTCACAATCAGATGATTTGAGTTATCGGCTGTGTCCAAGCACACATTATACAAGGTGTCCCAAAAAATACACACACTTTGAAATTAATTAGCCAATAAACTTCATTTTTCTATTTCAGGTTTGATTTTGGAAAAAGAGTTGCAGACCCTGGGCTTAAGTTTCTACGATATTTTTTTTTCTGAAAACATTCTGGAAATGTAAAAAAAAAAGGCAAATTGTAAAGAGATCCACACACAGATGCCCCAAATCATCTTTGCACTCCAACTTTATTTTCACATTTCCAGAATGTTTTCACAACAATTGTTTTTTCACGGGCATAGATCCATTATTGGTCCATTATCAACCTTTCTTATTCTAAAACCATACCTGAAATAAAACGAAAAAGACTATTGGCTATTTAAAGTCAAAGTGTGTATACATTTTGGGACACCCTGTAGAATTAAATTGGACTAGGTGGATTTACAATGCAGGTCTAAACATTCAAATCTTGTCTTGAATTGACTCTTATCTGTTGGTAGGAATAAGTAAAGTTTAAGTTTAAACTTAAGTAGACAGTCAAAATAAGAAAAGCAACATGATTGGTCGAATATGACAATGATGTAAAAGTCAGAATACCGAACAACGGTGAGTCAAAATAAGGAATTGGCATCCTATTGAATCTCCTTTGCATTTGTCCAATTTTAAATGGGGAAAATAAACTGTGAACATTGATCCATTTTGCATTCAGACTCATACACATGCCTCAAGTGTAGCATATTTAAACCATTTTTCAGGCAATGCCAGGTTGACTGATGAAATCAGTTCTATATTCTTTACACTGAACAAGTGCTATTAGTTTACTTAGTACATATTTCGAAGTTATTTATTCATCATTAGAACAACTGCATATTATGTTTGTTCCATTTAACGACCATGTCTATTATTTCACGCATCCTAGTGGTAGAACAACTTCATAAAGAAACAAGACAATGTTGATTTAAATAGTAGGCAAAAACAACAACAATCACATAAACATGCTTTTTTAATATATTTGAGAAGTGTGCATTTATTTTACATAACATGACCCTCTGATGCGATCATCTGCCATATTGCTGTTGCGGGTACACGAAAACATAAACCTTTTTAAAGCCTTGGCAAGAAAATGGGAAAACAAATGGTGCAGTTTTGTAACTTTTGAGCTGTGTGTCGGCAACCACCGGGCCGCAAACAGGTTGGGTTGTGCTGCAAATAAAAAAAAAATAGTTGTTTTATATTTTGCTTGTACGTATTTGTACAAAAAAATATCACCCAAAAATAAATTCAATGTTTGGGTGCACATTATGTACGCAGTGCCATATTTGAGCGCTGACCAAATCCGCTCCGCAATGAATGCAACTGGAATCTAACCTGGCCTGAGGCAGTGGGAACGCTCTGCTTCAATCAGTAGACCACTAGGATTGTAGGTAACAGAGCAAAAGGCATTCGATTTTATCTCATTACACTATTTTTACCCATTGTGCTACATTTTAAATGTTTTATGTTATCTGGATCCCTAGTGGTCTAGTGATTAATTAGTGAATTAAACCTTATTAGTATTACTATTATTATTATCGTTATTATCACTATTGTTATTATTAGGCCGGGATGCAAAAATATTGACAGACATTAAACCAGTCGGCGGTACAGAAAATGTTACAGCCCACTGACTTTGAGTCTCCATAGTTTGTATTCTTCCTTTGTTTTTTACCACTCCTTTTCGGTCACATGAAACAATACAGTGATATCTCATGGGAAAATGATACACACTGTCCCTGGAGATGCTAAGGTCCATGTGTTCATTGTAGCCATCTAGAAAGCAGTTTGAGTGGTTACTTGCAGCCTGCATTATAGCGATTTTTGGTACCATTGTTTAGTGTTGCGTGTTGTTTTCATCAGGATGAACTCCTTGCTGAACTGGAGGAGCTGGAACAAGAAGAGCTGGATAAAAATCTGCTGGATGTCGGACAAGAGGATATCAATCTTCCCAACGTGCCTTCTACGTCATTACCTTCCAGACCTGGTGAGACAAACTCCAATGAGCTAGTTTTTATTTAACTTAAAAAAAATCATTACCTCTATGTTTAGGTCTCTACTTCTAGCCCAATACACATATCAACATGTTGGTTTCAAGTTCAGCATATTCAAGTTAGCATAAAATCAAGTAATATGACTTTCTGGTAGTTTTTAGTTTTAAGTTAATATGAAATGTATGGATAAATGACATACACTGCCTAACAAAAGTATCTAAGAGTAACACAACACCCTGAGAACACCATCCCCACTGTCATACATGGTGGTGGCAGAATCATGAGGTTGCTTTTGTTCAGGAGGGACTTGGATGATAGAGTTGATGGAAGATGGATGAAGCCAAATATAGGGTGATTCTGGCAGAAAAATCTGTTAGAGTCTACAAAATAGTTTTTAATCTGTAAGGTGCCTTAAATATATCAGTCTGTAAAAGTTTTCGGGGAAGAGGGGGGACGGGTTAATACTTTACAAGGCACTGCAAGTGTTACAAGGTAATACACTATGACATAACTGCTTATAACACCCAAACAAACTGAAATTGACTGTAAATACAATTAAATATGAAAATGTGTAATTGGTCAACTGAAATGTTTCTGTATCTCTCTTATCCAAGCAGCAAAAAAAGACGAGGACGAGGATGATATGGGTGACCTGAAGCGCTGGGGAATGGAAGCCATGTAGACTCATCAAGCCAGTCTTTTTGCTTACCTGTAACACAAATGGAGCTGAAAATATGAAAGAAGGCATGAATGGACTGATCAGATGTGTTGTGTGTATGTGTGTGTGTGTGTGTGTGTGTGTGTGTGTGTGTGTGTGTGTGTGTGTGTGTGTGTGTGTGTGTGTGTGTGTGGAAGAAATCACCCAAACTCAATTTAACACTCCCTCTCCTCTTTCCCAGTGAAAAAAAAAACAAAATTTATAGTCCTTCATCCAAGGTTTTCCTCTTTTTGCTCATTTTAAAGGCTTGCCAACATGGGTGGATATCATGCAGCAAAGTCACTGATACTTGATGAGAAGCTGGTTCAGAGTTAACTCAAGAGTGTGGCATGATACCCATATGACATGAAATGTCTTTACACTTATTTTTATAGTGTATACAAAATGGGTTGCCTGAGAAATAAGTTATGATACGTTTTCCCATTTAATCTCAATCTCTGTGTTTTGATTGATAAACACATGCCGCAATGCCCTTTCAAAAAAAAAAAAATACACACTTGCTCACCACTGGTTAGTGTTTTGCTGTAAATATTCAATGTATCTCTTTTTCTACGATGAGCATTTCTGCTATGACCGAAAGCCTCTGTTTCACTTACGGTAAGCATGCAAAAAAAGTGAGATGTCCGCAAAGACGTGACAAGAACCGAAACAAGATTGGAACATTTCAACACTTTCACCCTTTTTTGGTCTGAGTTTCAAATGTTAGAATGATATTGTAGTCTAGCAACCATGGTCCCATTTCAACTGCATCCCCAAGGGAATGAAGTGATTGAATCTTTAACTTTGGTTTTTGACTTCAAAGATGTTCTACGGTTTTAAATTTATGATGTAGATTATTTTACATTATCAGGAAAACATGACTTAATCACAGGTGGCAAAGCATGTATGCATTTCAAACTTTTATTTATCCAGATAAGAATATTATTTGCAAATTCATTAAAAGAATACAACTCTTGTATTTATGGCACTTCTTTTTAACGTCATGGAAATCTGAAGTCAGAAGCGTTACTAAGGATCAAAACATTTTGTAAAGTTGTCTTAATCGTCAATTAGCCTTTTATTTGGATTATTTTATCATTAAGACTAGGGACGTGTAGTGTGTTTCTTGTCTGGTGAGGGACAGTCAGATTTACAAATGAATAAACCTACATTGTATTCATTTCTTTGGCAGAGCAAGAAAGCAATATATAAACTATCATGGAAAAAATATATATTATTTGCCTTTAACTTATAAGTTAAGTCTATGTGCTGCTGCTTTTGAGTAAATGCATCAATATATAAGTAAGCCTCCATTATGAAAAAAAAGGAGAAAAATATTACTCGATGGGTTGACTTGCTTTTAGTTGCCAATGCCCTCTGCCATGAGGCAAGAATATTGCATGCTTTACTGCGTATGCAGTCGCTCAGCACTGAAATACGATGCATAATGATAGAATTTGTCGTATTGAAGATAAAATGTGAGAATTCTGCGATTTAAAAAAAAGAAAATCAAAAAATTGTGTAGTTAAATGTGAAACTTAAAACAGTGAATAAATATGACCATTTAATATCATTGAAGCTGAGGCCGTGCTACACATTACTTCCCTGACTGCACAACAAACTTGTTGATCATATTTTAATCATTCATTGTAAATAAATTCTTATGAAATATTGGACAAAGGACTAAATTCCTGTCAACGTACCCATAGCTACGTCAAGTCGTGATTATTTGTATAGCTCTTACTAACAAAAGGTCTTACAGGGTTGCACAGCCAATCATTACACCATCCCCTGATCTGAAACCAACATGAGGGCAAGGAAAAACTCAAACATAAGCATGAAGTAACTTTGAGAAGGGGACCACACATGCGATAAACCACCTTCCAGGATGACCAGCCTGCAATGGAAGTTGCAGAGGCATCATCAGACAATACTCTGATATCATTAACATGAAATATAGATAGCAGAACGTCCAGTTGACTGCTCCCTGCCCCAAAATCTTGACCAACGTTCTAGACAATTGCTCAAAATTGATGCATTGTGCAAAGGCCAGGCTCATCCTTCTCCATTAAGGACAAAAGTATGAGGTCAACATCATAAGTTCATCCATCCAGCCATTTTCTGCACCACTCATCCTCAGTAGGGTCGCGGGGGAGGTGGAGCCCATCTCAGCTATTTTCAGGCAGTGGGCAGGTGACACCCTCAACTGCTTGCCAGCCAGTCGCAGGGCACACAGAGACAGACAACTCACTCGCTCATTTACACCTAAGGACAGTTTGGACCGGCCAATTAACCTGACATGCATGTTTTTGGAATGTGGGAGGAAACCGGAGTAAACCCACGCAAGCATGGGGAGAACATGCAAACTCCACACAGGAAGGTTCGATCTCATGACCTCAGAACTGTGCCGCAGACACGCTGACCACTCAGCTGCAGTGCTGCCCATCACTCGTAAGTTATTGAATATACCGGTAATTGTGTTTTAAGACTAGATTTAAACACTTTCACTTTAGTAGCAGATCAAATCTCAGAGGACAGATCATCTTTCCGCGC
The DNA here is from genome assembly GCF_059441175.1 of Urocampus carinirostris. Lineage (NCBI taxonomy): Eukaryota > Metazoa > Chordata > Actinopteri > Syngnathiformes > Syngnathidae > Urocampus > Urocampus carinirostris. Next base: position 49,443,803 of record NC_142351.1, read on the forward strand.
TAGGGCCATAATGGAGAGACTCTCGAACCTGCGTATTTCTACTTGGATCTTGGAATTACAAGCAGACAAGCGCTTATCGAGGAGGAACATAGGGGGGATTCCATGCAAAAGTTTGTATGATACCAACAGAACCTTCAAATCACATCTTAAACTGACAGGGAGTCAGTGTAGGTCAGCTAAAATCGGGGTAATGTGATCAAACTTTCTTGTCCTAGTTAAAAGCCTCTAAATAAATGCTAAACAGTTTGGTTTGATGCTTCATTATCAACATTTTTTAATGCTTTATTTAACAAACATAGAAACATTTTCATGCAAACATTTGACCACAGTGTAACGTAAACAGAACATTTAAACTGTACAACAAATCAGAATATCAATAAATAAAAATATTGACGACCAAAAAAAACAGTAAAATAAAACATACCAAGGTGGAAACAGAACGTTACATAGCATGTTAAGTCAAGTAATGTTAATCACAAGAAGTCTCAAAGGGCTGTACAGACCACAGATTATTGCAAACTACAGCCTATTATTACACCATCCCCTGATCTGAAACCTACATGAGGGCAAGGAAAAACTCAAAAGCCTCAGCATGAGTGAACTGAAGAAACCTTGAGAAGGGACCGCACAAAAATGTTTGCAAATGTTATTTGTTTTAATGGTCTTCTGGTTCTGGGAAAACTTTGTGGATATCATGTAAGGGTTAACTTAACTTTGGAAGGCAATGAAGAAAATGTTTTTATAATTATTTATCAACATGTAAAGAAAATACAATAAACTGATGACGTTTATAGTCACCATTGAAATCTACGTCGCGTTCAAATTACGTCACTTGCAACAAACGCATGCGCACTTGCCCTCAAGTGCTGACGCAACCTGCTGTGTAAGAATCTTTTGAGAAGCAAAAACTAGTCAGGTTTTATCCAGCAGGACATTTAGAAACATGTCTGGAGACGAGGTATGTCATCTGTTTTCTGTGTTCTTCACGCACTTAAAATGGTAGACGTTTTACACCTCACTATGTGAGATGATGAACAGGGAAGAGATGAGGATGACTTTGGGCCTCGGAACTCCTCACATGGCTGCTACCGAGCTAACATCGGCGAGAGGACGCATAAACCAACACAAACATCTTGAATTAATTGCGAAATCGCATACACGATAAATGTGATGTTAACACCTTTCACGGGAGTTTGTCAATGTAACTTGTCACCGCTGCCGGAGAACTTGAGTAGAAAAGTGCAATGAGCGACAATATATAGCATTAGCATTGGCTATTCCACAGTTTAAAGAACACATTGTTTTTACCATGACGAACTGATGACTTTGTTTGCTGTGGGGAAATCGAATCAAATAAATGTGACTACTGAAGCGTAATGAGCTCACATATAACTGATAAAATCTGCCAGGCTATTGATCCAGTGAGTTCAAATCTCGAGAATCATTAGCACATTCGCCTAACACGTGAAAGGTAGGTCCCCCGATCGAGACCGGATGGAAATATTTGTTAGCCTAGCCCTAGACAGAGATGGGCGCCACCAGGATGTGCTTGCCCAAGGCACACCACAGGAAATGGTGCTCCTACAATCCTGGTGGTTAAGGGATCCATTCACCCCACCCGACGCTATGGAAGAGAAACTAAAAATGAGTGAGCCCTCAGACGCAACGTCACGTAGACGAAATTTTAGCTGTTTGAGTAAAATAAATCCGAAATGAGCAAGGATTGCCCATTTCTACTTGGATCTACATGGTTAGAATCGTTTTTGTATTTCATTATTTTAGAATGAATACAGTATGCACATACATTTCCCAAGGGACAAAAGAGTTTAATATTGTAGGGGGTGGAAAAGCACTCATTTTCCTACAATAATATTGATAATCCATACCTGTCAACCTCAGCAAACGTGTCCCCTTATTATTGATTGCAAGCCCCTTTATTAAGCGATCTCATTATCTCATCTCATTAGCTGCATCGCTTATCCTCAGTAGGGTCGCGGGGGTGCTGGAGCTCATCTCAGCAATCATCGGGCAGTGGGCAGGGGACACCCTGAACTGGTTGCCAGCCAATCGCAGGGCACACGGGGACAGACAACTCACTCGCTCATTCACACCTAGGGACAATTTGGACCCGGCCAATTCACCTGAAATGCATGTTTTTTGGAATGTGGGAGGGAACTGGAGTGCCCGGAGGAAACCCACGCAAGCACGGGGAGAACATACAAACTCCGCACAGGAAGTGTGGAGCTGGATTTGTGTTGTTCAGATAGATAGATACTTTATTCATCCCTGTAGGAAATTCACACTTCCTTGTGTTGCAAAATAAAATATAAAAAAAAAATAGAATACAAAAATACCCAATATAATGTTTTTCTACAGAGTATTTAACTAGTGCTAAGGAAATACACACTGTAATAAAAATAAGGTTATATGCAAATGTGGGGGTGAGATTTAATGTGGGCTTTTACTCTCCCGGGTGGAGTTAAAGAGCCCCATGGCATGAGGAATATATGATTTCCTCAGTCTGTCCGTGGAACAAGACTGTGACAGCAGCCTGTTGCTGATGTTGATGCTTTACTATTTTGTAAACATAATCTTCATGTCGTTGATGTGGTAAATTTCAGTATTAAATATCCGTACCGCTGCTATGACAGGATGCCGGTTCTTTTTCGATTATTTTTTAATGCAGGTGGTCGATACTAGGAATTTTGGAATTGATCTGATCCAAGTAAATACATGGTAGTGTCGACCAAATGTTGTAAATCTCATGATAATTGAATAATGGAACCCTCCTCCCTTGATTTAGTTTAAAATTACGATGAAAAAGCACAGATATTTTAGGCACTAAACATGTTCTTTTTTTATCAAATAACTCCATTTCAAACTTTTAAGAGTGTACAAAATTAATATAAATATTTATATTGCAGCTGTTTCAGAAGAAAAGCCAAGAGAGTCAAACCCAAGAAAAGGTATATAACTAAAAAAAAACAAATGCTGTATAAAAATTTCAACCAAATACACAATAATTTGACAATGTCAGTAATGCAAATAAAATGTCAATTGTCTATCATTGGCTGTTGCCACTGTGACAACCAATTAACAGCTTTTTGTATATGAACAGCAACATCTTTGCAGTTTTTGGTCACAGCTCGTTGCTCCCTGTAGGTTAGGAGTTTTTCCCAATTTTTTTTTCAAATATATAGTGTTTTGCAGTCGTGGAGCACTTCACCATACAAATTCATATGTCAACCTCGGCCAATTTCTCCCCTTATGAATGATTGCAATTAATGAGGGATAATAAACCTTACCAACACAACGCAGCACCTATTTGCTCACAGAAAAACAGACTGTAGCCTAAAAACAAAGATATTTTGTGTAAACCTGTTTATTTACCCAAACCGGACAGTAATTTGAGCATCTTTCTTATTCCTTTCCCCACTGGAAGTATATTTAGGTTTGCCTAATATACTTTCAAGATTTCACTTACTTGTTTTATTCTACAAGTGGTCTTATTCTGTAACAGAAACTGCGACAATTTAGTTTTATTTGCAACAAATACGTCAGTATCAGTTCCCATTGTCATTCTTTACTCTTCATGTAGTTTCCTCACATGGCTGAAAACTTACTGTCCGTATTAAGAGTGAGGACTAAGGCAGAACTTTGTAAGTCTTTCATGCGTTTTTTTAATTACTGACCCGGATTATCCAGATTAGAGGCGGAATGTGCGAGACGAGATTGGTTTTACCAAAAACTTTTTAAAAAGGTGTTTTATTTTTCTGTACAGAAAATGTTTTACGGCAACATTGTCATACTGTATACAAATTATATTGAGCAACGTTTTAATTTGGGGAAAACATGCAAGTCGAAAAATATATTATACGAGCAATCCATCTACAACAGGGGAAACGATATGTTTTTCTCTCTCTCTCTCTCTCTCTCTCTCTCTCTCTCTCTGTGTTGTCCCCTTTAAAATTACTTCGATTCCAGAATAACGACTATTGGCTCCAGAATAAAACCTAAAAAAAAATTAAACTCTAAGGCCCAATCCCATTCCTCTCACTTGGCCCTGAGAACCCTCCAGTGAGGTCCTTCGATAGGGAAGTGCCCTCCGTGAGTGGAGTGCAAAGTGGAGATTGTCCCCTAAGAAATTGGACGACACTTGCAAGGTTCCACCCCAGTCCAGTAGATGGCCGTAATACGAATTGGCTGTAGACCTCAGTGACGTATTGGTCTACGTCACATGTAAACAACTCGAGTCTCAACCTGTGGTGTGTCAGTTGGAGAGTTCGTGCAACGTTAAAAATGCCCGCTACAGCTGTGTTATTACCGATTGCCTGAAAGCTCATCATCTTTTCCGTGTCTCCAATCAACGGAGGAGAAATGTGCTATACTGAAGACAGCTTCGGCGCTATGTAGTGCTGATTCATCTTTACAAGGTACGTACACTCATTAAAAAAAATGACCCGTTCGGTCAAATACAGTAAAAGTTAACATACAATGCACGTTCACATAATACCTTATGTTTGTGTAGACATAAATGGCAATCTACTTATTAGTATCTTAATGCCATTTTATGACATATAGTAGGGGTCTTTAGTGTGTGACATGATGAAAAGTAAACAAACACAAGAACAGTCCACCTAACCCTTAAGCTGACATAATATCGTCACCAAACTTCCCTGTACGACCCAAAAACCTTAGTTCATAAGGAATTTAATTCAAAAGAGTTGTCATTGGATATAAAAAAGGTCATTTCAACATTTTTTTCATGATGCTTACATCACGAGTAAAAGCTGTCTTTTTCTTTTCTATGCCCACATTTATGTCTAAATTGTTTATCTATTGTGTTCCAGAGTGGCTGTCCCATAAGCGTGGACAGGTTGGACAGGAATGTTCCCATCCTGTGCTTATGGTTCGATGTGAAGTCAAAACTCATTCAGGACTTAAGGTTGAGCAAGAAGGTCATGTGGGCCCTACAGGAGCTGCTAAAGAGGGAACAGGGCCTTGGCTGGAGGGCCTGTACTGGCTGGCCCACGGTCTGTCCTACCGTGTGGTGTCACGGGTCTTCAGGGTTCCCAGGTCCACCATACACAGAATTGTCCACAGTTAATATGGAATAAATTGCCCAAAAGCCATGTTTTAGGCTTTGGAAGTCAGACCCACATTTGCATTCCGTGCTTTTCTGCATTACTATTCAATAAACATCTTTATTTTGAGTAACACCTTGGTGGTTTATTTCATAATGATGTGAGATACTGTGTGTGAACTATGTGACTGTTGGACAGAAAACAACTACAAATCACTCCAGTTTAAATAATAGTTTACTTTCAGAAAAACAAAATCACATTGGGCCGAAATACATAATAGTAAATAAATAATGTGTCACAAATTGTAACAAAAATATACCAATACTTCCATAAAGCTGGAAAACACAAACTGGAACTTCATTGAGTTCTTAATAAAATAAAATATTTTCCTTTTATAAAACAAAGGGAAACATTGCAGAGATGTCACTGTTCTGGAAATTTGTCCACGAGCTTCCCAAAAAGGACGGGAACCGCTCAGTTTTGGCCACAGTTTCCTCGAGCCTTTTCCTCACTCCGGCAGACTCCGCTTTCAAAAAGTCAAGGAGTGTATCGTGCTTCCTTTTTTTTCTGGGTGATTTGGGGTTTGGCGCCAGATTAGAAGATGCCAACGACGTGCCCGTCGGTGTGGATGGCGTGGTAGCTGTGATGGTGGCCAGCTCTTCCACGGGACGTTCTACAGTGGCCTTTAGGTTGGGTGGAAAAAACAAGGATTACTTAATGCTTGTGTATTGCACAAAAACAACTGTGTATAGGATGCTCAACAAGTTGATGTGAGAAATTATAGGATGTGTTCTGGATAATTATTTGATAGTGAATAGATACACAAAATTGACATGTTATTCTTATGGCTGTAAGAGCCTTCTATTGGCCAGCATCACATATGCTTTAGAATTGTCTCCACATTTGGACATCATTTTGAGAAGGTAATTAGTTTACTTAATATGTGTTTGCAGAGAAGGCAGTGGACTGTGTGATAGTAATTTGTTTCAACTGTATTTCCACGTGAAATTCGGAGACATTACTCATAATGCATGATGAAAACTAATGCATTCTGATCTCACATGAAATAATCATATTGTAAATAAAACACGACACCCGAAATTGTGTGCAGTAAACAAGCGCGTATGTCCAGAACGTTATTCTGACTATGCTCCTTTAGCGACTGGCCATGTAGATGTAAAAGCACGACTCGTTTAAGATACAAACAGGGATGGGCTGAACTGTGATTTTCTGCACAGTTATCCTACTTTACAGTTTGTAGCATGAAGATTCTTTTTTGGCAGCTCCCTTGGTAGATTTGTGCACTTCGCAAAGTAGCGATTTTGCAATGTTCATGTTTTAACGCGAAAATACGATTTTCTATTGCATTTACGTCTAACTAAGATATCTCAATACATTTTGTTCCAAATACATGCGTGGTTGTGGAAAACTACTTACATTTGTGCGGTTCCTTTCCGGGCATGTTTGTTGATATTGAGAATTCGCAAAGCCTTCTGGGTAGTCACTTCGCCGCCAAGTGAGGTAGGGAGCTCCCTAGGTCTGAAGTGGTTATGACATGGTTTTGAGGGCACTTCTCCCTCGGTCTTGAGAGTATCGGGACACACCCAATTTTCAGGTGAACGCGCAAAACCGAGTGACTAGGGCACATAGCGAGTGAAAGTGCGAAGAATGGGACTCAGCCTAAGTCTAAAACCATGTTTTAACCCTTGAAAAAAACGCGCCTTAGCCATGTCAGGATCATCCAAATGTCCTAATAAGGACTACTGGTCCCCATAATTATCTAATCGGTTAGTTTTATTAAAATCAAACTTACCTTGGCAGAATTATATTTGTATGAATAACTACAAACAATACATGTGATTATTTTGCGAGGTTAATTTCTTTGACTCTCCAACAGGAAAAACATTTGTTTTAGGTGTGTATGTGTGTTTCTTTCAATGTTAATATTTTTATGTTATGTTCTTAAATTTTAAAAGACCTTATATAATCCCGACCCCGGTAATCTAATTAGTCAAATGAACATTTGTAACAAATGTTAAAGCAAAGATTGTAATTACTTCTGATTCCCTTTTGCCACCTTCAGATGATTTTCGATCCCAATATGACCAAGAAAAAGAAGAAGAAGAAGAAGCCCTTCATGCTTGATGAGGAAGGAGATGGGGTGGGAATAGAAGAAGTAAAAGAGGTAGAGGTGAAAGAAGCAGAACCAGAGCCTGGTGAAGAAAAAGAGCTAGACATGGATGAAGATGATGGCAGAAAGAAAGGTTTGATTAAATTATTGTTTGAAAAAAATGTATTCCCCCCTGAATCTTCAATATTGCTTTGATCTGAATTACTGGGGTGTACATTCCAATTTCCCAGAAACATCTGATGATTTGAATGATCTGAACTTCTTCAATCAGAAGAAAAAGAAAAAGAAACCCAAAAAGGTGTTTGAGAATGACATTGAAGAAGGCATGAAAGTAAGCAATGACCCTTCTTTTTGACATTGTACAGAATATTTTTCATAAAAAGATGCGATTGTGTCCTTTCCCGATTAAGATATTGTTTTTCTGTTTATTTAAACCAGGAGCTTAAAATCGAGGGAGAACAGAGTGATGTTCTTGACGAGGACAACCTGGACTTGATGCTTCCTGCCAAAAAGAAGAAGGCCAAAAAAGTGGATTTTGATGAGGGAGAACCTCTTGAAAAAGATGACGGTAATTATGGATTTCAACAGAATAAAATTAATACAGGTCATACACAAGGCTGCAGATCCAGATTAAAAAAAATGAATTTATTACTTCTATGCATAATGCGAGAGCAAGTAACAAAAACACATTTCGTGACTGCATTTTTTTACAATGTAAATGTATATCATAAAATACGTGTAGTTTTATTTGATACGTTTTATGTTGTCGGTTAATACCAGTCAAACATTCAAAATCATGACATAAAACGTGATATTACAATTTTGCTTTTTCGTTTAAAACATTGTTGTCATAATGTAATAGCTACTCTGATTATAATCAAAATCGCAATCAAACTTTTAGTTTTAATGGAATTCTGTGGAGATGACAGTTTGCACAAGTTTCCTTTTAATTTCCCAAATTTTTGTGTATGTAATAAATTCAACATTGACACCCGAGAAGTTCATGGATACGTTTTTAGAAAAATCGCTCGCCAGCGATGAGTCATTGCAATTTTCTAGTAAATTAGATTTCTAAGCGACATGATTTTTTTAACTGGTTGGCTTCTAATAATTACAACCTGGTAATAACATAGTAACAACATGGGAAAATATAAATTGCTATTTTTGAAATGTATATCTAAATGGTAGCTGTTGGTGTCAGTCGGCAAACAAAAAGTAGCTCTCCGCTTCAAAAGGGTTGGGGTCCCTACATTTTACGTACAAAATGTATGCTCCCAAACATTTTTCGAGACAGGGGTGCTAATTGGAGTAAATCATGCTGGAATTAGCACAGATGTCTTAACGGGAAAACAACACCACATTGAGTTACTGTTAATGAGAAATTAGTATTTTAAAATAGCCAAAGGCCCCAAAAACTTGATTTTAGCTAGATGTGTGTCCTCTTTGCTATTATAATGTAATGAGGACATCGTCTTTGCTTGACTTCATTCAGCACTGGAAGATGATGAGGGGAAAAACAACGATGGCATTTCATTCAGTTCCACCACTGGACCAGCCTGGGCTGGCACGGAAAGGGACTACACATACGATGAGGTAAAAATACACATAAGCATTTTGGCTTACGGCATACTATGCCAATTTGAAAGGGACTCTGCAACGGAGCGTAATATTTTTATATTATTGAGTCAATTGATTGCCCTTGATCTCCAACACAAAGCAGTAATTATTAAAAGCTGGGGAGGTTGGGCTGATGGTAATGGCTAGTCTTGCGGGTGATAGGAAAAGCTTGGTATCGCACCAAGTTCAAAAAGCTTATGGGTAAACCGTATTGTATTATGTGACTCACCATGTCCAAAAAAAAGAATTTATTGTGCAAAATTATTTCTTAGCTCCTGAACAGAGTTTTCAACATCATGAGGGAAAAGAACCCTGACATGGTGGCCGGAGAGAAGAGGAAATTTGTGATGAAACCCCCGCAGGTCGTGCGAGTGGGGACCAAAAAGACCTCCTTTGTCAACTTTACAGACATCTGCAAACTGTGAGTCATTTTTAAGCCAAAATCCTGCGCTAACCGATGTATATCGATTCGCCTTGTACAGGATTTCACATGTACATTTCAATTCAACCACAGGTTGCATCGTCAACCCAAACATCTTCTCGCCTTTCTCTTGGCTGAGCTTGGAACAAGGTCAGAATTTGTATTTGCATTTTTTTGTGATGTAGCATTTACACCAGTAAGTTACGCAGGATATTTTTAAACACAAGCTTCCTTGTCTGTTTTTCCAGTGGTTCAATTGATGGTAACAACCAGCTTGTAATCAAAGGAAGATTTCAACAGAAACAGATAGAAAATGTCTTGAGGAGATATATCAGTAAGTATTGATTTATTGTAACTGATGGGATAGAACTGTTTACAACACCAATTGTGAACATAATTTAAGGCGATTTATGTGTTTGCTTTACCTCACAGAGGAATATGTGACATGCCACACGTGCCGCTCACCAGAGACCATTCTACAGAAAGACACCCGCCTCTATTTCCTACAGTGCGAGACGTGTCACTCGCGCTGCTCAGTCGCTAGCATCAAGGCAGGTTTCCAGGCTGTGACGGGCAAGAGGGCACAACTTCGTGCCAAAGCCAACTAGAGGGCCACCAAAATCGAATTTGTCTCCTCCTCGCTTCTTCCGGCTACCCCTTTCTCCTAGTTGGAAGGGTCAAGCCAGCGGCAGGAAGCTTCCTCTGTTAGGAATAAGGACTTAATGCATTAAAGTGCAGGTGGATTGGGGTTGATTTATCGTGTGCATGCCCACAATTGGGCGAGAGGGCGAGTTTCTGCCATCGAGGTTTTTTGACTGCATTTGGATTGTTTTCACCCCCTCCACTTTTTTTGATGTTAATTGTTGATTCCTGCAATAAAATCTGATTTGTCAAAGGTTGAATGAGTAAAATCTTGTGGAATACTACAAAAAATGCCAATGGTGAAATATTTTTTTTTCTTCTTTAAAAGTGGTGTCTGGAACTTCAAAAGATTTTATTTGCTGATGCCATCTTCCATTTGAAATCATTATTGCAGCCTATGTTATGACCCTTTGATGCACGTGCAAGTACGGAGATATTCTTAGATACGCTTTCATTTTTTTCATCTTTTTGGCGTTGGAATTGGACTGTAATTTAAACAGTTCTTTTCTCTTCGCTATTTTCATCCTGGAGTAAATTTAAATCTGCGTGCGCACGCGTGAAATCAGGCAAGAGAATTGCATGCCGTATTTTGCAGATGCCTAGTGCAGTAAGGAATATGTTACTCATTTTATTGATAACACTTAAAATAAATGAAAATTAAGCAATTTTGAAAACAAATACAAAAACGGTGATGTTTAATGAAAAATAATTTTAACTAGAAATACGTCTAACCATTTAACACTAACTTATTTGTCACCTGTCTGCACTTCACTGCTCAATTGTACCCAAAATGGACAGTTTTGTGACTATTATTATTTAATCAAGTTATAAATTAACCGGCTGTACAACAGAGCTAGAGCTCTGTTGGGGATAGGAATGAGTTGGAGAGGTGTTGTGAAAGGATAGTGGGATGTTTAGATGTGTTCTAAGGGATTGGCAGGGCACCTGCATGATGCGGCAGGGGTAAACCAGTGAAAGCTGTCGGATCCCGCAGTTGAACAGAAGAGTGTGTTGTGTCACCCTGACCCGAGTGACATGGCCGCTTTCTTGAGTCCCGTTTCATCTGGAGGGACAAAAGCATGACCAACTTGGGTGCCGAGGTGCTTAACTTGTTTGGGCATTTGGGTAGGCCATGGTCCAAAAATCTTTGTGTGTGCATGTTTTGCTACTTTTTCCCTTTTTTATTTTCTTTGTTATTGTATGTGTTTGTCTTGCTGTCTGTCACCCCTCTCGAGGGATATGACCAGGGTAAATAGATAGATAGACAAATAAACTTAACTTAATCAACTAAACTAAGCGGGTAAAATGTGAGCATTTTTTGTTGAACGACAAGCAACTTACCTGATCTTGGTTACCTCGAGGTTTTTTTTTTTTTTCAAAGTAACAATTTTAATTTATGTTATACATGTCATTTTATTTAAATTTACAGTTTATTTGACTTATTCTGTTTTTTTATTAGCATATTTGGTATTGGAGTATCCCAAACGCAATTGAAAGTAATCAAGCTACATTATTAATGAAATATTATAGTATTCAGATTGCTACTGAAGACATTAAAACGGGTATCCGTAAATAAAGACGCATTGTTTCAATCAAACTCGTATGAAACTATGCCGGAAGCAGTAAATTGAATGCTGACCTCGGATTGGTTATTCTTTTCAGCCGCTCAACAAAAATTCAGACGTCATCACCCACAGAGTCCTTCGAACGTTTGTTTCCAGTGTAGGCCACAAGGAGAGTCACAAACGGACTTCGACTAATTCAACATGCCTCGGGTTTATGTAGGAAGACTTGCCTACCACGTCCGAGAAAAGGACATTCATCGCTTTTTCGGCAGCTTTGGCAAGTTGTTGGAAGTGGATTTAAAGAACGGGTGAGATTCTTGCTCTGGTCGACGTCCGCTAAAGTGTCAAAGGCCTACTATTTTTTGTTAGCGTCGTATGCGCGATTTAGACCCACTGTTGCGTCCTCTTTTTATGTTAAAACATTTTTTTACGTAAAATGCTATACAAAAATGTGTATATATATATATATATATATATATATCTCATAATACGTTCTTTACGACCTCTGGTATGTGCGCTTTCCTAACTATAAATGTTACATTTTGGTGAAACGCCGCATGGCCAACATGGCGCATGGGCTGTGTCAAAATGCTAACATTAGCTTAGCAATTGAAGAGCCATAAATGTCGTAATAAGCTCTCATTGAATTTTGTTATGCTATAACGTCGTCACACGTGTCTTTCCACAACAGATACGGTTTTGTGGAATTCGAGGACAATCGTGATGCTGACGACGCCGTTTATGAGCTAAACGGCAAGGATCTGTGCGGCGAGAGGGTTATCGTCGAGCATGCCCGCGGGCCTCGTCGAGACCGAGAAAGCTTCGGTGGTGGTTCCTGGGGTGATGGGCGCGGTGAGTAAAGTTTGTTACATTACACAATCGACTCCTTAAACAGGCATACTGTGGATATGGACTGCAGTTGATCGTTACTTTAGTCTGATGCGTGCTAAATGTAATGACAATAATGAAAGCCCAATTTCTTGACTTGCTGGAAATGTAGAATTCATAGATTGCCCTTTCGAGCTACGCGGAAGCGTTTTCGTGGAGTAAAAGAGTAATCCATTTTGATTTGATAGGTCCAGTGGAACCTCAAATGTCACGCAACAAGAGTGCCGATCCACATAATTTCCAACTGTAAATGATGTGATTTGGCAATAAACTGGTTTTTGCAAGGCCACTTGTGCATACATCTCTGTAAGCAGTTGGTCATAGTGACGCTGTTTTGTTTTGTGAAGGATTTACATACAAGTGCATATGGGTCCTGTTCGCCAATCGGTGAACATTTTCCTTCGTAGCAACAATTTATATCCATCCAGATCTTTGTCAGTCATACTTTTACAGGTTAACAATAATTAGCAGCATTATAAACATACAAACTGTCATCATTGCCGCCACTAGTGTGGTTGCCAGAATGTGGATCATGATTTTCATTGTGTGTATTTGCACGTTCGAAAAAGGTGCTTCAATCATTTTATTTACTTCTGAATAAAATATGAGCAGGGCATTTTTTAATGCATACTTTTAAAAAGTAAACCTTATTTTTGAATTAATAAAGTAATTAAAATACCCAAAGCTAGTACTAAACATTAAATGCACAAGATGTATCATTATCAAATGTACTTTGGTGTTTCGTCATAGACAACTTTTTTTTTTTAAACCCGTTTACATGAAAGTGCACACTTGAGGCTCAGAGCTTTTTGCGGTTTTCGTTATATGAAATATTTTTGTAAAAACATTAATCAAAGAACATCCCATTTATATCCGTGGCACATCAAGACATGCAGACTTCTATTTCTGTTCCCTCCCATCCACTGAGAATGAATGTCGTGTTATGGATATTTGATCTTTGGGGTTCCACTGCATTTATGTGTCCTTGCAGTTTTACACCTTTAGTTTTCATTACAGTGTGAGCTTCTATTGTTGCTTAGCCTAACGTGGAATGGACTTTGGTAATTCCCCTTAGAGTATATAAACATTGGAATTGTTGCTTCCCCAACACCCATCAAGTGTTTGGCACTTATTAGGGGTTGCGGACATTCGTATGACATCCTTAGGTCATAGCAGTAATTGTAGCCTTTACAGGAGCTTGTAAAAACCATAATTACACAAGTTGACTATTTAGTTTTGTATGTGAGGATGTGCTGTACAACTTTGTGTACCTAACAATCAGTCACTGAAACCACACCGGGGTAATTTTTTAATTCAGTCTTTTGTGGTAGATTAATATTTTAATGTCTTGTGTATTTTTCCTACTTTACCTCCTTTATTTTTATATTCAATATTAACAAAGTCCTTGATGTTTCAATTTGAAAGAGTCCAGTTGCGGGCTGAGCCTGAGAGTCCATTGAGGCTAAAGATGACTGGCTAAGATGACTGCCTGTCCCGTTTGGCCTTGGCTTTCACCTTTACAATGTGTGTGTGACCTTTGCCCCCCCTTGATCCTTGGCTGACCTAACCGGAAGCCATGATGACATCAGCCTTTTGCCAATAGACCAGGGGTGATGGTGAGGATTGCCATTGGTTTCTTTGTTGACAGTGCAAACACGCAGAGCGGCTCGACATAAACTACTTGAAATCGTACAACTAGTGTGAGTTAAGTGGGAAAGAGCAATTGTTACTTAGCCACGTTCTTACCTAGATTCAATAATGACAAGAATCTCCTATGTGGCTGCCTCCTATCTGCCTGTGTTACAGGGTTTGGAGGTACCGAAAGAACATCACTGCTTTTTTCTATTTCCACTTAGCCAAAATAGTCTCCATAAGCCACAGTAAGAGAAACTTTGTATTGTCGGGGAGAGCTGCACTAGTGTTCTTTTACAGCAAAGCTCAATTGCCAAAACGTATAAATCCAGACTTTATGTAACGCTCATGCAGTGGCTCTGAAGCTTTGAAATTTAAGTCATGTCGCAGGAGTGAATTTTGTTTTACTTAATGCAGTCTTAAACTATCATATCAGGCAGGGCTCCGTCTTGATATTTTCCAAATTTTATATCAAGCCCCAATGGTGTCTCTGACTATGCCTCTGTGTTTTTGTTTATAAAGGGAGCTATTACGGCAGCAGGAACCGCACTGGCCGCGACAAGTACGGGCCCCCGGTTCGTACCGAATACCGTTTGATCGTGGAAAACTTGTCCAGCCGTTGCAGCTGGCAGGACCTCAAGGTGCCATTTCAACTGTTGCTTTGCAGCTGTTGTTGATCTTTTTGGACCTCTCAGCCTAACCCTACTGTCTTTGCCAGGACTTCATGCGGCAAGCAGGTGAGGTCACTTATGCCGACGCTCACAAAGAGCGGCCCAATGAGGGCGTGATCGAGTTCCGCAGCCAATCGGACATGAAGCGTGCCATAGACAAGTTGGACGGGACGGACATTAATGGCAGAAAAATTCGTCTTGTGCCGGACCGGTCTCGGAGGCGTCGGTCTTACTCTGGCAGCCGCTCTAGGTGGGTCTGCGTCTTACCAATATTTTTTTTCGGTTGTATCAAAAAACCGTCGTTGCAATCTGTGTAATGCCATTTGGCAGATCTCGTAGCCGACGCCGCTCCCGCAGCAGGAGCCGCAGGAGCTCCAGGAGTCGCTCCAGATCCAAGTCTAGGTATGGAAATGTCGTTCCATTCGGATATGTTGTAGTGATTGCTAGCTAGCTGTGTATAAAGTGTTTTTTTTTTTTTCTCATGTAACATGCACCCCTTTTTAAAAATGAAAAATTGGTATCAAATTTTGTTCCACTATTACTCACCTCAAATATAGCATTCCTAGACTGTGATATCACATGCCAGGGACCCGTGGTTTTCTTTTACTTCAGGATGACGAATGGTGAAAGTTAAAAAAAAAGGACGTTCAACTAGAAACCAAATATCAAGCAAAACTCCAAAACAGATTAACAGTGAAGAGTTTATCCGAGCGCATCTAAGAACTTCTGAGCCCTACAAAAGGAGCTGCAGTGATTATTTCAGCAAGTAAATATTTTGAAGTAACAGACACCACCTCTTAAGAGGTGGTAATAATTATCTGCAAATGCGAGTTTAAACACAATTTCATACAGAACATTAGTTTGTTTACACATATTGAACATGGCAAAACACAAATACAGTGGAGCATACAAGATATGGATTCTATTAGCCACTGCAGTTAGGCCTTTTGGATTTCATTATAAAATGCAGCTAATTGAGCATTAAATGAAATATCACTAGAAGTCCTTTTTTATGTTAATATATTCTCTGTTTTAACTCGCACATTCTTTTCATTTAATACTTCCGAGAAGTGCATTTCTTTCTTGATTTTAGTCGCGGCTTGTAATTAAGGTGGGATGGTCGTTCCTGAAGTCAGACCACATGAGAACCGCTGGTTTAGTGTTGAAGTTTCGGCACGGTACCTCCCACGACCCTGGTTCGGTGTCTGTTATGCATCGAATATTTGGTGGACTTGGTCAGCGATAATTTTTTCCCCTGTTCATTGCATAAATACGGTAATGTTCTACCATAAAACCTCATGAATAAGGTGCAATGAAACCATGATTTGTTTTAGGTTAAAATGTGTTCTGTACACAAATAAAAGGTAAATTAATGCAAAAACACCCAACTGATGGTCTCTTGATTAACTTGAAAACTTTAATTTTTGTGTTTTATTTTTTATTCCTCACGCAGGTCTGGTTCCCCCAGTAAGAGATCTGGAAGGAAATCTCGCTCCAAATCAGGCGAGAGCAACTCGCGCTCTCGCACACGCAAGTCAAATTCCCGATCAAAATCCCAGTCCCGTTCCCCCGAGCACAAATCAAAGTCCCGCTCAAAAAGTCGATCCAAGGTAAAGTCTGAGCGGGGTTCTCGTTCTCCATCCAAGGAAAAGGCCGACAAGCAGTCTCGCAGTCGCTCGGCCTCCCCTATGGAAAACGGGAACGAGGAGCATGGCCCAAAATCCGCATCCCGTTCCCCTTCCCCTCGTGAGGATGACCGCCGGTCCCAGTCTAGGGAAGGTCGCTCGGTCTCCCGTTCTAGGTCACGTTCACGGTCTAGATCGGTGTCCCAGGATTAGCGCAGACCTTATTGAATGCCGGACCTTTGCTGTAAATAGTTTTTTTTCCTCAAGCAGCAGTACAAAATGATTCACCTCGTTTATTTGACCCTACTCATTTAATTCCCTTCCAATAGATGTACACACGATACTAATTTGAGTTCCTTTTTGATTTTTTGTATGCATCTCCCAAAACATTAGGCCATTTCATGGATAATTGGTAGGTTGCATTACAATTTCAATGACCTCTCGAGATAAAACAACTAAACGGTTGTCTATGCCAAAATTACAGTACTTGAGTATTTGACAGAAGTTCATTTTCCCCCCTTTCTAATATTACACATCAATATGTTTAAAAGAAAAAGACTACATGTATTGTTTTGAACTGGAATAATGCAGAGTTTGAAAAGTACGCTTGTGGCAAAGCTCCCGTTTATAGAAATATTCTTGTGCATGTCTACTTTTATAACGGCCACTAAGCTGTTGTGTTTTCTGATTCCTGTCTGCTCATTAAAGGTCTTACCCGTGGTCTGTGTTGGTTTTGTCTTTTTGTTGATTGGATTTGTGTATATCATGCCTGAAAAATAAAATAAACAGAGTTTGTGCAGGTGCTTAAAATCCTTAAAAATGCACCAAAAAATCTGTTTTTAAGGATTTATAATTCCATTAGTTGGTGGTTTGTTTGTATATGCATTAAATTATTCTCAAGTATGGTTAAATAAGGCCTAGAAACTGCCCTATGGTGGCTTTGTTTTACCATTAAGTTTTCTGCCTGTGCTAAATGGCAGCCGACATTAGTTTTTACGGCGATATATTATGCGGCATAATTGCGTCCATGAGGACAGGTGCTGAAAATATGTATCGGTTCAAGGATTACTTGCCTATGATGGGCACTTATATCAATTTTACGGTGGCTTTTCCCAGTGGAAAATTGTATTTGCTAGAACTGCAACTGAAAATGAACTCAACTTAATAACGTCTTTATCCTGCGCCAATATGGATATTTGTCTCAGTACACACGTAATTTTTCAGATTCACACACATTTGCGAGCATCTCGAGAAGCAATCATTACATATCCTTGATAAATGCACACGACAATTATATAAATTGTCAATCGCATAAATATTTGTGCGTTTGCAAATTACATGATTCACATTGGATTTCTTGTAGGCTTCCTAGAGAAATTGGATTTGAAAGTCCTTAAAAAGTGCTTGGATTTGGCCATGAAAAATGCGTACGAACTCTGAATATAAATAAACTAAGTGAAATCCAATGCGGTATTAATGTGACTTCATAAGCACAGACTGATCCAATTCGGACCGTCACAAAGCAGCGCGTGGTTCCGCTCCAGTGTCGCCTGCTTCATGCGTTTGCGCATGCGCAGTGAATGCTCGGGGCCGCAGGAGAGCAGAGCTGGTAAGCCAAAAATTTAATTTTAAAAATTGGTTTACAACCCAATAATAGCTAATTATACAGCTGTTTATCTACCCATATGCTATGTGATGCTATTAATATTACTGGTTTGGTGTCCATGTTTGCCGCTTGTGTTTTCCTCAAACGGTTGGACGTTTTAGCTTTAATAAGGGCACCAACACCCGCCAAGCTTTTAGCATAAATTTAAGAAATGGCACCATTGTAATGGCCGTAATTGATGTAGTCGTTGGAATATAGTAAGAACGGCTTTGTTTTTGCTAAACATGTTAAATATCTGTCATCGCTATTAGGTTTAAAATTTTGCATGGATAAAACCGGCACACGTCGCATTTTTTTATTTCCCCCCTTTTATGCATCAAGTCGTTTTGAGATTTTTGGTGTAAAGCTTTTAGCCTGTTAGTAACTCCACCTTTTTGACAAATAATTGTACACTGTTACGTAAATATTCACGTATTTTTGGGAGGTAATTAAATATCTATCTATGGCCAGTGTGTCATTGCTTAATTGTGGACCATTAATTACCGTCTTGGTTAATTTATTATCATATCTCTTAATTTAGGGATTTGAACACAATTTTATCAATGTGTTAATTACGGTGGGTTAAAGTTTCAATTATTCACGTCAAACTGAGCATTTGTCATTTTATGAATTTGAAACTTTTCTAAAACAACCTTAAAATTACTTTTATGCTTTTAGCTGCTTGAATTTTCACCTCATTTCTTATTTCAAATCATACAAAAATATTACTAAGGACATACTAAAAATACGATTCTACAAAAATCCTTCTAAAAAATGCCACGTTATTACTAGTAAGGAAATACCACAAACACACAAGTACAGTAATACTACAAAACTGAATATCAAGTTTAGTAGCCTGAAAACTCAAAAACAGGGGTCTAATATATTATTTTGCTTTAATTGTGAGTGTTTCAACTTGATTAAACTAATCTAATGAAAAAGCAAATATAATAAGAACTACAACATCAAATTTGTTTGAAAGGCACTTTTCTGGCTATAAATTGCAATTCAAAATGTTGTATGAAATTATTTATTGAGACAATTAAAAAATAGCTCCTTTTATACCCACCCCACAACCCAAAACACCAAATACACAGACCCACACATTAGTTTAAATACCCCAAAATATATTTTAAAATTAATAGTAATGAAAAATAAAATCTATATATGGCACAGATGAACGAACCAAGCGAGGAAAGGGATCTGAAGGAGGCTTATCCTCACTGATAGGGACGGCACAAGATGGCCTAAGGATTTTCATTCATTCGACCACACCCTAGCAATGAGCCCCCCAACCTCCTCACACGAGGAACAACTGAATTAAGAAATCAGCAAATCAGACCTAAGATAGCCCAAAACCATTTAGACATTTAAAAAAATAGTAAAAGCACCTCAAAATAGACTCTGAAACGCATGGTACATGTCTGCATGTATATCTATACATAAATTATAAGAATTGGATGGGTCTCTAGGAAAGGCAGTAGCTCAGGAGGTAGAGCGATCGTTTTAGGATTAAGGGATCCCAGTTCAAATCCCAGCTTGTCCGTGTTACATGTCGAAGTGTCCTTGGGTAAGACACTGAACCCCCAAATACCCCCAATAAGCAGGTTAGCGCCTTACATGGCTGTGCAGATCACGGCTGCTATTGGGAAATGTGAAGCACAATGTAAAGCGCTTTGGGAAGTCATTGACTTGAAAAGCGCTATAGAAATGCAGATCATTTCCTTGGATATTTTTTTTATAATTCAGTGAGGCCCGCCAATCAAAATCTTTGCCCGCCCTTGCTTTACAGGGTCAAACTCAAGTTTTCAGGGTAGGTTTAGTTTATGTTTTATCGGAAACATTTTGATTTGTTTTATTTTGGAGGTTCTACTGAGTAAGCATTGCTATACATATTAAAATGATCTTTTTTTCTGAGTTCTAAAAGTATCTGCCATGTACAATTTTGTATGTTAGTCCTTTTTAAAAAGGAAGCTTTTTTATTAACTCAAACACTGGCCAAATCAGGTTGATACTGCTTGCCCCAAATTGAAGTAGAACTGTCTCCAGTTGAACCAGACAATAAAGAGTTTAATGTAAGCATTAGTGCTTGTTGTGTTACAGCGCTCCAACGTAAAGCACAGGACCACCACCAAGTGCCAAGGTTAAAATGGAGGGTTTACCCAATGAGCCCGACAGTCAACCTGTGGCCCCGCTTGCTCTGCCTGCCCCTTCAAAAGGTGAAGCCATCCTCCTCTGTGGAGTGGATAGTGTGGCCAAACAGACCCAGCCTCAGACGCACGCTACCACAGCTCTGCTTATACCAGGTGATGACATTTGTAATTGTACAACATAAAATGGACATCAAATCTACTTTGTACAGTTGTAATTTGGAAATGAAGTTAGGTTTTACAGTTCTCGGGTCCCTCAATACCTTAGTGTGTAATATTTGACCCCTAGATGAAAATCCGTGGTGGTATCGATAGTTACTCATACTTTTTGCTTGGAAATGTCATGATTGTTTAATAATTAAACCCATCCCCTCTTGGGTTAGTTTATAATTAAAATAAACACAAATACGTAAGGCACTAAAATGTCTTTTTTTAAAAAAAAAAAAACTACATTGCAAATTTACACACGGGGCGGCAGTAGCTCAGGAGGTAGAGCGCCCGTCTTGGGATCAGGGGATCCCAGTTCGAATCCCGGCTTGTCCGTGTTACATGTCGAAGTGTCCTTGGGTAAGACACTGAACCCCTAATACCCCCAATAAGCAGGTTAGCGTCTTACATGGCTGCAATACAAGGCCGCTATTGGGAAATGTGAAGCACACTGTAAAGCGCTTTGGGAAGTCATTGACTTGAAAAGCGCTATATAAATGCCGATCATTTCATTTCACATAGAAATATTTCTACTACAACTGTTTCAGAACAAAAGTCAAAAGAGTCAGACCAAAAAGCAGCTTTGCAACAAAAATATGAATACTGTATAACAATTATAAATCAGAGAACTAAAATACCTTCCATTGCACAATATTTTGAAAATAAAGTCAGTGATACAAATAAAGTGTCTATTGTCTCTCACTGGTTCCGTTACCATTGTGGCAACGGATTCAAAGCTTTTTGCTCAGGAACAGTAACATGTTCACATTTGGGTTGGAGATCATGCTCTCTGCAGTGTGAGCTTTTTTATGTATATTTGTTGTGTTATCACAGCAGCAGAGCACTTTACTATATAAATTACTCTTGGCATTGTCATTGTCTGCTGCGTGTACTGTTTGCCTCTGTCATTTTTTGATTCTGGTAGAGTAGCATAATTAGATTTGGCCCTCTCTTCTGCCTTGCAGGCAGGTTGCAAAAGCAGGCTAGGTAGGGAGAGGTGCTAAGAGTGTGCCTTTAAGTTAAACACACAGGCATAAACTTAAGAGTGGCCGAGGGCACAGGGTGAGACAGAGAAGGGCTGCCTTATCTACCTAAAAAAGTGCTGCTTTAAGGAAATTGGTGAAAGAGAAAAGTATCATCCCAAGGACAACAGTATCTGTCCAATCCAAGTACTTGCTCAGTATTATTGGTCTTGATATTTGGATCTATCCGCCCAACCCTACCTTTTACTAACCTTAGCTACATGGGCCTTTGTGCCCGATGCACCACACTGCAAAGACATGCGCAGAGAAAAAGGACATTAATTGTTTCAAAATTATTTTGACATAAATATGTAATTCAACATGATTGTAACAGTTTAATCACTGTTTTCTCCACCACAGTACTATCATTTGGAGCAGGGAGGCCTAATTGCCTCTGATGCAAAACAGTTATTGTATTATTATTTTACAGCTCCAGCTACTGGCCATCCAAAAGTAGAGCTGACACCAACTTTGGCAGTAAGTCATCCAGGTAAATCAGGCAGGACTTCTGAGACAGTCAAGTCCACCTTGACAGCACAGGTGGCAGGCTCTTGTAGCATCGTCCACGTCCTTGAATGGAAGGAAGGAATGGCGATCCTGCCCGGTAGTAACCTCAAGGTGCGTTGAAAGGCTTTATGTTGTTCATGGGTGACAGCCTCTTTTGTATTGTTAAATTAATTGAATACTTTATTTGGTTTGACAAGTAAGTTCAGCTAGTTAGTGAAGGTTGTGTAAATGCACAATTTGTGTAAAGCTTGTGTATGATGGCAATCTTTCAAGTAGTCAACCTATAATCTTTTGTACCAAAGGTAAGACATAAGACAATAGACGCAGTTGGAATTTAAAAGTCAGGCAGTAGTGGAGAATACAAGAGCTCTAAAAAAATGATTGACATTAATATTTTAGTGTTTTGAATGCACTTTGAAGGTAGGGGGTGTCGATTGAGCTGTCCTTAAAAAAGTTGAAGGTAGAATAATTTCTATATTAGGTATGTGTCAACAATGCCCAGCTGAGTTCAAAGAGCCTTTATGTATAGTTTTTTCCCACCGCTCTATCTACTCTTATTGTTGCAAAGCTGTTCGGGCCATGGAGTGGGGGTGGGGGGGGGGGTATGGGGGGAAAGTGACTTTTGCCCTTCACGGCAGTTTTTGTTTATTGTTTCATGAAAGTAACAAAACGGCTGTTTCGATTACAGTTCCAATGCCGTTCCAAACTCCTGAAAAAGATTAAGATTAGTTTATTTGGGCGTGTCAAGAAAAGCACTGCGTCTGAGAAATGCACGTAATTGCACGTGCAACGTAAGGAACTTGACACAGACTGTAATTGTAACAAAAGGCTAAAGAGGAAAAAAGGTCCAAATTCTAGACAGCACTTTTAAGTGCAACTTATCCAGATTATAAAAATAACATTTACAAAATAATAAATTGCACAGCTACATTAAAATACATCAGAAAAAGACTAATCAAACTGAATTAATTTGTGTTCATGTGTTTTTTTGTGCATCTGTTTCTGTGGGATCTTAGTTCTGTGTCAGTGATGTAGGAGCTCTAAGTACATTGATCACTCCAGGAACCACCAGCACCAACAGTGAACCTGCAGTGGGGACTTCTGGTAGATTGATAAATGCAGAAAGGTCGCAACTTGATAAGCCAGGTAAACTGTTAAAGACAGGTAAACTGTTATAGTTTTGTCATTTGAACTAGATACACACAACACAATATTGGCTTTGCACCTCATTTCAGGGACGATGACACTCGTACGCTTATGTACTGTATTTTTATTTACTACAGTTGCCCAGCAGGATAAAGGCTAAAACATTTTCACTTTTGTTCTGGTTTTGCATAGTTTTCTGAAAAGGTTTGGGCATCCCTGATCATTTCCAATATTTTCCCTTATAAATCATTGGTTGTTTGAATCAGAAATTTCAATTAAGTATATCATATAGAGTAAAACACAGCAATATTTGCAACGTGAAATTAAATGTTTATGATTCAAAGTGTGCAGTCATTACTTGGGCAAAAGAAGATAGCTTACTATTAATGAAAATAAGTTGATTTGGTGCCATTTTTGTCCCCCGTCTCCCCAACCTTGTACGTTGGCTACATTTTCCTTTACTTGCTATTTTTGTCATGTATTTATTTTATTTATCAAGATATTTATCAAATTTAAGGAACCCTAGTTAGCTGTATTGTATTCTGAATTATTTAATGCATATTATGATGTTTAATGCTTTAAAAAAGACACAATTTATTACATTTTTTTCTGAGATGTTCTAATCTAATTTGATTAGATGGTTTATATATAGACCAAAAAATATATAAAAATATAATAAGTTTTGGATGTCCACATGTTTTACTCACAAACCCATACCATCACTGCTTTTTCTAAAAAGACCTAATCCTAATTTTAGTAATTTCTTCTTGTACTTTTGCTTCAATTGAATGTGCAAAATAATGCATTTTTTTAAAACCCCCAAAATGAAGATAAGTGGCGATATGAGAAAAAATGGATAGGCCTACACTATCCTTTCTCCCTTATTTATTGGCGGGGTATCGGATTAGAAACTATCAGTAAATAAAATCGATCAATACACCTACTGGCCCAGCCAACCTCCCTCCCGTGGCCCCATCCCTTTCGCATAATTTTGACTCGATGTGGCCCACGACCAGAGGTGCGTAGTAATGAGAGTAATGAGTTACATTTACTCCGTTACATTTACTTGAGTGCAGGGCCATAGCCCTGCAAACGCACGTAACCCGCTCTGTGCAGGACATTAAGTGCCCAAGAGGGCACCAAAAGAAATCAGGGTCGTGAAAAAAAAGTGTAAAGTGTTAAAAGTGTTAGTAATAATCTCTAATATAGTTAAATGAAACAAAAGCAGCGTAAAATAAATTTCCAGAGAAAAGGGGTGAATTTGCTTTGTGCCTTGGCCTATCTCCGGTCTCATGGTGTCCCCCTCCCCTCCGAGTGGTATCTTCGATTATGCCTCATTCGCAATTTAGTGAACACCTGCGCGAACATGGCCTCGAAATGGCAGCAAGAGTCTGGAGCGGAGAAAAGGGGAAAAAAAGAAACGAAAAGGGAAAAAAAAAGAAACGTGATGAAGCTCATGCGTCGCTTGCCGGTAGTCAATGTTAAAATGAAAAAGCTCATTATTGTACTGTATTTCCACACCCATTTGGCGCACTGTTTTAAAGTGCACATTCTCCTTGATTCAAATTTTTTTTTGTCGGCTCGTGTGGCGCACTGATTGTGGTTTAATCCAGCATTTATCACAAAGTAGAACACCAGAATACAACCCAACTGTAAAAAAAGACCAAACAATTTGGCAATCACATTTTTTAAACAAAGCCCTCAAACCCAGATATTGGATGGTCGTGTTGGGAAGATAGTGAAAAGTGTCACTAGGAGGCGTGCTTTCACTGTCAGTTTCATAAGGCATTTGTGCTGAGGGCACCCAAATGACTTGCAACTACCCTGCTTGAGTGAGTTTTGGGACATTTTGTGTTCCTGGGAGTATTTTTTAAATCAATATACTTTTTAATTGTACTTGAGTTGATTTGTAAAGAAGAAACAATAACCTTACTCCGCTACATTGAAGCCGTTACATAAACCCTCTCCACGTACCAAAAGTATGCACATTTCTTCGAGTCCTTTGCTTGTATTCTTCTCTCTGGTGTCCCCTGATTGAGAGCTGCTGTGTGTTCTAAGGCCCGCTCCTTTTAAAGGGGCAGCGTCACATGCCAAGCAGGTGGCTGTTTTAAAGCAAACCGGTGAATTTGCGATCGGCTATGGAGCTCAAAGGTAAAAAGGGGAAAAATAAATGCACAGAAATTAAACTCAAAACTGTAATAATGTGATTTTTTTTACTTTACCTTTTTAAAAGTTGCTTTTAATTTTTATAAATGCATGCTGTGTTTTATTGCACTCTTATTTGTGGCCAGATAAAGGGGGAATTATGTACCTTTGTTGTGTTTTTTTCCAATCCTCAAAATAAAAATGACATCAAAGATTGGATTTCAAAATTTCATTTATTTTCTTTTATCAAAACAATTAAGCATTCTGTCATTCATTAATCTAGGAACAAAGTTAAACTTGAGGCGGTGTCATACAATAGAGTGGTCACGTAATTCTCCACAGGATGTGCTGCATCCAACTCAGTCATTTTTATAGTACAGTATTCTTGTATGAATACATACAGAATGTGTTAAGTTCATTATAAGGCTTATATAAGACTTTTAATTTGTGTGACTCATGACAATCTTGTTTTTTGTTTTTAGTCCAATATGGCTCTTTCAACATTTTGGGTTGCCAACCTCTGGGCTAGATTGTTGTTTTGCCTGCAGAGTTTGTTAGAAAAGTACTGAAGTTTAAGATGTGCTACTTTTGCTTAATTTATTTCTTTGAATTATACTGTTATTATTTTATTGTTTTTTTTAAAGTACTTGGATTTTCTTTAATCATTTTATCTTTTTTTAAAAAAAATCAAATGTAATTTTTTTTGGATTGGATAGACGTTGATGATTTTGTGATCTGATTAAATGGTTGTTTCTAAATAAAACGATGAATAAGAACAGTACTCAGGACCTAAGTATTTTTTTTTCACCAAGTATTTTTTTACTTTTACCTAAGTAATTATTTGGATGACTACTTTTTATTTCTGGCTACTTTACCGACCTCTGCCCGCAACTGAAGAAGTTTGCCAACCCTTGCTATTCGGTCTAGATTGCAAATGTTTCATGGGACTTCATATCAAAAGAATTATATAATGACTTTGACATAGCTGAAGTGTCCCGTGCCTCACCACCAGTCATTCATTAGCGATGCCTGTACGAATAAATATTGTGAGGAATAATATTCTTTAGGGACATAGCTTAAGTACACACTGTTGTACAGACATATTGTTGATTCCCATTTGTCATTTATGTATACTGTAGAAAGAGAATCCCAGAATGAATTGGTCATTCCCCAATCACTTGAGAAGTGACAAGGATCACAACCTCACTGGAGTGTTTGAGCCTATACAAGTTGCATGAACAATTTAAAATGATATGTTCTTAATGCCCACACAGTTTCAGATTATTTTGAATCACCTTATGTTTGTGAAATATGACTCAAGCTAAAAAAACAAACATGTTTTGATCCAACTGCTTCCTTTTTTCTGCATAATTCATATAACATCATTGAGCATACCTGTATATGATGTACACTCTAAGGGAGAAGGGAAGTAAATAACCCTTGTATTCTAAAGTACATTGCCTCTGTGTATTTTTTAGATGCATCAACCACTGTGGTGTCAGTGAACAGTTGTGGTGCGGAGCAAGAAGGGTTACTGCCGATCAAACAAGAGGTACAAAAAGGACTGGGCCAGCAGAACTATGATCATAGAGCTCAGAGGATTTGCATAGAGGAGCTACGCAGAGAGCCTATGCCAGATAAGTACGTTGATGCACCGCCTACTCACTCATTCACTTACTAGCTCGCTCACTCACTCACTCACTCACTCACTCACTCACTCACTCACTCACTCACTCACTCACTCACTCACTCACTCACTCACTCACTCACTTCTTCCTTGGTCTTTAGGAGGACTGTTGGAGTAGAAAAGGTCCCAGCCGGCACAAGGGTTTCCTCTTTAAACGTTGATCAGCTGAAACCTATGAGGAAGAGGAAGAGAAAGGAATACCTCGGACCCTCTGACGACGACTCTGACATGGAGGGCTTGGTAGGAAATGTTCAAGTTATTCGCTTATCGAAAACCTTGATATTCTCTGCCTCTCATTGGGAAAATTCTTAAGGAGAAACAGAGGGAACTAATGTATTGCTGAATTGCGTTGTGGGAAGTTTTTCAGTTATTATTGTAAAGCAATCATTGAATTTTTTTTCCGTCTCTTATTGGTAACATTTTTTAAGAACTTACCTTAACTTGCATTTAGATACTTTTAAGGACTTACCCACATTTTTATCTGCAAAAAATGAGCTGCAGTGTTGCTAAAAGTTTCAGAGCTTTCTTATCCATGATGTTTTTTAGGATGACAAAATGGAAGATCTAAAAGCAGATGGAAGATGCTTCAGAGGAGGTGGGACTGATTAACATCTAACAGTTAATGTTTAGTTATGAAATGAAATGATCTGCATTTATATAGCGCTTTTCAAGTCAATGACTTCCCAGAGCGCTTTACAGTGTGCTTCACATTTCCCAATAGCGGCCTTGTATTGCAGCCATGTAAGACGCTAACCTGCGTATTGGGGGTTCAGTGTCTTACCCAAGGACACTTTGACATGTAACACGGACAAGCCGGGATTCGAACTGGAATCCCCTGATCCCAAGACGAGCGCTCTACCTCCTGAGCTACTGCCGCCCCAAGTTGTTGAAACCGTGCCTAGAAATGGTCATCTAGATTATTGACTGTTTAATTTGTTATCAATAACACAGCATGTTAAAGTAGTGGTTTACGCCAGAGAGGTTGTGGATTTGAATCTCTGCTCAGGCCTCTCTGTGCATTCCGTCTCGGTACTTTTGGGGTCATCAACTCCTGTGGTTGACTGTTCCTGAAGAACTGAGTTGAGGGAAGACAACCATATTTAGACATTTGTGTGTTGAGCTGACTTGTCGAGCCAAAAGTAGACAAATCTGCCTTATAGCTGGTATGAAGGTCACATGATTTGCACAGTAAAGCATTACCATATGCATCCCCAACCATGATGTCATGCTAGCACATAAGGCCCTCCAAAAACTTCCAATTAGTCCCTTAAGTACAGATTTCAGGTTTCATTAGTCTTCATTGTCCACCGCACTGAAAATTCCATCATTTGGCTACTTATGTTTGAAAGGGGGTGATATGAAGATGGAGCAGTGGACATGGACTCAATATTTAGCAGAAACAAAATCTATTGCTGCACCGGATTCGCTTTTCCAAGAGGTATTTTTTCTCACTACTTCATATTCATTTCTATATTTTTACCATGGGATATATTTATACAACATTTAATACCTTGAAATTCTTCCAATATTATAGGTTAAACGTAATGTCCTCATCATTACAATTGTAATTCACCTTACATTTTTGTCAGCCCTACTTTACGGTGGAACGTCATTTCAAGTTTTACTATATTTGAGCTTGAGCCAGGGCATTAAAAATGTGGTTACATTCTCTGTTGTTAGTGATGGGCCGTTATAAGGCAAATATTACTGTATATATTAGCTTCGCTCCCTTTGAATTGGCTTGCAATACCTATGCTTTTGATTTGGTTGTCTTTGTATTTTGATCGGCATAAAATATTTTCCCTTTTTTCCAGACTCAGAGAGCGGCAACAGTAAAAAATGGGTTCAAACAGGGGATGAAGCTGGAGGGCATTGACCCACAACATCCTTCTATGTACTTTGTTCTCACTGTTGCTGAGGTAAGACATGTTTTTTAATAAACACTTATCTTCATAGCCAATGTGCTAGTGTTAGTTTTTTTGAGGATATAGCACGCTTTTGACTCACGTCATCACACAGGTGTGTGGCTATCGTCTACGCCTCCATTTCGATGGCTATTCTGATTGCCATGACTTTTGGGTGAATGCCAATTCACCTGATGTACATCCTGCAGGCTGGTGCGAGAGCACAGGACACAAACTGCACACACCTAAAGGTCAGAAGTAGTGATGCTCTAAAGGCAATGAAATAACAGAATGTTATAACAGTCATTGTATTAGGCTTCTATTTAGATTAGAATTGATTTTACCTCAGGTTGTAAGGAGGAAGAGTTCACATGGACCAACTACCTAAAGATGACGAAAGCACAAGTGGCCCCAAAAGAGCTGTTTACCAGTCCTGGAAGGGTAAATTATTGTTCTAGTAGGGTCACACTACACATGGTTAGGGAAATGCCAGAATTAGCTTAAAAGCTTTTTATCTATTTTTCATAATCCCTATAAATTTTTTCCCGGACTATGAAAATCACAGATTGGCCAGAAATTTGAAAGTGCGCTTTATAACCCGGTACCCCTTATATATCGCACAGGATAAGATTGGAAATGCATGGGTGCGTTACGACACATGTTTTCACGGTTATAGGACAGCAATTTTGCAATAATGGATCAATTGAAAAACATTTGCGTCTTGAATCGAACCCGGGTCGCGGCGGTAAGACTACTTGACCATCAGTGGTACAGGTGACATACGAATATGCATTAGATTGTATGTCATTATCACACTATTTTACACTGCCAGGCACGAAAGATAAATAGTTCAGAAATTTTAAAAAAAATGTAGAGTCTGAATCGTCATCAACTGCACCAAACAGTTTGTTTTTCTTTTAGCATTTATTTATATCTTCCAGGAATACTTTCTGTTTTCTCCATTCTCCAAAATTCATTTCTCACACTGTAAGTAAAAATAGTGCGATGATGAGATGAAATGCAATGCCTTTTTTGATGTCATTTATACCAATAGTGGTCTAGTTTTTGGGTGTCAGCGTTCTCACCACTATGACCCAGGTTTGATACCCACTGCATACAATGATATGCGATTACGATCAGCAAAATTTTTGACTTATCAATCTTCGCACTAATATACTGTACAGTATACACTAAGTGTATAATACACTAAGTGTAAAAAATGCGCAAGGGGTATACACAAATAAATACAGTAGCCCGTACTGTAGTTTTCTAGTGCGCCTTATATAAGAAAATATAAGACAGATGACTATTTGGATTGCACTTTATAATCCAGTGCGCCCCAGGGTGCAGAAACAACGATACATAATATTGCACTTATGGATGAGGTTATTGATCTGCAAACAAAACTGTCAGGACATTTTGAATATACAGTATTTTATAATTCAACAAAAATATAAACACTTCCTCTGTTGGTGTTCACACAACTCTGATGCATATTGTTGGTATTGTAGCTACCAAATGAACCTCTGCATCAATAGGATGTAATTTTTGCAAAGCAGTTGTCTAGAAAAACCGTTGTGTCATTTACTCGATTTTCTGGTTGTTTTCTGTCATGTCTGTCATTTACTAGATTGACACAAAATTTGACTTTGAGATTGGAATGAAACTTGAGGCTGTTGATCGCATGAACCCTTCCCTCATCTGTGTCGCAACCATCACCGACTTGGTGGACGATCGCTTCCTGGTGCACTTTGACAATTGGGAGGACACGTACGACTACTGGTGAGCAATGTTCCCTCTAATTTTCCACGGGTCTGAGCGTTCACACAAAGTCGGTGAGCAACGCTTGAAACAACAGTGAGCAATAGCAATCCCAAGTGTGGCAACTAAGTTATTATCAAACATGTCCAAAACTTGACATCACGTTACTTTTTGCTGAGTTTCCGGCAATGCAAAAATATCTTCATTTTGAATAAATTGACTCATGTAATATTGCAAAGGTTGTACGGCCTACAAACGTCATTTGTTTTTACAACAATTCTTTCACAAGATTTCCATTTCTTTTTTTTCCTGGTATCTTTTGTCACATAATACTAACATTTTTGCACGATACACAACTGTATTTAATCACTTATTTTAGTGGAAGTACAATGTTGGCAACGAGATTGACTTGGTATAATTGGAAATTCTTTGAATGCAACACAAACTTTTTCTTGTTTTTCCCTGTTTTTTCCCATTTTTTTAAAATTCCTTTAAAAATATCTCATTGTGTTTATTTTTTCCTAGCTGTTGATTTTTTCTTTTTGTTCTCTATTTACTTTTTTCCTTTGTTTCTTTCTTTTCTTCTGTTTTTTCCTTCTTTTTTCTCTTCCTTTTGTTTCTTTTTTTTCTCAGCTTTTCACCACTTTTTCATTTTGGTATTTTTTTCTTTTTTGTTCTATTTCCCCCTTCCTTTAAGTCATTTTGTGGATAATTTTACATAATATTTGGTCATATAGGGATGAAAGAAGCAAAAACAACCTGAAGAGCCGTTTAGGACCCGAAAGAGCCAGTTCCTTTTATTGAGCCGTGCCGAAGAAGCCGGTTCTCGAAAAACTCTTCTGACTCAACTTCGTTCTACTTCGACCTTGACTTCAAAATACAGCATTTAGAACACAACGTCAGGGGAACCCTTGTATTTTTACCTTCATACACTGTAACTTTGACTTAATTCGCTTCTTAATTAGCAAGTATGAGCCCTGATTTTTGTGAGCTAGCTAGATTTTCTTGTGCGCGGAAAAGCTCTTGGTAGTGCGCAATTGCGCACACGTGCAGCTTAGAGGGAACATTGTGCTGGATAGATTTTCTTGTACGCTGAGAATGTGCGATTGCGCATGAGCGCAGCTTAGAGGGAACATTGCTGGTGAGCCTAAAAAACCTCCAATACTGTGTCCTACTTTTGGATCCACTTTTTCCTTTAACAGTTAAGATTAGGGATGCACCGAAATTTAGGGTCAAAACCGAAAACCAGAAATGTGAAACGCTTGGCGGAAAATGTAACACCGAAAATAAAAGAAGATGAAATACTTATTTCACGCTGGTTGGCTAAAAACAGTTACAATATAAAATTATAAAAACTTCAAGTCAGAAAACCAAGTGATACATAAGAAGTAAAACTGTTGAAAAGATCAAAACTGCAAATAAGACAAGCAAGTTCATTGGACTGGCTATATTAAAAAATAATTGTTTTTGGCTGCTACACTGCAGAGTTTCACACTCCCCCTTATAGGCATGTTTTTGGGGTGTTGCTTTCAATGATCATTATAGCGAATAATAACAAGAAAAAGGAAGGAGCGAACTGATGATAACGATCACGATGTGTAGTGCAACAAACGAGTCACACTTGCATCTTTGCCGAAGTAAAATGATAATAAAAATACATTAAACTATTGTGGTACATAGCATGTTACCAGTCAATCAATTTCAAAGACTGAACATCCCACACAAAGTCTGTGTTTATGAATTCCAATACCTTAACTGTTGTAAGCTAATGCTGTAGTGTAAGCGTGTAAACATTAACTTAAGTCCAACCAGCTGCTAACAAAAATCTATCTTGTTGCAAAAACAATGGGCACGTTCCCATTTTGACATCGTCCTCCATCTAATTCTTTCTCAAGTGCAAAAACTAAAAATAAAGAGCCGCGTTCGCCAAAGCACCCCAAACTGAAAGCCACCTTGGACATCACATCGTCACATCATCGTTGTTTTGTGAAGCCTTATTTTGTTTTTTTTCCTTTGGCCGAAACTGAAAAAGTACTTCTGGTCATTTATGCAGAAAGAAAATCGGGGCGGAAAATTTGGTGCATTGCCAGTAAAGATAGTTAACAGGGATCACTAAAACTCAAGAAGTTATTAACAGTAAACAGAGTGTAGTATTATATGACAGTACTGTTTTCATATAGTATTCATGATAGTTAATTATATTCTGTGTGCTTGCTCCAACCTTGCCTTTCAATCAGGCTTTCATTACTCCGGTTGTTAAGTCTGTTCTTACATATGCAGGTGTGATGCCACCAGTCCTTACATCCATCCTATTGGATGGTGCCAAGACAGAAATTTGCACTTAACACCACCACAAGGTTAGAATAAATATATATATATATATGTTAAATATTTTCTTTTATTCTTGTCATGTTCAGTGCCCCCCAAAAACATTTTGACATATTGCCATAGTTCAGGCTTCAAACGTATGGATATAAAACTCTGAGAAACAACATGTGGGACACAGTTGTAAAATAAAACCAAATGTATTCAAATGTATTTGATATTGTGTTAACAAATAAAAATTTGAAAAATAGTCATTAAAGGCGGGGGGAAATATTTTCCCCCTTTAAGTCAATACTTTAAGTCACTACAACCTCTTTGCGTTCCGACCACAGCCACTAGTCTTGGTTATATGTATAAGTTTTACACATCTTAAAACAGAAATATTTGTCCATTTTTCCTTACAAAACAGCTCAGTTTTTTTACGATTTTCATGGCCATCATTTGTGCAAATAATTTTTCAGATCTTTCCATAAATGCTCTATAGGATTGAGTCCTAACCTTTGGCTTAGCCATTCCAGCACCTTTATATTTTTAGTTTTAAACCATTCTGCTTTCTGCAGATTCTGCTTTATGTTTAGGGCCCCATTCTCAGATCTCCTGCAGACTCGTAAAAGATTTTATGGCACAATCGCCCTGTATTTGGCTCTATCCATGTTCCCAACCCAAGAGGATGATGCTGCCACCACCATGTTTGACAGTGGGTATGGTGATTTCAGGGTGATGTGCAGTTTACCTCTTATGCCAAATTCAGAACAAAAAGTTCAATTTTGATCTCATCTGACTAGATTTCCACATGTTATTTGTGTCTCCCATGTGGCTACTTGCAAACACCAAACGGGCCTTTTTGTGGTATTTTTTCAGAAAGAGTGTTCTTCTTGCAACACTTCCATTAAGGGAAGACATATGCAGAGTATGACTGGTAGTTGTCTTATGCACAGATTGTCCCACTGCAGCTGTGTATGCGTGTAGTTCATCCAATCTGATCGTGCATCTCTTGGTTTCTTCTCTTATTAGTTTACTCCTTTTGTGGGCTAGGTCTGGGTAGGTTTGCAGTGGTTTTAAATTCTCTTCATTTTGACGTTATTGCTTTCACAGTGCTCCGGGAGATGTGTAAATGTTGCTACATTTCATGCATCAAATAACTGCTTTAAACTTTTCCACACTTTATCCCGCACCTGCCTGGTGTGTTCCTTGGTTCTCATAATGCTGTCATTTCTCCTGTGTCTCCTTACACAGACCTCATCACAGAGCAGGTGCATAAAAACTGAGACTTAATGATAAAAAAGTGAACTCTGTCATTGATATACATCTGGAAACTTCATTTGGCTGAGCTGAGAGAACAGGGGGGCAATATTTTTGAAACATCTACTTTTCAGTTTTGTTGTTGTGAATATAATATAAAATGTTAAAATAAGTTTGTTCCACTTCACGATTCTGTCTCACATGTTGTTGATTCTTCGAAAGTATTTTTAGTTCTTTAGCTTTAAGTTTGAACCCTGAAATGTGGCACTATGTGGCACAAGAAGTTCTAGGAAGGGTCAATACATTTGCTTGGCACTGTATGTTATCTCTTTCCCTCATATATGAAGTGATTTGTTGTGTGCTGAGTTACCAAAATGCCATTTCATGTGTGAATAAAAATGTGTTGTTTTTTATTTTATTTTGTGCACTATTCATAAACGTGAGGTATACTTTTAAATGTTTTTTATGTCTGTTTTTATCACTAGTTCTACCATGCTTGGTTTGTGTTTTGTGCATTCCTGAGAGCAGTGGTAAACCAGCATCAAACAGGCAAACCAGTGACTCTTCAATAGGTTTTTTAATACATTATTACTAGAGTTGAGATGTTCGTTTATTTCTTTTTTTCAGATTACCCTGTCCAGGGAGAGTTTTCTTGGTC
The DNA here is from genome assembly GCF_059441175.1 of Urocampus carinirostris. NCBI lineage: Eukaryota > Metazoa > Chordata > Actinopteri > Syngnathiformes > Syngnathidae > Urocampus > Urocampus carinirostris. Next base: position 49,478,478 of record NC_142351.1, read on the forward strand.
CCAGTATTTAAATGAGACATGTTCAAAGGCAGTTGCAGCTGGCTCATTCAAAATGGTGAGAAAATGTGATATTCAGGAAAGAAACCCCCACAATACACACATTTTGCTTACTGCTGTTTTTTTTTTACCAAGGGGCCGGTCACACAGCCGTTTGCGGCTGAATCATGGCTAAAATTTTGGGGGTTTTTTTTTGCCCGTGGTTGCCCGCGATGGAAAATGCGCAAAATTGGCCAACCTGCTGTTCATCGGTGGTATGCCCGCAAAACAGACGCCGGCGACTGTTCCGCGTCATTTCCGCGTCATTTTCTCGTGTGGACCACGGGTATAAAAGCTCCCGAGCCGGTGTTGTGCCCAAATCCGACTCCTACGAACACCCCCCCGCGTGAACGCGCATTCTGCTGCGATCGCTTTTGTTGGAAGCGTGCATTGACGTTGGTGACTTTTTCATCCGCGTTAACAAACGCATTTTGTAGAATACGATCGCACTTTATTGTTTAAATAAACGCGCTGTATAGACTAGGATCTCCCAATTGTTATAATTAGCTCGCTTTATTGTTTTAATAAGCGTTTTATATAGAATACGATCGCTTTTGTTGGAAGCGCAGCAGAATGCGCGTTCACGCGAGGGGGGGAGGATTTTATATACGGTGTGCATTACCGTTCGATTACGTTCACAACAAAAACAAAGACGGAATGGTTTAAGTTGTATTACATTCCCGACAAATGCAAGACGAAGTGGTTTTGGTTATATGTTCGCCATTAAATTCCCTAAAAGTGATATAAAAGTGAGATAAAACGAGGTAAAAGTGGTTGTAGTAGCGAGGGGGATGCAAATCTCGGCAGGGATGTATTTCTCGGCATAACACCGGGCTGTAGAAATCATAACCGCTCAAGGCACAGTCCAGTGAAGATCAAGATTTCAAGCTATGGCACCGAAGAAGCCAATATGTTATTATTGTAATAGTTTTTCATTTTTATTTTATTATCTTGTTATGAAATGAAAAGAAATGTCAAGAAATAAAAATGGATTAAGACGAGGTCATTACGCTGACGGGGATCCATGTTCACCCCCTTGACGTCTCGAGCACAACTGACGTGTGCTCGGCAAATCGCGGTGTAAATACGCGGAGAAAGGCGTTTGACCGTCACACGCGTAACACGCTAATTTCACGTAATAACACCGCGATACAGGCGCAGAACATGCTATTACCATGCTCCACCCACGATTACCCGCTGAAATTTCCCGTCCTACCCATGTGTAACCACGCCATGGCCGCGGCGAGAGCACGTCGTTCCGCGTCATTTCCGCGTCATTACCTCGTGTGCCGCCCGCGGTCAACACGTGCTCAAAGTTTTGAGCAGCTCAACTTTTTCGCACGGCCAACCGCGTGTGAATTTCCGACCGCGAGTAAAGCACTGCTGTATCTCGTCTATATGGCGGTCTCAAAGCGTCCATCAGCGCCCAACAGCGTCTGCTTCACGTCCATAAATTTCTGGCCGTGATTCAGCCTCGATACGCCCGTGAAAGGCTGTGTGCCCGCGCTCTAAAGAATTGAGCAGCGCAAAACTTTTTCGCGCTGCCACCTGCGCGCGAATTTCCGACCGCGTGTTAAGCACTGCTGTATCTCGTCTGTATGGCGATCTCAAAGCGTCCAATAGCGTCCGCCTCACAGGCAGAAATTTCTGGCCGTGATTCAGCCGCAAACGACTGTGTGGCCGGGCCCTAAGGAGCGTTAACCAGTCTATGGTGAACCATACCTCTCACGAAAAAAAACCCCCAACAATTCCATTTAACACAATTAAGTTGAGTGAAATATTGTCATAACAGATAATGCTTATTAGAGCACCCCCCTTGTTTAAAATGCACCTTTGGGCAGATATTTGTCATCCTTTCACTAATCCTAACACTAATAAAACCCAAATTCTAATTCATGGAGTTTTAGAAGGTAATTAAACAATATTTAATTCCGCGACTGCCTGGCAACTGGGATAGACTCCAGCACCCCCTTGACCCTAATGAGGTTAAGCGGTGCAAAAAATGATGGAATCTTTATTTAGAATTCAATTACTTTCCCTGCCATGCGTGTCCAATTGATCAGAAATTGGGTACAAAAATATCGTCATTGTGTTTTGATTCAATGTACTGATCTGTTCAAAAATGTCAATGTTTTCTCATTTTGACGGTAATTCAGTAAAAGTGTGAAGCTGATGGTAAACCATGCTATCACCTGTAAACTTGCAGCGCCCTGCCCATAATTTCCTTCCCCAAATGAAACTGGAAGCGGTGGACAAAAGGAGTCCTGGTCTCATCAGAGTGGCAACGGTTGAAGAAGTTGAAAGTCACCGTATCAAGGTTATTTTGTGTCTGTGTAAATGTGTGTTTCAGAGCTTTGTTCCAATACACCCTTTCCCTCTTTCTTACCACAGATCCACTATGATGGATGGAGTCATGTATATGATGAGTGGATGGACTCGGATCACCCCGACATACACCCAGCAGGCTGGTGTGAGGCCACTGGTCACCCGCTCAAACCCCCACCGCAGGAAACTAAAATACAGCAGACACATGGTAAAGTACATTTCATTAACAATTAAGGAAGGGGCTGCACCAAAATATAAATCAAAAGTATCATGCCAATCCTTAAGTTGCATATAATTATGCCTTCTAGTAGTTGTGAAAAATACTGTATTTTCAGAATTATAGGGAATTAATTAAAACCCTAAATTGGCCAGAAATTTGAAAGTGGTGTTTAAGATTGGAAATGCATTTATAGGTGTGCGTTACTAAACAAGGTTTATTTAAACAATAATTGATTAATCGATTATGGCCCATTTCGCAATATGTTTTATGCAACAGGATTTTAAACCAGGTCAGGTCAGGGTGCCAACACATTGACATCAGACTTCCAATGTTACAGATGACATATGAAATACATTAGATCTTATCTCGTTATCACACACATTTTCGAATTTTTATTCACGTTGTCAGAAACACGGATTTAATTTGTGCATTCAGGTTAAACAGTCTCTCCACTTTTTCACCTGTGTGTCAATATCGTTGCTAAAGACGGAAACAGAAAACAATAAATATATGCCAAAAGACTGTTTTAAGGGGGTGTGCTTTATATTGCAGGAAATATCGTAGTTCTGAAATCTTTTAAATCCAGATCTATTGGAGGAAAAAAGTCACGATCAAAATAAAGGTTAAAAACAGACTCAGTCATTGTTTGTACCACATGTCTGTGTATATGCATTTACTTAGGTCAGAGGGAACCTCCTGCTCTGGCCCCGTCCCAATACCCACCTTCTGTCCCTTGTAAGCCTGTTAGCCACACCAGAACTACTAAGTACAACTTCAATAACAGGTGACCTTGTTCTCTTGATACATTTGAAATGTTCTGCTATTCATGTTTATTTCTATTTAGAACAATATCATAATCAACATATGCTCTAAAACAGGAAGTGTCCAACTCCGGGTTGTGACGGCTCAGGTCATGTGACCGGTCGCTTCACGGCTCATCACTGTGTTTCGGGCTGCCCGTTAGCTGAGCGCAACCAAGGTAGGCTCAAAGTAGAGCTGTCGGACTCTGAAAGTAGGAAGAGCCTCATTTTTGGCCAGAGAACCAAGAAGTCACATTATCGTGGCAGGTAAAGGTCCATGTGCGTGAATTTGCGTGAATATCCGTCAACGTTTATTGTCATGATTTTTTTTTTTTACTTTATATTCTCCAGAATTGGACGTCCACCCAAATACAGGAAGAACAAGAAGAGGGAGTATCAGAGTATGTTTATAGCTTTGTGTTAGATAGATAGATAGATAGATAGATAGATACTTTATTTGGTAAACCATAGACTTTATTTCATAGGTCTTACATCGGGATTGTTCTTACATTTTATTTAACTAGACACTTTTTTCTTGGACAGTAACTATTTTATTCTTTGGTTGAAAATAAGTTTGAAAAAAAATATTTTATCACTCTTTTGAGTTACATGACACTACTATGCATTTAATGTGATTGTGAACTGTTAGAATAGCGTCAATTGGATATCTGTAGAACACGTGTCAAACTCATGGCTCGTTGTGGAAATGTGACCCGCCACATCATAAATGTGGCCAGCGCAACGATGCTGATAGAAGCACAAGAGAAAAATGTGTCAAACAATGACTTGCAGTTTTAATTATGTCCACTGGATGTTTCCAAAGCCAGGCGTCACTCGCAAAGCACCCACTGTTGCTGTATATTCCGACTACGATTAATCAACCAGAGAACACTGCTTTCTCATCCCAATGTTGTTTTACTTAAAATACGCACATTTTAAGGCAATACGGAAAATACAACATTTAAAAAAACAGCACCTGCAGAAGATTAAAGAAGCTTTATATGTTTTCTAGATATAAAAGCTAACAGCCAAAAACAAACCTTCGGGTTAACATTTAAATAAAAAATAAAAATGCAAAAAGACTTAACTCATTAAAGAAACCATTTAAATTAGTGCTTTTATTCTATTTCTGTCATTTTCCAGTAAATTAAACTGCCCAGGAAATAAATTAAATTCTTGTCTTGCTCTTCTTTACAAATGCACAATCGATAAACACTACAAGAGATAAAATCTCAGTGCAGGAAAATATTTTTTGAGGGGAACAAAAACTTCAGTAATTGCTTTAAAATCAAATCCTACTTTCCTAAATTATATTTTGATCATGAGCCCCTGAAAAGACTCTCAACACTCCAGCTAAGGCTGACTTTTTGTGCCAGAAGTTCATTAGACCCCGTGAGAATGTTTTTTCTGCCACGCAGCCCCCGGATTTAATGAGTTTGACACCTCTGCTGTAGAAGAAGCACTGTATTTTCAGGAAATAATATTAGCACATGTTTTATCTTTTTGGTCATCAGATGTGTCATCCGAGAGTGTTTATCCATCATTGTTTGTGTCGTCTCTGAACGGTCAATCAGACCGCACTCTGTCTCTGTGCTGGGAGCAACACTGCAAACTGCTTCCTGGCGTTCTGGGCATTCCCGGGAGTCAAGTGGCTGCTTGGAGTGTGGACGAGGTGAGATGATGGTGTTTATTTTCTTGTCTCTATCAATACTCGGATACAGTCAACTCGTGTTTGGGTTTCTTCTACTCTAGGTCTTTAACTTTGTGCACAATCTTATTGGCTGTGAGAACCAAGCCCGTCTCTTTAAGGAAGAGGTATGATGCCAACATGTGTATGACTGAATTACAGTGAAGTCAAACCTCTAAATTGAACTGTCCTGAAGGTCATGCTATAACTTACTGCTTACGCTTTTAGCCATGTATGTCCATAAACAAATGCATAGATGCCTCTATTTACTTCAGTTCTATTTATCTGAACATTTCACACCTGCAGGGCAGAGCCCTAGAACACGAACCACAGGTTCCAGTATTATAATCGGCTAATGACAAAATAAATGATATACCTAAGTTTCTGCACTATAAAGGCGCACCCCCAAAATCAGCTGCTTTGGATATTTTTTTTTTCATGCATAAGGGGCACCAGACTATAAGTCACACAGGAGTTGAACTACAGAAAAGATTAGGCATGCACTAAAAAAAAAAACAAGTACCATATTTGTGCAGTGATTAAGAAGTCGAAATGTATTGCTAATCACAGGCCATAAATAAGTTGCAACAGGCGAGTGCAAAATCCTGCATGATGTTATTATTGGGTTGGGCCGCGAGAGTATTGTCAGACATTAAACCGGTCCATTGGACAGAAAATGTTGGGAACCACTAAAATACAGTATTGTATCGCCTTCCTGCAAAATCTTATTGAAGCGCATGAGATTTTGAACTGGATGAAGAGAAAGACATTGTGGGAAGTAAGTTGTTTATCCTGAAACATAAATTGATACATAAACGCAAGGTCGCACATGTTTAACAACATTTGTCACTTAAAAGGCTTATTTTGAGCTAGGAAAAATTGAAACAAAAGGTTATTACGATTTTTAATAGGTTTTTGTTTTCTCATGTATCCAACTTTTGTATCTGGTATTGTGACTAAAAATAGTGTAATAATGAGATAAGCCCTATTACCTTTCCTACGTAATCTAGGTCCGTAGTGGACTGGTGGTTAGGATTTGTTGCTCTTATTGTCATTATCCAGGTTCAATCCCTGTTGCTAACATTGTTATGCAACTGTGGCCTGCGAAAAATATCAACTGATATGATAATACACGTTATGCATTTTCATTTTTTTCTGTACATAAGGCACAGCAGGTTATAAGGCACATGCTCAAATTTCAGACCAATTTGGTGGTTTTGGATTCCCCTAGTATTCCGAAAAATACGGTACTTTAATTAATTGTGTTTAAGAATATCATGAATAAAATTTAAAGGACATATAACATGAAACTATCGTACTCAAGCTATAGCGGTACCGTTTTGGAAAAACATCGGATTCCGATTTTTCATATTTGGCGATTTTCGATTTCAAAAGAAACGTGTATTTTTGTGCTAGTTTTGTTTTTGGCATACATCACTGATGATGCGTCCCAGTTGCATCCAGGTGATGTTTCTTTCAAATTACAAGCTGGCAAAGCTACTGACTGCTAGAACCAATAACTGATTGGTCGTCTACTGGAGAGACAGTTGACTGACCAGAAAGATGACACCCGAGACAGGTTGGGTTAGCACCCCAGCCTGTATCTTTCGTGAGAAGGAACCCCAACAAACTACGAATAGCCCTAAAGAGAAATAACCCTACAAGATCCAGAGAGGGAGGGAGGATGAGATCTCCAATCGGATGGACTAAAGGTTAATGACCCCTGCAAACGAACAGATGACTTTTAGGACATGTATCTGCGGCAAGAGATTAAAAAACAACCACGGTTGAAAAATCCATCGGGCCAAAATGAAATGTTTGGAGCAGTAGAGCAAGGTACAATGCATAGGTCCTGGAGCTGGTAAGACGCAGGAGAAGACTTGACAGGACACAAGTCACAGATCCTAGTCCCTCCACATGCCAGAGTGTCCCAACCCCACCAAAGTAGTTCCACAGAAGCGGATTAAAGTACCTCTAGCAAACAGATGGAGCGAGTGGTGGCAGTTTGACGAGGACATTTCCCAAATTATCCAAGACAGCAGACTCCAAGGATGACCACCATAATTGCCAGCTACGACTCAAAGACATTCCGCTGGGATTGAGAAAGGTGACACCAAGACCACCCCCTTGTTGTTGTCAAAGTCAATTTTATTTGTCAATTTCTCAAATGTACTTGACATACAAGAAACTGAAATTCTGTTTCCCATTCGTTCATGCGCAGACAAGTGACAACAATGAAGTGCAAATGCACGGAACAGTCCTTACTTTAAATAATAATCAATAAAAGCTCGAGTGTCTTTCAGCTAATACTGAAGTAAAAAGACCATGAACTGCAGCTACGTCAACTGCGCTATGAGCTCCTAACCCTCAAGAAACATTTCAAGAGAGCTATTGAGGAAGAGAAGCAACTGTTGGCAGAACTGCTTAACATACTGCAGACAGCTCATACAGCTGACAACTCTACAAAGTGCAGAGTGGCACAGGAGATGGGAAAGAGAAAAAATCAAGGAAGCGGACGGCCTTCATTCCCAATCCCCTCCGTTTTGCTAAGCATTTGCTTCGGGACAAGCAAAGTGGCCGGCTCGAGTGCTCAGGAGAAGAGGTGAACCACTTTCTCAAGAACAGAATGACCGATGCACTGAGGGAAGAAGAGAAAGCCATCAACAAAGCTCTCATCGCCCCTGCCCCACCTACAGTGGAGTTCAAGGTGTTGGAGCCAATCGTGAAGGAGGTTGAAAAAGTCATCAAAGCATCTGCACCAGGCCCCAGTGGTGTACCCTACCTTATCTACTAGCACTGCCCAGAGCTTCTCCGACACCTGTGAAAGATTTTGAAAGTGATCTGGCAAACAAGGAGAGTGGCCAACCAGTGGAGATGTACTGAGGGAGTTTGGATTCTCAAGGAGGACGACTCAAAATATATCAACCAGTTTCTGACAATTTGACTATTAAGTCTAGAACGGAAGACGTATCTTGCATCGTTTCCTGAAGACTGACCGAGTTTCTTCTCAAGAACAACTACATCGACACTTCTGTCCAGAAAAGTGGGATTCCTGGAGCTCCTGGCTGCCTAGAGCACTCTAGTGTAGTCACACAGCTCATCAGAGAGGCCCACGAGAACAGAGGTGACCTTGCTTTGTTGTGGTAGGAACTGACTAACGCCTACTGGTCCATTCCACACAAACTAGTTGAACTTGCACTACACCTCCACCACATCCCCAACAAGGTCAAGCACCTGATACTGGATTATTGAGCCAATTTCATACTCAGGTACACTTTTGGGTCGGTAACATCAGACTGGCATCACCTTGGAAAAGGCATTTCAACGGGTTCTACCATCTCCGTTACCATTTTTGCTTTGGCAATGAACATTGTAGTCAAAGCTGGAGAGGTGGAATGCAGAGGGGCATTATCCAGATCCAGTATGGTCCAGCCTTCCATAAGAGCATTCATGACCTTACTATCACCACAAAATCTGTCCCGCAGAGCAGCTGCACCCTGCAGGGTTTAGAGAGATTCATCACATGGGTGAGGATCCATGGTCCTGAAGAGGGGGAAGCTGATGGATTAGATCAGGTTTTCATTCTCTGCAACCGCAATCCCGACAATTTCACAACAACCAATTAAGAGCCTTAGGAAACTCTTTGTCTTAACTCTAAGATACTCTGCTGCCATCCAGGAGTCTGGTGAACAAGTGTGTATGTGGCTCACCTAGGTGGAAAAGTCTGGCCTGCCTGGTAGATTTAAAGCCTGGAACTACCAGCACTCTATTCTACCCAGTCTTGTGGCCTCTCTTGGTCTATGCAGCCCCCTTATCAACTGTGGAGTTGCTCGCAAGGAAGATCAGTGGCTTTCTTCTGAAGTCGTTTGAGACTTTCCCGCAGCCTCACCAGCGCTTCCCTGTACGGGACAAGCAACACTGTCCAGCTACCTTTCAGTTGGCTTACTGAGGAGTTCAGGGTGGCTTGTGCTAGAGAGGATCTGCAGTATAGGGATTCCAAGGACAAGAATGTGTCATCATCTGGGGTTGAAGTGAGAACCAGAAGGAAGTGGAGAGCCGAGAAGGAAGTGGAGGTGGCATAGTCATACTTGCCGCAGAAAACACTGGTTTGGGTCGTGGCATCGAATAGAGCAGGCCTAAGCTTTGTTCCAAAGAGAGCCAGGCCCAGGAACGGAGAGACATCATCTTCTCCAGGAAGAGGTTTGTCCATGTGTGGAGTAAGATCAGATGAGCAGGGCAGTTGGACTCTGGAAGCAGGGGGCATGGACAAGGTGGAAGAATACTTTACAGCGCAGTGACCTGGTCAAACTTCATGCAGCCAGACGTCCATCGTGTCCAGTTTCTTTGAGGCATGATGGATCTTGGATGGGTCACCTGGGCGAGAGTGTCTGTTTTTGTGAGACCCGAAACACTCAATGAACCCAGGATGCATCACTGAGGATGCGTTCCAGTTGCATCCAGGAGATGTTTCTTCCAAGTTGGGGAGAACTTAAACATATCGTCAAACTTACCTCGAGATGATATTATTACCGACTGAGAGGATACCACTGTAACAAAACTACCATAGATTTACAATAAAAACAGAAATGTGGTTAAACAAATGGTCTTTATGGTCATCATTCAAAAGTATAACTTAACTGGAGGGCTTCTCTTTTAAGTGTAAGAAAGCCAGAGCTTAACTTCGGGTATCTGCGACTTCTGCATGGTTTCTGTGATGATTAAAATACAAGAGTCACAAATGTAGCTGTTTTCCAGAACTAGTAGCTGCAAGTCATCCGTTTCATGAGTAATGGATCTGTCGTTGGTGACTAGCCTCGTTCGGCAGTGGTGGCTTCAGAGTTGTTTGGCTAGCTGTTAGCTTTCCCTTCCGACGCCGCCTCATTCAATACCCGGACGTGATAACAATCAACCTGCTGGTGATTAGCGTTTCTTTGCGCTCTTCTTACTTTCATCAGAGTCCGATTTAATTGATGAATTTCTTTTCAGTATAACGATCCGCTAAAACTACGAGCTGTCGCGTTTGTTTTGGTGGCCATTTGTGAAGGGCTTTTTGACAGGCTGGTGTAAGCTGTCAGTCAATCACAGTCGCGCACACATGTCTTGCAAACTTTGCCCCGCCTTTATTGACTAGTGCCATTCAAACTTGACTCTTATTGGCCAGCTCTGTTAAAACCCCAACTGATACATTTCTTGTTGGCCAAACACTCCATCACTTGATTAACAAAGTGGAACTACAAATCATGGAAAAAAACGCATTGTCTTGCGATTACACTATTGCAGTACGTCAGTGATATTGATTAGATTTTGGTTCCTCGTGCAACCCTAACTAGAAAACTCATTGACAGATAAGTCTTTCAGAAAAAAACTACTAAGTGTGATATAAAAACCCACTGGCGCAGACCTGAACACTGGGCCTCGAGGGCCGCATGTCCTGCATGATTTTCGAAGTTTATCTTCTTCAACTCAGGTGATACAAATGATCAGCTCATTAGCATGCTGGCAGGAGCTTGGAATCACCTTTATTGGAGCAGACACCTCAAAAACCAGCGGCCCTCAAAGGCCAGAGTTCCCAGGTCTGCGCTAGCACAAATTGTTGAATGGATTACGTTTGTCAAGTCGTCTAAACTAATCATTTGAACGACAGATGATTGACGGCGAGGCTTTCCTTCTACTGACTCAGGCCGACATTGTGAAGATCATGAGCATCAAACTTGGGCCTGCCCTCAAGATCTTCAACGCCATCCTCATGTTCAAGAGCACAGACGAGTCTCTAAAATGACCTAATGTCCTCCCTCAGTGTTGAGGTTTGGTTGTCGGTTGAATCATTGCGTGCCAAATTCACTGATCAAGGAAAGACCTCTTGCCTGAGCCCTCTTTTTGTATTTTGTGTCCTGTGCCCATAACGATGTGTGGGGTAGCTGTTAAAAAAGTGTAATGGCAAAGTTGAAAATATAAATGTGACAGACTTTTATGGGATAGCAGGGTGAGTGACAATATATTGCAACGTTTTAGTCCAAGGCAGTTTAAGTCAAACCTGCACCTTGAATTTCTAAAATGCACAATAGTCTTTTACTGAAGAAAGAGGCTCCCCTCTCACAAAAGCACAATGACCGTTGCCATCAAAGCAATTTGCTTGACAAATTGACCGGCCTCTTACAGGTATTCCCAAATTCCTAAATGTGAGGAACTAGTAATATATATATATATATATATATATAGATATGTATATATATATATATATATATATATATATATATATATATATATATATATATATTATATTTAATTGGTATATTCCAATTATTTTTGCGAGATGATGCATTTTGAAGCCATCATGTCTTCTGTTTGTTATCCTAAGCTGTGACATCATTGAAGGAATACCGACACCCTAGCAAGCCTGTCGCTATATTAATGTACGTGTTAATTAGTCAGAGAGGTTACGAGTGTTTTAAGCAAGGTTTTGGTAGTTTTTGTGTAGAATGCCTAGGTGTTGTGTCACAGTTTCAGATCTGATTTGCCCCTATGTCCCGGTCCGAAGCCTACGATCTGAGAGTGCCGGTCTTCTGGTGATCCCAAGAGCAAAGAAGTGTTCTGCTGGTTCGAGAGCGTTCTCCATCCGGGCACCGGTGCTGTGGAATGCTCTTCCCCCTGAGATCCGATCTGCAACCTCAGTGGAAATGTTTAAATCTAAGCTTAAAACTCACTTCTACTCCATAGCATATGAATAACCTACTCTTCTCGTCGGCTGAAAAATAGTCTGTGTAATATAGTGTAATAATCTGTTAAGCCCTTTGAGACTCTTCGTGATTTAGGGCTATACAAATAAAAATGTCTTGACTTGACTTGACAGTTGGATGCGGTAATGGTACAACAAGCTGCCCGAAAGGGGCTAACTGGCATTTAAAAACACACAAAGAGCCATTAAGGGGGGTGAGGGTCTAACCAGGACCAATCAACCTAAGCAGCTACTGCGAACAAATGTGAGGCTGGCCAACTAATTACACATAGTAAGCAGCCAGGTTAACTGAGAACCAACAACGAAAGACGTCAACAGCCATAGGGACAAACGCTGAACCGGGAATAAACTAACACGGCAAAACCGGCCCTAATGACTGGCTGGCCAATCCCTAAGAAAGAGGTGAGCAGCCACGCTAACCAAGAACTAAAAATGAAAAGCAGCTTCTGTAAAAGCCCAAGCAGGCCGTGAATAAACCAAGGTACACGGCAAAACCGGCGCTAACTGCAGGCTAGCTGATCAAAAAACATGTGATGACTAGCCAGGCTAACCGGGAACCCAAAAAGAAAAGCGGCTACAAAGAGAAATGCTAAGCTCTCGGCAGCCCTGGCGCTAACGGGGAGTTGGCCGAACAAAATTATACCAAGAGCGACACTTGTGAAAAACTAAAATGAAAAGCCACAATTTCCTACCTCCAAGCAGAATAAAAGTCATGAATTGCTGTTCACGTCAATCGCTGTCTATTTCGGAGCTGGCCTACCATTTTGTGTTCACGGAATTTGCAATTTGGATGTGCTGTGTTCCCTCAATGACTTCACAACTGTCGAAGAAATAAGCAAGATCGGTCAAGTTTGAGAACAAATTTCTCGAGTCCCTGGCGCATGGAATGTTTTGCAACATATTTGCATAATTGTGGGGAAAAACACTACACGTTCTGTGCCTAATTAAAAAAAAACGTTTGGAAATACCTTTAAGATTTAGTCAATATTTGGTCATCACTTTACATTGGAAGACATTTTTGCTGATTAACAGCGCAAAAGATTTACTGGGAAACTTAGCATCAATGCAAACCAATTAACTAAGCAATATACAATTCTGGTTGAAAGAAACCTGTAAAAGTGAAGTGGACAAATGATAAGTGTGGTCAGTTAGAAAGGCATAATGCAGTAATCTAGGCCGGCCATTGAAGCTCTTTGAAGCGTCATTTTGTGCAATAAATACAATAATAATAATAACAATAATCTATTTCTGTATTGTCTATGAAAACAATTCTAACTGAAAGTTTTGTGACTGACTTATTTTTAGGATCTCTTCATTGTCTGATTTCTTTTTGTGATTTGTGCCTCAAACGTATCCCGCTTTGAGTACGGCTTAAAAGAACCAGGATCTCAGTTACAACGCTGAATCTAAATGACAAAGCCTTTTATTTGCATTCCTTTTAATGCAACACGTTTTATTTGAGGACACATTGGCATTGCAGCACAACTGTGAGCCCCAAAAGGGTTTAGAGTGTTGAAGTTAATATGAACAAAGTTTACATGAATTGTGTGTTCTTTGAGAGTTTGAAACTTGTTTTAAAGACATGATTGGGTTTTGCGAGTTCTTTCACTGGAATGTCTTAAGGGCTCCTGGCTTTTTGAGTGTGTCGAGTTTGTGCGTGTGCTGAAAAGATGTTGCATAGCAAATGTAATGTAAATAAATCTCCAAACTTGACTTGCCCCCCTTTTTCTTTATGTAATTTCTTCTTGTTTTGAGGGCCAAACAATTAGGCACCCTCCCAAAACAAAATTTATTGCTCAGTGTGTGTTGTATGCACTATTGAATATAAATGTACTTTGCTTTAAACATAATCCACAGTGTGCCAATGCTTCTTGTCTCGCTACATTACAGTAGACTTACCTGCCATACGTAAGCATGCAGTATACAAGTGATGTGATCTGGTCCCACAATTTCTGTTTCGAGGTGCTGGATGACTGCTTTTTGTTTAGTTTTCACCTTATAAAGAACTCAGTTTTGGTGCGCGATATACTCAGGGTTTTACTGCAAAACATTGTAAGGGGAATAAAACGCGGATCACAACAGCAAGAGTAACAAACTCTAACCACTGGAGCACCGTTGTATAGATGATGTAACAACAGGCATTCGCTTTGATCTCATAATGATACTGTATTTAGACACGGTACCAGAGACAAATTGTAGTTTTATTATGCATTTCAAAATAATTTTTTTTCATTGTCATTCACGTTTGTCTCTCGTACCGTGACTAAAAATTGTGCAATAATAAAACCTTCTGCCTTTTCATTTGTCATATATACCACTGATAGTTCAGTGGTTAAAATTCAATGATCTCACCACTGTTTGATCCACTTTGCATCCAACTGCAAAGTTTGACCTAAGCAAAAATGTAACACAAATTTACCACTTTCAATTCAAAAATCATGGGCGCGTGTTATACACCAGTGCACGTTATACACTGATAAATACAGGGGGTGGATGACTTGTTACCACGTCCGCCGAACTATTTACTGGTCACGGATTTGATTCCAGCTACCGGCCTCACTGCAGAGTTTGTATGTTGTGCCCGTGCACTCCGGTTTCTTCCCACATGCCAAAGCATGGCAGGTTGATTGGTGACCCCAGATTTTTTTCTAGGTATGTGTGTGTAAGTAGCTGTATAATGTCTATGTGTGCACTGTTTTTAGCTGACAATCAGTCCAGGGTCTCACCTGCCCAGGGCCCGATGACAGCTGGGATGGGCTCCAGGACCCTTAGGACCCTAGTGAAGATAAGCGGTTCAGAGAAAGGATGGAGGAACCGATTTATTTAATCTATTTAGGGTTATATTAAAACAGGAATGTGAAACGCAGTTTAACTTTTTATGTGGGGGCTTTCTGTTCTCTGGTGGGCCAGGTGAGTAAAAAAAAAGGTCAAAGCCCAATATTTAGCTATGTTTTTCAGTACTATGCTTTATCATTCAGCCTATGATGTAGCCTACCCTATAAATAATGATGAAAAGAGATCTTCTCAAAGGGCAACAGATGGGGGAAATGAGTTTCATTTTTGGCATTGAATGGGGTTTTGGGGTTTTTAAGGGTTATTGATCTATCTTCGTTATTCATTATCCATTATCCGTTATCGGTCAGTTCATAATACGCTACAAAGCCTAGGAGCCGGGACACTTACTCTCAGCCAAAAGGCCAAGCTAAGGTCCTAGCCCTAAAGCCTTGCTGCGATCATTGCGAATGCACCGTTCCCGGAGGTACTGCAATACCGGGCCGATGCGTGGAGTGGACAGAGCAAGCTCATATTCCATCTCCGAAATGGTCATAGGCTACGATACTGCCACTGCGCAAAGCATTGAATGTAGTAACAATTTGTTTATTTTAACAGTTGAGTAAATGCAGCTTTACATCTGAACCAACTTATCACAAACAAAAACATACTCAAGTGAGAGTTATGAATAAAAATAGGTTTGCCTCAGTTGTCACACGGCTTTGAAATAGATAAAAAAGAAATTCAAAATGGGAGTTTTAGCAGTGAAGCGTCAATAACATTAAATCAAACAACTAGGCGTGTCCTACTGAAGCTGAGAATATACTGGCACAGTATTATTGTCTTTAACAAAAACCAGACTGGATGTCAGATATATTAATAGTCTGTAATCTGTGCAGCCCTTTGATACCGTTTGTGATTAAGGGCTATACAAATAAACATGATTTATAATTCCCTCTAGCGGCGGGATCGAGCATTTGATTTGTATGCATTTTTTAAAAAAATGACTTTTGATTTAAATGAGCTATAAACTTGCTATTTATTTACATACTAAATAATTTAAAAGGGGCCAGATTAAATCACCCAATAGGACGGATCTGATCTGTAGGTCTGATGTTTTATATGGCTTTTAAAACATAAAGCTGTCTATAATGTTTCAATTTCTATACTTTGTTACAGTTTAAATGGGGTGAGGGTCTTCGGCATTGGACGGGCTTACGTCTGTGTCAGATAAACCTGTCTATGAGGGTATGCTTAATGCTGAATATAAATTCCAAGGCTTTTAACACACCTCACTCAAACTTTTTGAAAAGAAAAACAAAACAAAAAGCTAATACAAACATAAAAACTGACCCACTTTGAAAAGAGTTTAAGTTTGTTTTCTAAAAGTGTGAGGATTTTGTACTACCTGAGAAAAAGCTGTGCTTTAAAAAAAAAGGTGTGTGTTGGGTGTCAGTACTGTACAAGCAAAAGCCCGGACCGCCTCTTTGTAATCAGAGAAACACAAGTTCCTCCTCCCACTGGTACATTATTTCCTATCAATCATTTATCTTTAGGTGTCGACTCGAGATCTGTCCTTTTTGGGCAAGCTGCCTTCAGACCAAGATTGGCTTTCTGCTCTCACAGGTGAGACCACTGCACACATATATTCCTTTTACTGCTATGTGGATTTTATTCAGTTGTGTTTGTATTGAATTGAAATGAATTGTCTTAGGTGTTGTTGATATCAACGCTGGCAAACATTGTATGACACAAAGAAAAGGCATCTGATAAAGACTCCAAAGAAAAAAATTAGATAAAAGATTCCAAGGATAAATAGGCAAGCATATTTACAAAGTGCTGCTTAGAGAATGGCCTTTGTTATAATAATATCACATAAAAATAATTATGTATTATAACAGTAGTGCAATAAAAAGTAGTGCAATAACATTTTGCTGCCCAAAAAATAAAAAATAAAAAATGTACTGTTATACACGCTCGTTTAGGGTGGTTATGGCCCTGGGGAAGAAATTGTCTCTGAGCCTGTTTGTCCTTGTTTTAAGGGACCTTTATCACCTACCAGAGGGCAACAGGTCAAAGTGGTGGTGCCCTGGGTTAAAAGGGTCTTTTATTGGTGAGTTGACATGAAGAGCTCCTGTTGGATGACACATTTTTAGATTACCCATACGAATATTCTTGGCAATTCAAAGAACAAAAATGGTATACAGTACCTTTTAGATTGCAAAAGTTACTATCCTTCTTTCCTTCTTAAAAGATTTTTTTTTGTACTGTTGCTGTCATTAAAACTGCATAGGTTTGTAATGACTAGAGTATGACAGGTAATTATTGTGACATCAGTTTTTATGGTCATCCAATATATATCAAATTCTTTAAAAAGTATTTATTGTATTATATCAGCGTATTCGTGCTGTCAAATATTGAAAGTGTTACATCCAAATTAATGTTCTATGCTCATTTAAGTTATTTTTTTTCAATGTTATTTAGCTTTAACACAGAGTTTAAACTTAAAACTGTTATTTAACAGTGTTACTTTTTTTCAAGTGTATTAACAATCGCTAACTATCTTTTTGTTATTACTGTATTGTCATTACAATATCATTTTATAACTTCTTTTGATGGTTAAAACTACTGTAATTTTCGATTTGTTATGATTCTGATAGAACACCAAATTTGCTTTGAATTTCGGCAGGAGCATTGTTTATTTTAATGGTAATATGAGAGTAATATTTGTCTTTGCATTGTGATGTAACTTTAAAGTACAATAGGAATATCATTAAAGTGTTGTGACAGCAAAAAAGAACCAGTATTTAGCTTGTAAACACACAAACTTGGTATCAGGTACGTCCTTCATTTAGTCTCTGCTGGGCCAGCATCTTGAACCTTACAAACCAGATGGACCCGCTGTGCTCAGCACTTCATTGGCTATGAAAAACGCACAACAGAAGAATGAACACTAGTGTTTTTGTCTCAAGACAGGTCACTAGATGAGAATGTCACAGAAAATCAGCTTTCAAGTGTAATTTTCTGGTCGCGAACGCATTATTGCGAACGTTTTTTATACTGTCGATGTGACAGGACCAAGATAAGCTTCTTCCTGCCGACCCCTATTTTCATTCAATTTTTCTCAATTGTTTCATAAAGTTAAAGAGTTCATTCTGAATGTAGGGGAAAAATGTCAATCAATCAATTGTATTGCATTAAACTTGCCTCATTTCTTTTGCCAGATCTGTCAACGGATGCTGGGTTTTCTTTGGGAATGTAATGGACCAGAGCCATGGCCCAATGTAATGTAAGTTTGATTTTTGCTTGTATTTTATCTGACATCCTTTTTGGCACAGCGAAAGCAGCAAGTGCTTTAAATCAAGGGTCTCAAACTCTATGGGGGGCCGCCGGAGCTTGGGTCTGGGTAAGGTTGGGCAGCATTTCTAAACAAAATAAGCTCAAAATAATGCTTAAGAAAGTAAATCAATCAAATCAATAATAAATAAGGAAAACAATCTACATATTACTACGTACAGTCCATTGAAACCATTTGGCTCTACAGGGAAAACTCACCCAAAGTTAAGTGTAAGGTGCATCCACTATCCTTTAAGCTTCAGCTCAACAGTAGCCACGATTTCCTCTCCAGAGGGAGGATCCATGTAAAATCTTGACACTAAACTTACATATTAAGGCAGGTGCCTCACAATATTGTGGCATGGGCGGCAATTGGCCCTCAGGCTGCGTCTTTGCTTTAAATATTTGTGCTTTTGCAGGAAAAAAAAATCTTTGGGTTACTGGTTTCTTGCCGAACTATTGAAGTTAAATTCCAAAATATTCATTGACCTGGCCGCTCATGTTTCAAGATCTCATTTGAATCGGATAAACTAACCAATGGTTATCCATTATCTGCACCGCTTATCCTCTGTAGGGTCACGGGGGTGCTGGAGCCCATCTCAGCAGTCTTCGGGCAGTGGGCAGGGGACACCCTCAACTGGTTGCCAGCCAGTCGCAGAGCATACAGAGACAGACAATTCACTCGCTCATTCACACCCAGGGACAATTTGGACCAGCCAAATAACCTGAAATGGATGTTTTTGGAATGTGAGGGGAAACCGGAGTAACCGGAGGAAACACACAAAGGTACAAGGAGAACATGCAAACTCTGTTTATATCTATAACTAATTATCTACACATGGAAGACTGAAGATTAGCAGTCGGGCAGGCTTAGTAGGTTGTTGTCGTCCCTTCTGTATAAAGCGAGTTATAAAAAGTGAGTTAGAAATGATTAAATAAAAGGATAATTCCACATTTCAACAAAATATTAATATTTGATAGGAAACATATCCGAGTAAATATTCGATCATATAACAAAATTGTCGAATTAAATAAATTATTTGAATTAGCGAACAAGGATTTTTTTGTTCCATGTTTCAATAAAGTTTTGTAAAAAGAAAAAACAACATTGACATCATAGCAAGTGCCGTTAGCACGTCTTTCATTATTGGGCTCTGCGGGAAGAACATGCACGCCATCGTGGACAGCACACAGAGACTACAATTACCAATGGCTATAGTGAGCAAGACATTGCCTGGAAAACCAAATTTAAAATCAAAATCTTTTGTTTTGACTCCGCCCGGTGACAGCGTGATTCACTATGGATGAAAAACCCGAGGTAGAAGAATTTACCCCAGGTTTATTCCACTCCTGGGGGAATTCCTTGTTTCATTAGACTATTGGAAATCTCTATGGTCATAGAGCTACACATCAAGGTCCCAGTAGGAATTGGATTATTCCTTTGCTCTTGACTGTGGATTGCTGAACTTTGAGAAAACGTTATGTGCTTATAGCACAGACTCGTGGATTTAGGATTCCCTAAACTGGAGATAACCAAGCTCAACCAAACTTAAAATTTCTCATCCAACACCTCAAACCAGGTAACATTGTTCTTTTACTTTAATACTGTTAAGTGTTGTTGTCAGGTAGCAGGACAGGGAGCAGGAAGCAGAACCCACTCGCGTTACTCGCAGTTTATTGGGGAGAAGAGAAAGGAGCGCACACTCGATTTGGAGATCGTTGGTCGCGGGGAGTAGACTGCTCAGAACGCGGAAGTGGTCAGAATCAAACAGATCGTGGAGAGAGCAAAACAGGAGCAAAAACACAGAAAAAAACAAAGATTCACTGGGCTTGGCAAAACAAAAGCTAAAACACAGGTAAAACAGAGATTCTCAGGGCTTGACGTGTCAAAACAGAGTTCCACAGACGCTCCAACAAAGGGCGACTCACAGTACAGCGTCTAAGTAGTCAGGGAGCAATCTGTCAATGAGTTTCAGCTGGTGTCCATGGGCGGGGTCAGGTGGGCGCCCTGGCAACCGTGCCAGAGGCTGGCGCCACACGGCGGGGGCCTATTGGGCGCCATGGCAACCGTGACAGTTGTCTTTTGTTTTGGCTATTGTTCACTAAATTGCCTCTTATTGTTCAGATTGTTTTTTATTAGTCTAAGCACTCATCAAACCTAGAACTAGTCCATTAGTTTTTCTGCAATTATGCTTTAGTCCAGAGGTGGCAGGCATAAGTAAAAAAGTAAACTCCACATTATGCCTTTATCTAACCAATGCACTTTCCTCATATTCTGAGCTAGTAATAGAATAATTCCCATTTACTATTTTAAAAGATTCAACATTGTCTGTATGTTCATAAAAATACCAATGATTTTTTTGTTACGAAATGTGTATATAAAATATGTATTAAATATACTTGGTCAACCATTGTATGGAAAGGTTATAGTTTTCATTTAATTTGTTGTATGTTGCACTGCAGCTACGGTCGCCGTCCTCTTCCGCCCACGATGAAGTCAACCTGGGTCCTTCAGCAAACCCTCAGTAAGTTACATTGCACTGTGTGATCCATCTTATTGGGGTTATTAGTTCATTTCCATAGCATTGCCCACAAGTGAAGGTTGGACAACAACAACTGTAGACCACAGATCTTTTCTTGTTTAAAGCGCCCACTTTTAAACAAAAAAATATATGGAAATCCACACAACACACATTATTTGGGATCTGTTAGGGCCAGAACAGACCCAAACGCTTAACGTTTCACACCAGGCTTTATTATGGAAGCGGTGAAGTCAGGCACGGGAAAACAAACGGCAGCAATTCGGCGATTGCTCGGCAGGAGAAGCAGGAAGCCCACAAGATCGGAGCGTGGTCGGAGGACGAAAACGAATCGGGCAGCCGGGACGGGAGATTGGAGCGTGGTCGGAGGAAGGAATCAAGTCAGGTAGCCGGAGACAATCGGGAAGCCAGGGGCAGACGAGTAGGATACAGGAAAGGATGGGACAGACGGGAGCCAGAGTCAAAAAGTGCTTGCCTTGCATGTGTGGAGGTTCGCTGACGGACTGACAAGGAGTGAATGAGAGCGTTGAGTACAAATAGGAGGGGAACCAATCAGGAAACGAGCAAGCAGCTGGAGCCAAACGAGCGGGCATAGGTGAGGGTAATGGGCAAATCATTACAGGATCTATTGAATCCAATTCGTTTGAGTAATGTTTTTTCTATGAAAGGGACACTGTGTATTATGTGGTGCCTCGTAATGGTAAAAAACCAACAACACACTTTTAAAAAAAAGCCTACTGATTTAAAAAAAAATAAGCAAAAATGCTTGAACAATTAAAAATGGGGTGTATTTGTTTAAATGCATGTAGGTCGAACGTAGAGCAGGGGTGGGCAAACATTTGAGCAAAATTTGAATGAAAGAGGAAGGGCTGTGCCCATGATCCGGTGTTCGCTAGGCGCGGGAAGCAAGTCGCTCTCGTACTCGGATTATGATAAGAACACAAGTGGATCTTCCGTTCGTAGCGAGAGAAGGCGGTGTCAAGGATGGAAAAACAGGTCGTTAGCCGGGACAGAGAGTAAAAAGGCGGTTGGGTCAGAAACGGAGCGGAAACCGGGATGGGAGAGTAGACGGGGTCGGAATCAAAAACAAGTCGTAAATCGGGACGGGAAAGAAGACGTGGTCAGGATCAAAATGGGTCGTAGCCAAAGACGGACGGGACCAAAAACGGGACAGGTGGGAGTCAGGGTCGAAAAAGGCTTGCCTAGTATTCACTGAGGTTCGCAGACGGACTGACCAAAGGGGACAGACGGGACTGGGCAGTTGGCGCCAAATGAGCGGGCAAAGCTGAGTCACATCAGTAATCATGACAAAACAATTTTATTTTATCATGCCGTAACACTAGTCCTTTCTAAGACTTTTGAGAAAAATGTTTATCGCTAGAGAAAAATTTGTCAAGTTCATGAGGTGGACAGAAAAATGGTTTGTTTTGTTATGTGATTGGTTGACTCACTATGGCACTTGTGCAGATAAAGCAGCTTTCTGTGGAAAGTTGATTCAGGCAAAATATCTATTTGGCTCAAAAAAGGGAGTTGTGCAATTGTGTTATTAGTGTGACAACATATTATCATTATTCTTTGCCATTTTCGTTTGGCGGTCTAGGTTTAAAAGGCTAATGAGCCTAATATGTCCTTTGCCCACCCCTGACCTAGAGGGAGCTGATATAGTTGTCCACCATCTTGCTGCTGCCTGAACCCGAAAAACAGTAAACCTTGGTAAACATCTTGGCAAGAAAATGCAAAGAGAAAAGTGCAGTGTGGTCTTTTTGAGTCTCTGTATTTTTCCTTCTTCTTTTTATCCCTCACTTTCGGTTGCACAGTACAATACAGCGACATGTAGTGGTCAAATAATAAACACTGTCCCTTTAAAGACCTCACAGAAAAATTAGAAAATAAGAATAATACCCTAGATATTCAATGGTGCACTTTAGTCCAATTTGACTAATGATAAGGGACCTAAAATGATAGAGAGAAACCTGTTCCAAGGATTTATTCTGAAATGGTCAGCTCCATAGATATCCTGTTTATGTTTTGAGGTCTTCATTATCCAGCACTGACAAAACAATCACAAGATACAATGATAACATCATTAACCAAACTGCAAAGAAAACATTTTTGAAGGACCTGGTGCAATAATGCTGCAAAAATCCAAATTGTAGAATTTTATCCCATTATAATACTTTTTTATATGTTATTTAAATGCTTCATAACAAACTATTGTCTTAAGAGGTGTGTGTAACATAGTGCAGAGAACATTATCAAGCCTATAATAGATAACCCTGTTTTGTTGCAGTGCCAAACCCACTGACTTTGACTTCTTGGCTGTCATTGGCAAAGGGACCTTTGGAAAGGTGACGTACAATTACTTATTTACTCTGTGTTGAAACAAAACTATTTTGGCTTTGAGGCCGTTCAATTAGCTGCTCACACTTTATGTGTTTGTGGATTTTTATTTGAGCACACTACACACAAAAAACAACAACTACGAATAAGCAAAAGGAAACAACAAAATGTCTTTGTAATGTCATGTAATTGAATCACTTTTTCACTACTTGAGTTTTTTGAGAAAAATTCTGTTCACAACACAAAATTGATTCAAATTAGTAATGATATTAACACTAAGTATGTTTCGTATTACGGCATGACAGTTTGACGTGCTTCACTTTATTTTTTAGTATTTTTATTATAATACTCCCTATTAGTCAGCCCCAAACTAGACATGCTTCTACTGTATTGCAGTGAAGCCTTTGCCAATAAATACTTAACTGTTTCTCTACGTTCTGTCTCTCATCTCTGTTAATAATAATGAGGGCAAATCCTTCAACAATTCTTATACTGTAAGCTCTGTGTATATCAATGTTTCCCAACCTTTTTTGAGTCAAAGCACACTTTTTTCATCAGAAATATTTCGAAGAAGTGTCCATCAAAAGTATAAAGTTTTTCTTATCATTAGAGGTAACGGGGGCTCAGGATGTAAAACAGGTAATTTATTTTGTATCATTTTTGCGTTAATTTTGTCAAGAACCGGAACAGGATCAGGACCAAAATGCGTGATCACTGGCGCCACACGGGCGGGCCCAATTTGGCGCGAAAAACCGTGAAAAATTTAGGATTTTACCAGTGGTCGGCCATCAGCGCCTGCAAGGCATTCTCTGGTGGCCTAAAAATGTCTGAATCCATGCATCCATTTTCTGCACCGCTTATCCTCACTAGTATCGCATATTTGAATCATGGTATTTTAATTATGGTCATTGATACTTATTAACCAATCCCAAATTATTAGTCAGATTTCCTTCCGATGTGTACTTTCCTATTAAAGCATTTAACTAATCATATTTTAGCCATATGTTGCCAGGGTCAGAAATCTTCCCCAGCGGCCTTCAGAAGGAGCAATGCAGGTCCTAAGGCATAATATCAGTGTCGATAAGGCTGTTGGTTTAGCCAAATTAAATTTCGTGTTGACGGACTAGGGCATTGTAGTAGGTGTAAGGAAATGTTAACGATTTAACCTGATTGGCTAGGGGCGGTTACAGAAGTATCCACTGATTCTGTCGAATGGACTTTTTCATCTTTAAATTGAATAAAAATGTGTGCCAAAAATATGACAGGGCAGGCTGGGCTTTCAGCAGTAGCTTTGATGGTGATAAAAAAGAACTGAAACGCACTGAAAAATTTTAGGACAGAGTACTTGAAATCTTATTGAAGAAGGAAAAAAGGATAGATTTTGCGCACAAATTAAACAGATTTTGGTGAGTTAAATAATTGTGCATTTTTTTGACTTTATTGTTGATGCTTTTTTAATATGCGATGCTGCATTGGCTGCAGTAAATATTTTATAGACATAGTATAGTTATTGAGGGTTTGCATTAATTCGGACGTAGCACTACTGAAGGCATAGTGAAATGCACGGCCTGTCACTGGGTTTTACTATATTTGTAACATACTTTAGTATGATATTTTGTTTTGTTCTTCTAGAAAACTTGCATGCACTTAAAATGAGCTGAAATGATCTGAAAGAGGAACATTTTTTCTATGATCAATTTTTTGGTACAAATAATATTTTTTTATCTGTATTTTCTTTCTTTTATTCTTTTACATACTTACTACGTGTTTACCCTGAATTGACGTGTCTACTTTTGTTGCAAACACCTTTATTAATGACAAAAAAGACAATTCAGTTCAATTATTTAAATCTGCAAAATTATATGCAATATTTTTACTTTATTTGATATGAAAAATAATTTTTCGCAGAGCAATCTTAAACAGATTCATCAAACAAAATGAGTTGTTGGATAAACTGTGCTACCTCATGAGCAGATAATTAGTATATGAAAAGAAAAAGAAAAAATGGAATCTGCTGCTAACTATTGTTATGGATAATTGTTATAGTTGTTCAACTGATCCCTGGAAGAAAAGTACTATATTGATTTTCCCAAAGATAAAATTCTGATGTTTTCAGCGGCACACTAGACAAAGTTGCTGATGCTATCATCAGAGGTCATGTTGTTTTACAATTCTTAAACCAGACGTGATAAAGGAGGAAAGTTGCATTTCATGTTGTGCACACAATCTTTTCACCAATCATTAACTTTGCCATTTAAGGTCGCCCGACTACCAACTGGCAAAGTCATATATCAAGTTCAAATACACAATTTTGTGTTTGATTACTATAATTTATGCCCTGATAGTAGCCGTTTCAGGGTGTACACCTGAAATCGACTTAAAAAGTCTTGAGCGGATGAACAATGTCCATAAATTAGGATCACCAGTTACAACTCTAATTTTCTTGTGGACCCTATTTGGATTCGTCAGCAGGAATCTTGCACAGTCCTTGCTTGTCTTTGTGCCTCAACGTTATGTCAACGTCATGCTTTTGTGCAGTTCACACGGACATCTTGAGCGCTCGGCGTCCACACGGCACTCTCAAATGTTGACTAAACAAAAAAAACAAAGTAACACACAACCCTCGCAATGCAGGTGCTGCTGGCCAAGCTCAAAGCCACCAACCAGTTCTACGCCATCAAAGTGCTGCAGAAGAAAGTCATCTTGAAGAAAAAGGAGGTGAGCGCCTACCCAGGGGTAATTTAAGGTTGAGAGTGTCTGGCTGGTTAAAATATTTGTTTTCTCATTTTACTTAAAGTGATTCATGATCAGTCAACACTGCTCATGAGTGTCACTTCCCATTTGCGAATATCACATTACACTTTGTGGTTAGCAGAAACACTATTACTATGTCATGCCAAGTTTTTACTCATTTATTTCTGAAAGATTAAACACTCTTACATATACAGAAGAAGAAGCATGAGAACTTTCAGACAACGATGCATTCTATTCATCCATCCATCCATCAATTTTCTGCACCGCTTATCCTCAGTAGGGTCACGGGGGTGCTGGAGCCCATCCCAGTTATCTTTGGGCCGTGGGCAGGGGACACCCTGAACTGGTTGTCACCCAGTCACAGGGCACACAAAGACAAACAACTCATTCGCTCACTCACACCGAGGGATGATTTCGACTGGCCAATTAGCCTGAAATGCATGTTTTTGGATTGTGGGAAAAAAACGGTGTGCCAGAAGGAAACCGATGTAAGCACGGGGAGAACATGTAAAATCCGCACCGAAAGACTGGTAGCTGTATTTGAACCCATGACCTCAGAACTGTGCCGCAGATACACTAACCACTCAGCACCTGTGCCGCCTGCATTCTATTCAACACTTTATAATTGGAATAATGACAACACACATAGCTTAAACACATGCGCAATAATAAACATATTTTCCCGACCATAAGGCGCACCTAAAAGTGTCAGATTTTTTTCAAATTGTGCTGCTCGCCCTATCTGTCATGTAAAGCGGCGGACGTTGCTGAGCACGTAGATAAAGCTGCTAAAGGGTGAAGTGGGCGTCACCGCTAAAGGGGCGTGTGTTGACTCGTATATAAAGCTAGGTTCACACTGCAGAGGTTAATGCTCGATTCGGATTTTTGGGTGAAAAAAGATGTTTTTGTGATAACGTTCACTTCATTTCCAACTAAATCCTACTTGTCTGCGATCTCCTGTGATTTCTATGCATCGTCTGTGTGAAGGCCACGATGCCGCGCATGCCTGAAGAGGACACGTGGCGTCACACGCAATGGGCCAATTTGTTTGCAGAAGTACTCACGGATCTTAACGCCGTAACTGTCACGACCGGTACCAGCAGGGGACCCAAATACGTAATGTTTCACACAACGCTTTATTAAGGGATCGGGGAAGTCAGGGCGAAAGGAAAAAGACAGCAATCTGGTGCTCGCTGGGCAGGAGGAGCAGGAAGCCCTCGCAAACGAAGCGTGGTCGGAGATCGGAACAAGTCGGGTAGCGGGACGAGCAGGAAGCTAGGGACCGGAGATCAATACAAGAAACAGAATCGGGCAGGATACGGGTAGCCGGGACAGGAAAACGGAGCGTGGATTAGGGATCGATACCGGAAACGGAATCAGGATACGGGTAGCCGGGACAGGAGAACGGAGCTTGAATCGGGGATTGATACAGGAAAAGGAACCAGGATACGGGTAGCCAGAACAGGAGAATGGATCTTGGATCGGGGATCGATACAGGAAACAGGTCGTGATCAAAACGGGAGCCAGAGTCAAAAGTACTTGCCCTGCATGCGCTGAGGTTCGCAGACGGACTGACCAGGAGTGAATGAGAAAGACGTGTTTAAATAGGAGGAGAACCAATCAGGAAACGAGCAGCAGCATGGACTAAACGAGGAGAGAGCAATGGGCAAATCATGACAGTAACGTATCTAGCAATTTGAAAACTATTGTCCTACCGGAGGCTGAACGGAGTTGTGCCCCCAAATATTGATCAATTTTAAAACTTCCCTTTCCCTCCAATAAATGCTTTTCGTGTTTTCGTCCGGTATGGTGTGTTGATTTCCACACTATGCGGAAGAACATGAAAACCAAGCAGCCGCAAAAGGATTGGAGATTAATGAATCGATGGTTCGCAAGTGGAGGAAGCTGAAAAACGAATTTTTGAGTTTTTGTCCGTGTTTTACTTTGTAATTAATTCCCAATTCTCAATTTTGCTTTTGCTGTGTTTTTAAAAACGCAGCTTTGTAACCTTGTCTGTGTTAATGTAAGACGACCACAGCAAACGGCACCCGCGCCCTGTCGCGCACCACCCTGTGTACGTGTTAAATACAGAAATAGAACCAGCTATGGAGACTGCGCCTTTAACACGGTGCGCCTATGGTCCTAAAGACACGGTAAGCTAGGCTGATCATTCATGCATTCGAGTCAATGCAGCTAAAATGGGTAGTATGCAAATGACATATTAATAAAACCCAAAGCCGTTTATCTGTACACACTTGCACATACATTTATTAGTTTTTAATTTTGCCTTTCAAAATAAAAAATATGTTATTGTTGAAAAAAGAATCATACGTTAAAAATGTTCTCTAAAGTTTGTCAGATTTATTTTAGAATAGCAGATACTTGTGCTCATTTTAGATATTTTTTTTTCTTTTGTAGAAACAAAGTTACAAATAGAACAAGAAAAAATATTTATTTTGCATCCATATTGAAACAGTTTAGCATATTGAGAAACTATTACCTAGCATGAGCTAAATTTAGATAAGTCTTGAAAAATATATAGTCAAATGAAAATCCATCAATCCATTATCTGCACCGCTTATCCTCAGTAGGGTCGCGGGGGTGCTGGAGCCCATCCCAGCTATCTTCGGGCAGTGGGCAGGGGACACCCTGAACTGGTTGCCAGCCAGTTGCAGGGCACACAGAGTCAGACAACTCACTCGCTCATTCACACCTAGGGACAATTTGGACCGGCCAATTAACCTGCCATGCATGTTTTTGGAATGTGGGAGGAAAACGGAGAAACCCCAAACAGGCACAGGGAGAACATGCAAACTCCACACAGGGAGACTGTAATAGCTGGACTTGAAACCTGAACGTCTTCAACATGGGGCTGCGCCCTCAAATGAAAATAATATTTTGAATTTTAAAGTTTGAAGTTTTTTCATGGCAGATGACAAATACCTTTTCCACATTTTTTAATTTTTTATTTTACAATTTATTTTAGAATGATATGCACTTTTATACATTATTTTTTTTGTTTTAAACTAGAAAAAAAAGTTACTGTCAAAAATGGTACAAATATAACAAACCATTGATATTTATATATACAAATATAACTAATACATAAAAAAAATACTTAAAATAAGCAAAAGCTATCTGATATTTTGAGACTTTTGAAAACATTTTCATACAAAAAAAGAAAATACTTAAAAACTAAGCAACAGCATCGTATGTGACGGATAGTAGATTATTTTACCAATTCCTAGTACTGTTTTCCTTGGTTTTGGGTTTATTTTAAGAAATACTTTTATTTTATTTTTTCCTAAATTTAAGAATTATTTTTGGTCCAGACTTTCTATTTTGAGGTGGGCCGTATCAGTAAAAAGATTTAAACCCACCATTTTTTCATTTATTTTGTTTTTCAGTATTATGCTTTATCAATTCAGTCTGCATTAGTAGCCTTCCCTATATATTGTAATCACAGATGACAGGGGATCTTTTCCAAGCATTACACATTTATTCACCCAAAATCGGAAAAAAATGTTTTCATGTTTAGCACTGAATGGTTAACTGGCATATTTACACCTGAACCAACTTATCGCACTATAAAAACTCAAGCTGATGCTCTTTTGCTAATTAACAGCCCTCTAGCAACCAGAGAGAACATTTGGTTTGCATTTATATGAATGAATTGCAATTTTTGATAGAAATAACCTTGCTTCTTTAGTAAGACTTGCTTCTTTTTTTGACATGCGGAGATCCCTTGGTTTTTACTGCTAGTGGGGACCAGAACTACCTGCAAAAAGTGAAAATCCACTAAGTAGTGTCATTAGAGTGGACTTGCGGACAGAAAGAGAGAGAGAGGGAGAGAGAGAGGAATGCACAAATAGAAAACAGTTTGATTTTAAATTTATACAGTATTTTAAATCAATATTTTTTGGGGGGGCACGCCTTTATTAAATTGATTTATCTGCTGTGAGAAAGAAAGCAAGAGCGAGAGAGAGAGAGAAAAAGAGAGAGAGAGAGAGAGAGAGAGAGAGAGAGAGAGAGAGAGATGAAGCAAGATATAGAGGAACGCAGAGCAGGTGTCTGGTCTCAGAACAGTATGAAGGATGCTATGATATGAATTGGCCAATGAGCATTAGAGAGCTAAAGTCAAGAGGAGCTGGCCGATCGGCATGAATCTTGGCTGTCCGAAACGTTCCTCGGTTGTGCAGGAGGCATCCGTTGTTTTGTTTTTCTGTTTTTATTCCCCCAAAATTATATCAATTACTTTTGTCCCCCGCAAAGGAGCGAACCAGCAATAACTGAAGCGTAAAGTAGCCAGGGGTCTCTCAACTCCAAAATGTATAGTGGGCTGGATTAAATCATCCAACGGGCCCGCAGGCTGTATGTTTGACATGCCCGATTTATATCCTTATGTGTCTCCATTTGCAGCAAAAAAACATCATGGCGGAGCGCAACGTGCTGCTCAAAAGCCTGCAGCACCCGTTTTTGGTTCGGCTTCATTACTCCTTCCAGTCCGCCGAGAAGCTTTACTTTGTTTTGGACTACGTGAACGGTGGTGAAGTAAGCGTGTGCAATCCAAATGGAGCTCACCAGTTTTGACTTTGGTCTTGCTGATGTGCTGGTCTCTCTTTCTTTTCTTTTAGCTCTTTTTTCACCTGCAGCGTGAGAGATGTTTCTCCGAACCCAGAGCGAGGTTTTACACAGCAGAGGTGGCTAGTGCTATCGGCTATCTTCACTCCCTCAATATTGTGTACAGGTTTGTCTAGCGATCGATGTCTAGTAATCCATTACACCAGTGTTTTTCAACCGTCGAGGCACTCTAGGATTCCCTGGGACCTTGTCTAGTGTGCCACAGGAAATTTCCCAGTTTTATCTTTGCAGAAAAGCATGCCATATTTGCGCCCTTCCAGTAATCAGTTGAGTCACAGTAACATTCATCGTATCAGTAGGTGACAGTAGATCACTATTTATCTTCTTTTATATACTAATATTCTGCTGATGAGGTCGTACAGGTAAATATATTTTATAACTTATTTTGTTTAACCCTGCAAGACCCAGATAAAGATGGTTTATACCAATGTGGCGCCCACAGGCACCAGGGTGCCCTTTGAGAACAGCTGAGGCGACTGCAGACCAGTTCTGAAAATAGCTCACCATTTTTTGGTCATTGTGATTTTTCTGGGAAAAAAATTGGGCTTGTGGTTGACTGAGTCTATTTAACCCTACCACCGAGTGAGCCTGTAGCGTACCTCTCGAAAACCTCACTCGGGATATACGATGCTGTTCACCTAAAACCTTTAAACCATTCAATTATATTTCTGGCCTAAAACGGTTTTAAATAATCATGTTCTGTACATGCCCCTGAACGACACCCTGGCCACAAGAATCGATGGTTTTGATAGCAGGGCTCTCAGAACCATCGAGAACATCAGGTGGCCCCAGCGAGTCTCCAATAAAGAGCTCAGAGCCCGCACGTGCCAGCCCCAAGCATCTTCCTTGGTCGCACAACGCCGCACCCGCTGGTTTGGCCATGTCCTTCGTCTACCACCAGACCATCCGACACGAGCCATTCTCCAGTTTGACCCAAAGGCCGCAGGCTGGAGACGACCACGAGGGAAACCCCGCACTCGATGGCTCGACGTCGTTGCGGGCGACCTCCAACAACACGGAGTTGCCGTAGAGGATGCAGAACAGCTGGCACAAGACCGCCAGCATTGGAAAAACCTGGTTCATCTGGTCGGCTCAACGCACAGGGACGGGACCCCCCGACCTTCGCTGGAGCAATAACTAACTAACTAACTGTACATGCTGCAATAGATTTGTTAGAACAGTATACTTAAGAGTAATTAGAATTATGTGACAAGATATTTTGCTTTCAAATTTAAGTTAGTTAACCACCATAGGGGATGAAACTGCCATAAACCAATATTATTGTATGATGTGATACTCAAAATTTCAGCAACAAAATTGTTTGTTTCCAGTGATTTACTCTCTGGTATTAGAACTGTTGCAAGGTCCGCCTTATCTCTGAAAGGTGGGATGACGCTTTACATCGTAAAACAACCGCGACCAGATGATGAAGGTTATGTACTCGAACCAGGGGGCTTCTCATAGCACTGGTAACCATTAAAACCAGTACTATCTGTTTCATGTGGTGGGGCAAAAACCTACCTCAAAGAAGAGCCTGGATAGTGATGGACACCGCCAGGCTGCACTTGGCCAAGATACACAGAGAAAGTGGGACGATCCAGGTGGTTAAGGGATCCGTTAACTATTACTAATAGTAACAACGTAGAAGTAACATGATAAGGTTTTTTTTTTTTTTTAGAAATCCATAAAACTGAGTGCATTTTGCGCTAACCCAATGACCATGTTAAGTTAAAGAAAGTAAACAACAAGAACAGAGCCTGTGTGCCTGTCTTGAGTTCAACCTCTTTGCCGTTTTCATGTATGTAAGGTTCTTTTGGTTAGATCACACGGGGAATAGCAGTCTTGAACCTTCCAACCGATGCCTCCACTTCCTGAACGCCTCTTAAACGGCTAGCACCTCTCGATTTCCGACATCGTAGTACCACTCGGCAGCCTCAAGTCGTCTGGAGAATTAAGGACAGGTCAGCCCCGATTCTAGTATCTGAGGCGTCATTTTCAACGGTAAACTGATTCTCGGGATCGGGGCGAGTTGATGTTTGTTGATGGCTGCCTCAGCGAGGGGGGACCATATGTAAGGTGCAGCCGGCGATGTCAAGCCACAGAGGGCACCGCTAACTGACTGAATTCCTTGATGTAGAGGCAGACATAACCAGCAAATCCTTTACAATGCCTGAGCTGGGTGTAATCCTCAGATCCATATCACCACAGCCTTGACCTTGTCAGATTCTGTTCGCATGCACCCCCCTTCAATGACGTTTTCCAGGAAGGTGACCATTTCTGTGTGGAAGGCGCACTTCTTAGCCTTGACGTAGAGGCGATTCTCCAACAGCTTCCGCAGCACCATGCGGTTGGTTGTCGGTGGTCCTCCAGGTTCTGAGAGAAGATAAGGATGTCGTCGAGGTAGACCATGACAAATACGTTCACATGTCCCGGAGTACGTCATTCACCAGGGCTTGGAAGACGGCGGGAGCGTTAGCGTGTCCAAAAGGCATCACTCAGTATTCAAACAGTCCCATGGGTGTACGGAACACCATCTTGCATACATCACCCTCACGCATCCTGCCGAGGTGGTAAGCATAACTAAGGTCAAGCTTGGTGAACACCTGGGCGTGCGTAAGTGGCTCGAAAGTGAAACTAAGAAGAGGCAGTGGATATTGATTCTTAACAGTGATGCCTCAGGCAGCTGTCCTTCTTTGCTACTAAGGAAAAGCCAGCTCCGAGAGCAGAGAACGATGGCCTGATGACACCAGAGGCCAAGGATTCGGTGACATAATTGTTCATACCCTCCCTTTCCAGGAGGGAGATGTTGTAGGAGGTACGAGGTCTATCGAACAATCATACGGTCGGTGTGGGGAAGAGAAAGGGCCTTATCATTACTAAACACAGGGGCCAGATTTGATACTCTACGGGTACCCTCGTGAGGTCAGGTCTTGGCCTTAGGTTTACTAAGAGTGGGTTGGCATAGCGTAAACAGGTTGAGTGACAGGTGACACCCAACCCGAGTACCTGACCGGCCGTCCAAGAGATGTCAGTCAGGCAAACAGGTGCATACTGGTCAACTATCACGCTCTGAATGGCTGGTTTGGGCTGTTTTTATCATCTGCTGCCTTGTGGAGGACAGGCTGCATCTGGTCCGATTGGAATTGCTCCCAGCTGTGGGTCGTTGGGTTGTAACAACACATCCAGTACACGTCCTTCTAATATATAGTCATTTGTGTTTGTGTATGTATTTGTGTTGCTGGCAGGGATCTGAAACCAGAGAACATCCTCTTAGATTCACAGGTAATTTACAAGCATTAAACGATGAGTTTTATCATAGCAGAACAATACTGTACCATACAGTCCTTGTGTTTTATTTGTGCAGGGTCATGTTGTGTTGACAGATTTTGGTTTGTGCAAAGAAGGTGTGGAGCCAGAGGGGACCACCTCAACGTTTTGTGGGACCCCAGAAGTGAGTTGAGAGGACATATTAAATGAGAAGGACTACAAATCTTTCTCGCTCACTCTTTCCCTGTCAGAAAAGTGGCCTTTGCTTCATCCAACTTCAGTGAAAAAAATTGAATATGTTAAATCAGTATAGAGCAAACGTTTTGAGTCGTGGCTCGCATTGAGTTAAAGGGATAGTGTGTATTACTAGACCACTAGATGTCGCTGTATTGTGTCGTGCAACTGAAAATGAGGTTCAAAAAGCATAAGGAAGAATACGAGCTAAAAGGACTCAAAGTGACCCACACCATTGCCAACATGGTGACTAAATAAAAGAGGAAAGTTGACTGAGGGCCGCTGCTTCTAGAACAAGTGGAAGTTGGAGTATTTTTTCACCAAAATCCCTCTTCAAAGAATATCAAGAGGCACTGCCAGATAAAAGATGCTTACTACAAAAAGCTAACAGTGAAAGAGTGAAGGAATGGCATATCAGTGTTTTTTCTCTAGACCCTGCGAGTCAAATTTAAATGCTACAATGATGAATCAATCGAAACAATGATTGAGCACACTTGCGTGTAATAATGGTGCGTAAAAATAAATCATGAATTGCTTTGCGCATTTTTATTTTTGGCTCTGGTTTGATTACACTTACTTTTATACTTACTCATATTTACTTTGGGAATTTTCTCGGTTAACTATCATCATTTTAATCGGTTAGTACTGGCTGGAGATGTTCAAGGCTACAGGAGGCAATATCCCTTTTATCAAACAGGCTAATGCAGGCTGTTAAGTGTTAAAAAAGCCTGCTATTGGCTGAGAGTGGTGTCAATCGAAAAGTCAAAGCTTAACTACCATATTGGGAATCATTTTATAAGTCTGTTTATTTTTAACGGGGAGTTTTGGAGCAAAACGCAGATTACTACTGGGAACATCCAAAGAAAGAGAAATGCTTTTAGGTAGTATTATTTGTATCTGTTGGCATTTATGTGTGTTTTGGAGTAAATATATTATACAGTTGGATTCTCTTGATTTTCCTGGATGTAACAAAGCCATTTTTGGACATTCAACGAATTTGATGACGGCCATGGGACGTAATTGATTAGTTTGGCCGGACTCATAGTTTTTGGGTATCTTGTTTCAGACTGATCATGATGTTTCTGTGATGAATATATTTTGAAATGGTCAGCATACCTCAAATCCTGAGAGTTTAAGCTTTCTGATGAACCGTGGTATGATGTATTTCAGTGACTGGTGACATTATACTGACACATATTTGTTTATCAAAGGCCCGGCAGCGTGCCGTCAAAACGTTAAGGGGATAAAGAAGCTCCAGCTCCTTTCTATGAAAGATATCAAATTTAACAGTGAAGTTCCCATATTCAGATAAACATTTTCATAACAAATAAAAATACGATAATAGAAAGACTTTCAAATCATTCAATCAATCATTTAAATTATCGTTGGTATGCTTTTTTTTTCACTTTCCAGTCTGCATGAGTTTCCCAAGTTAAATAAACGGTTGTGGAAATGAATTAATTTTCTTTATTTTAGAAATTCTCCTTTTATAAATACTACAAGAGATTAAATCTTAGGGAAGGAAAAATAAATGTTTTATAATTAAATAATTTATACCTGAATAATAATTTAATTGTGAGCCTCCAAAAAGACTTCCGGCCCTCCAAATTAAGGCACACTTTTTATGTAAATGGTCTCCATTTATATAGCGCTTTTCAAGTCAATGAAGACCACCCAAGCGCTTTACACTGTGCTTCTCACTTACCCATTCACACTCACACACCAATCGGGAGTCAGCCATGCAAGCGGCCTACCTGCTCATTGGGGGCATTAGGGATTCTGTGACTTGATCCCAAGACGAGCGTTCTACTCCTGAGCTAATGCCCCCCTGTCATTGATTTACTAGTCCAACCCCCGTGAAAATGTTTTTTTCTACCATGATGTTTTCATTTGCCCATTAAACATGATATCATTTTTATTTTCTGTACATATTATCTGGTCTAAATCTGTATCTTTACCAACAAAGTACTTAGCTCCAGAAGTTCTTCGCAAGGAACCTTATGACCGGACAGTAGACTGGTGGTGTCTTGGAGCTGTGCTTTATGAAATGATTTACAGTTTGGTAAGCACGTATCCTTGCGTATGCCAGAGTGTGTATATATATGTGTGTGTAATAAGATATTCTCATTCTCCTTACTTAAGCCTCCTTTCTACAGCACTGATGTTGGAGAGATGTATGACGGGATCCTCCACAAGCCTCTGATCCTCCCACCAGGAAAGTCCGAGGCCGTATGCTCGCTGCTGAAGGGTTTGCTCCAGAAGGACCATCACCGGCGCTTTGGTGCCATCGCTGATTTTGTGCGTATATTTTAGGGCTGTAACAACAAATTGATAACATCGATTACATTTGATTATAAAAAGCGACTAATTTCCTCATCGATTTGTTTTCGTGCGATTTAGGAGCCACCCAGCACGTTAAATCAATGCAAATAAGCTCATTAAATTTCCGTGTGAAGTTGAAAGTTCTGCCACTTTTGTCCGGCAGAGAGCGTCTCGAGACCGTTTTTGTAAAAGTTTTTATCACATTTCCTTTCAAAATCATTTTTTGTTGAACACCACTAAAAACAAAATTGGCAATGGTCAAAGATAACAATTGTCAAGGGATCAGAATGTGGTGCAGGAATACAGAGAAAATAAAATCTGATAATATAAAATAATAGATATAAAGATAGTAATAATATATTAAAAAAAAAAAAAAGTAACTCCACACAAGGGGCAGATATTTAAGCATATTACCAGTATATATATAATTTGCACATTGGGAATGGTTTTCATATTCAAAGATTTAACCCCAAAAACAAATTTGTTGACAAAAAGTTCGTTTGCATTTTTTAAATATTTTGCTGGATAAAAAAAATTCTATACATAAAATGAAATGTATTGCTCTTTTTTCATTTTTGTTTTGTATAAGTCTAAATGTAATATGATCTTTGGATGAAGTGTACAGCATACATTTAGTTTGGGTTGACCAGAATGAGTAGCCAAATGTTCCAGGTACCCAAGGAACAGAATCAAAGACTACAATGTTACAGGACAGAATTTTAAGTAGTAAGTGTGTGTGAGACCAGAATTGGGAGGACTCCAATGAGGTGGTGGGGCAAGCGGGAGCTGGAGACACTGGTTTTTGAGGCGGAGGGAGTCTAAAAACATGGAGAGAAGCAATGTGTTAACATGAAGCATAGGCAAAGATCAAGAAAATAATTCAAAGATCCAAGTTTAAAACGTGAGTCAAACAAAAACATGGATTAACTTCTACGAACCAGAATGTTACACGTTCCAACACCAGTTGCTTGTCTGCAGCAGCTTTTAAAGTTTGCCACCTTGATTGAAGCAACTCTCTTCGTCTGTGATGGTGGAGGTTGAAGGCTGGCCCAGGAATGAGGAGGATGGACAGGGGCATAACATTTGAATCTATTTCAGTTTATTGTTACGTTATTTGACGAACACTTCCATCCATACACCCATCATCTGCACCACTTATCCTCACTAGGATCGCGGGGATGCTGAAGCCCATCTCAAGCTATCTTCAGGCAGTAGGTAGGGGACACAGAAACCGACAACTCGCTCACTCACTATTACGGACAATTTGGACTGGCCAATTAACCTGACATCCATGTTTGTGGAATGGGGGAAGAAACCGGAGTTCCCGGAGGAAACCCACAAAGGGACGGGGAGAACATGCAAACCCCACACAGGAAGGTTGGTAGCCAGATTTGAACCCAGGACCTCAGAACGGTCCCACGCTAACCACTTAGGTGCCGTGCCCCCCTTATTGTTTAAGTAGCATAATCTGTTGTTCCGTGCAATATTTTTCATCCGTCCAAATTTTCAATATAGGAGGATTTAACAAATTTGTATTGTAGAAAATCCGATTCATCGACAATTGAATAATCGATCGATTAATCGATTTTTAAAATTAAAAAATAACAAAAATTTGACATCCGGATGAATGTAATATTTATATGCGTTGTGTTTTACAGTTGGAAATCAAGAACCACATGTTTTTCTCTCCGATCAACTGGGATGACATCTACCATAAGCGGATCACTCCTCCTTATAACCCGAATGTGGTGAGTTCTGGCTCATCTCTGAAGTGCAGGAGGAGGCTTTAAACTGAAAAAAAAACGTGACTAGATGATGAAGGTGCTGTATCTGAGTCAGATTAGGCATTTTATCCTGCTATTGGTAACCAAATTCAGTGCCAAATTCAATCAACTTTTTAACACAGTTTCATTCTAAAACTGTTGGAATGAAATTACTCTGAACAACTGCCCTGTCTAATCTTTCGCAATTTTTTTGCGTTTAGAGGGGACCTGCCGACACTCAGCACATTGACCCGGAGTTCACTAGAGAAATGGTTCCTAATTCGGTAAGCCGGACGCCGGAATTCAACGCAAGCTCAAGTACAAGCAACGCCTTCAATGGTTTCTCCTACGTGGCCGGCGAGGAAAGCTTTCTTTGAGTAATGTCGGAGGGTGAAAGACTTTGACGACAACGAATGTAGATTCCCAATTTTAGGGTTTCATTTTGTGGCAAAATAAATGGACTTGAAAGAGTTGCGTTTTGCAGTGGAGGAAGTGGTGAGTGTACGTAACAAGCAAGTGCGTAGGTTTGGTGACATAGCGCATGTTGTTAAGTGATTACAAAGTATTGGTGGGGTTGAAACAATGATTGCTCGATATAGGTGGGGGCATATTAACTCAGTTGATGCCAAAAGTACGCCCTTGGTAAAAGGAGGCACAGTTCATGGACTTGTCTGTGTTAAAATCTTCCAAATGTGCTTTTATGAACTTTCATTGTACTGTGAACAGACAAAAAGCACTCCCCAAATTTTTTGGAGCATACATTTGTCTTGCTAATAAATATGAGTGCAAAAACACAACACAACTTTGGTAAATAAATTATGAATATTTAAGATGTACTGAACAGTAAGCTACAGTATTTGCTTCCTTCCTGGTTTGAACGTATTTTTTGCATATTTATCAATCACAAAGGTTTCAGATCATCAAAGCCATTTTAATATCACACAGAGACAACCCAAGAAAATACAAAATACAATTTTGAAATGTTGATTCCATTGATTCAGGCACAAAAAAATCTGAACCTTTCTGGTCATGTGTGAAAAAGTAATTGCCCCCAGAACCTAATAGCTAGTTGGGCCCAATTTGTCAGCGATAAAAATAAAAAAAAAACACAGACGTTTACGATAATTGGTAATGAATCTTACTCAATGCTTTGGAGGATTTTCGGCCTACTGTTCTGTGCAAAATTGTTTACAATCTGCCATATTGGAGGATTTTCTTGCATTTACTGCCCGTTGAAGGTCA
This sequence comes from Urocampus carinirostris, assembly GCF_059441175.1. Taxonomy (NCBI): domain Eukaryota; kingdom Metazoa; phylum Chordata; class Actinopteri; order Syngnathiformes; family Syngnathidae; genus Urocampus; species Urocampus carinirostris. The sequence continues at coordinate 49,517,493 of NC_142351.1, forward strand.
CACCATAGCATCTCATTGGGATTTAAATCTGGACTTTAACATGGCCCCTCCAGATTTTTTTAAGCCATTCAGAGGAGTACTTGTTGGTGTGTTTTAGATCGTTTTCCTACCACTTGATCCAGGAACGCTTAAGTTTGAGGGAACAAACTGATGTCCAGACATTTTCCTTCAGGATCTTCTGGTAAACAACAGAATTCATTGTTCCATCAACTACAGCAAGTTGTCCTACTCCTGAGGGCAAGAAGAGTGGGAGAGGGAAGAGTGGGCCCAAATTCCTCCACAGTGTTGTAAAAGACTCATTACCATTTTTTTGCATTTTGTGTATGTGGGATATTAAAATTGGTTTGATGATCTGAAAACTTTGTGAGTGATGAATATGTTAAAAAAAAACAAAAAACACAGGAGTAAGGAAGGGGACACATACTTTTTAACAGCACTGTACTGTATGAATATATTTGTTGTTGAAAAAAGCTTGTTTCATCAACCTTGCCTGTTTCATCTTCGGAATTGAATGGTTGATTTTAATAGTTGAGTGAATACAGTTTTATACCTGATCAACTCGTGCTATATAAGTTAAAACTGCTCTCTAGTGACCGAAGAGAATATTTGGTATGCAATTATTTAAAAAAATCTTGTCATTTTGATTGAAATGACCTAAAGACTTTAATCTCTTTGAAACTGGCCAGTCAGCATTTAGGGCAAATCACTCTACCGAGACAGCCCTGGCTAAAGTAACCAATGATCTACGCTTGGCAATAGATTCCGGTGCTTTGTCAATGTTACTGCTGGAGGATCTCAGTGCTGCTTTTGAGACTGTGGCCCGCAACATATTACTTGTTCATCTGGAACGCATCGGTATCTCAGGAACTGCACTCTAGTGGTTTAGGTCCTACCTGTCAGACAGGTGGCAATGTGTTAATTACGGCAATCTGACCTCTAAACACTCTTATGTCCCCTGTGGCGTTCCACAGGGCTCTGTACTTGGCCCCTTATTTTTAGTATTTATATGCTTCCGCTTGATATTATCCGCAAATATAATATTAGTTTCCGTTGCTATGCAGATGACATTCAACTGTATCTGCCACTGGAGACAACTGGACAGTTAAGTTGTAGAAATCTGGAGGCTTGCCTTACTGAGATTCAAAGATGGATGTCACTTAATTTTTTGCGCCTTAACCCCAGAGAAAACTGAAATATTGATTGTTGGTACAGCTCATTGTCGTGTGTTGTTTTCACAAACTGCCCTGAACCTAGACAAATGTAACATCACCGATAGTGACTCGATCAAAATTCTAGGTGTTATTTTTTATCTTAATCTGTCGTTACAGTTACACGTGAAAAATATTACTAAAATAGCCTTCTTCCACCTCTGTAATATTGTGAAGATTCTTTCGATGCTGTCCCAATCAGATGCAGAGGTTCTAATTCATGTGTATATTACTTCTCTGCTTGATTACTGTAATGTATTGCTTTCTGGTCTCCCAATGTCAAGCATCAGAAGTTTGCAGCTGGTTCGGAATGCAGCAGCGAAACTCTTGACTAAGACAAAAAGGTTTGCGAATATTACTCCTTACATATTACTGTTATGGCCAACTTGCACTGGCTCCCAGGGCACTTAAGATGTGACTTAAAGGTTCTCTTACTAACATACTAATGTTTGCATGGATTTGGGCCCTCTTATCACTCAGATTTGGTTTCCCCCTATGTTCCTGCACGGAGCCTCCCCTCTGAAAATGTCGGTCTACTTGTGACTCCGAGAGCCATATTTTGTATTGTCCTGTCCTTTTCCGACTGCCTGGCTGGTGGTGATACGAGGGATAAGGACAATTTGAGATAAGTCAGCGGACCAGCGTCTGACCTGAAGCATGTCATCGCCTGCATCAAACAGCCGGCAGAGACGGGAAGCTGCGTCGTTGCTGTTATGGACTTTTTGGACTATTTTACAAGCTTGAGGCGTCGTTGCTCTCATGCATTTTCTGGACAAATTTCAACATGTTACCAAGTGTTCTTTTATTGATGTTTACTATGTTTGTGTACTGTGACCCAATGCTAAATCTATTCCACCGTGGTCATTCTGGAAGGGGGATTACCACTTGTGAGGCCCCTTCTCAAGGTTTCTTTTTTCCTCACGCAGAGGTTTTGAGTTTTTCCTTGCCCGCATGTTGGTTTAAGATCAGGCGATGGTGTAATAGTAATCCTGTGCAGTCTTCTGAGACATTTTTGTGATTAAGAGCTATACAAACAAATGTGACTTGACCTGCTTCTTCTTTGACACACTCAGAAATGCATCCAACTAGCCAAATCGGCCCGCAGGCTGTATGTATGGCAGGGCGGATATATGTTATATTAATATTCCTGTTATTATTGTCATCGTTAGTCTATCTTAAAGGAATAATCGACCGATTGCCTTAAAGTTTAAGTCAATTCAAGCCATTTTTCTTTGTATAGCCCTTAATCACAAGGGGACTCCAAGTGCTGCACAGACCACTTGCAAACTACAGACTGTTATTACATCACCCCTGATCTAAAACCTACACGGGGGCAAGGAAAAACTCAAAAACATCAACATGACAAAAATGAAGAAACCTTGAGAAGGGAACGCCCATGAGGTTATCCCCCTTCCAGGAGGACGAGAACATTAAATCTCAAAACCATCTTTTACAGGCATTTAGGTAGGTATAAAATAGAATAGAATAGAATAGAATAGAATAGAATATACCTTTATTGTCATTGTTACAAAATGGGTTAACATATTGTGACAACGAAATTGGGCATGACACTCCAGTTTCACACATTCACAGTGAGGTAAATACACCAAAAAGATAAGGAACAGAGAAGCTAAGGTTATAAAACAAGGAGGATAAGGTTAGAGTTATAATTTACACAAAGAAATGACGGCATGTAGGATTTTACATATAGTTGGTATCTTAAGGGTTTGTGCAATATGCATTTAGTGCAAAAATAGTCAACATAGTGCAAAAAAATAGTCAACATTGTGCAAGGTGAGCAGTAAACATAGTGCAGTCAACATTGTGCAAGAAACATAGACATGAGTACCATTTTACGTTTGTATGAGGTGTTTTTTTCAAGAGTTTTCAGTTTTTTGTGTGGTGTGTGTTAAGGGTGGTAATGGCTCTGGGGAAGAAACTGTCTCTGAGTCTGTTTGTTTTGGTTTTGTGTGATCTGTAGCGCTTGCCGGAAGGCAGCAGGTCAAAGAAGTGGTGAGAAAAGTCCTTGATGATGTTTTCTGCTCTGCTGAGGTAGCGAGAGCAGGCAATGTCCTCCGACGATTTTCTGGGCTGTTTTGATGACCCTCTGGAGCGTTTTCCTATCTGCTGCTGTGCACCCAGCATACCACACCGTAATGCAGTATGTTAGAACACTGTGGCTTTGTAAAAGGACACCTGCAGCTGCTGTTTTAGATGATTTTTCCTGAGCACTCTCAAGAAATGTAGTCGCTGCTGGGCCTTCCCTACCACCGCTGTGGTGTTTGCAGACCAGGAGAGGTCGTCGGAGATGTGCACACCCAGAAATTTGAAAGTGTGGACTCTCTCTACACAGTCACCCCAAATGTGAAAATTGACAAAGCTAACTTGGGAATTTTTATTTTGCTGACTCAGTAGTGTTAGGTTCCACTCTACCAGGCCAGAACAACATTCAGTTTCAACACAATGTCTTGCATACAGTTAGAAGGGTTAACCTATATGTAAAAAAATTAAAAAAAAGTAGACTCAACACGTTTACCATTGTTTACCATCATTCAGCATCTGCTTTCTTCCAATGATCAGCCGAGTAACTGTATCATTAGTCCATAGCAGTAGGTGGCAACAGATTAAATATAAAAAATAAATTCTATAGATATGGTAGGCAAATCAATCCATCCATCCATTGTCTGGACCGCTTATCCTCAGTGGGGTCACGAGGGAGCTTGAGCCCATCTAAGCTGTCTTCGGGCAGTGGGCAGGGGACACCCTCAACTGTTTGCCAGCCAGTCGCAGGGCACACAGGGACAGACAATTCGGTCGCTCATTGACACCTAGGGACAATTTGGACGGGCCAATTAACCTAACATGCATGTTTTTGGAATGTGGGAGGAAACCGGAGTGCCCAGAGGAAACCCACGCAAGCACAGGGAGAACATGCAAACTCCACACAGGAGGTTTGATCTTATGACCTCAGAACTGTGCCCCACACACGCTATCCACTGTGCCGCCTGCTGTGGTAGACAAATATATTAAATAAATCATTTGTTTGGTAAAGTTGTTTTAGATTGCACTACAAAAAAATAATAAAATACAAAAAAAATGTCACATAATTCTGCTGGTGTAAATTGTTTTCTTTTTTTAGCAAGATTTTTATCAGATACAATATCGTATAACTTTAAAAAAATATATGTAAATACATAAAGTAAAATCTTGAATTGCAGAATAATGATTCAACCAAATGAATGGCTTCCTGAGCCACGTCGAACGCAATAACTTGACCAATTAGTTTCAGGCAACATGATAATCTAATCTTTTTAAAAAAACTGGTGTCAGAAATTCATCTCTCATCTCATCAGTTGCACCGCCTAGCCTCAGTCGGGTTGCGGGAGTGCTGGAGCCCATCCCAGCAATCATCGGGCAGTGGGCAGGGGACACCCTGAACTGGTTGCCAGCCAATCGCAGGGCACACGGGGACAGACAACTCACTCGCTCAGTCACACCTAGGGACAATTTGGACCGGCCAATTCACCTGAAATGCATGTCTTTGGAATGTGGGAGGAAACCGAAGTGCCCGGAGAAAACCCACGCAAGCACGGGGAGAACATACAAACTCCGCACAGCAAGGCCGGGAACTGGATTTGAACCCACTCAGGAGGTTCCCACGACCTCAGAACTGTGCCGTGCTGCCCGTGTCAGAAATTTTTCAAATATTCTCGACGGACAGTATGCCTCAAGGATTTCGGATGAAAAAGGTTTACCTTGGCTCAAAAAAATGTTGAGAAACACTGACAAAAATGAGAACGATTGTTAGATGCCAGTAATGCTTCATTTATGTTTTTTTATCCTTAATGTTATTATCGTCATTATTATCGTATTAGGTGTTTCTATTGTTGCTATGCAACATCCACGCATATGATGACTAAATGTGGAAATGTGGTTATCGACAATACATAGAAATATATCTTTATGATTTGTTTTAAATTCAAGAACAATTTGTTGCTACCTAAAAATCATTCAACTTGCGAAAGAAAATAACACAATGAAATGTCAATGTTTTAAAACAAAATAATATTATTCATTTTTCTTAACTAACAAAATAAAAATTACACCTAAATGAAAAAAAAGTTAAAAATAGACGTTTACCGTTGACGCACGTGTTGCGTTTACAGTTTTGGCCACAGGTGGCGCTACAATTTTCCAAAAAGGGATCCGTGTGTTGGTGAGAATATGCTAGCCAAATAGTTAGCGCCAAGTTGGAGTGTTTTTTTCTCAATTCGGACCAAGGTGAGACATTTCCCCATTAGTTATGAATAGTTTGCATTTGGTTACTAATGTTAGTTTGATTTGTGGTGATATTATATAAAGTTACTTCTGATTTTACTTAACGAGGCAGATCAGTTACAGCTAACGTTAGCCTACCATCGCGTGTGGGGGGGACGAAAGTGCATTCAAACTTAAGTCAAATGTGTTTTTTTTTACTATCTTCCTAATTGAATTAAATAGAAACCACCTTGATTTTGTTTACATGCCAACTTGTTAGTTCCAGAACAAGATATATTCTTTCCTGTCAAACAACTTTACTAAAATGAGTTACTTGTTTCCCTACATCGATTTGAAAAAAAAAATAAGAACAAGCACACTACTAAATTGTAACTATTACAAACGTTAGATCACTGAATTATTAATTTAATCCTTTCACATTACTCAAAGATTTGTCACATGTGGACATTATGTTGACCCGTTTATTTTACAGTACTTTTAAAAAATGTGTGAGACTAAATATGCGAAAGTTAGCTATAAGATAAAGAAATCAAAGCACTAAAACCAAAAATATCACAAAAACACTTGAGTGGAAATCTTGAATTCATATTATTACATGTCTGGAGGCTAATTATATTATGTCCAAGGGGGAAATGAGTCAAACTTTGCATCTAAGGAGTTCACTTACTTTGTGCGTTGTGCCTGCTGAAACTGTGTTTTTCTTTTCAAAGTCAACGAGTATTTGCATCATGGAAGATCATGCTGTTTTTTCTCTGTGCACTGAAACAAATTTAAGCACCGCGGATAAAGAAGGGGCCAAAGTAACATGGACTCTGGAAGAGGTACCTGCAAAGTAAAATTAATTTACTGTTAAGATTCTCTCAGAGAAGTCTTTGGATTAGCAATCTAAGGATGGTTTACAACGTTTTTGCAGGATGAAAACCTGAAAATCCTCATCCAGAATTTTGGAGAACGGAACTGGAATACTGTAGCGTCTTTGATACCAGTAAGACCTCATGTACTCTGCAATGCTTTTTTCTCTCTATAAACTAATATCAGTCGAGCAGGGACGTTGTTAAATTCTGTAGATGATGTGCAGTTTTTTTGTTTAATCGTAATATTTGGAAGCAGTTAAGACAAATCAGAGTGCACAGCTTTGCTGTATTTTCAAGCTAAATGATTTTGCTGTCAAAATAAAATTGCAACATGAGTTTATCTTTTGAAACATTTACTTGGTTTCAAACTGATTTCCATTGTTGTATTTCTTTCTTTCACTGCCTTTGTTCAATTTCAAAACAGGAATATTCGAAAGGTTTTTTTTCCCAGTCTCATTTCTGCTGCCTCAATTTCTAGACATCAAATAAGGCAAAGCAGCTCACTGACAACTACTGTAAATTACCAAAAGGTGTATCTTGTCCCTTTACTTGACAGGGTAAGACAGAATATCAGTGTGCGCAACGCTGGAAAACACTGCAAGAAAATGTAGCTGCTGACAACTGGTCTAAAGAGGAAGACAATAAGGTGAAGAGCTTTACACTTATTACAATATGCAGAAATGTAATTGTGCAGACAAATGTAATGTTTTTTTTTTTTATCGGAGCAGATCAGACAGTTGGTGAGCAAGTTTGGCAACAATCAGTGGAGTTTGGTTAGCAATCAGATGGATGGGCGGGTGGAAAGCCAGTGCCGTAACCGCTGGCTTACCCACTTGGAGCCTATTTTGAAGAAGACCAACTGGACTCGCGAAGAGGATCTCATCATATACAAAGCTCAATGCATTTTTGGAAACCGCTGGTCGGAGATTGCCAAACTGCTTCCGAACAGGTATGACGGAAACTTAAATGACCATCCAGTCAATCACACAGGTCATTTGTTCAATACATCCCAAAAATATGTTCATGTGTTTTTGTTTGTAGGAGCGAGCATGCAGTGAGGAGCCACTGGAACAATTTCCTCAAATCGGAAGTTGAAGCAGGCTGTTTGAAAAACGACTCCGATACCGTTTCCCTCGATATTCAGCAGTTTGTGGAAGGACGGGTATGACCTCATCTCAAAAGAGAATCAGTTTTGAAAAGAGAGTGTTCATTTCTGGTGAGGCACAGTCATATTTACAAAAGAATGAACCTACATTTTAATCATTGTTCCATTGGCAGAGTAAGAAAACAATATATAAAGTGTAACATTAAAGAAAAAGAAAGTCATACTCTCTAACCTTAATTTATAAATGAAGTCTATGCACTGCTCCTTTTGAATAAAAGCATAAACAGAGTTATCCTTTATTATGAAAAAGTCTGCGATGAGAAAAAAAATACCAGATTGCTTGACTTGCTGTTAGCTTGCTACTATTGTCATGAATTTTATTGTTTGAGCTTAGGTGTGCGCCAAATCAGATTCCATGGTGTCATTCTTGACCTCTGCCATAAGGCAAAATAATTTTGGGCCGCACTGGACTTCATACTCTCAGCACAGTACCTTACATAAAGGCTTGAAATCCTTCTAAATTATTGAATTACTATGTTGTGTTTTCAAGGTTTGTAAAGAGCTTGGATTTTGGGTGACGTGCTTGTTAATGCTTAAAGTTGTTGCCAAGTTTCTCAGCAGTCTGGATCAATAGACCAAACATTAAATGAAGAAACATAAAACAAGTCAGCTTAAAATTAACGCCAAAACACATGTGCCGATGATTTCGCTTTGCCATTGCATTTCTTCTTCCCTCGTCATCAACGGCAGCTGTTATTAGTTTGTATGGCATTTTCCTATGAAGCGCCATCACCCACTACGGGTTAGTGCAAGGATTTTGTATTGATTATGGACATTTAGTATGGGCCATGCAAAAAAATTAAGGTGGCATTTCCCGGTGGGAAATTGTAATGGGAAGAACTTCCAGCAACTGAAAATGTAAGCTACATATTATCATCATTTTACCCAACATATAACGGGTCAGGTGTATCGACATTTCGTTCTGTGTACATTGTTACAAAGAATGACAATACAAAGGAAATTATTATTATTATATGCAGGGAGAGATTGGTCTCAAAATATTTAAACTTTTTTTGTTCAGATCCAGACATAAGTTTGTGATTTACTCAAGGTTTATAATTCAAAGGTCTTGATAAATGCGCACTCAAGATTAAAAATCACATGTATATCGCAGATACATTTGTGAATCTGCAAAATGCAGGTTTCACACCAGATTTCTTCTTTGATGATTGAACTTGTCCCAAAAATGCTTGAATTTGGCCAGGAAAAGGGTGTACAAAACCAGTTTCATACTAATTTTATTAATAATCTCCATAGACGTTACATGAAAAAGAACTTTAAAGGAGTTTGTAGTATTTGACCACTAGATGTCGATGTAATGTGTAGTGCAACTGAAAAAGTAAAATGAGAAATCCATTTAACAGTGAATAAATATAACCATCAAATATATTTTTAATTTTATATTTTCATGATGACAGGTGATGCCTCACCTGCCTCCTCTGACTGCACGTTACTAGTTTTGTCTTTTGTCAAAAAAAAAAGTTCTGACATGATCCTATGGTAAATGTTGAAGAAAGATTGAATGATATCATCATTTGCAGGTGAACTTCAGGTGCGACATTGTTCTGGACACCTTGCCTCCCACTACTGAAGTGGTATAACTCCTTGCCTCTGGTTTTAAATGCACGTCTCATTGGCTTTTTCCCCTCTTAGTTGAACGTTTGCATTCCTGTAGGTCAAAAATACCAAAGAGCCGCACCAAATCCAACATGAGTCTGCCCCACCCGTGCAAACGGAAAATGGTGCCCACTTGAACACACAGCCCCCTTCAGGCAGCATCACGACTCCAGCAGCTGGAGCCGAGGCAGTAGGTCAAAAAAAGCTTGTTGATGCAGCTTTGAGGATGATTGCTGAGGACATGTTACCACTCAGGTAGATTTCTCTTGTGATTAATGTTTGATTTTGTATAGTTTTCATGTATTGTCAAAACTACGGCTGGTTGATGTTTGGGACTGCATTTCTAAATATTTATGAATACACTGTGTGTTGTTTTCCATTATTAAAAGGAATATAATTATTATTATGGTGTCGGTGGCGACTTCGGATACGCACCGGGCCCTTGCAGCAGATCTTATTGCGGTGTGTCCCCGGCGGCGCGCTTCAGCCTGATCCTAGCAGCTAGCTTAAAACTGGTGCGGACCAGGCAATCTGACTGTATTTTTAAAAACAATTTTTTTTTAAACAGCATTTCAAAGGCCCCCGGCGAGTGATAACGCAATGATATGTCTGCTCAGTGCTCTGGATGTCAAAGTGAAAAAATACAATGAAGCCCGGGTTAAATGCAAGAATAACTGTGATTATGTTTTGTAGGCAAATGTCTCGTAATTCATTTAGTTACGCGCATAAATAGATGAACAAGATTCCCGCTGTTCCTATGGAGTATGATCGCAATCTTGGCAGTTTTAGCGGGGTAGTGTCTAGTACATACAAAGAAGTAATATATTTTGCCCCAATTAAGGCACTTGTTTGTTGACTGTGTCAGCGTGTCAGCAGCTGGCTATCTTAATTTACTAGCGCAGCAGTCAATATAAATTAAATTGGCATAAACATTTGTGCGACAAAAATATTTGCAAAACGAAACTCGATGTATGTACTAACTAAAATTCAGAAGATTTTTTTTTTGAAGTAGCAAAATTGGTCTTCTCTATCGTTGTATCAAACTTAATTTATATTGACTGTTGTGACAGTTGATTTAGAGCTGTAGACACAGTTTGTAAATGAGTGTCTCAATAGCGGCACAATGTGTTACTTTTCTTGACTTGTCATTTCCCCGCTGATTTTGGACATTGATTGTTGGCCATTTAAGCTGTGGATTGTAAAAGTACAAAGATTTACGCAAGCTACCTGCAAGCTAGAAATCTAAATATTCTTTTTCCCCCCCTCGTCCTCTCCCACAGTTTTGTTGAAGGAGCTGGTTTTCGGTCTTTCATGGCCACTGTCTGCCCTGATTACCACAAACTGTCTCAGCGCACTGTCAGCATGCAGCTTTATGACGACGTAGAAAGAACCATCCGACCTCAGCTCATCCGCGACTTAAAGGCATGCCTGAACAAATTCGCTGACGGGCCGGATGCCATTCACGTAACATGCGATCTCTGGGCGGGGGTGCAGTCCCTCCAGGCTCACGAGCCCATCCTCATGGTGCAGCTTCACTTCATCAACGACGCATGGCAGATCCGCCGACCAACCGTGGCTTTCCGTCACGTGAGCAATAAAAGCTTGAAAGGCGGCGTGGCCAAGGAGCTGGAAGGCGTGCTGCTGGGTTATGGCATCTTCCCTCGTCACATTGGCTACGTCCTTGTCAACCTCTCCAAAGAAGTGCTGGCCGCCAACAGCGTGTTTTGCGACTACAAGATCATGTGCCCGTCTAACCGGGGAGATCCTGACGGAGACGAGATTGTGACTTTTCTGTCGGACCGGATGTCTGAAACGGGATCTGCTTTTTCGGAGCTCAAGTTCGGGACAAGAATCAATTGCGTGGCAAAAACGCTGCAGCTGGTGATAAGCGGGGCGTTGAAGAACTCTAGGGTGGTCGAAAACCTTCTCTCACATGTCCACAACGTGGTGGCTTTCTTCAGGGGCAGCACCTACTGGAGTGAGGTATGAGAAATTCGTTTTTAAAAATGTTTTTTTTTTTTAAATTGGCACCACATGGAAACAACTGTCACTGCTTAAGGCAAACTTGAGACATAAAAAAAGTATGTAAGCGCATTAGATAACTCATTTTTATTTTAGACAAAATGTTCTCAACCGCCTACCAACTCGACCATTACTTTTATTTCCATGTCTCCTGTCATCATTTCACGCGCTTAGATTCTATTATCTGTAGGTTGCATAGTTCATGTCCAATGACAGGGGTGTCAAATTATTTTTAACCCGGGGCCATATCGGTGCAATGGCTGTCCTCAAAGGACCTGACGTAGCTTATGTGATTGAACGTAATGTAACTAAAGGTAACTAGTATTTAAAGTAAATTGAAGTACTCATTCAAGTGAAGTAACGCTGAAGTCATTATTATTTACATCACAAACATTACAGTTGCATTGAAAGATGTCATTGCACATATATGTTATGAACTAAAGATAACAAAATGTAAGAATTTTTTAGGATTAATTATTTCTCAGTTCCACTTATTGGCATCGATATGGAAATATGGATGTGTAGTGGCGCTAAGCCCTCCCTTTGTGGATACATTAAAATAAAATGGTTATTTAGAAATTATGATAATAATGATTACAAAATAACAATAATGACAAAGAAAATCAGCATATCCAACAAAATACAAAGGAGCTTAATAAATTGTAGATCATGCATTTTAAATAATTTTAATAATTAAATATGAATATGTGCCAAATTTCTTTATTGTGTAGAACAAGATTAGCTACCATCCAAAAATTAGAAATGTAGATATATCATTGTTCTGGTTTTTAAGAATAAGTGCAATGTTATATGAGCTCTGGAGAAAAATAGTTTGCTGTTTAAGCATTGTACCACTAATGCTATAACAACCACATTTAGAATGCTGCATTTAACAAACAAACAGAAAAAAATGTCCTGGAGAAGGATGGCCACCGCCAGGCTGTACTTGCCCATGACACACCATAGGAAGTGGTGCCCCGACATCCGCGACATTTAAGGGATCTGTGAATTGTGATAGAATATATTAGGAAGCCAATTTGGAGGGGGGGGTTAAACCCAATCCAAACCATTTTTAACGGCTGCTCTTTTTCCTGGTGAAGGTTTTGTTGAAGGAGTGTGGCGTGTCTTTGTGTCCGCCCTCCAACCACTGTCGCTGGAACTCGATGATGATATCTTTGCGGCGGATGGTCCATGAGTCTGCTTGGAACGGCGTCCTCGCTGTCATGGCGCAAGCTCGCAGCGAGGCCAGCGACATGGAAAGTGCTCCGCCACTCATTATGGTCAAGAGGGAGCAAGTGCTGGACATCTTGGCTCTTCTTGAGCCATTCCAGGAAGCCTTGCAGGTTTGCAATTGTCTTAATTAGAGGTGTGAGAAATATTTCATATATTTTTGTATTTTTTTCTCTTGCATGCTTACCCCTCTAGGTCCTTTTAGGGAATACAGTGACCATCTCTTATGTTATGAGCTCCCTGATTGGTCTGGACAAGGCACTCGAGAACTGCAACACCAATTACCTCCACTTTAGAAAGGCCCTACGCACCGGCCTCCGCACTCATTTTCAGTCCCTCATTTATCAGAAAGACATGATTCTGGCTGCTGTGCTTGACCCAAAGAACAAACTGAAGGTATTAACTTGTTCTGTCCTTTCAATTGTTATGGTTTTTTCTAGGACAGGGGTGTCAAACAAATTTTCATTGGGGGCCACATACATAATGTAATGTCTGTCCTCCAAGGTCCTGATGTAACTTATAAATGAACCTAAATGTAATTCAATTGCATGTAGACAAATGTGACTACTCATCTCATCTCATCAGCTGCACCGCTTATCCTCAGTAGGGTCGCGGGGATGCTGGAGCCCATCCCAGCAATCATCGGGCAATGGGCAGGGGACACCCTGGACTGGTTGCCAGCCAATCGCAGGGCACACGGGGACAGACAACTCACTCGCTCAGTCACACCTAGGACCGGCCAATTCACCTGAAATGCATGGTTTTGGAATGTGGGAGGAAACCGGAGTGCCCGGAGGAAACCCACGCAAGCACGGGGAGAACATACAAACTCCGCACAGTAAGGCCGGGAGCTGAATTTGAACCCACTCAGGAGGTTCCCACGACCTCAGAACTGTGCCGCACACGCGCTAACCACTGCGCCGCCGTGCTGCCATGTGACTACTCTTTCATGTAAAATAAATTATTTTTCATTCAAGTCACAAACATTACAGTTGCTTTGCAAACATTTACTTACACGTATATAATATGTTTTAAACTTAATATATGAAAATAAGAAAATCTTATTGGACATTTATGGGATCAATTATCCCTCAATTTCACTCATTAGGGCTGATTGTTAACACTGCCGTGTTGTTGGGCTGAATCGTCTCTTCATGGGAACCAGGGTTAACTGGCTTTGGGAAAATGTAGTTTTTGATTAAAGTCTCTTTTGGCTTACATATCTTTTGACGGTCAGACATTTTAAACTCTCGCGGGCCACATATAATGACGGGGCGGGCCACAGTTGGCCCGGTGGCCATAAAAATGACACATGTTTTAAGATATCTAAAGTTCACAAACCAATAATATGATAAGGCAGTGCAATACATCATACTAATTTGCTTAATATGTCTTTTTATTAGATGAAAAGTTGCCCAATCATAAAATTGAGGGTAGACATTTTTAATGGCGAAATTTTAATTGGGGAAAAGTGCTGATTAGCAATATATAGTTATTAACTAGTTACGTTTGGCATTTAAGCAAGTTAGTCACACGCTGTTTTGTTTTTTTTGTACATACTGTACTATAGGCTATAACTGAGTGAAATTTTTTTTTTTATATCAGTTATAGCTCCCCCTGATGAAACAGTAGTGGTTTCCATGGTTACCGGTAACAGGAAAAGACACATGACCTGACTCAGATACAGGTGTAAAGCATCATCCAAACTGGCATGGACATAGGGATGGGGCGCCGCCAGGCTGTACTTGTTTAAGACACACCCCAGGAAGTGGTGTCCCGACGCCCCTGCCAGGGCACCACTTTATTACAATAAATGTATACTAGTTGTGGCAAATTTAAGGATCAATAAATTATTTGAATCAATAATCGATTGACAAAGTAATCAGATGTGCTCAAAATCAAACTCAAAATCGTCCAAAATAACTAAATGGGTAATGGATCTGGCATTAGTGTGATACAGGCTTGTCAGGGGTGGCTTGTGAGAGGTATTACGTAGCCGCAGCAATTGGCTGGACCTGAGGCCCCCCTTTTTCGTCCTCCCCTGACACCGTTTCTTTCTGTTGCCCAACCAATAACAATCTTCGGAGCATCTGGTGGAGATCAGCATTTCTTTACGCTTTTCTGACTTTCCTCAAAGTCCGATTTAATGGTTGAGTTTCTTTTCGATGGAACAAACCGCTAAAATACTAACTGTTGTTGTGCTTTGCAGTTTGTTTTGGGGGGACACTTTGACCTTTGCACCCTGTGGGCTTAACCAGCCTATCGTAGTCACAAACAAACATTCACACCCACCTAACACACGCACCTACACAACCCCATGACCTGCCCCTGTGATAGAATTTGCTGTGTATTGTCTGCTGCAGAACACACCGTACTATGAAAACTCATCAAGTGACGAAATTGCAAAAAGTTGACCGTGATACAATAGGGGATTACCTTACTGTCATTATCATTCCATCCATTGTTTTTATCTGAAGCCTGGGTAAAAATAATATGAGATGATGTAGATTCCCGCCCATAATTGAAATCCTCTTATCCCTCTAAGATGTTTGCTGATGACAACCATGAAGATCGGACAGCATTCCTTACACCACCCACAAAACATGAAGCCCGTACTATTGTAGAGGCTGCGATGGCATGTCAATCAAGCCCAGAAAATCCCACAGAGAACCGTCTGAAAAATGAGGAAAGCGGCCGGAAAGAAGAAGCAGTCGTCACCCCGAAGGAGGGTACCTCAGACGACAATTCGAACACAGTTCATCACGCTGGCATCAAGCGCAAGGCCGACGACACTGTCCCAAAAACTCTGTCAAAATACGCAACGTCAGAACTTGACGTGTACCTGTCAGAGCCTCTGTGGGGAAACGGTTCCAGTTTATTGTACTGGAAATCTGCCACCCGCTTCCCTAAACTTCAGGTCATGGCCAGAAGGTTGTTAGCAGTGCCCGCCACCTCAGGGGGATTCGACAGGCTCTTCCCAATGGCGACATGTATTGTACGTGCTAAACGGAACCGCATGGCACCTCACACCACAGAGAGACTTCTTCTTTATAAGAACTATTTTAAGACAAAGACTGGTAGAAAGTCTGGTGGCGGCACAAAACACAGACTGAGCAAGTAATATGGTGATTTATTCAAATATGAATAAGTATGTTGATTGTTTTTTATTTTAATTTTTTTTTTTAATATTGCATTTGTTGTTTCAGCAAACCATTCTTTTTTCAGTAGACAGTTTGTACATAGGTTGTAATATAATACATGGATTGTGTGTACTATTATAAATAAAAGACTTCATGTCAATATGTATATTTCCTAATGTAAATTCCTCTAAACTTCTTCCATTATCTGGACCATTAGTCCTCAGTAAGCTCACGAGGGTGCCAGAGCCCATCCCTGCTTTTGGGCAGTGAGGGGACAACCTGAACTGGTTGCCACCCATTCACAAGGCACACAGACATATAGCCATTTACACGCATTAATTGACCTGTGAGAGCTTGACCTGGAATGTGCGAGGAAACGTGTAGGAACGAGGAGAACATGCAAACTCCGGGACCTCTGAACTGTGGTGCCGATGAGATAACCACTTACCCATGAAATGTAATGTTTATTGAAATTGTTAGATACATTAATCAAAACATGACACAAAACTAATGCTGAGAGTGAGCATGGCCAAATTTGGTCACCTTACGCCCCCTCTCCTAAGAAAATTTGAAAAATCTATCTCTGCAAACCTTTGCTTCAGTTTGCACCGAATTTGCACTAACAACCCGGTCAGGCGAAAAATTCCAAATTTTTGGTATCCTGAAAGAAATAAAGTTTCCATGCAAGTTGCGTAAAGTTGCCTAAACTTATATATTTTATTTGACTAGCATTGGATGTTGGTAATCTGTTAAGTGCTTTAATGCAGTGGTGCTGGATTTGAAATAGTCCCTAGTTCAAACATCAAAGACTACTGCAACAATTTAAAGATTTTGTGGCACTGAAAATTTGATATCTTTGTTATAAGGACACTAATATTTGACCATTAGATGTCGTTAGGCAAACTGCACTACACAATACAGTCAGCCTTCTGCAAGACTTTTCTGTGTTTTGGGTAATCTGTAGCAGCGAGACGGCAGACAATCATGTCAGCTTCCTCTTGATTTTTTAAAAGTTTTTTTCTGTTTTAAATTAGAAGATTGCACAATTCCAAACAAAATCGGTATGAAACAGCCAAATGATACAAAGTCCAGTCAATTTTTTTGTACAGCCCTTAATCACATGATGTATCAAAGGACTGCACAGGATTATAATTACACCATCCCCTGATCTTAAACCAACATGCAGGCAAGGAAAAACTCAAAACCTCAGCGTGAGGAAAAAATAAACCTTTAGAAGGGGCCCCACAAGTGGTAATCCCCCTTCCAGGAGGACCAGGGTGCAATAGATATAGCATTGGTTAACTGTACACAAACATAGCGAACATCAACAAAAGAGAAAAATAGGTAATATGTTTAAGTTTGTCCAGAGATTGCATGACAGCAATGACGCCTCAAGTTCAACATACTGAACTATCATTAGGTGAACCTCGTGTAAAATAAAGTATTGAACAACAATGCGTGGTAATACCGTATTTTTGCTCATTCAAATCAATTTTCTTTTTTTCCTCATGAAGGATTTTTTTTACCACTAGGAGACGCTAATAATACAAGATGCCTTATTAATATATACAGTATCAAGCTTTTGGAATACATGTAAATTAAAAACGCATTCTTATATTGGTTTTTATATGGCAATGCTTCGAATAAATGAGTAACATTTGGTCGTCTGTTTTTGGTTTGCTAACTTTATCGACAATATTTACTTTCGTGTCGACTGCCAATGACGTACGAGGTTTGGTTCACTTCCGAGGTTATGTCTCCACGCGTGTCGGGAAAAAAAAACATGTTCATTGAATTTGCACAGCTAAAGCGTCTGTTACTTATACATGTTTTTCTATAACTAGCCTGGAGAAGACCATTAGCATAGTTTACTGTTTCATCTGTCTCTTGTCGAGTGGAACGCTTCTTCTCACCATGGCACTTTACACAAAAGCCGCCGAAATACTGGACAAAGTGGAGAAACAACAAGGTGCGCTCAAAACGCTGGTGTACGAGAGTAAATTCGCCAACATCAAGCAGCTCTTTGCGCTGGTGTGCGAGACCCAAAAGTTCTCGTCCATTTTGGAGGAAATCATCCTTTCCACCAAGCTTCTGAAGCACACCAAGCTGAAGATGAATCTGGCCAAGGTTTGTCATGAAAGGCTTTACTTGTTCATTCTCTACACCAGGGAACCCTTTTGACCCCTAGAACCATCAAAGCTAATTATTTATACTTTTTTTAAAGCCACGCCATATATTGAGACGAGCCACACGACCAAACCTAACTAAACCACCGATCCCATTCTCTAGTCAAAAGCTAATGCTTCAGGACATTTGATTTCACTCTGTGACTTTTGAGGAATTGATCAAATCTATGAAACAATAACAATGCCAGAGTCTGTGTCCCATATAGAAAAAAAATGTTACTCCTCCTTTTGACCGTTATTTGTTTCAAATCAAGGTAGAATAAGAGTTTTCTTTTAAAAATGTCAGGAAATACCATAGACGAGAAGGTTACGGATGTATTTAGGTGAGTGCGCTGTGTGCAGAGACCTGCCCACCGCTGACGCTTACCTAATCAAATTGTTTTGGGTTCTTGACTAATGTTTGTGGGTATTTACTGTTTGTTCTGTAAGTTTTTATCATCGAGTGGCTCTACAGTGAATATACTGTAGACTGTTGGATGAGCTTCCATATAAAGGATTACTTTGAGAGGTACAACCAAAACGGGGTCCATTGGTGCTACACCGTAAGTGTTAAACTTTGCCGTGTATATTTTAGAACAACGAAAAAGCATGCTGTTTTTCTGCTTTGCATACCCTAAAATTGGAAAGTGGTAGAGTACTTTGGCTTTCATTTTATCTCTGAGGCAAATGTATCAATGAAAAGAGCCATATCAGGCTTGCAAGCCATATGTTTCTGACTCAGGCTCTGTACTTACTGTACTATTCTAAAAAGTATTTTTTTACCTAAACAGGTTTTAGTCTACGACCTGCTGATGGGCCAAGGCCTAAAATGCGGCGGCTCATGGAAAGCGCTGCTCATGAAGCATCGCTCCAGGCTGCAGGCGGAGCTGGCCCTCATGAAAGTCAAGCAGAAGGTCAGCAAGAACGAAAATCTTCTCCCCGGTCACATCCAGCAACCTGTCGGAGACCAGCTGCCAAGATATGTGCGTGTCAACATCCTGAAGACCACCATGGAGGACACTGTGGACTATCTCAAGAGGGATGGTTTCACCTACAAGGGAGAGGCCTCCAAGTTGGATGATTTGACCTTATCGCCAAAAGAGTTTGTGAAAGACCTCCATCTCTCGGAGGTTCTGGTCTTCTCGCCCAAAACAGACTTCCATGATCACTTCTTATACAAGGCAGGGCACATTATTCTTCAGGATAAAGCCAGCTGCCTCCCTGCCTTTCTCCTTAAAGCCCCGCCCGAAAGCCACGTCATTGACGCCTGTGCTGCCCCGGGAAACAAAACCAGCCACCTGGCCGCCATCATGAAGAACAGAGGCAAGCTTTTTGCCTTTGATTTGGACGCCAAGCGCCTTGCCACCATGTCCACCCTCCTGCTTCGAGCAGGCGTCACCTGTCATCAACTGGCCAACCAGGACTTCCTGAAGGTGGACCCAGGCAGCAAATTGTATGCGAATGTTGAGTACATCCTGCTTGATCCTTCGTGCAGTGGATCAGGTAGAACTTCTTCTTTTTCTGTTTGCAACATTTAAGGCTTTAACTAACGACTTTAAATAGGCCACTTGTCACGGCCTATTGAAATGGTTAGTCAAATCGTCGGCTAATTATCCATTTTTTCTTAAATTTAGCATTAAGTTAGTTTATTTTTGTGGCAAATGAAAGTAAACTCAAGAAAAATGAGTCCAATGGAAAAAAAAATATTTTATTAACCATGCTACAGGTTAGTATAAAAATACCCTATCAGAGACATAACATCTGTCCATTTATTACGAGCAGGCAAATAAAAAATAAAATGAAGTAAATATTTCATTTATCCTTGTAAACCAAGAACAGGCTCATTAGCAGTAATAGACTAGTAAATAAAACAAATTGTGTCTGCATTTTGTGAAGTACTTTCAGTGGCCAACTGCAAAGTCTGGAACAAAAGTAGTTAACAATTCTCAACAGTTTAAAATTAAAAACGATTAACCTCTGATGTTTGTTGTTTTTACATTTTATTAACTAACATATTTTCATCCCATTGTTTGCATTTAATTTCTAATACATTTGTCAGGCACAGTCTGGCACAACATTCAAGCTCTCTCATATCGGGAAAAATACTTGTATAAAATGCACAAGGCATTCAATCAAAACTGTATTGGCTTGAATGTTATCTTGAATCTTACATGTCTGACTCCATTTCGTTCTACAGTCCAACTGTTCTCTTTAAATGTTCATGCATCAAGGAGGTACTGCCATGATATGCAAGGTCTTTATTTCTCACATCCAGGCTAAAATGCTCCCAAATGATAGAGGTTTTGGTACGTTCATCTTATGTTGACGCCATCATTTCAGAATGTTAATGCTCTTGTGCAAGCTATTGTGCATGAGCAGCTCTCAGCCGAGATTATATTCATGTAAAGATGTCTTTCTCTGTTGAAAAAACATGTCTGGCGACAAGTTTTTATTATCGACTTTTTTCGACAATGTCGACTAATCGTTGCAGCCTTAGAGACATTATATCCGCTCAAATATTCAGAACGCTCATGTACCTGTTGTTTCAGGCATGGTGTGTTTCCAGGACCGTCACTCTGAAGACGCATCTCGGTTGGCTTCGCTTGCTTCTTTCCAACTGCGTTGCCTGAACCACGGCCTTCGGTTTCCCCGTCTGAAACGTCTCGTCTACTCCACCTGCTCTGTTCACAGGCAAGAGAACGAGGAAGTTGTGGCAGCTTGCCTCCAGCAGAACCCGGGCTTCAGGTACCTTAGACAAGTGTTTTTCAACCAATGTTGCTGTGAGACCTCGTGTAGTGTGCCATAGGAAGTTTCCAAATTTCATCTCTCCCCCCCAAAAAAATTGCCATTGTTCAAAATCATATCTTTGATCCGTTGTGTGACTGTAACATTCATCCATAGTAGTTGGTGGCAGCAGATCCCTATTTTATTTCTTTTTATAAGGGGCACCACCTCATGTGGTTAGTTGTCAATTTCAAGATTTTTCAATGTATTTTGTAATCTAATTTTTAGAATAATTCCTTACACAAGAGAGAGCCCAAATAAATTTAACAAAGGCAAGCTAAAACTGTGACATATGACCCAGGTGGTTAGGAGATTCATGAACTAATTATACGCCCAAGAGGCAGTACAGGGAAATATATTCATTAATTCATTATCTGCACCACTTATTCTCAGTAAGGTCGCAGGGCTGCTGGAGCCCATCCCAGCTGTCTTCGGGCAGTGGGCAGGGGACACCCTGAACTGGTTGCCAGCCAGTTGCAGGGCACACGGGGACAGACAATTCGCTTGCTCATTCACACCTAGGGACAATTTGGACCAGCTAAATAACCTGACATGCATGTTTTTGGAGTGGGAGGAAACCGGAGTGCCTGGGGGAAACCTACGCAACCACGGGGAGATCATGTAAACTCCACACAAACTCACACTGTATGTAGTTTTATGGTCCCTAGCATTATTATTTACTTATTACTGATTTTTTTTTTGTTTTCCTTTTATTTTTAATATGTATACTTTTTTTATCTTTTGATCTTTTGTGTAGAAAACAAAATAGATAGTTTGAAATAGCGTAATGTTTTTATCCTGTGGAAAACCCGATGCGGCCCCATTACCTGGAGCCCCGTTGCCCCTAAGTAAATTGAGCTTAAGTTGCTTGAAGTAGTCCATTTTTTTACTTCCACAAGACACATCATTTAAAGATACAGTGTGTATTAACTAGCACCTCTTAGGGATAAATAAACTTTAACATATAAAAACGAAGCAAAAATACCCTAACCATCATATGAACTTGCATTTATTATAAATATTTGTGGATTGAGAAATTAGCATTCATTTGACATAACATAAGACTCATCTAGAGAAACTAACAACTGTCTGCAATATCGCAGCTACAAGAACAACACCCCCCCCTCCCAAAAAAAACCCTTGAAATGGCTGAGGGGGAAACAAAAAAGGTTGTGGTTTGGTCATTTTGAGTCTACGTATTTTGTATTTTTTCTTGCGCTTCAGCACTCCTTTTTGGTTGCACTACACAATACAGTGACATCTAGTGGTCAAATAATACACACTCTTCCTTTAATATGTGGCAAAACTGTATGTTCTGACCTCCCGACAGATCATCTTTTGTGTCTGATTCCATTACAGACTGGTTCCTCTACTGGCTAACTGGCCTGAACGGGGTCTACCCCCCCTCACTCAGTGTCTCCGGGCAAGCGTCAGTGGGACACGTACGCATGGATTTTTTGTGGCTTTGCTTGAGAAATGCAACAAAGCTGACAATCTGACGCCCCACGTTAATGACCAAATGAGGTGGATTATGTCGGATTCGCGAAATCTTAAACTAGACGAAAGCGCTAAGAACTAAAATAATATGTATTGATGGATTTGAACAAATCCCAACTCTTGATCAATGCATTTACTCATTTTAGGTCTTCACAATCAGAGGTGGCAGACACTGGCTACGAGAAGACCCCTGAAATAACTCCAAACATTTCAGAAGCTTCTGAAAGTGAGGGTAAAGTGACGGCTGCTGACGATGCTACGCTGGGCAAGAACAAGAAAAAAAGGAGGAGACGCTCAAAGAAGAACATCAGTGGCTTGGTACCAGATTTGAAAGACTGACCTTGTCTGTTTTCAGCAACAGGTTTACCCGATGCACACGTACCCATTTTATTAAATATTATACCTTCCTAAAATATTTTGTTCCTTTTTTGAATTTTCTGTGATGAATCTTGCTTATAGGTATGCACATTACCGCAAATTCCTGACAACAGAGTGCACCTGATTAAATTAGATTCACCGGATTGTAAGACGCACCCCCAAAAAGTAGAATTGTTTCATAGATTTTACACACATAAGGTGCATGAACTGTGACTATGATATGAGCTACCCTGTTACGGCACATGACTGCTTAAGCATTGCTCGGATAACCCAATGCAGTAACAAACCTATAAATCCTATGTTATCCACCGTATTCTGCAGTATATAAGGCACATAGGCTTATAAGGTGCACTTTCAGATATTTGGTCAATTTGTTTTTTGGGGAGTTTTCTTAAGATGTGCCTTACAGTCTAAAAAAGTACAATAATTCGCCTCATTTCTCACATTTTAAGCCTGGACCACACCTGGTGACTGGCGTGGGGAATTTGGCATCAACGTTATGGTTTTATAACACTAACGTGGCCCTGCACAACTGAAGTCGTTTTTAGCTTTGTCATTTTTCAGGTTTGCACCGAGTTGTTTATGTCATGTGTCATGTGACCATTCAAGATGAGGATTATAAAGACGAGCAGTACTGCGTTGAAAGACCCGAATGAGGGCTGCCCACACAATATATAAGCCTTATATTTTTAAATGACAGTGCCAGGGCAACCATTCGGGGAATAATGCCAGAATGTAACACATACATGGAAGTCGTCTTTTTGTGTTGTCATTGGTGGTTGCCGTCGTAAAGGACCAAATTGCATTCGCTTGTTATCGTTCCTCCTGCATTAAAGGAAACTTTAGTGACCTGACATTGACGCCGATTTTACAGAAAAAGGAGTGTCGCGTTTTTGAAAGAACTTCCACTGCTGTTCAATTCGAGTGTACAAATTGAAGACTTGATTTGTGTGTGTGAATATCATGAGTATGTTGTAAATTTTGAATAAAGTAAACCTCCCGTTTCGATAAAGCCGCA
Source organism: Urocampus carinirostris (assembly GCF_059441175.1). Taxonomy (NCBI): domain Eukaryota; kingdom Metazoa; phylum Chordata; class Actinopteri; order Syngnathiformes; family Syngnathidae; genus Urocampus; species Urocampus carinirostris. Next base: position 49,540,849 of record NC_142351.1, read on the forward strand.
CTGTATTTAAAGCCACAGTGTTTAAAACGTAGCTAAAAGAAGCGGTTTGTGGTTCGGAATATATGGTACTTGTTTAATGGACCTGATTTAAAAGTTTATTGTGCAACACAAATTTGACCCTACCCCTCAATGAGTTTGGGCTGGTAAATCTGTAGTGATGGAGAAGAGATGTATTACCACGCAAACAGAAGGGGGTGCTATAATATCATTTTTTGAAGTTGTGTTTTGAATCCTTTAGTTCTCTCTCTGATATGTCTTTTTCCAACATGCCCTATTCTCTCACGTTCTATCTCATACCTCCCATTTTTCCTTACCCTATCTTTTTTATCTGTTTGTTGCAATAGTGGTAATGCAATTTAAGTTATATGAAGATATCACCTTGATGGGTAATAATGTTTATTTGTGCTAAAATATTTATTTTTAAGCATTGAATTACACTTAAGGCATTGAACAATAAAATAAGCAGACCAGAGTAAGCCAAACCCTCTCAATACATAAAGATTATTTTAAGCACAGTATGTGTGTATATATATATATATATATATATATATATATATATATATGTTTATCAGAAGAGAAAAACAATGTAAAGGATTGGTTGATTTAATGGGTAGCAAGCATGAGGTGCAAAAGTTAAAATATATTCAAATGGAATTATCGTCCGTCCCGGAACATAAGCACACCCAAATTAGTCGGAAATCCGAAAGTTTTAATTAGTGCGCATTATAGACCAGAGATGGGGTAAATAAAATTGGAAATGCATAATTACATCTAAATAATTCTACAAACAGTAACCCATTTATGAATGAGTCAATTAATTGATTGTGTGCAATGACATTGGACATATAGCTCCAGGGTAAACATGTAATAATCACTTCTGATATCATGCGCCTATAGCCCTGTAAGCATTGTATATGGACACATTTTTCACAAAGGAATAATCTTGAAGGTCCACCTAATAATTAAGTCCGCCCAGGCGTCCAGAAAATACAATAAATGAATAACATATTTTATCTCATCTATTGGTTTTTGTTTTCATATTACAATCGTTGCTGTCTTTAATATTAGTTTCTAAGATGTCATAATGTAGAAAAACTTTCTTTTTTGATGTACTGTATCAGTCAGAATGTCAACATCCCCCCATGCACCTATCCATATATTCCTTTGTGTCTGAGCACAGTTTCAAGGCTGCCTAAGGGTTGGGTGTGGTCTATGAGATTAATGCGATACGAAGCGACTGATGGCAACGAATGAAGCCATGGCATGTGTGTGTATGTGTTTTCTGTTGAAGCGTGCATCCACACAAAAGATTGATTGGCTGAGACGGTGCGTGAAGTACAGTACGCATGCACACACACCCTTAACACCTCAAAAACCAGACGAGTCCCAATGGGCCATAGGCGAGGGGTCAGATGGTCATTGAAAACGTCACACCTAATACCATCGGGCTTATATGGATGCAGAAAGAATCTTGGAGAAGATCGAGACAAAAGGGTCTCTATTACGACTTCATTCTTGGACTAATAGACAAAAGATTGCAGTGTTTAAATAAAACTTGAAGCAATCAGATAATGAAAATTAAACGATAACTGTTTATTTATCATTCTCTGTAATGTTTGAAATTATAACAAAAATCCCATCATTCAAGGTGGGTTATGTAAAATATTTTACTTGCCAAGGCCATCTTCTTGCTGAAATCATTGAAGTTCCTTTTGTTGCGAAGTGCTCTAATAAACTCTCCCTTTTTCATCTTTTTGGGGTTTGGGTTGTCATTTACACTGTATTTGAAACGGTCATCTTCTTACTTTCACCATTTTCATTCTGGAATAGAATAAAACCACGACCATACAAGTGATAGCACTGCAAAAATAAAAAGTAAACGTGTCCCAAGAAAATTAGCATTAAGGGAAGGAAAATTGGAAAACAGTGACAAGTCAAAGAAGCAAATGACTGCGAAATACGACAATATTGTACGAGTGTCTGGCATTTAAGCACAGTTTAAAAGTACTGTAAATGGTTTAAAAATATATATTTCTATCTTTCTTACCACTGTATTGATCTCTATTTACACACTTAAGTAATTATTGCTGTGAAGGTGTTGTGGAAAATAGACTCGCATTTGTTGAATAGAGTTGCATACATTTAGAAATTAAGAAAAACCTGCTTACGTTGCTTACAGTAGTGAGGGAATGTTGACATCATTCGAGAAGATCCTTGACAAGATAGTCGAGTTTACCAAAATGGGCATGAGACATACAAGGCCTTTCTTCAAGGACTCTCTGAGCAAACTGAGGCAACAACATGTCCTAATAAGGGTACGAACAACATGTCCGGGTTGATTACTGAGGACTAGGGCCGCCTTTTGGGCTGAAGCTATAAAAGCATTGTTATTTTTGAAGTTCTCTGAGTTCTTTTGGGATGACGAAATAAAAGGCTCCCCCTCATGGCTGGTTCCCGATGTACTTAATTCAATCACGAAAGAAGACTTAAAAGATTATCGAACCTACAATTTCTCCTACAAATGGCGCCCAGACGTGTTTTTTTTTTGGCTCAAATTGACTTCTCGTCGTGAACGCTGCCCCGAGAAGCGGTTGAGGTAAGGACAAGGTTTTTCTTTCCTTATTTCGGTTGGCTTGTCGGGGTAAGTGAAGTACATTGGGGCCTGTGACGTGAGGGCTAAATTATGAAAATGCGTGCACGTGGGTAATCCGTCTGTAGTCCGGCAACAAGTTGGACGGATTGTATGAGTTGATATGAGGTTTATGTCCGGAGACAATCTTGTGCTCAGGGACTGTTGTGATGTTTTTGGTCGGGCTCCGGGGAGTCTAGATGAAGTAACAGTGAACTAAGTGTCGGTGTTTGTGCATTTGGTGACGGTTCGGTTCTCCGTGGTGATGTTAGGGGAGGTCAGTCTAGAAGGCGATGATAACGGGTCATCAGTTGCTGATGTTTTCAGTGACGGGAAAGTAGACGATCTATTAATGGTCCTACGGAGGTGTGTTTTTTTATGTGGAGAGTTATACCGGCAGGGGTTAATGAGCAGATGTTTAGATGTTGTATTATTGAGATGACTTCGCGTATAAACAGCGTCTGAGGAGCTGTGTGTGTACTGACGTTTTTTTTTTCCGTTCTGAGCGATATCTCGCTCGGGAATTTTCTTGTGATGTGGTGTGTTTTTTTATGTGAAGAATTATACCGGCAGGGGTTAATGAGCAGATGTTTAGATGTTGTATTATTGAGATGACTTCGCGTATAAACAGCGTCTGAGGAGCTGTGTGTGTACTGACGTTTTTTTTTTCCGTTCTGAGCGATATCTCGCTCGGGAATTTTCTTGTGATGTGGTGTGTTTTTTTATGTGAAGAATTATACCGGCAGAGGTTAATGAGCAGATGTTCAGATGTTGTATTATTGAGATGACCTTGCGTATAAACAGCGTCTGAGGAGCTGTGTGTGTACTGACGTTTTTTTTTTCGTTCTGAGCGATATCTCGCTCAGGAATTTTCTTGTGATAATCTGCCGCTCCGTGGCGATGTTAGGGGAGGTCAGTCTAGAAGGCGATGATAACGGGTCATCAGTTGCTGATGTTTTCAGTGACGGGAAAGTAGACGATCTATTAATGGTCCTACGGAGGTGTGTTTTTTTATGTGGAGAGTTATACCGGCAGGGGTTAATGAGCAGATGTTTAGATGTTGTATTATTGAGATGACTTCGCGTATAAACAGCGTCTGAGGAGCTGTGTGTGTACTGACGTTTTTTTTTCGTTCTGAGCGATATCTCGCTCAGGAATTTTCTTGTGATAATCTGCCGCTCCGTGGCGATGTTAGGGGAGATCAGTCTAGAAGGCGATGATGACACGTCATCAGTTGCTGATATTTTCAGTGACGGAAAGTAGACGATCTATTAAGGGTCCTACGGGGATGTGTTTTTTATGTGAAGAGTTATACCGGCAGAGGTTAATGAGCAGATGTTTAGATGTTGTATTATTGGGATGACTTCGCGTATAGACAGCTTTGGAGGAGCTGTGTGTGTACTGACGTTTTTTTTTTCGCTCTGAGCGTTATCTCGCTCGGGAATGTTGGCTATTGGTGTGTGCGTGAGTTGTTTGGTGTGCGTCTTTGCCTTTTGCGGTCTTGTGTGTATCTTTCGCGCGTCTGAATGCGTGTTAGGGATGGGAGTGTGTTTGAGACAGTTGTAATCGAACTTTGTGTGTGGGGGTGTGTGCCAGCTGGCGATAATTGTGCGTGTGTCTCTCTGTATGTGGATGTGTGTTCTGTTCGGTTCGGTTTCTCCTCCGCTCGCTCGACCCCGCCCGCCGGAGTGAGTGTGTGCGGATGATTTCTTAACTGTTTAAGGGCTGGGACGACGTTGTGCGGAGGAGAACCTTTGTTTCTTTTTGTCTGTTTTTTTTTCGTTTTGTTTGGCGTTGGGAGGGGAGTTAAGGACGTCTGGATGAAAGATGGAGTGACTGCTTATTCTCGCGGGCGAGGACACAGTGGTAGTAGAGAGTGGTTTAACGGCATGAGGGGTTTTGGGAAGCAGTGAAACCGGGATGAAAAAATATTGCGCGACTGGTGTGTGAGATAAGTGTAAGATACTTACGTTACTGGGGAATACATTGGGATGAATGATTCGTCCAGCGCTTCGTCTGCGTATGGCCTCTGATTTGTGAGATCTTGTTCCGTTAAAGGTATAGTTTGGGTAAATTAAGAGAACGATTTGTCAAGCATTTTCAAAAGACAATAAGGAGCAGATTACTCGATCTTGGGGAAGACCATGAAAAATTTAAGAATTTAATTGCTAAGGTGATGTCTTCATGGTCATTTAACCTAGACTAAACATCCGAGTTTGTAAACATGACCGATTTAACAGGATTCTGAAGTCAAACGGACTGTTGAAAAGGGCTGAAGATGGACAGAAAAACAAGCAAAGAACAAACAAAGACGTTCACTCATCCGTTGTCTGCGCCGCTTGTCTACAGCAGGGTCGTGGGGACACTGGAGCACATCCAGGCTGTCCTCAAACAGTGAGCAGGGGGCAATCTGAACTGATTGCAGCCAGTTTCGAGGAGAAAGAGGAGGAAAACTGGGCACGACCAAGGTCAGTGATAAGGCTCATGGACACATTCCTGCTGCAGATTGCGGTGGAACGTCACAATGGACTGAGCCAGACAGCCAAGGCCGTCGACGAGGCGGTGATAACGAACAACACGAGTCTGCATTGAATCACGTTAGGATCTTGTTGATTGACGTGGTGTTTACAAATCTGAGGAATATTGATACGTTTGGATTGTAAATTATTTTATTTTTAACACAGGAATACTGCTAAAATTGTATTTTGAATCTGCTTTCCAGGAAAACGGTGATGTGTCTCCAGATGCAGGAGCATCAGGAGGATTATTAAGGAGAATAGGTAACAGGGGAATACCTTTGTAAAATAGCTGGAGAAATAAGGTTACAGGTCTCCTATTTACAGGCCACGGTAGACGGAGTGCTCAACCAGTATATGAAATCTGTGCAGAGAACAATATCAGGAGCAGTTCCATCAAAAGATCTAGGTGCGGAAACAGTAATAAAGTTTTTGATCAGAGAAGTTATTCCGCGATTTGGTATACCGTCTGAAATAAGCTCAGATGGTCGTAATAAGCATTAGTTCAAAAGGTCGTGGAAAGAGTAAATGGAATATTAAAATCAAAGATGAACAAGATCTGTGTGAGTACTAGGCTCAACTGAGGGGATGCGCTACAGTTAGCGCTGATGAGTTATCGCATGCAAACTCATTGGATCACGCATTTAACACCGCATGAAATGCTAACAGGCAGACCAGCGCCGCACCTAGGAGGTCCCTACAAGGGACCGCCACTTGAGCAACTACAAACTGAACTGAGAGACTGTATGAGACAATTGACGGCTGTCAACTACCGGCTGGTTAAGAGACGAGGGTCCAAGGTCGAACAACCATTGGAGAAGAAGGTGGTCCCAGGGGATCTCGTCTACATCAAGGTTTCGACGAGAGTGGAACCAACCGAGGCGTAAGGGACCGTACACCGTCGTGAGGGCAACGCCGACAGCAGTCCAGGTCGAGGGCAGCTCAACCTGGTACCATCTGAACCACTGTACCAAGGCTCACGCTGCCACCGTCAATGGGATCAACCAAGATCAACAGGGCAATAATGTTAAATTAGGAAAACAAGATGTGTATGATAAAGTGGTGTGTGGTAATAAGTTGTTTGATATGGTTGTTACTAGGAGCAGAGCTCGAGAAATCGCAACGGCGAATGGAAATCGCGGGTCCGGGAGTGCAGCCGGAGATCCGACAAGCGGCGCTGCAGTCGCAGACCTTGACGCATCAAAAAGACAGCAGCCCGGTTAAGTGTGACACTACTGTACAACATGCCAAAACGGTTGAGAATTTGGAAAGTACAAGTACATTTTACCTCATGAAGGGCTCATTGGCCCTGAGGTATGGAAACTCGAAAGTACCAAAATTAAATTATTACGGGAAAAAAAAAAAAAAAAAAAAAAAAAAAAAAAAAAAAATTGGGATAAGGCGAAAACGTGTAAAATATAATTGGTGTAAATTGACCCCAAGATGTCTCTGCATTGTGTAGTGCAACCGAAATAAAAGTGCTTAACAGGATAAAAGAGGAGAGTCACAGTGCCCAGAGAAGCACTATTTTCTTCTAATTATTGTGTCATATCCACTGCCTCTAGGTGATGCTCATGTTATGGAAACTCTAGTAACTCCAGTTTACAGTCACGTTGTCACACCAGCAGTCCCTGTTTTGGATGTAAATTACTAAAAATACTTTATAAGGAAGCTGATTAAACAATTTAGGTTCACTATCGAGACATTTTTTAATAGAAACTCACAGGAAAAAACTTTAACCCAAAACAAACGTTAACGTTTTATCCAGAATCTGTAGCAAAGCAACTCAAACAATTTGATTGGGTGGGTGTTAGGAACTATAAACAGGACATGCGCATTTTACTCCATTGCCCAGCGCCTGTGCTAAAAGTAAATACTAAGTATCTTCAGTTTTAGGAATTTTTGGCATTTTCACAAAATTAACTTTGAGACAAAACGACAGACAAAATGAGCCTCAGCACTCATAAGTGACGGCGGAAGGGAGTCGAATTTTAAGTACTACACCTCTATTGATATGGAACACTCAAACGTCACACAGTGAAATTAAATTCGCTGAAAGAAAAACACCGTAGAAGTACTACGACAGTAATACGGTAATGCAGAAATGCCACTAGTGATATACTACATAGTTACTGAACGGGTTAACATATCTTAACTGACAATTAAATTTGGCATGACGCTCCATCATCAAAGTGAGGTAAAGGAACGGAAAAGATAAGGTTTAATACAGTATTTACAAAAAACAAAAAAAAACAGAAATACATACCACACAATACATAAAAATGGTATTATAAAAAGAAATGTGCTGAGCACGGGGGTAAACAAGTTAATCGAACACATTTTTCTACAATTGGGTCAGAATTAAACCTCTAGGGTTTAATCCAGCTATTCGTTTGCAGTTAACCAAAATGGAACAAGAAATGAGATGGCAAAGTATTACAATAATATAAATGGAATTACTAGGAAAAGAAATATGGAGCTTACAAACAGGGACATAGTATATGGTGTTGCTATAATTCTAAAAAGACCAACTACAGAAGTTCTGCAGGAATACTGCTACAAAACTAAAACAGCATTAATACTAGCACTACTAAAGAAATCCTTCAAACATAAAGCCTCAGGTGTACTACAACCTACTTCGAAAATATTACAGAATCTTATTTTGTAAATATTATAAGATTACACTGCAGGAATGGTTGAGTTAAGTGCAGACCGGACCAGAATTCAATCGCGTAACGACCAGTTACTTTATTTAGCAAAATTGTCCAACACCCAGGGACAAAACAAAACAAAAACAGGCTTACAGGCAAACAGGAACTCAGACTAGGAATTCTCACAAAACTGGCTTTTACTCAGAACGGGCAAGCCCTTAAGAAGGACACACGCAAATTAGATGGTCGCCACGGCGACCATGCTGGACATGACAGGGATACTACATACGTGCACAACTTCAATAACACAGTTGTACCTCTACTTATACGTTTAATTGGTTCTAGCAGTTAATATGGAATAATGAAACTGTTGTAAATCAAAACACATTGTCAATTTGAAATTGATTGAAACGGGATTAGTCCGTTCCGAAAGCAAACGAACCTTGTTGAGTCAACTGCAATTGCCCTGAAGGTATGCTGGTGTTCAGTAGAGGTTCATACATATACACAAAATAAATAAACATGAATTAATATAATGAAATATAACATCATAATTGTAAATGAGGAAAACTGGACGTGTCCCCAGGCCGTGACGACAAAAGTTTGCCCACCCTTGACCTAGAACCATTGTTTTTGGGACGATGGACTGGTGGTTAATTGCACTTTTAATGACAGATTTTTTTTAGGTTCTTTCTAAAAAGCAGAATGGAAGCAAGGTTTTGAGCTGTTTATAGGTGATGATGAAATAAGTCAATATATTCTCTGTAGAGCGTGCCGTCTCGTTTGGTATAGTCGTCATAGTTCCATTCCACTCCATTTAGTTATTAATATCGATACGACGAAACACACACACGCACACTGCTGTCGTCTTAATAAAACTGAATCGTCTCCGAGTCTCTGCACCACACAACACAGTCGGCACAATCCCACTCTCAGTCCACTCTTGGCGTCCATACTCATTCTCTTGTTGTTCATCACTCTCCTCAGAGCACCCAAAGCCTTGCTTCCTTGATTGAATAGAAGGACGTGTATAAATAGTGCAATTCGCAATAGAAGACAAATTTGAATTACTGAAATTCCGAGTATTATGGGATGAGTCAGACGAAAGAGAGACGTGCAACCAGTCGGAGTGCCGACTGACTACCAGAAACCAAGTATGCTAACGACAGTACGGACTAAAGTGACGGATAATAGGCCAAACCTTAACGGCTGGTGGACCACTCCAGCACCTAAAGTGACGATACAGACGAGAGTGGTAATGACACACCAAAGATCAGAGAAACCTACACCCACGGCGACAACCCTGAAGAGTGAGGTTACAACGCCGACGGCCAAAAATGAGTGCACTGCCAGTACGTAAAATTCAGGAAAATTGTGTAGAAAAGGAAAACCATAACCAAAACTCGGTAGTTGTGTAGGCGCATGGCTTCAATGTGCACTGACTTAATTAAACTAATTAAATTAAATTTTGTGGGCCATCTGTCTTGTCTTATGTTTTATGTTTGTTCAATGTTGTAAGTGTTTGTATTCTTTCCTGTATTCTTATCTTTCTTGTCTATATGGTTGTCCAGCGTTTAAGCGGCCCACGTAACTGAAAGGATTAACAGAAAAATATCGAAGGAAAAGGAAAAAGGGAACGATACAGTGCTCATTGAGGCGAGGAAAACGTTTTTAAAGAGGAAGACGGTTTAAAATGTATTGTTTTGGATGGAAACGATAGCACATCTCGTTAGGAATCTAAAACGTTCGTTTTTTGGGAAATCGTTTTGACGCTAAGGGTGTGCAACGTAACGTCCGAGAGCCTATGGAGTTCCCAGAAAAAATAAATGTTTTTTCAGTTGGAAAACGATGAATTTAGGGGTGAAAGGTCTAGAAAAATTATGTTTGGTTATTTTAGGTGCTTTAGATTATGTTAATGCCAGAATAACACCAAGGAAGGATAGAATAATAACAAAAAGAAAAAGTTAACCTATTCCGGTTTTCAGTTCAAAATTGGAAAACCAAAGGAAGTAAAGACGAGGAAAAAATCCAATTGAGTGAATTGGGATAGATTAATGTGAGTTGAAGGCATGGTTATAAGATCAATGCACGTCAATTTCACATTAAGTAGGCGAAGCTAAAATAGTAGATTTAGTTGGTTTGGTAAAGAAATAAAATGAGAATAAGGTAAAATTAATTGGGATGGTTATATGTCAATTTAAAAAGCTAAAAAGCAAGTGTTAATATTCAATATTTATCTGGATAACTCCGGATGAGACCGCAGACTGGATTAATTACATTTATTAATTTATTACAACCAACGACGTTTTATTTATTACACTAACAAGGCCTTTAGTAAAATAGGAGAACGTCATGATTTTTATCTGGTGGCATTAACAGTCGGGAAAACCTACACTAGATGATGGAGCATCTGAGGGAATGGACACATACAATGATCTGGACTAAATGAAATATCTAACAGTAATTTCGGTTGACACACAACACACAAAAGCGCTAGGAATAAAAGCTACAAATATGTTGTTTTCTAATTGTGATTCTCTTGTTGGTATGTCACACTGCCGGGGAGTATGCTGCTGTCTAGGATGGTCAGGATGCATCGTCGCTTCCGGGTTTTGGGCTGCATGGAAACTGCGCGTGATGCCTGCTGGGATGAACACTCACTCCAACATCTGACTTCACGACACCCGTTGACGAATGCGACAATGCATGGTCTTCAAATTGTTCACGGGGGTCAGGCCAAAGGCCAATGTGTATACTGTATCACTATCCAGTCATGCACTCATCTTGAAATGTATCAACGACTGTTACCAAAATTTGTTATCACTTATCAGTTCAATTATTCATTTACCTTTATCACGTACCGATCAACCGTCGACGGTCTACATGTATAATCCATATGTACGGATAAAGATAAATGAAGGGGGGGTTAGTGCATGGGTCAGATGTTTGGAGTGTTGGGGGTTTTTGTAAATGAATCATGAACAATGAAAGTTAGAATGATCACAGCAGGCTGACCGCCAGAATTTTATTTTATTTTCGATTCGCGTAAACTCTGTCCGTGTATTGATGTCTATGATTTGTAATACTTTACCACTACCCTGTATTCATTTTTGATTTTAATTTCTGTTCAGAATGGGAGTATAAACTCCCAAAAGGGGGGATAAGGTAACAGAAAAAAAAAAAAAAAAAAAAAAAAAAAAAAAAAAAAGGGGGGATATGTTGTGGAAAATAGACTCGCATTTGTTGAATAGAGTTGCATACATTTAGAAATTAAGAAAAACCTGCTTACGTTGCTTACAGTAGTGAGGGAATGTTGACATCATTCGAGAAGATCCTTGACAAGATAGTCGAGTTTACCAAAATGGGCATGAGACATACAAGGCCTTTCTTCAAGGACTCTCTGAGCAAACTGAGGCAACAACATGTCCTAATAAGGGTACGAACAACATGTCCGGGTTGATTACTGAGGACTAGGGCCGCCTTTTGGGCTGAAGCTATAAAAGCATTGTTATTTTTGAAGTTCTCTGAGTTCTTTTGGGATGACGAAATAAAAGGCTCCCCCTCATGGCTGGTTCCCGATGTACTTAATTCAATCACGAAAGAAGACTTAAAAGATTATCGAACCTACAATTTCTCCTACAAAGGTACACATTTTTTATTGACTTGGGTACGAACTTCTTATAGTATGTAGTACGTAAAGTAGTTTTAGGGGGGTTGCTCATATGCGATGCAGGCTTAAATGCGAGTATATTCAGTACTTTTGGTTTTGCTGTTCATTTGGGGACTTTTCTAATGAAAAGGTGAATATATTGTACTATATCTGCTTTTAATTGCACAATCCTTTCATTGAATACATTTGAGAGGTAGGTTTTTTTTTCTTTTTCTTGGTTTGGTCGCAGCTTTTCATTCGGGTGGAATGGGGGGTCCTCATGTCAGACCAGTTGAGAACCTCTGATCTAGCATATGGTAGTTTGTTAAGCTTTTTTTGTTTTTTTAACCTTTTTAAGGTAGAGAGTATTTCTCAAAATCAGCAAAATGATGTAACATCTGCTTGATTAGAAAATAAAGATGAGTATGTATTGTTCTTATTTTGCTTCAATTTGAATGTATTTCTTTTATATCCTTGTATTCTATTTAACTTGATCATTCTTAGCTCAGTAAAAACACTTATCCCACCCCCTTCCCTCTTTGCGGCCTTTTTAAAAATGCTCTAACAACATCTACATTTCACATGAAAATTAAATCTTGGAATATTATCGTAAAATTCCAAAACCCCAAAAAGCTCACGATAAAGTCGAAAAACTCAAAACAAAAATTAAAGAACAATGCACACTATTGGCTTAGTGGCGCTAAAATAAATAAACGTACTCGTATTAAAAGCTGTATTGAGTTCTTGTTTGACAAACATACTATGGGCAAGGAAAGCAGCAGCTAAATTCCTCCCGATTGGGACACTTGTATATTGCTTTGTTTTGAAACGATAAATCCATGATAAGGCTTGGTGTCCAGTATGTAAATCATCAGATAAAAAAATGGCGCGCTACCAAGCTTGAGGTTTTCCATCAAATCTTGTGTGATAGTTTGTTGAAGTATAAAGCGGCCCTTGTCACTGCAAAATCAGCCTACCTTTCGAAGGTGATTGCGTCACAAAAGAACAATCCCAAAGTCCTTTTCGACACTGTAGCATCGCTTACAAGGCAACAGACTATCCCAAATAGTTCCACTCATTCTGCCCACGACATAATGGTCTTCTTTACTAAGAAGATCCAAAGCATACAGGAAGAAATCGCTAAAGACAGTATTATTAATTCAATAAATGCACGACATGGTGGCTGTCCAGGGATTTTGTCCCGTTTTAGTGAACTGTCACTCGATAATTTTAAACAGATGGTGAATACGGCCAAACCGACAACTTGCCAGTTCGACCCGCTTCCAGGTTGACTTATTAAAGGTCTCTTTGGCGTTCTTGCACCTCCAGTTCTAAATATTTTAAACATATCACTCTCATCAGGTGTAGTTCCAGCGGCTTTTAAGTCCGCCGTCATTAAACCCACACTGAAACGACCCAACCTTGATCCAGAAAACTTATGTAATTATAGACCTGTGTCAAACCTACCGTTTCTTTCTAAAATACTAGTGGCACAGCAGCTGAATGATTTCATGTCTGAGAACAATCTCTTTGAATCAATGCAATCAGGATTCAGGGCTCTCTACTGAGACAGCTCTGATTAAGGTAACCAATGATCTCCTACGGGCAATGGACTCTGGCGCATCATCACTTTTGCTGCTGCTGGACCTTAGTGCTGCATTTGACACAGTGGACCATAATATCTTGCTAGAACGGTTGGAAAAATGGGTTGGTCTCTCAGGAAACATCCTCTTATGGTTCAGATCCTACCTCTCAGATAGGACACACTGCATTAAATATGGCGAATTGACATCTGAGCCCTTTGGTGTTACCTGTGGTGTTCCGCAGGGTTCAGTGCTTGGCCCCCTTCTCTTCAGCATTTATATGCTTCCACTAAGTGATATTATTCGCAAGTATAATATCAGTTTCTATTGCTACGCAGATGACACTCAACTCTATCTCCCGATGGAGGAATCTTCCACACTAAACTGTGGAAATTTGGAGGCCTGCCTCACCGAGATAAAAGAGTGGATGTCACTCAATTTCCTGGGTCTTAACTCTGAAAAGACTGAAATGTTAGTTATTGGTCCATCTAAGTCCCGTGACTTATTCTCTAAAACTGCTGTGAACATCGACAATTGCCACATCACACAGAGCGACTCACTAAAAATTGAGGTGTCATATTTGACCCCGATCTGTCCTTTCAAACACATGTGAAGAAAATTACTAGAACCGCTTTCTTCCATCTTCGTAACATTGCTAAAATCCGTTCAAATACTGCCTCAGTCGGATGCGGAAATTATAATTCACGCGTTTGTTACCTCCCGTCTCGACTACTGTAATGCACTACTTTCCGGTCTTCCGATGACCAGACTCAAGAGTCTTCAGCTGGTACAAAATGCTGCAGCGAGGCTTTTAACTAGGACAAAAAAATTACGATCACATCACCCCAATTTTGGCTAACCTGCATTGGCTCCCTGTTAGCCTAAGATGCGATTTTAAGGTTCTCCTATTACTATACAAAATCATACATGGACTTTCCCCCTCATATCTTTCAGATCTGATTTCCCCCTATGTCCCGGCCTGAAGCCTTCGTTCTGAGAGCGCCGGTCTCCTGGTGATCCCAAGAGCCAAGAAGTGTTCCGCTGGTTCGAGAGCGTTCTCCATCCGGGCACCAGTGTTGTAGAATGCTCTTCCCCCTGAGATCCGATCTGCTGCCTCAGTGGACATGTTTAAGTCTAAGCTTAAAACTCACTTCTACTCTATAGCATATGAATAACCTAAACTTCTTATATGTAATAACTTGTGAAGCCCTTTGAGACTATTTGTGATTAAGGGATATACAAATAAAAATGACTTGACTTGATAACTTATTCTGTCATGCCGGTTTCGCTTAAGTGAGCTTGCGTTTTCAGAACGATGAGCTGGTTCCCTCAGCTGCCCATTTTGGTATTTGTATTCTTAACTAATTAACATTATATGGAATATTCATACATTAGAAAAGTATCATGTAAACTATTAATAAAATGAATTAATAAAATTATATTTAATAATTTATACATGGAAAAATGTGTTCATAAAATTAATCATGTTCATATTATGATTCATTAAAAATGCAAATTTGGAATAATATCAAATAAAACATGCCATTGAAATTCCTAATGTTACATCCTGATGGATAGCCGATTGCAGCAGCCATTTGTCATAAATTACAAATTTACATTGCGCACGGCACATGAAACTGTAAAGAACATTTTGTAATAGACGGAGGGTAAAATTTTGCGTTAGTCAACCAACGGTGAGACTGAATGCAAATAGAAAAGCTTACTCATGGCTTAGCAAACCCACGTGCTGCAGTATGTGACTTTTTCAAAAGACTTTTCAATTATTTATACACTTAAGAATGTAAAGTACATGTGCGTTTAAATTTTGCAGTAAAAAGACATAACCACTATTTCTACTTATAGTTATAAATCAACTTTTTATTTCTCTGCGTGTTCATTTTATTCCAAGTAGCGAGAAAATAGTTTTTTCGAAATAAAGGCTGGGACAATAAACAGTATCTGCATCATTCCAGGTTGTATTCGCAAAATATTCCAGGCAAAAATGAAACTAACACAACTAAGCCTTAACTTAGAGGAAAATGAAACCTAAGGTACAGCATGGTTGAAATTTCCATTGCACAATGACCCTTTGTCTGACCGGTTCTAGGAAGTCTTATAACGTTCAAGGCCACTTCTAGCTACAAAATGAAGCAAAATCTAATTGAGGGCAATGTTTTGTAGAGCAAAAAGGCCCAGCACTAAATTGACTTCCATGTAACTCCATTACCAACTCACCATGGTCCATGTGCCACAATGAAATCTGAAAACATTAAGTTTTGAATGTAATTATATTTTTGCACCAAATGCATATGTTGACCATTTTTTGCACTATGATGACTATTTTTGCACTAAATGCATATTGCACAAACCCTACGATACCAAACTGTATGTAACATCCTATATGCCAACATTTCTTGGGTAAATTTTGTGTAAAATATAACTATAACCTTATCCTCCTTGTTTTATAACCTTATCTTCTCTGTTTCTTTATCTTCTTGGGGTTTTTACCTCACTGTGAATGTGTGAACTGGAGTGTCATGCCCAATTTCGTTGTCACAATATGCTAACCCATTTTGTAACAATGACAATAAAGGTCTATTCTATTCTAATTAAAACATCTAAGGCTATTCATCGATAAAATAATGTTCTCACCGTATGTAATTATGTCGATTTGAAGGGGCATTCTTAAGTACAGAACATACATTATTTTCTCACTTCTTTGGCTTTCTAACAAGTTTAGCAATTTTGGAATCTTGAATGATCCGATTCTGTGAGGATCAGATGTTTTAAGACCACGCTCATAAAGGTATGATCAGATATCTAAGACCATGCCTATACAGGAATTATCTGGTTAAGTGTTTCTGGTCCATATATGCGTGTGGGCCTGCACTGCAGGCCTGAACTTAGCACGTGGGCCATACATTGCAACCACATGGAGCACGAGACTTATCTCCGCAAGAAGACTGTTTCAAATTTAACACCATGTTTGCTGGTTCTTGGGAATGAGCGTTTTTTTTCCTGTACAAGGGAATATCCCCAAATTGACGAGCATTATAGAGGGAAACTTTCTTTTTGTGCTAGTAACTCTTAGCGGTCGAAAACTCCCATAATCTCCCGCGCCCCCCTCCTTTGTCCTATCAATAATTCTCTGTGTTGATAAATTGTGTGGGTTATTTCCATTGGCCTGGTTTATTGATTCCATTTTCTTGGGATTATGAATTTATATCGGAACTCAAAGAGCTCAAGTAATAACGTAAGTTAAAGGTTTTTTTTATCAGTGTAGGAAATTCTAGCATCCTTCAGAGAAATAAAAAGATTTATGGTGGAGCAAACCAGCATCACCAGCAAATTGGTTTACTGATTGCAGTAAAGAATAATTTGTTTCAAACCTAATGAAATTAAAGCTAGAAAAATCCCCACAGTTGTATAAACATGACTGAATAAACAGTTTATAAATGACTGAAACAATGAGGTTATAAATAACAAAATTATACAATTATGAATAAATATAGGCAGTGACAATTTTCAATACTACAACAAACCCAAAAGGGTGCCGCAAGGTTCCCTGCCTACTTGTGATTCCGTTTATTTAGCAAATTGACGAACCTCCTCCCCGCAGGAAAGCATATTTGCAAGGCAGCAAGTTGCCTCTAGGTAACAGAAAGCAAAATTTAGTTGACTACTCAAATACGTTTCGTTCAATGGCAAATAGATCCCTATTGTAAAGATCTTCTGGTAATATTGTAATAGGGAATAGGTTATGATATCTAAATATTCTTTTAGTCATTTATAACTTCTATGTTTGTTCAAAATTGATTTTAAAAACGCGATCATTATTTCAGTTGTGCTTAATTTTTCGAGACACTAGGGGGCCTTGGATGTTACATCAAACTATCTAGTACAGGTTAAGACGAAGGGCCGTTGTGCAATGGAAATTTCCAACACCTCTGTACTTTGAGTTTCATTTTCCTCAAAGTTATCGTTCGTTTGCGCTTAAGGACCACCCCGTTAGTATCAGAATGAGTGTAAGACATTTTCCTCTTTGCACTCATGAACTGTATACAGTCATTGTCTCTGACTAATTAGTGCCAAGAATATTCTGTAAATAAAACCTCCAAATTTACTTCTCATTGGGCCAGTCTTTATTTGATAACCTACTTTATACATACCGGGAATCAAACGAACAAGCTTAAGAAGAAAGAGACAGTTTACTACAGTGGACTCCAAATTGCAGCCCCAGAAATTTTTTTTGGTCCCCCACCTTTAGTGATCCTTTGCACGTGGCGTCACGTTGCCTTCCCTGGTGAAATGAGAGCCATGACGGATGGCAGAAGCACCCTAGCAGATAGCAGTGGAATGAGCAGTTGAGTTGAAACAAACCTCAATGACGACAACAGAAGAATATAACCACAATTTTTTACGATCAGACTGAATGCAAATTTGCTGTGCGTTGGGCTGGGCTAACCATCAAGATTCTGGACCGGTTTCGAAATTTTATTATACCTGTTTTGATAAAAACAAAAGACGTCGATGTTTATCTGCAAATCAAACGGAGGGACTCACAGCCCTCAAATCATTCCAGGATTTGCGTTGAGCATTTTTACAAGTTACATTTGATGTATTTCTGTGCAATTTTATGTTAAGTCACGAGTCACGTCAAAGACACTAGCAATTAATAACTTGCTAGTTAGCGAGTGCTAACTAGCAATTCAAAACGGTAATCTTCCGTATGTCACATTACGCGGAAAATAATGACTAAATTATCCATCCATTCATTATCCGCACTGCTTATCCTCATTAAAGTCGCGGAGGTGCTGGAGTCCATCCCAGCCATTTCCGGGCAGTGGGCAGGGGACACCCTGAACTGGTTGCCAGCCAGCCGCAGGGCACACACACGGTTTACTACGGTTTACTACCGTCCCTCATTGTGTCGTCACGTGTGTGCAAAGGGTCAATATGAAGGTTCAAGGGGCAGGGTGTATTATGTAACCACAAAATGTGGCTGTTTTCTGTGTTGCAACTGGTTACAAGTGCCAAAGATCACAAGTAAGAATACAAACTACGGAGGATCAAAGTAGTACCGTAAATTACGATGTGCCCAGCCTTTTAGCAGGATTTTATTTTCTTAGGGTGCCCGTAGTAGAAATATAATGAGCAGTTACGTCATCTCCCTCTAGGTGAGGCTCATTTTATTTAAAATACATAGAAATCTCTCGACCTACGAGTATTCAAATTTGAATATTTGAATAATACACACTTTCCTTTGTAGTGCATGCCTACTTTATTGCGGATTCATTTATTACTGGTTAATTAATTAATTATTGAATTATTATTTTTAATTCTTGTTTTTTAAAGCGAATTTTAAAAATTATTTTTTGAGGACAGCAGAATGTTTTAATCAGAATTTTTTGGTAGAAAATACAATTAGTCCCAAACTTACCCAGACCATAGCTCCGGCAGACCCCTGGCAAATTGAGTTTGAGACCCCTGCTTTATACCCGGAATCAAACAAGAAAAGCTTGAGGCAAAAATATGATTTACAACAAGGGTTATCCACAAGTGGCGATTTACTGTATTTTCTTTCTGAAATATCTGAAATATTGCATTGAAACACGGCACGAAGCTAAAACAAAGACCATGGACGAGTGTTGTGAAGAAAGCATCCTTTTATTGTTGTGAGGTTGTCCAGTTGTAAGTGAAGTCCAAAAAGGGGTCTCAAAACAGTCAGTGCCACGAGTGAGGGGGGGGACAATTGATAGTGGGTGTGGCGTTGCACCCGAAACGGAGGGTTTCCACAGAAAGAGTGACAAACATAACACATCACTTGACTTCTCTCACTACCACCACAACGTAGTCAAATATTTTTCAGGGTTACATGGGAGGGGTCTACAATTGTGCGTGCACGCCAACGGAAAAAAGTCAAGGGTGTCGGACAACATTAATATCGGATTTTTCTTTTCTTTCAAGGAAAAGGGCTTTTCGCGAGAGGCCGGCCATAAGTCAGCCCTGCTTTCTCTACCCTTATAATCGAGGTGACTGTGGCTGCTCTGAGCTGGTCCGTCTCACTTTGCGTTGGTGGCGCCGCTGAGCACTTTGCGGACGGCCTGAACGATGGCGTCGCGGTCGATGCCGAAGACCTGGAGCAGCTCATGGGGTTTGCCGCTGCGGGGAACCTGCGAAACCGCCAGCCGGTGGACACTAAAACCACTTTCGTTCACCACCGCCGAGCACACCGCCTCGCCCAGACCGCCTGATGAGAAACCACAAGGATGCTGTTAGTCGTTTTTTTCAATAAACTATACAGTAATCCCGAGGTGTATCATATTTTTTTGATTATTTCAAGGCAAATCATGTTTATTTGTGTAGCCCTTAATCACAAAGAGTCTCAGAGGGCTGCACAGACCACAGATTATTGCAAACCACAGACCATTATGACACCATCACCTGATCTAAAACCTATATGAGGGCAAGGAAAAACTCAAAAACTTCAACATGAGGAAAATGAAAAAACCTTGAGAAGGGGACCACACATGAGGTGATCCCCTTCCAGTTTCCTGCATTCTGATTGGCTAAACAGGTGCACCACAATTTTTCTGCCTGCGTTTACCTGCGATCCAAGTTGTACAGATATGTAAAACCTCTTGACGAACCTACTGTATTTTCTGCTCTACAGCGCTTCAGATTATAAACTGCAGTCCCCAATAATGGTCTTTTGTCATTTATATTTTCATATATAAAGCACACCAAACTTTAAGGTTTTTGGAAAGCTCTTTTGTTTTTTATAACGGTGGGTCTCACAGTGTTAAACATTTTGGATGGCCGATGTTTATGTATACCGGTAATTGTTTATGTATGACTTGCGCCTCTAATATTTGATTACAATTCTGTTTGACTTTTTTTTATCTCAAACAAACCATTGAAAGTGACAAACATTGATGAATCCATGCGTCCATGATTTAAATAATTTATATACGACAAAAATATACCGACATAAAATTTACAAAGTGTTTAGGTCATGTCTATCAAAGTCCGATTCATCATCAGATACGCAAAAAGTTGCTTTCCTCGTCAAGCATAATTGCATTAATATCTTTCAGGAAGACTTTCTGTTTCTTCGATTCTCCCATATTCTTTTCTTGTACCACAAATGAGAACAGTGTGATAATGAGATAAAATCGAATGTGCATTATAACCGGATAAAGTACAGTACTCCCGCCTGTGCTAACAACACTGATTCAAATTCAAACCCACCTCCTCAAAAGCCCAATTAACTTTGGGATATCTTAAAATACCCTCCTTATCCACCTAAACCCATTATATCCTCAGATCTGTATAATTCAAGTAGATCTCCCTTTTTTACTCCAAAACAGTGAATTTCTACTAATGGTGAAAGATTTTCATTGTTGACAAAAGGTTAGGCCACGGTATGGACTCAAAAATGTGCAGCAGACAAAGACATTTTGGAAAAGCAAATGTAGGTCAGCGCAGACCCACGGGCCAAAGCGGAAATTAAGAAGCTCTGACAGCTCCCATCCCCCCATGCCAACATACTGTAACATGGCCGCCTGCCCTCTCATCTCCTTCTCACAACAATCACGTTTCTTGCCCCCGTCTCTTTCGGTCTTTCAATACTTTACACTATTCAGCCTCAAAGTCAATTTAAAGATTTGACATACTACTGAAAAAAGGATGTGCTGCAGCAAGTCACAGCATTGCGATTAATACTTTAAGCGGGAAAAACGAAATTCACTCATTATAATCCTTCTCAGGCGCGGCCATTTTGCCATTTACCGACGATTGAAAATAAAATAGGTCGCTTAAGTCGCCGAAGCCGCCAGTAACCGAGACGCAACGTTCATACCATAACACTTGGCAAACTGGCCAACACCAAGAGTTGGATTAAAAAAAAAGTTGCAGTTTATACATAAAACAATATTTAATTGTTTTCAAACTGGAGGAAGGAAATTGAACATGTCATTAAAAATAAAATAAAATGGAAATACTCCTTACCAGGTGGTCAATAATGTGTGGCTGGCAGGTGCCAAGTAACCCCCAGCGAAAAGCTGGGTGGGAGATTTTGAGCAAATTTGAAAATCTGAACAATGGAAAAGATCCAAATTTTTACGTTTGTAAAACTGTACTTGTATTTCCTGGGCACGCTAAAAAACCTTTTTTAATTCTTCATTTTGGTTGGTGTAGCTACTCTACTTGAAACAGGCCTTATTTTCATCATTTTAATGCTACACTAACAAATAAAAAACAAAAGAAAACACGAGAACAAGGATGTCGTTACTCTCCAACCCCATCTCCGTGTTACTCTTCCTCCTACCAGGTAGGACCTACCTAATGTCTTCTGCCTCAAACAGCTTTGCTAAAAGTAAAATAAATGCATGTAGGCGCGGTGCAAAAAATTACAAGGGCTCATTGAACTCAACTGTTAACACATACTTAATACAGTAAATATTCTACTTTCAACTTTTTAAAGACACTTCAAGTGATGCTACTTATGATCAGTGCACTCCAGCTCATATTTTGCCCGCTTGCTTTTTATAAGTGAAAGAATAGCGCAGAATGGTGAAATCAACCAAGTATCGTAAAATTCGGACTATAAGGCGCATCTGATTATAAGCCGCACCCTGTATATTTTTAAAGGAACATTTTTTTTACACATTAATTAGCTGCACCTGACTATAAGCCCCGTCAAAAATGGCTGTGTTACATCATGTACAATCCGTAGAATCCAACCGTATAAACTATTTATTACAAAATATAAGATAATGCGGACAGATAAATAGGAATCCGCCTTAAACATTTCTGCTTCGGTGAACGTTGCTTCTTGTAGTCCGTTCCTTTCGCCACATTATTTTCATTTACAAATAAACAGACTTGAAAGTGATTCGCAATATGGTGGTTAGCGCTCCCCTTTCAATGGACACCTTTTCCACGATGAGGGTTTGTTCATGCTCCTTTTCTTCATGCACAAAGCACAAAGTTTTATTAAACTTGTGTCTTCCTCGACACACATATTCCACGTATTTCACTCTTACCCTTACTGCTCGGGCGCCCCTGACGGCCGTTAGAAAAAAATGCATAAATTAGCCCCATCATGGCAAAAGTCGCAGGGTTGAAAGATTGGGAAAATAGTCGTGGGTTATTGTCCTAATTTAACGGTATCTTTAAAACAAATACAGGTACCCGAAGATCAAAACTTAACATAAACGGAATAAGGATGGAGAACAATCAAGTAATTCTCCTCACCTTCGTAATAGTGGTCTTCCACAGTAATGATGCGTCCCCTTGTGGCCCGTGCATTGTCGATGATAGTCTTGGAGTCCAAAGGTTTGATGGTGAACGGGTCAATCACGCGGATGTTAATCCTCTCTGTGGATAAAAAAAACAACAGATCCTTTGAAAATGAATTTGAAAAACATAAAACATGGAGAGAAAAAGGGTTCCTGTACCCCTTTTCAGGTGTTCGGCAGCCGCCAGGGCCTCATGAAGAGTCACCCCAGCGCTGATGACAGTGACATGATCGTCATTGTTTTTGTATACAACCTGAAGTGGAAAAGTAACAACACCATAAAGACAGAATGTTGTACTATAGCGCACCAAGTATTTTTTAGATAATAAATAAATAGGAATTTTAGTTGCTAAAAAAGAACACATGAATATGACAAACCTTAGCCTGGCCAACATGGAAGTCCTCGTTGCTATTGTAGATGACATTGTTATCCATGCGGCTTGTTCGGATGAAACACAAACCCTGAGGGAGCAACAAGCAATGATTGATTACGTTGGTCCATTGTATCCATGTTTCTGTCCACGGTGCCTCACTTGAGCAGTGGAACTTGCGAAATGAAGACTTAAGGTTTCTGAATTTTAGTTAGTATAGTACATTGAACTTTATTTTGAGAATGATTTTGTCGCACTCGTGCTTTTATGTAAATGCAAATTTAATTAATAATGACTGATGCGCTAGTTGATTAGGATTGACAGTTGGAGACACAGTCCGCTAATGAGTGTCCCAATCATGGCACAATGTATTACTTCTCCGTACAGGTACTAGACATTTCCGCACTGATTTAAAAAAATATATAAGAAACGGACAAAAACGAGTTCATTTTTATGGCTGATTAATCATCAGGCTGAAAATCCGGTGTGACTTGTACAAAAAAAGTTGAGTTTCTACCTTAACGGGGCTGTCCAGAATTTGAAACATTTTTACTCACTGTCGCCATCTTCTGATAATGTTATCATTGCAGCTTTTATCAAGTACATGCATTTCTTAGATGCACTCAAATAAACTCTTCTTATTTAATCTTTTTGTGGGTTTGGGTTGGCATTTGGACTCTACTTAAAACAGGCCTTTTCTTGCTTTCACCATTTTAATGCTACAGGAACAAAAAACTAACTGTAACCCTCCAATCTCCCCCCGCTTTCCTTCGACCAAATGTGTTGCGCGGCCCCAACAGCTTAAGTAAAAATAAGTGTTAGAAAGCCAGGGTTTGAAAAAATGTATAAGGGCTCTTTGAACTCCGTGGGGCATTGTTAACACATACTTAATAGAGTAAATATTATACTCTTGACTTTCTATTGACACTTCACACAACGCACCGCACAGCGCTCTGAAGTCAGAAATTTATGATAACGATGTCATTTACGCAGCTGTCAAAATAGTCCACTAGTTAAATGCAATAGTGATGGGTACCTTTGTCATAGCAGCGAGCTCCACAGCCTTTTCTGTGGAGACGCCATCGCTCGGGTAGAAGACAGTGGCCCCTGGGATGGCTCTGAACATAGCCAGATCCTCCAGACCCATCTGAGAGGGACCGTCTTCTCCTACAAACACGCACACCAAACATGAACGGATGTATCGAACGAAAGTGACCAGCACGCTTTTGGGTGGTAAGCATGCAGTATACCTGAGGAGGTGGAGGAGAAGGTGAAAGGGAAGGAGATTTGGAAAAGAGTCAAATCAGCTCCGTGACTCGTGAGGGGGACACGGAAAGGGAGGTTTCTGATTCCAGAAAAAGGAGGTGGAGGTGATCAAATCATTACAGAGAAGGTGACAACACGGGAGGACCAAGTTAAGGATTTTAGGGGGAGGCTTGAGGACAAAGAAAAGAAATCTGGTTTGTATTGGCTGACCGATGGAGACGCCGCAGTGGGAACCGCAGAGGTTGATGTTGCTCTCGGAGATAGCGGCCATGCGCAGTTGGTCGTAGGCCCGCGAGAAGAAGGTGGCAAAGGTGCTGGCGAAGACCAAGTTGCGGTCACGTGCAGCGCAACCGATAGCGACGCTCACCTGCGAGAACAGATGGAATATCGCGCGAAAAATCATTTGATCACACTCTCCTTTATTATTAATTGAATGAGCAAGAATGCAACTATAAAGGACCACACAAGTTTACGTTGCTCACGTTTTCTTTTGTAAAACTACGTCATCTGCATCTGGGATCCGTATTTTCCAGAAAATAAGGTGCACCAGAGAAGCCCAAAATTGGTCAGAGATTTTAAAGTGCGCCTTACAACCTGCTGCGCCTTATATACTGACAACATTGGAAATGTGTTGCCATATTTGTGCAATTTTTGATCAGTCGATAAGTTTTCTGACCACAATTGCCGCATATCAACGGGGGCAACGGGAATCGTACCGGATAGCAACAGTAAGAGCATTGTATCCTTGCCACTAGGCCACTAGGGACATAGAGAGTAGTTTGCAATTGAAAAACTGGATGCCATCAGAATCCAACTCCTGGCAGGGAGAGGGCCTGATCCTATACGTGACTAGGTCACTAGGTATACTTACTATAAATGAAAACACACTGGGTCTTATCTCACTATCTTCAGTCACGGTACCGGAGAAATGCATATTGTATGATGTGATACTCAAAATTTCGGAACTAAATCGTTTTTCCCCAGTGATTTAAGATCTATTATCAGTATCGTCACACACCGGTACTTGCCCAAGGCACACCACAGGAAGTGGTGCCCCAACAGTCCTGGTGGTTAAGCAACCATTAACTAGATATGTTATAAAAAGGAGAAAAAAATTGATTAAAAACCGGTATAAAATTTGGTTCGCTTTTTCCGAGTTCAAACGAAGCATTATAAGTGGCAAACATTTTAAATATGTGCAGCCATGCATTTATTTATATCTCTCAGGACGGCCAAATCGCTTCCCATAATACCTTTCCCTTCATTCAGTACAGATCAATCGAATTACTTCCCTCAATGCCTTTATCTTCGTTCAGTTCAGAATCCCGTGCGCTTCGTGAAGACTTTGTGAGGCAGCGATACAACACAATTTCCTCGATCCCCAACATTTGACATACTACAGACCGGTTTAATGTCTGACAATATTCTTGCGGCCCAGCCCAAAATGCATTTTTATTTGTCATCTGTATCCCCAGTTTCAAATGTGATACAAGACTAAACACTTATATTAAGTTCATTAGGAAGTGTACAACATAAATATTTTGTGTTTATTAATACTTGTCACTTCCGGTTCTGCCAGCTTAACATAAACAGAGACTTAGGAAATGGCTGACAGAACTGTTGCAAGTCCTCATCCATCCTCATCCATTTTGAAGGATTAACAAGGCAAAGCTGTCTCTAAAAATGTGTGTATGTTGTAAAAACAAAAACGTCTAGTAAAAATTCAAACAAATGTGAAGTTTATGCAAATGCTCTCAATACATTTTCAATTGCAATTAAAGCTTCAATTACACGTCCACTGTGGTCACGATCCTTTGGTGGCTTAGCTTGGTGTAATATCAACGAGCCTTAGGCTCTGTTTTTACCATGTTCTGCTCAGCGATGAAACACTCCACATAACGGTTGGGGTGCTCGTTCTTGAAGAGCTCTGAGAAGGTTGAGTTCTTGGTGTCGCTGTCTAGCGCCACCACGCGCTCGTTTCGGCCAAGCTTGGCTATCGCCATGCCGTACGCTTTACGGGTGGAAATCTGACAAACACACCCACCGCATTTGGTGATGCCGAGAAGAAAAAGACTGAAAAATTAACCATATGTGACGTCGCTGACCTTCTCTCCCAGTTTGTAACTGGGTGGACTGGGCATGCGGATGTTGCGCAGATTGACGGGCACGGCGTCCTCGGTGGGGGGCGAAGGGTACAGCCGCTTGTTGCAGCTTACCATGCGGCTCTGCAGTTCCTTTATGACGCCTTCCGCCATGTCCTTGGGGAGCGCTTTACCGTGCCAGCCCATCCGATCCTCGGCCGCTGAAAAAAAGCACGGCTAATTGTAAGAGCTAAAGCCGAGGCTAAATTAACTCTAAAAACCCCAGGTTTCGGGAACCTATAGTTTACAAGCCAAATATGGCTCTTCTCATGAGTACATCTGGATCGGAGATAAAATATGACACGTGCAAATTGTTCTAATTTTAGTATATGTGTGCGCAAAGGCACATTGAAATTAAAGAGGTTCGGTCCAGGATATACATTTTATGATGAAAACCCACAGAACAAACTGCAAGTACCCAAAAACGCCACCCAAGGGCAATTTGATTACGTGAGCGGAAGAGGTCGGTGGGTCCCTAGGCTCCCTTCTTTTCCCTGCCCAGCACCCTCAGCATGGAAGGCAAATACAACTGTATACTTCTCTTTTGCAATATTTGGTTTCATTTTTAACTAATACCTGTGCTCGCACCTTGTTTTGAAGCCATTATTTATGATAAAAAAATGAGGGTCAAAATGAGCCTCAACGACCTTGATGAACTGCGGAAGGTAGCCAAATTTTAAGCGGTATCTTGTTTATGTAGGACACAGGCTCGGGCATTATTATTAATTCATGAATTTCGTTCAAATCATCAAACGTTACACAGTGAAAAGAAATGCGTTGTCAGGAGAGTGGGTTTGGTCGTTTTGTTAAATTTTGTCTAAATGTATGGTGTGGCTCTCCCTCCAGAAAAAAATATCTAAATATTTGCCTTTATAGCTCTTTGGGCCAAAAAGGGTTCTGTCATCTATTGTAAACTGCTGGTGCCCGTGTTCTGGAGAGACCCTCCCCTATGACTATACAAACATGCATATTCCCCTCTGTTATAATAATAGATCATTAGGACAATAGCACGTGTGTATCTTAGCCATGCTACGGGATGAAAAAGAGGGTGTGAGGTCACATCGGGTCAACAGCTCCCAAAGAATTTAACAATGTATATTGAACATAATACCTTGTATGCCCTTGCCCTTGATGGTCTTTGCGATGACGGCAAGCGGCTGGTGGCGAGGCTGACTGAGGACTTTACACAACTCTTCCACGCTGTGCCCGTCCACTATCACAGCGTGCCACCTGCACAAAAGTAACACTGCTGGTTTTATATTTCATTCTTAATTTCTTTTAACACACACACACACAAACAATATTTTTTGCATAAGTTAGTCTTAATCTATTTGGAAATGTGCTAATGTTTATTTCAGTTCAGTCTATAAAGCAGGGGTGTCGAGGTCAAATGGGTGAAGGGGTGTCTCAAAAATCCGGCTACAAGCCGATGGCCGGACTGATGGAATGTTGAAGATTTTTCCAAATGCCACATGAAGTAGGGTGAGCAAAAGTCCTCTTTTGCCGGGACATGTCCACTTTTTACATCGCATCCGGGGTGTATATGCATTCAATTTTGATTTTCCAATTTTTGGGGAATCAAGGAAATGGCAGAAGCTTCCTCAGTGATGCTAGCCGCTCTTATTCAGGCTCCATCAGTAGCTTATTGTTCCTATTTAAGCAAATGTGGGCTAAAAAATAAATATTAAATATTAATAGCAATTTTCCATTATTCCCCCGTGTACTTATTATTGTATTTTGTCGTGTATTTCGTCATTTATATTTCGTCATGTATTGGTTTATAACAAAATGTTATTCAATTATTCAAACTGGCTGAGCTTTTCACTTATCGGTTGATCGTCAAATTCAGCCAGTTTGACCCACCCCTACATTTGAGAAACATTTTGTTGTGACAAAATACATGACAAGAAAACACTGAAATAAATGAATTACAAAATAAATCAAAAATCCATACACAGAAGAATAAATTGCATCTATCTCATAAATCTGTTTTTATGTTATTTATTTGTTTGTTCATATATTCACATACCATATATTGTAGGTATGTCTCCCCCGCAGGAGTAGTGATAATGTTTTCGTTTGGGATCTAAATATGTACAGTATGTCTGGGGGAAGGAGTTTGGAAATGACCACTATCTCTCACAGACATTCGTGTAAGTTACTCTAGATGTGAAAAATGTGAAGAAATGCTAACTTGGCACTTTGGGTTTTGCTTTCCATGAAAGACATTCTACTCTACCAGGATATAAATTTGGCCAGGATCACAATCTTTCACAAGTAATCAGCTAGGTAGGTCACTCAAGAGGTGAAAATGCCTTTGACCCTGTCCAAAATGAAAATGCCACCCAAAAATGGTTTTGCTTCTCAACGTGTGTGATGCTTTCATGGCGCACAGGCGCACAGCCCTTCTAGTCTAAAAAAAAGCATAAGCGGCGCTGCCACGAGCGGCTGCCTTTTCCAGCAGCTGCCCTGTTGTTTTATTGTCTGCTCCTATCTTCGGTGTTTTTTCTTCCCGTTTTGACAACTACACTATGGATTACTTCTATCCTATGGACATGGGTTTTAACGCACAAGAAATGCGTTTATTCAAGGAATTCCAACTCCTTGCCCTGAAGATTTCTCGTGCCGGCGTGATGAAGGGGCCTATGGTGGAGGAAAAGCCGGAGCTAGCGAAGCGGCTAGCGGCGTTATAAGTCTTCGGTACCA
This sequence comes from Urocampus carinirostris, assembly GCF_059441175.1. Taxonomy (NCBI): domain Eukaryota; kingdom Metazoa; phylum Chordata; class Actinopteri; order Syngnathiformes; family Syngnathidae; genus Urocampus; species Urocampus carinirostris. Next base: position 49,569,662 of record NC_142351.1, read on the forward strand.
TCCGTAATCATGGTAAATGCGAACTCACGACCAAATAAGATCATCGAGTGCTGGTGGAAAACATCGAAGCGCACAGGGAGCGCAGTTGCTGTGTTTTGCGGAAACGTGGCTCACGTTTAGCATTCCGGACGCTAACGTGTAGCCACCCGGAGCTACCCGGAGCAATCCGGCTTCAACGCCGCTAAACAAAGACACGAAAACCGGGGAGAATCGGAGAGGAGGCGGACTTGCTAACACGAGGTGGTGTATCCCTGGATTTTCACAAAGAAAAGTTTTCCATCTGCCGCAGGGATGTCGAATTTTTGGACTAGCGTGACGTCATCCACTCCGCTACAAGCACCCCTAGGGCATCATGTTCATCTGTTAATAAACAACAGGGTAGACTGTTGGAAGTGTGAATTTCCCTACGGGGATGAATAAAGTATCTATCTATCTATCTAGTTATTTATTTATACAGTCATTTCTACATATGGCAGGAACGGTCCTCTATACACAGCCCCTAAAAGAACCCTTTCAGGTGGTGTTATCTTAAAAGGAGAAACTTGGACGTTCTAAGCTCACCCGAAAGCCTCGCAGCGTCGCTGGTACTTCTCCACGTGGTGCTGAAGTTGCGTGGGGTCGCTTTGTCCCAGGCGATTGATGTCCAGAATGGCTACCAGGTTGTCCAGCTGGTAGTGGGATGCAAAAGCCATGGCCTCCCACACCGAACCCTCGGCTAGCTCGCCGTCTCCCAGCAGGCAGAACACACGGTAACTGAAAGCGTTCAAACACAAATGAGCATTGATCCTTCATTTGGGGAATCCTTCTCATCCGCCAATAGCATAAATGTACAATAATCCCTCGCTGTACGATTCATCTGCATTGTAATTGGCTCAACAGTCGCCCCGCCCCTTTTCTGCCTGTGTCTGCTTGTGCGTCAATAGCGTTGCAGAGTAACTTGTATGGGTACGTGATACAGGCTGACGAACCTACATTAAAAATGCGCAATTCTTTTTTTACTTTTCTAAAAGCCATAATGTCAACCAAAAGCTCTGGACCCACAAAAGTGGCAAGTAATTTCATGCTCTTCTTTGCAGTTTTTTGTTGGTGTAGCATAAAAAGGGTAAAATTAAGAAAAGGTCTGCTTCCAGTAAAGTCCAAACACTAACCCAAAACCCAAGAAAGATGAAAGAAGAAGAGTGTATTCGAGCGCATCTAGGTTATGCACATTCTTGATGAATGAATTGCCTAAGGCTACGATCATGACTTTAACCCAGGAGATGGCGGCAAAGTTTTGAATTCAGGACATAATCTTTGAATAGACTACTAAAAAAATAAAATTTATTAGACAATCTCAATGACCTAGCACTGGCGAGCTTTTTTCAGAATAGGTCTGCAGAAACTTCAGCTGTCCTTAGGGGGCACCCTTGTGCCTACACACACCACGTTAGAGACCCCTAATCTATATGATGGAGACTAAATAACATTTGAGGTAAAAAAAAAAAAGTGGGATCCTGAAATAATCTCCACCGCTTTTCTGAATGAGTAGTACAATAAAGCAGCAAATATAAGTTTTTAAGTTATAATTTGACAGTATAAAAGTTATTTGTAAAAAAAATAAAAAATAATTTGCTGTTTGGAACGTTCCATTACTGTTAAATTTGCACACAATTTTGTTTACCAATGATGTCCACAAGATTGTGACAAAATATCATCAGAAGTAGAATATTGGAGTCCCGAAACAGTTTCCACCCCTTTTGCAAGATTACTTTTAAAGTTATAATTTGACAGCACTGATAAAAAATGCTTAAAAAGTACAGTACTTGTATTTGTTGAACAGATGATTGAGGCTCTAAATAGGGTTTGTTCTTTGGTTTCACTGCATAATAGCACAATGGTCAGCAACTGCTCCCGGGCTGTGGGTCATTTGGTACTGGGCCACACAGAAAAAGAAAAATGTTGCCTTATTTTTTGTTTTTAGCCTTTTTATTTGTGTATGCAAACATTTGTTTTACTTAAAAAAACACCAAAGTGTGCGTTATACACAAGGTTTTACTGTAGTATATTACCGACTTTGAGCAATGATTGATCAGTGGACAAATACCCCTGACAACGTTCACTCAGAATTGGATGTAATGAGAATAGAACCCGGATCACAGCAGTAAGAGGGCCAAATCCAAACTGCTGGACCACTCGGGTTATCAATGATGCAGGCAAAGGCATTAGAATATCTCATCATCGTACGATTTTTGCTCCTGAGGCCATGTTGAACAACGTTGTAGTAGAGCGTTATATTAAAGACTTGAGCTAAAACAACGTTGTACAATGTGGACCATGGTTAAAAAGTGTGATGATGATATATAATCTGATGTCACTTAGATCCCTAGAAGTCTATTACACAGTGGATTTAAGCTTATTACATTATTATTATTATTATTATTATTATTATTATCATAATCATTATTTTGGAGAATTGAAACTGGTTGCAGACCACTGTAATGTAGTATTTAATAAATAAAAATGGAGGTTTCTACTTTGCAAATTTTGACTATAGCGGGTCCATTTTGGAACTGAACTCCTGCGAAAAACAAGGGGTTACTGTACAATTCAAATTGAGTGTTGATGTGTACAACGGGATGTTCCACCATTTGATATTGCACCCGGCACACAAATAGTCACATTTTGAGGGCGTCTTAGGTGTATTTTCCTCCCCTGATTTGGGATCAGGCCCGATGTGATTCTTAAACACACAAAGACAGACTCTACCGGCGCCCCAACCACAAAAAGCCGCGGCGTTAACAACTGCTGACAGCTTTCCGGTCAAATAGACGCGTCCTTATTAAAGCTGCAAGATAGGCACAGACAATTTGCATTCCAGGCCCGCATGCAAAGAAACAACAAAGCGCACATAAGCTGGAGGAAGAAAAAGAGGAGCTGAAAGGAATTCCACAGAGGCAGACGTTTAAGAGATTTTAGTATTTGAAATAACAATAAGGAAGAATTGTTCGGAATGTTAAGAATTTTTGTCATGGCTGCAAAAAAGCACATATATATATATATATATATATATATATATATATATATATATATATATATATATATATATATATATATATATATATATATATATATATATATATATATATATATATAAAAAACGGCTGTAATAATATTTTTTTGTTTTATTGAAATTCCTGCTGAAATATGTTGTATAGTTTCTGTATAAGTGTCCTGCAATGATGAGTCCAACAGTGCTACCTGCTGGTATGTGGTAAGGTTTGGTTTGGCTTTAGACTTCGCGACAGGAAAGTGGGGGGTTTTGTCAGTCCACAACGAGCTGTCAACGGTAAGACACGATCTTTTGGTGCTCCGCAAAAAGTTAATTTCAAACATTAAAACCACAGCTGACAAATCTCTTAACATGCACAGTAATGTGATTGATGTTGTCAAGCTGTTTGGATTTTATTTTTCGTTTTGTTTCTGTCGCCTTTTATGTTAGTTTTGCCGGACGTTGCATGTTGTGCTAAAATGCTAATTCCCCTTATAGAGATCAAAGCCAGCAGAGAAGCTAACCACGTGTTGTGTTGTGACTCATTCATTTGCAGGTAAATTGTACCCGTTTTTATACTCATTATTGCTATTATTTCTATTTTCTCATATATATAAAACGGATGATGTTGGTTGAAATTCAGACTAAAGAAAAATATGTTGAATTCATTGTAAACGTTAAAAAGCCACTCTACGATCTCTTGTTAAAAGTATCTTGTTAAAATGGATGTAAACGTGTATTGTGATGGTTGATGTTCTAAAATGTATTTTATGTAAACAGAAAAGAAAGCTCTTTGATATGTTTTGGGCAGTCTACAACGAGCTGCAAACAAGATCAAAGCCAGCAGAGAAGCTTACCACGTGTTGTGTTGTGACTCATTCATTTGCAGCAACTGTAATAAAAACCTCATCATCCAGTCCAGCGTGAATGTGGATCTTTGGTGGGACAGGTACACTGCGGTTACATATATATATATATATATATATATTCTATATATATATATTTTTGACAAATACTTGCTATAAGGAAGCGCTGAACAATACACACTGTGCCTTTACAGCCAGCTCAAATAAGCAAATATTTCATGTTGAAAAGCTAAAATTGAGAAAATTTGTGAATTTCTGATCTCAAAAGGTATTTAAACGGGTCAGTCATCAAAATAGTTGGTGATTATTTATTACACCTCTAACTCTTATTAATACACTCTTATCTTGCCCATTTTTAAAAAGCAAATACATTTTCACAATAATAAGAAATCCAAACTAAATATACCCGGGAAACAAAAGCTTTAAGCAAGCATCCAACTGAAATGAATTTAAAATTGAGCGGATGCACATCCCACCCTCACAACTCACAACTTCCTGCATGAAAGCAATTGAAAAACACATTTCAAGTTGGCGCACATCAATTGCCTATCAGCTCTCGACTTAATCATCTCGCATTTCTACATTCGTTATGGACGATTAGCGCAGCATCGTCACCCTCATCTCGCGTTTGACACAATCATGCGTGCATACACTTTTTGGTCTTGAGCAGACACACCATCGTTTCGACCCGTTTTCAAGATTCATTGCCTGCACCTTTACAGTCAAAAGTATCTTATGAATAAATAAATAAATGTACACTATGTAAATAAATGTACACTAACATTCAAAAACTTGGGGACACCCAGACATTAGTGTGTTTTCCATGTACATTATCAAATGAATTTGCGGAAAAGAAAATTAGAAAGTACAGTGAATTGAGAAGGGTTAGAAATAATGATTTTTATTTGAAAACAAGTCATCCTTTAAACTTTGCTGTCATCAAAGAATAGATATTTTAATTCAAGTCATGTTTAATTGTATCCATCCATTATCTGCACCGCTTCTCCACAGTAGGGTCACGAGGGTGCTAGAGCCCATCACAGCAATCTTTCGGCAGTTGGCAGGGGACACCCTCAACCGGTTGCCAGCCAGTCGCAAGGCACACAGAGACAACTCACCCGCTTATTCACACCTAGGAACAATTTGGACCTGCCAATTAACCTGACATGAAAGCACAGGGAAAACATGCAAACTCCGCACAGGACGAATGGTAGCTCAATTCGATCCCATGACCTCAGAACTGTGCCGTGGACGTGCTAACCACTCATCCGCCATGTCACCATGTTTATTTGTACAGACATTAATCACAGAAGTCTCAAAGGGCTGCATAGAACACAGATTATTGCAAACTAGAGACTACTATTACATCATCCACTGATCTAAAACCTCAAACTTCTTTTGAACAGTTAAGAGGTCTCCCACCCACCCCGCAATTCGGTTATAGCTGATTGCTCCTTTGTGGATTTTGAATTGAATTGTCTTTATAGTCATTAATATCAACGTATCGTTTATACAGCAGAGGACTGTCTGTGTTTGCAAATGTGATAGGCTGGTGTATACTGTCAGTCAAACAGGGGGCGGGCGCTCGAACTTACACGTTCACACGCTCCTAACATCAAACTACAAGGACGATTACATATTACTGGTGACTCAATGCCGATGTCTTTTCTTATATTTTGTTTGTTTGTTGTACATGATTCAATTGTTCGTTTGTTTGTACATGATTCAGATTGAATCGTTTTGTACATGATTCAGATTGAATCGTTTCTTGTACATGATTCAATTGTTTGTTTGTTTGTACATGATTCAAATTGAATCGTTTCTCCGGCGCCGTCACGAATGGCAGCCACTCCAGCAGCTCCCGTGTTATTTTCCATTGTTCTCAGCTATTATCGATTGTTCTCAGCTTAGGGATGCTGCTGGAAAAGTGAATTTCCCTTCGGGGATGAATAAAGTATCTATCTATCTATCTATCTATCTATCTATCACTATTTTGGTGGAGAGAATTCTGAACCAAATGTAAAACAATAAGTTGCCAAAATCCACGCCTCTTCCAGATAAAGCAACCAGTCACTTTCTGCACTCGACTTGTTTAAACACAATCAAACCAAAAGCTCTGGCGTCCCAATTATGTTTCAGATGTTTGACATCTGAGTAATTCTTACAAATTATGTTTTTCAAATGAAACTTGATAAATGCTTATAGTATTACAATCACAAACGTGGCTGAGAATTCTATAGTGAAGAGGCTGCTTTTCGGAGCACAAAAGTCAATGTGTTTTAAGTAAATAATTGATTATGTCTTGTTCGAAGTATTTGGTTTACCAAAACATTATTAATAATACCAACATTGTTGATTGTTGGGGGAATCATTTATCTTTACTGGAAGCGTGCGCCTTCCAAACCAACTGTGATGCATTGACCTATAAAAAGCAGCAGACCGCTAAAGTAGATGAGGCAAGGTTTCCATGGCAACGACACGGGTAAAGCGCATGAAACGTCTTCATGCATTAATAAAAGTGGTCGCTTTTCTTTTCACTGAACTGGCAGAGTATCTTAAAGGGACAATGTGTATTATTTGACCACTAGATGTTATTATATTGTGTCGTGCAACCCAAAACGAGTGCAAAAAGCAGAAGTAAGAGTACAAACAAACTCATAGTGACCAAACCAATACAATTTTTTTGCCAAACCTTTTGTAATGTCTTCATGTACTCTCGGCAGCAAGATGACAGATAAATATGGGAATTCCCTCAAGGTTTTGCTCATAATATGGAAACACATTTTTTGTCCTATGGGCATTTGAAAAGATGCCTGTTTGTATGATAATTCATGTTTTTGTGTGTAGTATAGTATTGAAATCAATCAATCTATCTATCTATCTATACACATATGTATATATATATATATATATATATATATATATATATATATATATATATATATATATATATATATATATATATATATATATATACGTTATTTTGATATTTGTATGAAGATGTTTACCTGAATATGGTAGCTTCGCTGATTTCATATATATTATAGAAAGGAGCTAAAGCTTCTATAAACTCCCTTATATACACCCAGGTGCTTTTTTTTTAAAGTAAAATAAAATCAAGAAGGGTTTCCTTAAGGTTCTCTGGTTGATTGATGGTAGTCAGCAGATAAAAACTACAGTGGGTCTCTTTGCGGGCGGCGCTAGGCTTTGCCCACTACCAGCGGACATATTTAAAACTGTAGTAATTCTGTGACTTGGTACAGCTCATTTTTTCTCTTGTGCTTCTCTTTGCTTTGTCTTCTAGAGTTTGATAAGTGTGCTTTAAAATTTGAAAAGCATTTAATGTCCACACAATAAACTGCAAAGGCCAGTTCGTTAAATTCATAGCTTCTTGGTCCTTCAAATTTACATGGAGGCTGAATCAGAGAATCTTGAGTGGGAATCCAAATACTGTATAGGGACTTTGTGCATTTCCATTTTGGGGAGGCGTTGCAGGAAAGAAGCAGATGGGGAGACGGAGAGTGTACAGTAGGGAGTGCACTTGCATGTCTGCTTATTAGAGCAGAAGCAAGTAGGAGCTCGCAGAATGGCGCCAAAAACACACTATAGCGCTCCCCACACTCATCTTACACCGAAAAGAAATCTAAAAAATCAATAGGATGTGTGGTTTCCATTCCTTTAGCAACCAAACGTGCCAAACCCGACTCCTTAAGGCCAAAGGGGTATTTTTCAACTCGTGACTCGGATGAACAAACGGAAATTGCAAATAGTGTTTAAACTTTAAACGAACGTTTAAATGTCAATAGGAGGTGCACCTAACAGGGTGCGTTTGTTGGACGCTGCAGGCTAAGATATCATTTTGACACAATGGGCTGCTGTCAAGCACAATCTCTTCTACTTCATCGGTGCAAGGCTGGGAACCTTCAATCAGTTCATCAATTATTTAAGCATGGTGGAGCCAGTCGGGCCTGATTTGAATTGAATGGAGGACTGCTTAAATGATGGCAGGTAACTGAATTAGAATTCAGGCTACTGATATACGCTGCAGGAGCAGTATTGCCAGCCTGCTAGCCAACGTGCTACGGATTTGGCAACTGTCTTGTGGGGAATCTCTTGGTGGCGCTTACCTGGCCTCATCAAAGTATTTCCCAGTGTAGGCCATTCCGCAAGCCGCTCCCAGGCCTTGGCCCAGGGAACCGGTGGCAACGTCCACAAACTGCTGCTTCTGTTGGCAAGGCAAATATATATATATTTATTTTAAAAGTATAACAATAACAATTTTTCTCTTTCCAAGAGGATTTTTCAAGTCCTATCAGCAGATATTTTGTTCAATTTGATTATTATTTTACCTATTTTAATTCATTTTTAGTTGTCTTGGCTCTCTATGTTTTGCCTGAAATCTTTGAGTCTCACACTGTAAAAAGTCCATTGAAAATGAGAAACAAAAGACAATATAGTAGTAACAAGAATATTATTTTAAAGTAACAAATTCCTTTTTTTAAGTGACTGTTGATTTTGCAATATCCATCCATCCATTATCTGTACTGCTTAACTTCATTAGGATCGCGGGGGTGCTGGAGAAGGTAAGAAATAATGATTTTTATTTGAAAATGAATTATCCTTCAAACTTTGCTTTCATCAAAGGATGGAAACTTTTAAGTCAAGTCAAGTCATGTTTATTTGTATCCATCCATTATCTGCACCGCTTCTCCTCAGTAGGGTCACGAGGGTGCTGGAGCCCATCCCAGCTGTCTTCGGGCAGTGGGCAGGGGACACCCTGAACCGGTTGCCAGCCAGTCACAGAGCACACAGAGACGGACAACTCACTCACTCATTCACACCTAGGGACGATTTGGAAAAGCCAATTAACATTATTTTTTTGGAGTGAGTATAAAAGTAGTGAGTCCGAGTGTTGGTTTTTTTTAACATTGCCCTTTTGACTCGCGCTGTGCAAGTCACATCAAACTCTGTTATGACCAGGTCCCCCTTTACTTTGAAGTGGACAAAAAGAGACAGAAATATAGTTTTTGGACAGGTTCCTTACAGGGACCGGGTGACCTTCGAGGATGGAGTCAACCTTGCGTAGGTTGAGGAGCTCATTTTCCTTCAGGTAGCCCGTTTCAGCCCACACGGCGTACAGCACCGGCGCAGCGTGACCCTGAAAGGTTGCAGGCAAGGTCAAATAGTCGCTTGCTACCCCTGTAGTATTAAAATGTGTCACTGGATATATAATCATGATTGTATGACTTCTTCAGTTATAACCTTTTTAGTATCTCAGTCATTTATAAATCTTTTGATTATTTATATGTAACTACGGCACTTCATCATTATTAGTTCATATGAGTGAACCTACGGTATTCAATACAGTGACACTTAGTGGTCAAATAATACACACTGTACCTTTAAGTTTTGTTGAAAGAAAACATGTTGGGTTTTCAAAAGAGGAGAGAGTAATTGTTTTCGTGCATATTAACCAAATGGTTTTTTTTAGGTTTGAAGAAACAAAGATAAAAACTTATTGGGCTGAAAAGAAATGGCAAGTGAATGCTGCTTCACATGAAAGGTGAGCCCTATATTTCTAGACCACAGCATCAGGGCAACCATACAGTAGAGAATAGTGCCAGATTGCAACACATATGTGTCTTTTCTTGCTGTTGCTATTGCCGGTTAGCGCTGCAGTGGACCGAAATACAATTGTTTGTTTTCGTTCTTTGGGGATTAAAGGATACTTCAGCGACCTGACTTTAACGTCGATGATACAGAAACAGAAGTGTAGCATTTTTAATACATAACTTCCACTGCTGTTCAATTCGGATATATGCATTAAAGGCTTGATTTGTCGGGGAAAAAGTTGAAATATTTTTATTACATTGTCCATAAAAAAAATACCTTTTAAATATCTCATTTTGCTCATGTGATGTATTATATGAATATTGTTGTCAAACATAACTGCAGTTTTTTTTTTGTTACAATGGATTGATTGAGGAAAAGAGCAACTCGCCGTATTATTTGCCTTCATAATATAGTCATTTATTCACTTGTTATTCAATCTCTATATTGTTTCAAGTGATATTTTCTTTGCAGGTAGGAGAAGACTTGACTTTTATTAATATTTGCCAGAACCGGCCTAAGTAAAGGGATGATTTGAAGAAGGGATTTTTACAACCTACAATTATTTGTTTTTGTCATAGCCCAGATTTTAACCATAAAAAGTATTTCCTTTTTACCAGCAAAGCATAAAATACAGGTTATCTCAAGACGATAAACGCTTCAAATAGCCAATAGAACTGTAAAACTGTATTCAGAATGTTTTTTTTTTGTGTATGAACGACAGCCCAGCATCCACCATTTGTACTCCTCTGAAATAGAAAAGTTTTTGACTAATGTCAAAGAGTGTGTATACATTTTGGGACACTCTGTATGTACGGTAGTCATTATTGTATGATGCCTTCAATTATAACCTGTTTATTATTTCAGTCATTTAGAACTCCTTCACTTATTTAGTCGTAACGAATGCACTCCACCGTTATTTATTTAGTTGAGTGTAATGATTTACATATTGATATAATCACATGAATTATTGATACAGTACATCAATTCATTCTGTTGTTATTCATTCTCTACATTGTTTGAGGGGCTGTTTTTAGTTCCAACAAGAGCTTGAGTTTTATCAGTATTTGGTAGATCATTTTCTTCATTTCCACCCAGAGACTATTTTCAAAGTGTTGGCTCCAAAAAAGGGTTTGTGAGATGGAAGGATTTTTCCGCTGAATATGAAGTTTTTGTGTGATTGAAACAGCTTTGTTCAGTACTTCATGTTTGCCCAGAATACTGTATTCTGAATTAACACCTCAACAAAACTGTTAAACTCTAGCACTAGCGCTTGTTTTACCCGTTTCACAACCCAGATGTTAAACAAAAACATGGAAGAAGAAAAGTTATTCCTCTTTTCTACAAAGGCATCAAATAAAAATCAGTATGAATCAAGAGAATTGTGAAGTACATTGTAATTTATTGTGAAATCTAAAAACAACCTTGGAAAGGACGAAGCGGTCGTTGTTGGGGTTGCGCGGGTCTTCAGGTCGGTACTTCATGGAATGAAAGAAGACCACAGACATGATCTCTGCAACACTGCAACATGATGTGGGGTGCCTGGGAAGAAGTACAAGAGACATTTGTATTCCAACAAATAGACTGCAGCCAAAGAAGTCAATGTGAGGGACCAAAACGGACCAGCATCAAATTGTCAATGGTGCATTTTGAGTTTTTGTGCTTTTACTGAGTTAATTCATACCAGAACACACGTTACCAGAGTCAAGAAAACCTGTCCTCACGCCCACCAGCGGATATTATCGTACTTGTGCATGCACATACTTTCAGTACTATATTGTGCAGATGAATGCTTTGCCTATATCCACTTCACATGCAAGAAATACCTCACCGTAGCCTTCCTCCTTCAAGGCTTAATCTGTCCTGAAAGGGAAAATGTAGTCAAATGAGGGGAGCCAATACTTTGAAAATAGTCTCTGGGTAGAAATGAAGAAAATTATCCCACTAAGAGCATTTTGTAACGACTGATCATTAAAATAATGAAAATAAAAACACTTAAAATAATAGCTTACATTATCATGATGCCTAAATTAAGTATTTTTGTTTAGGGGCCACCATTTGTCAGGAGATTAATAATTTAGATGTTAATTTGGGGGTTTACTATATTTGTATGTATTTTTAATGAAATTAATTATTCATTTTAATAACTATAAGATAATTATCTGCCAGTAGAACATTTTTTTCACTGCGTTATAAACATTTGCTGTTTTTGTTTATTAAAACAAGAAAATATTATTACAAATCTTGTCACGAAACGGAACGGGAAGCAGGAAGTAGGAAGTAGGAACTCATTTGCGTAGACGTCCTCACACTTTAATTGAGAAAGCAAAGTTGTCCAAAACACAAACGGACCAGACTAAAAAACAAAACGGGTCAAACACAGGCAAAACTACATTTCCAGAATTAAACAGAACTTGCAGGAATCCCTCAGAATGTTACACCGAAGTGCAACAAAGTCCAACAAGCATAACAAGTATAACCAAGCATAAACAAGTTTTCAACAACGATCTGGCAAAGCGCAGTTCAAAAGGGGACGTTTAAGTACCCACAGAAGTAATCAGTAAATGCGAGTAAGCCGGTGTCAAGGGGCGGTGCCAGTTGGGCGCCATGGTAACCATGCAGAACCTGACAAATCTGCTAATAGGTGCAAGGTTTTGACTTTATTTGATTAATTGTAACATTTTTACAATGCAATATTCAAAATTATCTGCATGTGGAACAGAAAACATTTTACTACGTTTTTATATTGTTATGTTTCATGTCCTAAATAAAATAATAATTCAAATCAGCAACATTATATGCAAGATTTCTGTTTTATTTGATTATTAAATTCTGCAATACATTATTGTATTTTTTCGGGTTAGTATGAGCCACCAAAATAAAATGTTATTTCTAATCATTTTCATGTAGAAGAAATAAACAGCAGAATAAGTTATGAATTATATTTCCCTGTAATACTTCAGAATCATAATTAGAGCATAAAAAAAAAAAAAAAATAGAACTTCACCGCCACTTACTGATATTGTTGAATGTTAGTTAACTGGCTAACCACTGTGAGAGAACAAATTATACTGAACATTAGCACTCTTTTACATACCTGTCAGCCTCCTCGATTCCATGCCTGTACAAACTGTCATATTTTCCCGTACAAAATACAAGATAATCGTAAACCATATTTTTTTTCGGACTGATGCATGATGGGAAATCCCCAGGCGGCAGACACATGCGCACATTAGCATCAAACTGCTCGCTTTGTTTGCAACGAAAAAAACGATACCGAGATGGAGGCTTCCAAAAACACTGCGGTAAATTAATTGGGAAAATAAGAGTCAAATATGTTTTACTTTGAAAGTCTAACAGGATGTTGTCGTTCAATGGAATCCCGAAAGCTTAACTCTGATACTTGCAAAGCCTGCTAACGGGCGTGGCTAATCGAGCCACGCGTGAGAGCGACGTTCGGCCTTCAACTGCCGAGTAAAGATGGGAATTCCGTCTTTTTGGAGAAATGGCTCTTTCGGCTTAGCTCTCTAAAATTGGTTTTCGGCTCCCAAACGGCTTTTCAGATTTTATTGTTGCTTTAATCCATATCGTACCAATAATAATGTAACATCGAGCAAAAATGATGAAATAATTTTAAAACTATTATTCTATGATATCATAATAGCATTTATTTTTGTTACACTGTTGTGAACCTTGAACTCACTTCAACATCTAACTTTCTCGCACAAGCAACTTTAAAGTCATTCAACACAGAATCCCAGAGAAAATGAAAATTTTTAATAAACTACGACATAAAGGAACTATTTGCAATTCAACTTTTAACCAACTTAGACTGAAACTACACAGAACCTCTAAAAACACGCATAAAATATAAATCAGAATGTTTAATCATCATTCAAATGAGTTCCAATTTGGCTTCCTGCCTAGACACGTTTCTTTGAGACTTTTTTGTCCTCTGTACAGTATTGGATTCCCTTTCCTCTGTGCCCAGAGACGAATGGAGCTTCCTCCTGATTGATGGAGAGCCAGCTGCCGTCCTTTGCTCCAAAGAGCCGACTCATACAGCCGTTACGTTCGCGAAGGACACATCACTACCGAACTGCGTTGAACCGGACTCTGCTCCTCTTCTCCCCTCCACTTTATATAATCCGAAACGGAAACGGTTTCAAATTCTCTTAGTTCGATCTTAACTCTCCTGTGTGGTGGTCAAAAAGTGCAAAATATGACGCGGACTATTGTTTTGCGATAGGACTATATCAAGTAGCAGCAAACCAAGAGTAAAACAAATGTAATTCGGTTTTTAATAAATATATGAAACGTGGGGATTTGATAAAACAATAAGTAAAAAAAAAACGCCAGTGAGTTGCTCCCCTTATTAGTGATTGCAAATCCCCTTATTAAGCGATAATAAACCTTGAACAAACACAATGCAGAGCCTAGCAAGACACCCCTATGTAGAACGAAAACGGTGTCAGCACGTTTATTTTATTTACCAAATAAACAACAATAGCATTTTTTCTGCATCTTTTTTTTAGTTATTTCCTTACTTGTAGTAAATATAGTATTGCATATTATACCTGAGTGAAGAGTCGAAATGACCAAGACGAGATCGTTCTACAAAAAAATCGAGGTTTAATCTAGTTTTATTTTTTTTATATAATCTTCCCTGTACAAAAAGGCGTAAAAAAACATATAAAAATAAGAGAAAAATATAGAAATGGACAGTTATGAAATGAATATCGTAGAAGGTTTTAGTAAAGATAAAAAAGATAGATTAGTAGCCTAGGCCTTTTAAAACCACCATTTTTTAAAAGATCAAATTTCTGGACGATGAAACTGCAAAAATGAAATTGATGTACAATGCAGGTTTAATACGCTATATTTTTTCGGGTAAACGGAAGTATTCACTGGAAGCCAAACGGGTTTTCATAAAACAATCACAGAATAACACCACCGAGGAAAACACCCTCAAAAGAAATATATTATACATCACGTGATGTATTTTATACACTATAAATAATTGTGATACCATTTAGAATTTGATATATAGTCATAGTTTCCGTTTGAATCTCCGAAGAGACGTATTATTTTCTGCAGCTGCCAGGAGACCATTTTGAGGTAAACCATTAACTTGTATAGACATTATTACATAGCTGTCGGCTTTTGCGTATCCTCTTTTTTTTACATGTTTTTGATTCGTTCAAATCGCCTATGACAACTTTATATGTAAATAAAAAAGACTGGTCTCGTTTTGCCCATTTCGGCTAGAATCTGGATGGTGTTGTTCACTTGTAGTAGAAGGCATTGTATTATTGTCGCGGTATTCTACATAGTGCTGTGAGTAAATAGGTGCCGCAAGGTTTGTCATAGCTGAATAAGGTGAAATTCAATCATTGATATGGGGAGCAATAATCGGATGTTGACAGGTATATCGTAATAATGGTGATGAATCCAACTCATTTGCCCCCACTCGGTCGTATGTCATAAACCCACCCCAACTGCATCTATAAATATGGGTTTCAAGGTGTTTTTTTACCCGCTGCTCGCTGCAGTGGTCGCCTTGATGGAGTTAATGCGGAGCCTGTTTGCGAGATTCCGGAGCGCCTGCAGAGTTTGCTGGTCGGGCTTGTGGTAGTCTTCCATGTTGCAGGCGGGTGCAATGTTCAACAAGAGTTAATAAGCCCAAAAATATTTCGCGTGCGCGATAAAAGACTGCAGGGGTTAAAAAGGCGCTTGCAGGTCTGCAGTGGAGTGACAGAAGCGAGGCGGGTAAGGGAGGGAGGAGGTGGGGAGGGATTTAAAGCAGGAGGGGGCGTGTTGCAGGGAAATCCTATGAATATGGCTAATCTGGCGCTAAAAGCAGCCAGCGCCTCACATTGGAGTCACGCATTTGCACGGGCGACAGTGAATGGATTTGCTCGGCAGCGTCCAGGATGCGCCCACACCAACAATGAATGCACAGTGGTGGGCCGTGATGGCCTGTAAGGCTTTCTAAACTGGCCTAATAAATATCTGAATCATGTGACGTTATTAATTCTTCGTCCAACAATACGTAATTAATTCCAAATCATCTGTCAGCGTCCTTGCTTCTCCCCTGGTTTCAATGCTTCCACATGTGTGCTTCTATATTCAAGCATTTAACCAGCCATTGTCTGTTTCTGGGCTCAAAAATCTACCCAGAGGCCTTCACAAAACCCCTGAAGGCCATGTCTTGTAATAACATTCTTAGAAAAAAGCTCTTGGTTTAGCCAATCTGATTCCGAGTTTGGGTTATTTCACGAGCTGGCGTTCAGAAATGTTATGATTTCACAAACCATGCCTGGTTTGTGGGCTTAATCCACCAAAGTGATCGCCAAAAGCTTTTGGAGCTGCTGAAGGAAATAATACTGCTGTCCATCAATAACAAAGATTGGATAACTCTGAAGCAAGCCAGCCTTTCGCAAATGGGAAAAGTTTTTTCCGCCTCTTTCAGCCTATAGGGAGGATCTTAAGCCTGATCCGGTTTGAATTTTAGGCCTAAAATGTCAATCTTTACGTTTGGACCAGTCCGAACTTCTATCTTGCTGAATTTTTTTTTTTTTGCATTATCCACCCGTTCTCGAAACAAAAGACAGTTTTTATGTGTCACTTGGGCCCTTTGCTCTGCCCAAGCCCCGCCCCCTCTTGTTCAGTCCGCTTGCCGGGTCCCTGAACAGCGTCCGCCGCCATCGGACACAGAGAACTGGGCGGGCAGCGGGGGCCAGCCCAAATCATTTCTTCTTCGCCTGAGTTCTAACAAATAAAATAGCAAATTTCACTTCTAAGAGCTAGCTCATAGAGCTACTTCGTTTGCAAACAACACATCTCTGATTATTATAACTGCACGGTACGCTACCGGAAAAGAACACAATAGTCTTTATTGCCATTGTTATCCAAGCGGTGAAATATTGTTTGGAACGAGATTAGACATGTCACTTCAGTATAATCAAGCAATAAAGACTTAAAAGAGAAAGTTAGATAAAAGACTTTTAGAATTAATAGGCAAAACTATTTGCAACGTAGTGCTTGGAGACTTGCCGAGGTTATAAGAATGGTGCCATGAAAGAACAAAAATTCCCAAATAGATTGCAAGATATATTTTTCACAGTTTTGTGTGCTTTTTTTTAGGGTGGCCTTGGGGAAGAAACTGTCTCTGAGAGCTGTAGCGCCTACCAGAAGGCAAAGGGTCCAAGAGGTGGTGGCCGGGGTGAGAAGAGTCCCTCATAACGTAAACGGCTCTGCTGTGGTATGTCCTCGGGGCTAAGAGCAGTCAATGATCTTCTAGGCTGTGTTGATGCTCTGTATGTTTTTCCTGTCTGCTGCCGTGCTACCACCATACCACACGACAATGCTGTATGCTCATCACTGTGGCTTTGTAGAAAGACACCAGCAGCTTCTGTTCCAGATTGCTCTTGTATGTGTTTAAGTGCAAGTGTAACGTGGGCAAGTATAGGGTACCATCAGTGCCAAAATTCTGCTCACATGTTTTTTTCTATTACATTTATTATTTGTGAGAAACAATTGTTAAGGAAGTTGAAGTGGTAGGATTAAATAAGCATATGCTTCGTCCTATTCCTTTTCGCCATGGTTTCATTCATTTATTCACTATGTGGGTGTTTTAAAACAGCTTTAGGGTGATCGCCATTGAATGCATATATCCATTTATTTATCAAAAAGTTTCTAGAAAACAAGAATACATAGAGAAGTCATATTCAGGGGGAGCGGGTGAGAATTGTTGTAATGGTTTGTATACTTCGAGGGCCAGTGTGTATTATCTGACCACTAGATGTCGCTGTATTGTGCAGTGCAAGCAAAAACAAGAGCTACAAAGCACAAGGAAGAATACAACATACAGGGACTCAAAGCATTTTTATTTGATTTTTTAGCCTCGACTGGCAAGTGACTATATTTGGTTATGTATATGGTTATGTGTGCATTCCTCCATCAATCCATCAATTTTCTTTCAGGTCGCTTGGGCAGCAGCTTTGGTAGTGAAGCCCAGACATCCCTATCCCCAGTCACTTCATACAGCTCATTTGACGGGATCCCGAGACGTTCCCAGTCCAGCCTAGAGACGTAGTCTCTACGGAGTGTCCTGGGTCGTCCCTGGGGCCTCCTGCCAATGTGACATGCCAGAAACACCTCCAGAGGAACGTGTTCAGGAGGCATCTTCATCAGAAGCCCAAGCCCCTTCAACTGGCTCCTCTAAATGCGGACGAGCAGCGGCTCTACACAGAGTCCCTCTTGGATGACGGCGCTTCTTACCTTATCTCTATGGGAGAGCCCAGCCACCCTGCGGAGAGAACTCATTTCAGCCACTTGTATCCGGTATCTTGTTTTTCCGGTCATGACCCACAGTTCATGACTACAGGTGAGGGTAGGAACAAGGATCAACCGGTAAATCGAGAGCTTTGCCTTTCGGCTCAGTTCACAGCTCACAGCCTCGACCGACTTGTACAGGATGCGGTTTTGAGACTGGGAGGTCGGTGGTTCGCGCCCCGGCCGAGTCATTCCTAAGACTTAAAAAGTGGTCGGCGGCGCCCTCTGTTGGCTGCGGCTGCATCGGCTCGCTACAACGGGTCAGGTGCAATCGACATTTCGTTCTGTGTACATTGTTACACAGAATGACAATACAAGGAAATTATTATTATTATTATTATTATGTTATGTGTGCATATACAGTACAGTGTATATGGTTATTCATTTACTTAGATTCGCAAAATAAAAATTAAACATTTTTTCTTTTAAACAATGTGTTAAGTATTAAATATCCTATTAACACTGATTTGAATGTGTACATAGTTTTTTGTTCTTTTTAAAAAGTATTTCATATAAAGAGTTAAAATTCCAATATCGCATTTTGTAATTTGTTCAATATATGTTACTTTGAGAAATTGTTCATTTTTGATTTAAAAAAGGAAGAAAGTATTTTTCCGTTTTTATACCTATAAGATCAATTTTTCGTAATACCAGCACGTATTGAAATTGACAACAAAGTTACCTGCATTGTTATAAAATGAGCAAGTTATGATTTATTTTCAATATACATACATGAACTGAACGGGAACGTTCATCAGACCATTGTGGCCGACAAGTGGGCCCGCAGTTAGCGGACCGATAGCGCGCGCTAACGTTTCTAGTGTTTAGTAAATATCTGCTAGTTTTTCATCGCAGCGGTAAATAAGTGTCTCATGACATCTGGCGGCTGAGAGATGGAACTGCATTAAATAACCCTATATAAAATTTCCAAACGATCCAGAGTTTGAAAAAACAACTAAACGAAAGCTTGCATTATCAAAACAATCGAAAAACAGTTTGGATTCTTCATGCTTGTTGATGTAGAAAATGTACAGGTGTCTTCCTTAAGTTGCAGGAGTTGTTTTCTTCAACTAGAAAATGCGGGTCTTAACTGTAAATTGTTCACATATTTCTTTTCAAAGTTTAACACAGACACAACCACAATACTCCTTCTTACTGTACATACACAAACATCAACATCCTTAAACATTAAAAATGGTTTATTTTCACAATCTTTTAGTTATCCAAATACTCATAAAGCAAATTCAATCTGTACATTTCATGCTGATGAAAGCAAATCATTTAAGATTCTCCTCTGAAGATGACCCCAAACAACTTACCAGAATACCCATAAAACTTAAAACACTACCCAAAACAACCTCAACTTTATCCTTTGTGAAATAAGCAAACATTAGTTTGGACAGAGGCGGGCCAACTATAACCAACCATTTTACACTGCATTCATTGGTGCACTGAAAAGAACCATGTCCACTTATACGCAATACACTTGGTTATAATGAGACACATTGGAATTGCTCATTGTTTAAAATCTTTTGTCAAAAATATTTATTTTCGTTTTGCATTACCAACAAAGTAATAAGGATTGTATTATGAATTCAAAGTTCTGTGTAACAATAATACACTAGTATCCCGATTATGTCCTTGTTCATGTAAATTTGTTATACTTCCTTTCGTGAATACATTTCTTACAATGATTGTATAATTTTATCTATATTTTAGTTGGGAAAATGAAATAATTTGAAATAGTTTGTCAGTATTTTATTTGACACTGCAATGTGGTAACTTTTTATAAAAAGGCGAAAAAACGTCATCCAGGGCGTAACAAAATAAAAATTGGTGAAAATTCTTGAAAGTTGTTTTGAAAAACAGATCTGCTTTTTCCCTTTAGTCTGTCCATTTATTTTCCACACCATTGCAAAAGGCCTTAATATGATTGCCACAGAAAAAGATGAGGATACAAAGAGATAGAGGTAAGATAAGCCTGACCCAAAATTCAGGTTAGGTCGAGCCTAAAATGTTAATCATTTGATCGGGTTCAGGTCAGGCTTCTCTTGCAGACTTAAAAAAACAATTATACACCCGTCATTATTCTTTGTTTCTTTTACCTGGTGTCGCGCGGTGGAGGATCCGCACTATGAACGCAGTCCACCTCTCGCGCTCTGAGAGGCACTGGCCACTGTGCGAGAGTGGGACTGAATCCACACAAAGAAAAAAACAAAGAATGATGATGGGTGCATAATTAAAAAAAAAAAAAAATTGTGACGCAGAAGCTCGGCCATCACGGATAAAATATGAAAATTCGGTTTTCTCCTGGTTCGGTCCCTCAAATCAAGTTAATTGGTCAGGCTTGATACCTGCAAGCCCGGTCGGGTCAGACTGAAGTTTTTTTTAGCCCCGATCTTACCTCTACAAAGAGGTAAGTAATAAACCCTTAAGAACTCCATCTATTCATCAAGAACAAAAATGTGTCTCTGTGGTATTCACAGATGAGATATGAAAATAATTACAGTCCCATAAAAGGGCAATACAAAATTATCAAACTTGAGTGTCTAAACAGTCCGTGCAAGGTTAGGGACACTTTGAGTCCTGCCTTGATAGAATGAAAACATTTTCAAGAGCACGAGGAGTCAGTAATCAGTGTTGCCGCTGCGTCCCAAAGCTCCTCACACCAGCATCTGCTGGTAGCTTGAAAGGGAGGGACGGCGAGGGTAGGACAATCATAGCTTCAGGTTGCCGAAGTCCTTGGACACATTCTGAAGATACGCGTCATGTATGGCTTCAAGAAAAGCTGGGTCGTTCTGTACCATGGAATGAGGAAAACGTGAATCAGGTCATTGTGGAGGGAATGTGATAAAGTAGCAAGACATTTTTGGGTTACAGCAACAGCCAGTTTGCTTTCTTTTGGGTTCTAGGAACATACGGCATATTTTTTGTGAGATTAGGATTAAAATCCAGATTTTTTAGAGTTAAGGACCACACTGTTACAAATTATTAACTACAATATACCATCATCTTAAATGAATATTCTAAGGAATTGTGAACAGATTTCATATTTTACTTTCAAAAAACTGATGTCGGTGTAGGAAGTAGGAGGCCTGAATGACTTTTTTCTTTAAATATGTATTTGGAAATCAATCAATGGCACATAAACCTAATAATATTACCTAATAATATTTTGTTTAACTTTTTCTCGGCTCAAATTATGCATTGTAAATGACAAATTTTGTTGAATACGTGTAGCCGTCATAAAAATAATTACAATAAATTATTGAAAACAAACTATGAAGAAAAACAATAGTCAAATAACATTTACAGTATATTTATCTAATGCCCTTCAAAGTCTGATTCTTCATCAGATACACCAAAAAGTTGTACTAGTCCCTCGTTGTACTTTTTTGTTTTTGTTCTTATATTTCAGGACGACTTTTTGTTTTTTCTATTCTCTAACATTAGTCTCTGTTACAATGAATTTTGGGCTAGCTGCTAGATTCCTATGAATTTTAGCTTGATGGGCTACTTTGATCTTGAAAGAGGTTTCATAGGCACAATGTTTCCTCTGCAGCCCGAGTTGCAATCCAACAGGTACCAATATATCATTCAAGATACGAAGAAAAATGAGTTGAAACTTTCTAACTTTAGATATTGGTAATTGCGCAAAACAGCAATGCTAAACTCCCGTTTCAGTGTGGGGGGAGCGGCACGGCAAGAACATAAATAAAAGAGCCGATGTGTGTAACGCGCATCCAAACTTTGAATTCTTTTTAAAGTAAAAATAAAAAAAGAAATGTGAGTTAGAGACGAATAAATATAGTACACACCCTTTTTATTTTGAACATCAAGTGAGGGACATATATTTTTCTAAAACAGCTTTTAATAAAATATGCTACTTATGAAGCATTTGGAATTATATTGCGATAGGAATTACTCTTAAAAAATATAATGTTGTCAATAAACATTGTGATTGGTAAGAAAAGCTCGCAAGGATTTATTATCGTCATGTTCTATGCAACAAATCAAGATCGCTCCGATGGGAGATTCTTAAAAGCCGATCCCTGAGAAGATTGTACCTTGAGGAGGTGTATGAGAGTTTTCTGGAGCTCGGCTTTGTTGCAGGATGGCTGTAGAGCCTCCACAGACCCCATCGAGGCGGATGAGAGTTCGGACGGGGCCGGAGGGACCGCCACTGCAGTAGTCTTCCTCAGGGACTGTTGGAAGGCGCTGGGTGACAAAAGCACGGAAATCGGACCAGGAATGGAAAGACCGGGACTCATAGAAATTGCCTGAAAAACGCAGACATAAAGATAGCAACAAAAAAAGGGACAAGTTTATAGAAATATTGATGGCATACTGAAAGATATTTCCCAGATTTTGGACTATAGAGAAAATGTGTTCCCTCACCGGTTCTTGGAAGTTGGAGGGTGGCACCAAGCTGATGGGAAGGAAACTGGGCGCTAGGAGAGGTTTTTGGAGTCCCGCATTTAAAGACTGGACTGATGGTTTAAGTGAGCCTGGTAGATCTTCTTCCAAATAAGCACAGGGTCTCACCGATGGCACGGCGGACACAGCAGGACAAGATTGTGTTTGGGAACTTGCTGTTTGCATCATGTGAGGTAAGACTGGTCCAAGAGATCTAATCTCAGCTCCTGCACCTGCTGACTGCAAAACCGGGCTTTGGTGTAATGCATTAGTTGCTAAGAGCAAGCTGTGGTCGTGAAGCTGGTTTGACTCAGAATCCTGGGTAGCGAGACAGGGAGCACAGAGAGGATTTGGGCGGACTGGCAGGGAACAGTTCTGGTTCCGTGGGTAGACTAATGCTGGATCACTTGGAGCAGTGGCCTGATTTGGGGTCAGAATGGGAGGAATTGATGGGTCCTTAGGAAGGGATGAACCGAAAAGCTCCTCAACTGTGATCTGCTTCACCATTGGATGCGTTTTCTGATGGTAAAGAGGAAAAGCAATAAGATGATCAATTCCAACTACCAAATTGTGCATCTAACTGCAAATTAGCCAGAAATGTGAAAGTGCTGGTCCTAATTGCAATATATTATATGCAACGGGATTTGAACCTGGTGAAGGAGTAGATAGACTATTTAACCCCTCAGAAAGCACCGTAGAAATCTGTGTTTGTGGGACCGTGAGTGAAAATAGTGTGATCATGAGATGAGCTCTAATGCCTTTTTGTATGTCATCAGCAATATATGTGAACTAGTGGTAAAGTGTCACCGCACTCGCCATCGCAAAAGTAAGAGTTTGATACCTGCAGCAAACAATGTTTTGCGATTTGAATCAGCGATACTAGCGCCTTATAATTTGGTGTGCCTAATAGTGCAGAAGATACGGTAATCTGAATATTGTGTGTGCAGATACCAAATATGTGTGATGCTTCATTGGTCAAACTGGCACGTTAAAGACTTTTTTTAAACTAGAAAATGAAAATTCAATTGATCAATTCAGCCAAAGAGGACAGTGGCTGACCTTATCAAGCAAAGAAAGGGAGATGCTATTGATGTAAAACGCTTGGTTGATGATAGAAGAGCTGCCGCAAAATTAGTGAATTAACGACAAATAAATCAGGGGGCAGATAAACTGGTCCACCCTTAGATGATTGAAAATTGCAAATTTTGAAAAGCTCCAAGACGAAAAGTATTCTTCGAAACGCTTTCAGAAATAAAGCTATAATAAAAGTGACCCTCCCATTTGCATGTATTCATAATTTATAGCTAGATTACACTTAGTAAACCACGAGCTTAAAGTTTGTTTTCATACGTATTCATGTATAAGGAATTGCATACCTCATCAGGTGGACGAGATGCGTGCACATGATCCAAAGCTCCCGTTGCGACCAAATCTGTCGATACGTCGGCATCTCCAGATTGAGTCTGTTACGGGCAAAGACATCAATTCTGATTTAATAAGATCAAGTCAGGTCATTTTCATTATAAACTTTTAACACACAAAAATATTAAACAAAGTTGTGTTTGGATCACGATACTTCAGAAGAATGAGCGCACAACCTTAACTCTGGATAATTTGGAAAGGTAGTTCATAAACATCAACATTAATCCGTGTTATAAGGCTAAAAGAGTAACTTCTAATTAACACGAGTCAAAAGCAGTGCATAAACATTAGTGTGCATAGTCACCCTCTCGTATTCCTCCTTGGCTTTGCTAAGCAACTGCAAGATGTCCCTGGGCCGTGTTTCAGTCACACCATTGGGCCGCCTGGGCTCCACCTTCTCAGATGATTGTCTTTGAGCAAGTTCATCTTCCAGTTTTACAATTCTGGGGAAAGTAAGTGACATGGAGTGAAAAATGGGCAAACACAAACCACTTACTAACCTTAAGTCTGCCAACGTGATGTCCAATCACTTGAACCACTTACCGGTACATACTAAGAATCCCAAAGCACTGTCGATCTTATTTTAATGATGTAATGGGAAGGGGATATGGAGGGTTCTTTTTTGTTCAACCAAAGAAAGTAGAAAAAATTGAATAATCAACTATAGATCTGAGATTCATAGGTAGCTAGTTTAGTTTCTGATTTCGTTTGTGCTGCCCCAAGAAGGATTTACAACTACAGAAAGTGCAATATAATTAAGCAGGATTCTGTTCTGACTTTTTACTTGTTTATGATGTCAATTTGACAGATGTGAGTCAAAGTTTATACAATTTACTGGCTTATGGTTGAACAAGAACAGTACAAGGGATTCATACTAAGCAATATTACATATTAACAAAGCAGGGCCAATACACACTTACTTCTCCATGAGCTGAGAAATGCGATGGCAATCTTTCTTGTCATAAAACCAAATACTATAGATACCCACTGCAAGAGAAAGAAAATACAACGTACAGCTGTTCTTAACTCCATCACTTTCAAAGAGAAATAGCTAGCACAAACCCCTTCACACAAACACATAACAAAAAAAACATGACAATAAAACAAATAGTAAAATGTTTTTCCTGGTAATAAACATGGATTGAGTTTTTTTGGATCATAATCAAATTGGACCATAATCAAATAATGGATGGAGGCCAAACAAGTTAAATGTCAAAACACTTTCAATGGATCTGCAACTACATTTATTGCGGTTAGGTGTGTCCATGCATTGGCTGCAGTTTTTGCATCTTGATTCCAAACATCCGCAATTCCCTTAAGAAGCGCATGTTGCTTAGCAACCAAAATGTTTGTGTCCCGACAGCATCATCTCTATCCAAAGGGACTAAAATTCTAAGTAAACAGGCGTTTGTGTGTACCTGTATGCATTTACACTCTCACTAATCACTTTTCTTTAGCTGTGAGAACATGACAGCCTTGGACTAAGCAGCAGAATATGGATGGGATCCTATATGACTAAATCTGGAGTTTTTTTTTTAATCTTAAATCAAGCTTTTAAACTTCAGAAACTTGCTTACAAAGACTTCCTTGACTGCCTATTTCCAATTTTTTTGGGGGATCCAGACAGAAAAAACAACCAACCCACTGAGAGACACCTTTAGGGATACAGTCTTTTAAAAGAATACCTTTTCTTTTTTTAACCATACCCTTATGGGATTTAGATAGAGCAAACAAAGACGTTGATGCAGTGACACTAAAAGAGAAACCGCCAGTAAGCTGGAAACTCAATGATTGGCGTCATGATGTCTCCCATACAAGGCAGGCTGAAGTGCAAACAAAGTCCAAAGGGGGAGCACTCTCCATTGACTTTGACCATGGCGATGCTCTTTTTCCTAATAAGCAAACAGATGGGGAAACGCTCCAATTCTTTATTAGTTTCCTTGATGAAACTGATCTTCAGACTTGTGATGGACTGCCTCGGTGGGAGCACAGTCAACTACTTTCTTAAGTTTTGAGCATTGCCAGTTAATTATATGATCCAAAATTTTAATTTTAGATTGACTTATTTTTACATATTCAAAGTTTCCCAAAAAATGCTTTACAACCAAGACAAGAACTAACTTATATGGAACTGAACGTTTCATAAGAAGCCAAAACGTGCAGACATACAAGATGGTTTTAACCGTGAAAGCCCCTTAATCAAACACCTCAAGGCAACCGGCGAGACTTCAAGCAAAAAGAAGAAATGTTTATGAGAACACTGGGCAAGTGTTTATTGAGCATTTTTCAAGGTACTGACACCCTTTCTTTTTAATGTGCAAAATGTCATTGCTTTATACAATTTGAACAAATTTCCATCATCTGTAGAACAGCTGGCTTGAGGATCTTTGTAACTTGGCAACACCACTTGAGTGCCAAAAGTAAGGTTCGTAAGCCTTTGTCATGGCCAAATTCAAGTAATTTTAGGGACTTTCAAGGTCAATTTTTCAATTAAAAGAAGTCCAGTGTGAATCAATCCAGTGCTGCCTGTATATCAGGGGGAAACACTATGCATGGGTCATGATTAGATTGTATCACGATAGCAAGGTGCCAATTTGATTTATATCTCAATTCTCGATAATTGCGAGTATACATGTATTTCAATTTGATATAACTGATGAATGTGATTTATTTTTCCTTCCTAGAAAAGAAGTGACTTAAAGCATACACTTCCAGGTCAATAGACCATGAATGATGTTCAAACAATGCACATCAGTCTGCGTCAGTCAGTCCGGAAGCTGACATTTATTGCAACGAGACAACAAGAAACTTAACATATACAATGTGCAACAGGTTTACAGCCACAAAGTGTCATGAACTGAAATGTCAGGGTCACACAAATATGGTCCTATAATGATCCTATTTACATCTAACAAATTAAGATGATAAAATAGAGCCTCCAAAAGAAAATAAAACTATTTTTTTCAAAACCCTGTGCTGCAGGTAAACTTTGTGGTCTCAGGTGATGCTTTATAGTATTTATGTATTTCGGATTGAAAATGTATGGGCCCCGCCCTTAGTTCTTATTGCTTGCTTTCTTTCTCCTTTTCCCACTTCTGTTTACTTTCCCACATTTTTACAAAAATAATCTAGTGTCACAAAAATCAATTTCGGGGATTTTAAAATTAGTCATTTGGTGTTGAGTATGTATGTGTCGTTAGTATGGGTAAAGATTCGCCCTAAAAATAATCACACACGTTTTTCTGATCCACAAATATTTTCTGGATTTATACCAGTGTTTTTAATGTCCTCAAATATGTCTGCAATCTTCACATGCTGAAAGCGTGTTAGGAGTCATTTTTAAGCAGACTACATTTATTTTTCTTCATTTAATCCGTGGTCCATCGAGCCAGACTGCCAAGAAACATGGCAACGATAGTAGGCAAGGCACTTACAAGCATTTCACTCTAATTTCAAGCAGTATTCAATAATTAAAAATACAACACTGAAATTCAAGCATTTTGAAGGACTTCAAGCACCCGTAGGAACTCTGCAAAAAAATTATACAGTTGTGGTCAAATGTTTACATACACTTGTGAAGAACATAATGTCATGGCTCTCTTGAGTTTCCAGTTATTTCTACAACTGTTTTTCTCTTGATAAGAGTGATTGGAACAGATATTTCGTTGTCACAAAAAAACCTTAATGAGGTTTGGTTCTTTTATGACTTTATTATGGGTTAACCAAAAAGTGATCAAATCTGCTGAAACAAAAACATACATACAGCAGTGCTAATAATATTTGGTAACATGTCCCTTGGCCATTACCACTTTAATTAGGCGCTTTTGGTAGCCATCCACAAGCTTCTGGCAAGCTTCTGGTTGAATTTTTGACCACTACCCTAGACAGAACTGGTGAAGTTCGGTTAAATTTGATGGCTTTCTGACATAGACTTGAGCATTGTCAACAAGTTCTCAATGGGGTTTAAATCGGGACTTTGGGAAGGTCATTCCAAAACCTTAATTCTAGCCTGATTTAGCCATTCCATTACAACTTTTGATGTGTTTGGGGTCATTGTCCTGTTAGAACACCCAACAGTGAACCAGAGACCCAATCTTCGAGCTGATGACTTTAGGTCACCTTAAAGAAATTGAAGGTAATACTCCTTCTTCATTATCCCATTTACTCTCCGTAAAGCACCAGTTCCAGTGGCAGCAAAACAGCAAGGGCTGCCTTCTTGCACAGCAGCCTCTCAGTCCGTGGAGATGTAAAACACGCTTGACTATGGACACTGACCTGTGTTTCAGCAGCTTATAATTCTTGGCAGATCTGTTTTTTGGTGATTCTCGGTTGAATCTTCACTCTGATGACGAATTTTCCCTTAGCAGCAGGTGATTGCTTGCATTTTCTTCCTGATCGTGTCAGTGACAAAACAGTACCATGCACTTTATACTTACAAACAATTGTTTTCACTGTTGCTCTTGTGAACTGCAGCTTCTTTGAAATGGCTCCAATTGACTTTCCTGACTTGCTCAAGTAGATGATTCACATTTTCAGATTCATGCTGAGCTCCTTTGACTTTGCGTTTGCATCCAATGAGCCCTATTTAAATGGCCTAAGAGAAGCCACCGCCGCTGTAGTCACTCAATCACTCACAAGAAGATAAGAGGCTATGCTATGAAGCTCATTTCACTGACACAACTTTCTAAGTCACCAAAATTGTTAATTGGTGTTTCTGTATGTATATTTTTGACCCAGCAGATTTGATCAGTTTTTCTGTTAACCCATAATAAAGTCATACATGAACCAGACCTGATGAATGTTTTTTGTGGCAAAGAAGTCATTTCATCTCATTAGCTGCACCGCTTATCCTCAGTAGGGTCACGGGGGTGCTGGAGCCCATCTCAGCAATCATCGAGCAGTGGACACCCTGGACTGGGTGCCAGCCACTCGCAGGGCACACTGGGACAGACAACTCACTCGCTCATTCACACCTAGGGACAATTTGGACCGGCCAATCCACCTGAAATGCATGTCTTTGGAATGTGGGAGGAAACCGGAGTGCCCAGAGGAAACCCAGGCAAGCACGAGGAGAACATACAAACTCCGCACAGTAAGGCCGGGAGCTGGATTTGAACCCACGCAGGAGGTCCCCACAACTGTGCCGCACACGCGCTAACCACTGCGCCGCCTTGCTTCCCGTGGCAAAGAACTATCTGTTCCAATCACTAATCAGAGAAAAATCTCAGTTGTAGAAATAACTGGAAACTTAAAAGAGCCATGACATTATGTTCTTCAAAAGTGTATGAAAACTTTTGATCACAACTTTTCCTTTATGAATTCCTGATGGGTATTTGAAGCATCGGCAGACAGAGAAGCCCGGCCAGACTTAATGTTTGACATTTTATGCCCGAACCCAAAATCTTACCTTTAATTTAAGTCATGTTGGTTTTATTGACATTTTTATATTTTTGTAAAGAAAAAAGGGGTAACAACTAGGATCTTTTTAAGTTTCTTGTGCCTTTATACAAGTTGCTGCTAAGCCTAATCTTATTTCCTGCAATATTATTTTTGAGTTTAAGTGAAAGATTAGTCAATTTGGTTGAGTTAAAATTCTACTTTATCTACTGTAAAAGGTTTCAGAGAGCTATTAAAGTTTATTATTATTTTATTTTTATTCTCTTTGCAGTTTTTTAAAAAATGTATTATGACAGTTTTTAAGCATTTACCGAAAATTATAGCGACTCCAAACATTGTTATTGGCTTTCTCTTAATATTAATAATCGGTATCGACCCTGAAAAACCCATATCTGACGATCGTTAGTGGACAAACGTTTTGCTTTACCCACCAATAATAGTACAGATTGGGTTCACATAAATGGTTAGTATGGTACATTAGCAGTGATTGATTGGTTGACAGATATCACTAACCACAGTTGCACAGCATTGGATGCAATAGAGAATCGCGGCGGTGAGCACTCTGAATCCTTACCACTGGACTACTAAGATTGTTGATGATAGAGAAAAGGTCCTCAGATTTGCTGTCATCATCAGACTATCTTTATTCATGGTGCCACATTGTACAACGTTGTAATGGGGCATGATGGGATAGAGTTCAGCCAAAACAACGTTCTACAGGTGGTACCGAGTGTAAAAATAACGTGATGACGAAATAAAATTGAATACTGTTTCCTTTGTCATCTAGATCTCTAGTAGTCTAGTGATTACACAGCGGATTTTTTTTTGTTAATGTTATCACTAGGGTTAGTAAAATATTTCTAATGTTATGATTAGGCCGGGCCGCGAGAATATAGTCAGACATTGGAGACATCGGAGCAGTCCGTGGTACAGAAAAGGTTGCGGAACACTGCTGCAGACAACAAACCCTACATCTATATACACACTGGTGAAGTTAAAATAGTGTGACGTACTGATTATTTGTTGCACTAATACACATGTATAGTACAGTACTTACAGTTGCCAGTCTTGTATAAAAGAAAAGGTTCCTGCAGCTGGAACTCTAGGTCTTTATTGATTGGCTCGACAAGGTTCTCTGTACTTAGACGGTTCATGATGGTGAAGCCATGGTAAGGGGAGGCAGACCTAGGAAGGGCAACGTTTACAGACCAATTAATATGTTTGAGCTGGTAAATATATATGTGAAATACACAATAACAATGTATAAACACAGACAATATTGATCAGATTTATGTAAATTATTACCTTGTATAAACAAACAGGGTGCCCTCGATTTTGGTCTTCTCCTGCAATCAGTCAGCAGTGGGGTTAATCATTCGAATTGGTCACTTGTAGAAACAATAAATTAAATTACATCTAAGATACTGTCTATATACAGTTGGGACAATGACTGCTGGTGAGGGGAAGACCAGATGGATGGATCTGAGTTAAAGAACCACCAATAAAATTGCATCTGTCTCATTTATGGTAAATTACAGTTGATACGGGTTAAGGGTTTAGGGAGTGTTACTTCAGTTTATTTCCATAGGATAAGGCTAGGGCCTTGCTTATCCTGTTTTTCCAGATTATAACGCACTGTGGATTATAAAAAGCGCACTTTAGAGATGTAAATTATTGTTTTTTTCTGGGTGCAACTTACAGTAGGGGAAATACAGCAAATATTTTACAGTGATCAGAGTGAAATGGAGACAACGTGTATGGAAGAGACAACAGTTTATCACTTCTGCAAAGAACAGATTTTCACGCCGCTCTCTGAATTTGCCAAGGGGATGCAAACTGCTTTTGCATTGCCTATTTTATAATTTTATTAAGATAAATTCAAAGGTTTGTTTGGGCTCCAAAACTCAAAAACGCGTTTTTCTGAGACTTTTTCTTGGAACCACGTATTTAAAAAAAAAACAAAAAAAAAAAACAAAACCTAATGTTCAACTGTTGTATTTAGTAAATAATGGTAGAAGCTAGAAACATACTTTTTTTGTAATGAAAGTTAAGGGTTGAAGCTATTTTTGATATGTCCTATGCCTAGTTATTTACAGATTTTTTTTTCTACTTGAGCTTCAAACATAATCTAGGATGGCAAGAACTGTCTGGCATTTGATAAAAACGTCTGGCATGGATTAATATAATAATCTTGTATGTAAAGTATCCAGACAGTACAGTATGCAATTATTTTCCGTAAAATGTAACACACTCCCCCCATTGTTTACGTTCAAGGGACTATTTATATTATCGCCCAGCAGTATGAAACACATCACGACACGCAATAGCAAAGTAAGAAAATATGATTTACGGTTATACAGTGACCCATACTGCATTTATAACAGTGTTACCAAAACAGGTATCGCTTAGTTAAAGTTGGGTGAACTTAACCCTGCTCACAGTGTTGTTTTTGCCCAGTTAGCTCCGGCAAGTTAGTTTTCCGATGCATAGATTTTGTCCCTCGCTCTCTTTAGTTTTTTGAATTAGAACTCACCCATTCGTTAGATTTGGAGTTGAAATTGTATAGGGCCACTTGACTGGTAACGTCGAGCAAGGTGTTTATGTAAGGATCTTGTCTCTGGAGAGCTGCTAAGCTCATCATATGTCCCGCACTTACGGTGTCCATCTTGGATACAATTCTTGCTCCCGCACGGACACATATCAGAAGAGCACATTCAACTTCCGTTACTACCGGAAGTAGTTCGGCAAAGCTACTGTAGCTGAAGAATACTTTTTTTACGACACGCCTCCTTGAGGTGCGTGCCTAAAATCATAAAGAGAATGCCGGGTGTAAAAGTGGTTATAGTAGCGAGGGGATGCATATCTCGGCAGGGATGCATTTCTCGGCATAACACCGTACAGAGCCCTGGAAAGATGGAATAACCTTCATAGGTTTTTGTAGTATCGCTATAGGTGTAATTTTCAGTATTTCTGTTTGTACTAATATTTCTATTGTAATTTTTTTTACATTATAGTATCTCGTAGTGGTATTGATTGCTATTTCAGTAGAAGCATAATTGATGCCTTCCCAAAGCAGTATTTTAATAATATTTTTTTAATATAAATTTTGTCATATTTCCATAGTAGTATTTTTATCATATTTCTTTAGTATATTTGTAATATTACTGTTGTTGTCTTTTTGTAGTACTTTTGGAGTAAAAAATTGTGTACTAGTATTTTGTAATATAGTATTACTGTTATAGTATTTTTGTAGTAATTCTATACTCGTTTTTATTTTCAGAATGAAAGGAAAATAATATATGAGGTCCCTGTTTTCAAGCATCATATTTTATATTTAGTTTTGTAGTTATTTTGAGTATTTTTGTTGTATTTCCGTCGAAGTATTTTTGAGTGGACACACAAATTAACAACGGGTACAATGTTGGCACCCAAAAAGTTAACCACTCTTGGGGCCCTCTAGTGGTTGCGGGTCCTGAGCAGTCGTTTCGCTGGTTTATGCCTTGGGCTGGCTCTGACTGGACCGAACTATCTATCACAATAGCGCTACGTCGCCATTGTGTGCACTCGATTCATTTTGTGTTTATCAGAATTGGTTTGTTGACAAAGCGCCATGGAGCCACTTTGGAGTGTCCAACAGCCACATGGCCGCATGCACCTCTGTACATAAAAGCACACTTTCATAGACTTTGTTAGTATTTGTTGAGGTTTCCTTGACACCAAACCTAGCTAAACACACTTCCGGAGGCTTAAAGTACAACTGTGGAAATGTTCATGCAAATCAGTTCAGCCGTTTAAGAGCCAGTAAGTCACATACAAATACACAACAACAACAAAAAAACACAAAACGGGTTCATCAATAGGTTTGGATTAGATTAGATATAGATTAAGATATTACCAATTTATATGTAATATTATTCAGTAAATGACTTAAAAAGGAGGGGTGATAAAGCAAACTGCCAACTTTGTTAACCTTTTCCTTTCGTGTGTCCACAAACAAAATTACTGCTAAAAAAAATACTACAAAATTACTAAAAAACGATTGAAATGTAGTGCCTGAAGTGAAATGAAAAAAAAAAAAAAAATACAAAAAAGTACAGTACTACAAAAAAATACTTCTACAGTAATACCATAAAACAATAATACTTACACCAAAATATATTTTTTTAAAAACACACTAAGATTACAAAAATACTATTATGGAAACAGTACTGCAGTAATACTACAAAAATTTCACTAGAGTATAAAAGTAATACAAAAATATTACTACAGAAATATTATGACATATAAACTATAAAACTACAATTACAGTAAAATTATAAAGGTACTGCAGATATAATACAAAAGTCAACGATGATATACTTCAAAAATACAATAGAAATAATTAAAATACTTATGCGAACGAAAAACAGTCCCAAGAGCAAAGGGTAGCAACAAAATGCCAGACAAACATGGAGGTCACTACTAGGTATGTATTTTATTATGTAAAAGAAATACAGTTTTTTAACCAATGACTTTTTTGATAGAAATTAACATTGGTCTCATAGTTTTATTTTTGCCCAGTATTCAAATGAATGTTTGTTTTTACGGAATGAAAGTTCTTCGCATCACTTGGAGGCCCTAAACATTACACGCTGTCCCTTTAAAACATAGAATCATTTTATTATTTTGTGTTTTTGAGAGTTTCAAAACCAATTAGATGAAACTAATCTTATTAATAAAAGTACAAGTAAATAATATGTAGATATGTTGCTGTAAATGTTTTCATTAATGAAAAAAATGTGATTGGTTTCCAGGGTTGGCCCCTTGGGCATTTTTTTTTACTCAATGTGGCCCCCGACACTAAATAGTTGCCCACTCTGTAGTAGAGCTACAGCTGTGTCTACTTCACTTTCTCTGTTTGGTGGCCACTGGAACAGGGATTATAATGGAAGGATTACGCGCAAGCAGGTAATCCAATCACTGGTAACCGTCCAGAGCCGTTTGGACAACTCATTTTCTCCGGAATAGCGGCACAGTGAAGGCACCACGACAACAGTATGAAGCCTCAGTGGAAATATAGGTGACAGAATGCCATTTATTATAAGAGGAAGACCCCTGAGGGGTAAGTGTCTTTATTTTGACAACAAATAAAGTCAGAGTTTGCTGTGCGATGCAGTGTAATGTTTGGGGATATGTGATTATCTGCAAGTAGACTTTTCACACAATAAGTTTTCATTTAAAGGGACAGTGTGTATTATTTAGCACCTCGTGGTGATAGAAAAACCTAATTAAAAGACACATGCAACATCGATAAGCAAGTTTTTGTTTCCAAGCGGTTCTGGTGCTTCATGTGGCCATACAGTACTTTGCATTCCCTAGTTGCTCCCTGGCCTTTTTTCAACAAACCATGGCCCCAACAACCTCGCGCGTGTAGAATGCCCAACAACACCTAACCTGTTACATGTACACATGTTTGACACAAGAGGATCCTAACCTAGAGGGAGTCGCCATTTTGCTGTCTCGGCTATCCTCAAAGCCTTTCTTTTTTTTTCGTTTCCTTTTTTACACATAATTTTAGTCAATTATATTTTTGTCACAAAAAAACACAAAAAAATTAGAAGGTGGTAAAAGACAGTTCCACTGTAATTTTGTTTTTCTGGTTTTAAGTATTATTTGTACTTTTTTCTCTTTACGTTCTCATTTTTGCTTTTTTTCCTTATGATTCTTTCCTTCTCTCCCCTTTACTTCCAATTAATTTTTTTCTGGCTGTTTTCTCTTAGTTTTTTCACATCACAATTTTTCCCCTATTTCTTTTTTCATCTTTCTTTTCTTGTTGTTCTTGTTGTTTGATACAAATTTTGATTTATTTATTTGACCAGGCTTATGATTTTTAATGCTGAATCCTCGCAAAAAGAAGTACTGAGCAGATCTTGTGACCTAGAAGATTCATTACATCGTTAAATAAAACTCAGTGATGTGCGGGGAGGTTTTGTGTTTTGGTGAGGCACAATCAGATTCACAAACAAATTAACTTTAATCTTATTCTTCATTTGCTTGGCAGAGCAAGAAAACAATACATAAACTCCACTAGTGACCATGCGTTTCCCACCTAGGCTTTCAGCGATGGCCTTCAGTGATATATTGTCCGCCAACGAAACGGCTCTATGACAGTAGCCAGTTTCATATTTCATCTTTTTTTGTGCATCTTTAAATATTTTAATATATGTTTCCTGTGGTTTTCAATCAATGTATATCACATAACAAAGGTAATGTTTATTCTTTCGTTTCACAGTTTATTTGTTGTTGCACTGAAAATAACATTTTGTTGTGTATTTTTAGAGATGCTTGACATTGAAGTTACTTAGTATAAAAAAAGTTCAAATGAGTCAAAAGTTTAATTTAACGTGAAAAAATAAAAGCTATTACAATTTAATAGAAAAATATGTTTGACACTTTGGTGCAATACTGCCCCAAACTAGAGGTTTCCTTTCTCGCTAGATGGCTGTAGTGTCGCCAAATCAAAATCTGTTGGCTAAATCAACAGAATTATCAACACCAAAGTTATGCTACAAGGGCCTTCAGAATTGTTGTTGAAGGCCTCCTGGAAGATAACAGACAAACAAGTAATGTCTGCAAAGTGATTGGTTAAATGCTTAAATATGAAAGCACACATCTTAAAGCAGTGCAACCATGGGAGAAAGAAATGAAAGTAAGCTGAGAGACAGTTTGGAAATATTTAATAAGTATTCATGGACAAAAAAAATTAACATCACATGATTCATAAATGTTTTTAGGCCACCAGAGAAGGCCTTGCGGGCCCTGACGGCCCGCCACTTATAAACTGCAGCAGAGAAAAATATAACATTTCATTGTCTTACCTTATACAGTGCCATGAAAATGTTTTTGTCTCCTCTGTGGATTCTGTAATTTTTGTATAGTTATCTTTCACAAAGGTTTCAGATCATCAAACCAATTTTAGTATCACACAGAGACAACCCAATAAAATATAAAATATAGTATCTAAATGTTGATTGCATTTATTAGGACAAAAATCAAATCAAAACCTATCTAGCTCTATGTGAAAAAGTTATTGCCCTTCATATTGTTCTTTTTGAGCCAGTCTGAGGTGGACTTGCTGGTATGTTTCGCATCGTTGTCCTGATGTATGTTCCAAAAGCGCTTGAGTTTGAGGGCGCGAATTGATGGCCAGACATTTTTCTGGTAAACACCAGAATTAATTATTTAGTCAACCACAGCCAGTTGTCCCGGTTCTGAGGCTGCAAAGGCAGCCCAGTTTTGTAGTAATTCTATACTCGTTTTTATTTCTCCAGCAAAAGAAAGACACTGGCCAGAAATGGCATCCAAGGGAGAGTTCCCGGGCAAAAAACACTTCTTTGACAAAAAAAAAACACAGAGTCGTCTTACATTTGCCCAAAAGCATATTGATTATCCTCAAGACTTAGGGAGAAACATTCTGTGGATTGATGAGTCAAAAATTGAACTTTTCGGAAGTTGTTACATCTGGCGTAAATATGGCACAGCATTTGAAAAAAGACCATTATGCCAACAGTAAAGTATGGAGATGGCAGTGTGATGGTCTGGGGCTGCTTTCTGCCTCATGAGCAGGACTTGCTGTGTTTCACGGTATGATTAATGCAAGTCTTTACCAGGAGATCCTGAAGGAGAATGTCCCGCATTCAAGCACCCGTGGATCATGCAGCAAGACAATTATACGAAACACAACAGCAAGTCCACCACTGAACGGCTCAAAAAACAAAACAAAATGAAGGTTGTAGGGAGGCCAAGTCAAAGTTCAGATATAAATCCATACAAGATGCTTTGGTGTGACCTTAAACCGTCATTTCATTTTAGAAAACCCTACATTATAGCAGATTTGAAACAATTTTGCAAAGAAGAGTGGGCCAAAATCCCGCCACAACATCGTGAAGGCCCATTACCAATTATCATTAACGTTTCATATTTCTGTTATCACTGCTAAGGTTCGCCCCACTATCGCTATTAGGTTCAGGGGACAATTACTTTTTCACATAGGGCGAGATATCTTTTTTTTTGTGCCTAAAAAATGAAATCAACATTTTAAAACTTCTTTTTGTATTTCTTGGGTCTTCACTGAGCTATTAAAATGGGTTTGATCCTCTCTCTCTCTCTCTCTCTCTCTCTCTCTCTCTCTCTCTCTCTCTCTCTCTCTCTCTCTCTCTCTCTCTCTCTCTCTCTCTCTCGCTCTCTCTCGCTCTCTCTCTCTCTCTCCATCCATCCATCCATCCATCCATCCATCCATCCATCCATCCATCCATCCATCCATCCATCCATCCATCCATTTACCCATTCGTAAATCTGTTCTTTGCATAAAAAACCCCGTCCCTATCCGTCTAAATAAGCATATTGGCGATTTGGTCCCACAATTCAGATCACCCGCTCCAGTTCCAGTTCGGGTTCGGAATACGAATGTGTTTGTGGTTCGGTTCACTGTTAGTGTTGTGAGAAGTGGGCTGAGGTTGCGCACGATGTCCTCCTCCCCGTAATGTGCGCGCAGGCACCCGGATGTGGCCAACATGTTTGCCGCTCCTCTCAGGGTTCCTCCGCCGCGCTCGGAAAATGTTGCCAACGTAACTCAGGATAGCTTCGGATTTATCTTCCAACGATGAGTTGGATCTGACCTGGAACATTTCCATGTGGATTCGAGAATGCAAGGAGAAGATGAAGTGTCAGAAGGTAACAATGTAGAGCAGGGGGGAAAACGGAGGAGAGTTGGCACACTCAAGTGTTTGTACGTGTTGGACGTGTGCGTGCCCGAGAATATTCCCCTTCGTACTACAGTAGATAAGACTGTCACTAATTTATTAATTGACATGTATCCATCAGTTTTGGCATGAATTTTTCATGACATGTATTTCCCTGCAGAACAGATTTTTCAATAAGACTTGGAATGAGTTGAACAACCTTTTAAAGCAACTGATTTATTTTGTCATTTTATGGACAAAGTGGTTAGCAATTGTGAGTTTGCAATCTTAACTCCTCTCAGCAAATGCATTCACATTGGTATGCCCTATGTTTGTGTCATTTGCTCATAAGATGTCACCATACCCACCGACACCACCCTTTTATGTGTTAAACTACCAATTCTCTACCTTTAAAAAAGCCTGATGATTAAAAAAAATTGATCGTTTTTTTTCAAATTTAAACACCAAAAGATAAATCCAGCAAACTAGTATTCATGTCAATGGTTGATTTGTCTAGAAGCAAGGCAAAGTCTCATCTCATCTCATCTCATCTCATTGGCTGCACCGCTTATCCTCAGTAGGGTCGCGGGGGTGCTGGAGCCCATCCCAGCAATCATCGGGCAGTGGGCAGGGGACACCCTGAACTGGTTGCCAGCCAATCACAGGGCACACAGGGACAGACTCGCTCGCTCATTCACACCTAAGGACAATTTGGACCGGCCAATACACCTGAAATGCATGTCTTTGGAATGTGGGAGGAAACCGGAGTGCCCGGAGGAAACCCACGCAAGCACGGGGAGAACATACAAACTCCGCACAGTAAGTCCCATAGTTGTGTTTGAACGCACACAGGAGGTTCCCAAGACCTTAGAACTGTGCTGCACACGCGCTAACCACTGCGCCGCCGTGCTGCCCGTGAGTTAAAGTCATTGTGTGTAAATAAACGGCAACAACGATCACATTAGATTTCCGTTTTGGTAAAAGCTTCCCACTTCCGGTTTTAAGCAAGTATTTATTTATTTTTATTTTTTATTTTTTTTTCAATAATTTTTAAAATTTATTTTCCCATTCATTCATTCATTCATTCATTCATTCATTCATTCATTCATTTTCATGTCAAGTCTAGTCATGTTTATTTGTATAGCCCTTAAACACAAGTAGTCTCAAAGGGCTGCACAGACCACAGATTATTGCAAACTACAGGCTGTTATTACACCATTCCCTGATCTACACAAGGACAAGGAAAAACTCAAAACCTCAACATGAGGAAAATGAAGAAACCTTGAGAAGGGACAGCGCATGAGTTCATCCTCCTTCCAGGATGACCAGGCTGCAATGGATGTTGCAATAATAAATACTACACATATATCGTCAATATAAAATTTAGTTTATTCATATGCTGTAGAATAAAAGTATGTTTTAAGCCTAGATTTGAACAGTTCCACTGAGGTTGCAGATTGAATCTCAGTGGGCAGAGCATTCCACAGCACCGGGGCCCGTATGGCGAACTCTCTCGAACCTGCGGTTCTCTTCTTGGCTCTTAGGATCACTAGTAGATCAATCATTAATTAATTTATTCATTAATTTTCACTCATTCATATTCTGGATGAAGTTTGGCTTTTGCGTATAAAACCAGAGTGTGCAATAACATCTACTGCTATTTAATGTCAAAAGTTGGTATGTATGTGTCACTTTAACCGATAAAATAGCAAAAGGAAAACTAGAAACTAAGGAAACTGACCAAACAGCACTATTTTTCTTCTCGTTTTTTCGATCAACCTTTTGCGACAATTTTTTTTTTGGGGTTGTCCTGTGGGGCGACAGTGGCTCAGGAGGTAGAGCGCTCGTCTTGGGATCAAGACATCGCAGTTCGAATCCCGGCTCCTCCTTGTTACATGTCGAAGTGTCCTTGGGTAAGACACTGAGCCCCTAATGCCCCCAATAAGCAGGTTAGCGCCTTACATGGCTGCACGGCCGCTATTGGGAAATGTGAAGCACACTGTAAAGCGCTTTAGGAAGTCTTGACTTGAAAAGCGCTATATAAATGCAGATCATTTCATTTCATTGAGACCAAGATGTCGGAATATTACGTCAGCTCCCTTTTGGTGAGGCTCATGTTATGTAGAATACATTCGAATTTCTCGATCTAAAAGTATTTTAAAAGATGGTCGTTTATATGATTGCTCTTTTTTGAATATATAAACGAGCTGTACAGAATTTAGAACTCGCTAACGCCATCTCCTGGCATGTGTCATTAATAAAGCCTTTGTCAGCTTGTTCATTATGTGCGGGCAAGTAATGGCATTTCTTAGTAGCGATTGAAAAAAGCCTCTTCTTATTACATCTTTTCTTACGTGCACTATTTTCATGCAACTCTAACGAATAGAAACAAAAACCAAAAAACTGCAGGGACGAGGATGACGTCATTCTGCACCCCTCATCCTTTCTACCTAATACGTTCCACCCCGAACAGCTTTGCTAAAATTAAGATAAAGGCAGATAGGCGCAGTGGGTGAAAAGCACAACTCATTTGAGCATTGTAAACACGTATTGATTAGAGAAAATATTTAGCTTTCAATTTATAAAACAAAAATGTAACCTGATGCTGTTAAATTACCTGTTGAAAGAATAATGATTAACGTAATCTAAATACTATAATATTGCAGTAATGTAACTTGATCACTTTCAATTACTTTTGAAATACTCCAATACCAAAAATACTGATAAAAGAAAAAATACGCCATGATGCTGGCAAATGTAAACAAAACAAGGAAAAGAATAAAAAGGATTAAAACTAACCAGCTCGGTGGCTTTCGGGGTAGGGCGCCCGCTCCGAGACTGAGAGGTTGCTGGTTCAAGCCTCGGCCGAGTCATACCTATGACCTACAACATTGGTACTCATTGCCTCCCTGCTTGGCGCTCGGCATTAGTGGTTGGAATCAGGGTTTTGGTCACCTTATGACTCCCAACACATCAGTTGGCTTGAGCGAGGGGGCTGGGAATCCCCTCCTCTGTATCAATCTCCCAGAAAGAGTCCGGAATGTGTTCTTGACTCTAGCCACCTCCGGTATATATATATATACTGTAATACTAACATACACCAGACTTCAATATTGTCCCCTCTAGTGTGCAACATAAAAAAAGCTTTTAAATGTGATTGTAATCCTGAAAAGTAATCCTTATTCTAAATTCTAAAACCTGTAATTTGATTAAGTATTTTCAGTGTGACAGAACACAATTACTTTTTATTTTGCATCCTGAACACAAAAAGCTGTATTCCGTTACACCCCAAGCCTGATTGTTGCTCTGAGCGTGCTATTTCCTCATGTGCGGCCCTTTTAAAAGGTTTCTTCATTTTCCTTATGTTGATGTTTTTGTTTTTTTCCTTACCCTCATTTAGGTATTAGATCAGGGGATGGTGTAATATTAGATAGATAGATAGATAGATAGATACTTTGTTCATCCCCGAAGGGAAATTCACATTTCCAGCAGCATCCCTGAGCTGAGAACAATCGAGAACAATCGAAAATAACACGGGAGCTGCTGGAGTGGCTGCCATTCGTGACGGCGCCGGAAGAAAAGATTCAATTTGAATCATGTACAAACAAACAAACAATTGAATCATGTACAAACAAACAAACAAAATATTCATGTTTCAATAAGTGGAGTGTTAATAAAATGGGGGGAAAATAATTTCTGATACTGATATAACCAGGTAAAACTAATTTTAAGTTACCTGTCCAAATGAATGTTGTGCCATCTCACCTTTCCCACTGCTGCTGCTCGCTCCTGAAACTAATACTTACCTCTTTGTGTATTGTGCAGTCCCTTCTCAAGTTTCTTCATCTTCCTCGTGTTGAGGTTTTTGAGTTTTACATGACTTATAACTAATAACTAGTTAGTTGTGCCATTTAAACAAGATACATATATATTTTCACAGTATTGCACACTTGTCTAGGGTGGTGAGGGCCCTGGGAAACAATGTCAGGGATGTGATTTGACCAAAGTGAAATTATCTGAAAATTAGGCGGGGGTCTGGGGGCCGCGGGCACCCAGCTAGGTCCAGGGCAGTGCCCTGGTGGGGGGACAAGTGGGGCGAAGCCCCCCGGAGCACATGGGTTTTCCGTGTTTTTAAGTACTTTCAATGCACTCAGATGACAATATTAGGCTGTGGTTTGCAATAATCTGTGGTTTGTGTAGCCCTTTGAGACTCCTTGTGATTAAGGTCTATACCAATAAACACGACTTGACTTTTTTAAGCACACATAAAATAACGCACTTCACCATCAGTGCGGTATTGTATTTTTTTAATGAATTACCGTTTTTTTTTACCGCAAGGAGGTGTTAGATAATGCTCAAGGTCCCTTTAACGAGATCACGTTCGAGTAGGCAAGAGTGATTGCATATTATGAACAACAATATGACTTATGAACAAAATACCACTCAACAACAATACCACCATGTATTATTTACAACAGCTTTTATTCAAGAGCCAGTGACAGTAAATAGGAGCTTAACTTGCCTGACAGTGCTGGCGCCGAGGATTTACTTCCAAATCGCGGACATACTTAACGTAAATACGCGTGTATGAATAGTTGTCTGTCACTATCCGTGGCATGTGATTGAATGGTGACCAGTCCATGGTGTTAACATCTGAGATTGGTTCTGCTTTTCAAGGACCCCAAACAGGATAAGTGGTGTAGAAATGAATGGATGTACAGTATATATCTCTATGTAAAAGTTTGTTTTTGCATTGTCTGCACGCCCATCTTCATGATCACCCATAATATTATTTAGAGATAGTTCTATGCGTGTTTTGGTGGGACTGAAATGGCACAATTTACTGTATGCGGCTGTGTTCCAAACAGATGAGTC
Organism: Urocampus carinirostris; assembly: GCF_059441175.1. NCBI lineage: Eukaryota > Metazoa > Chordata > Actinopteri > Syngnathiformes > Syngnathidae > Urocampus > Urocampus carinirostris. The sequence continues at coordinate 49,612,333 of NC_142351.1, forward strand.
AAGGGCGCTATGTTTTTTGTTCTTTCACTGTCAGTTTGCATTGATTTTAATGACTCGCTCGTTCATTCATGCTGACCGTTATCCCCCGCTCTTGAAAAACCACATTGTTTGGTTATTAATGCAAAGTGTGGAAACTCCTGAGAGAGCGGTGGGAGTTTGATACCTTTAATTGCTAGTCTCAAATTACAAATACAAGACTGAAACACATTTGCTATCTTCACAATATACTTGAAGGATGACCTTGCAAGAAAATATTTAAATTTTTGACTCGCATCATTTCCCTCTCCTTATCTCGCCGGAAGTGTCATCTTCACACTCTGTTTTAAAGGCCCTGTGTATAGAATATGACCACTATATCTCGCTGCTCTGTGCATTGCAACTGAAAACTAGTTCTAAAAACCACAAGGAAGAATACAAGTTTTGGAGACTCAAAGTGACCAAAGTGCACCATTTTCCTTTCATTTTTCTGCCCAGCCTTTTGCGAGGTTTTTGGGAAACAATGATGTCAGCTCCTTTTAGGTTAGGCTTATGTTATGTAGAAATAAATAAAAAAATCTCCATTTACAAGTGTTTAAATATGCAAGTTCATAAAATAGTTCATGTATTTTTGCTTACGAATGAAATATGTATTGTTTTTCTTGAATTAATGATTTTTTTTCACTAGGAGACAATAAATAATACAAACTAAATAGTTGAAAACAATATTACAGGAGGTAGAGCGATCGTTTTAGGATTAAGGGATCCCAGTTCGAATCCCGGCTTGTCCGTGTTACATGCCGAAGTGTCCTTGGGTAAGACATTGAACCCTAACCCTAACCCCCAATAAGCAGGTTAGCGCCTTACATGGCTGCACAGATCACGGCCGCTATTGGGAAATGTGAAGCACAATGTAAAGCGCTTTGGGAAGTCATTGACTTGAAAAGCGCTATAGAAATGCAGATCATTTCATTTCATTTCATTTCATTAAAGCAACACGATAAAAAGATAACCCTCAGTATAGACCATGGGTGGGTAAATTAATTCCTCAAGGTCCACAGTCCTTTTTATTATGCACCTCCAACAAAGGTGACACAAAGTATAAGTTTTATTCAACAAATATAGAGTGTCCGTAAACATTACAAAAAAATGAAATATAATTTGAAAGAAAAGATCATCAAAGGATAATCAAAGAACATACAATCCACATGGTTGACATGTTCAAATGGAGAAGAAAGTAACGCAAATACTTATCTAGACATCCCTTTAACATAATGCATTATAATTGTAATACATTGGTAGTTTAAATACAAAGAAAACTGAATAAAGAAAAAAATTGCAATTTTCGAAACTCTTAACATGAACATATTTATAAGATTGATATTTGTTTGAACAAAAAAAGATAAAGACACCTTCATTAAATCTCTAACTTTAGTAATTCACAAATTTACTTTTGTGGCAACATGGCGTGACCAGAATAATTGCACTTTTCCAACGGTGATGTGGTTTCAGTCGGGCATTTCAGAGCAGATGCATGTCTTGGTCTACCCACAATACACATAGCAATTTCGGAGAGCGGTTTATTTTGGAACTTGGGAAAGTGTACATTTAAAGAGAAGTGGCTGTCCGAGAAACATTTCTCGCCATGGCTAAAATCTGTGTCAGGTAATGTGCACGAGGCACGTAGTATTGTGTGCAAGAACTATTTGTGTTTTTCTGTTTTGCTTGCTTTAATGTTGGGTTTTTTTGTCGACTGGGTCTTAAATTTGATTCTAAAAGCTGCCATGTTTGTTTGGCTTCTTGCTGTTATGCTGTGCTCTTGGCACTGTTTTTTGTTTGCATTAGACAAAACAGTGCCATCTGGTGGTCAAATATTACACACTGTGGTTTATAATTGTGCAATTTCCTGCGCCACACTAGACAAGGTCTCTTAGCACACTGGTTACAAAACACTGCTCTAGATGTTGCTAACCGGTAAACCACCACATTTCTTGTACTAATAACATTGTGAGTGTGTTAAGAACTCTAGATGGGAATTTATTAACAGTAGGTATTTATATTGCTTATGGACTCCCTTCTTTACCTTGTTATTACAGGGGCGCAGTACACCAGCAACAAAAGACCCACTTTCTCTGCCAATGCCTCAGCTTTCTGGTCAGAAAGCCAGACTCATCTCCACCAACTCGGTCCACCTGAGCCCTTTCACCCCCCTGCGAGCATCGGCAAGCCCGTCGGCCCGTCTTATGGTCTCTTGGGGGCCAAAAGTGGCACCCACATACCCGGCGGTGCAGTTTCCGGTGTCAGCCCTGTCCTGGCTTGGCACGCAGCCATCCAGGCGGCACGTGAAGCGCAGGGCGAAGCGGAGAAGCCCGACGCGAACTTGCAAAGCTCGATTCCCGTCGGCTCGTTGGCGCAGAGAAAGAGGCAGCAGTATGCCAAAAGCAAAAAGCAGGGCGGCTCCACCAACAGCAGGCCCCCCAGAGCCCTTTTCTGCCTCACCCTGAATAACCCCATCCGGAGGGCCTGCATCAGCCTGGTGGAGTGGAAGTATCCTTTCCATGCTTGGTTGAAGAATTGTTTATACATTCCTGTACACACTAAAATATAACTGCATGTCCTGTTCAAATTCATACTCTTTTACTCTACTACCTTATTACCGCATTATAGGGCACACTGGATTATAAGGCGCACCCCCAAAATATTCTTTAGTCATATATTTTTCACGCACAAGGCTCACCCGACTATAAGGCACATGAAACTGAGACTTTTTGATCAATAATTGCAAAATAATTGCTTAAACACCATAAACTCTTGTACGGTAATGCACACCTATGAGTGCTGTATGCATTTCTAATCTTGTCCAGCATATTCTGTGGTACTTTGTATAAGGCACACTTAAAATTTCCGACCCAATTGGGGTTTTTAGGCGCGCCTTGTAGTCCGGACAATACGGAATTCATTTTAAAAAGAATTATTAGTCGTGATGCTCAAAAGCACTTTTTTAAATCGATAACAATGAGTATAGTCAGCTCATAAGCACTCACCGATAGTGACCATACAAATAGTAATTTTGTAACACAAAATTTTCCCCCTTGGGTGATGAAAAATAGGAAAACGTGTCGATAGTCATATAAAGTACTAACACCTTGATAGATGACCTGGTATGAGCTTAATATTCAGCATCCATCCCTAATTTATTAAAATAAGAAAAAAAAATGCAAAATGTTTAAATGAAATTGTCAGACCTATGTTTGAGAAATATGCTCAATTAGATTACAGTTGTGCGTCTACTTATGAAATCAATTCGTAATGAAAGACACTTTGCTCACCAGCAGTTCTGCTAGCCAATGAGTTGCCAGGAAGTCATTCTACTATGTAACGCCGCCGTCAAAACAAGAGCTGACTAGGTGTTTACGGGAGCTGAGAGGATCAGTGCATACAGCATTTTAAACAATTTTGCCTTTGTAACCAGAAATTAATTTCGTATATGGATGCAATATATTTTTCAGAAAAGGCCTTTCGTTAGCTGTCAATTTTATGTTTGGATACGTTCGAAAGTAGAGCTACCACTGTATTACTTTCCTTATATTTCTAGAAAAGTTAAGAATATAGATAAATAAGAAAAAATAATGGCTAGTGACATGCAATTTTTATGCAGTGAAAGCAAATTATTGAGTTTTATTCTAACCATGTTTGTGTATTTTGACGTATTACACTGGGCTAATTAATAGTTCCCTTAACTGTTTCTTTATTAGACCATTCGATATATTTATACTGCTGTCGATTTTTGCCAACTGCGTGGCCTTAGCCATCTATATCCCTTTCCCTGGAGATGACTCCAATTCTACCAACCAAGAACTGGTAAGTAAAGCTGAAAAAATAGGAACAAGAAAAGTTTATTGTATTTCTCCTGCTGTCTTTACACCAGAACATGTTTGCTTTTGATGTTCATGTAATGCTATGGATAAGTCAATTATTCATTGATTCATGTTGGCTGGCACAATGGCACAGTGGGCTAAAAGATTAGCGTGTGTGCATTACACTGGTTCAAGTTTCAGCTTGTGTTGAGAGATTTTCAACTTTGAACTGTTTTATCTGTACTATTGTGTACATATAATGTTGGGTTAATTGAAGACTAAATTGCTCGTAGGTGTAAACGAGAGATTGCCTGCTTATATTTGATCATTTCAGTTTTTCAATATCTGTGATGGGCGCGTTATTGAAAAAGTTATTGAGTTACTAGTTACTTCATTTTAAAAGTAATTGCATTATCCCCAGATTACTGACACCTGAAAATAGGGCAGAACTGTCCAGTAAACTCCCTTTGAAGCTGACCACCTAAGACTGCCTAAAAATATCCACATAATAGAAAAAATGGAAAAAACGTGCGGCAGCGATAAAGCCTTCACATTTCTTAGCTTGTGCAATCTTGAGAGCTTGCAAACTAACAGTTGAGATATTCCATATCCATTCTCTCTTCAAACCAATGTAATATTTTCTTCTCCATTTCTTGGTCATGTCCAAAATGTTTTCTTTTTTCTTCCAGGCATGGTTTATTGCAACAATAATTTCACAAATAAAAAGACCAAAATTTAGAACACTCACACTGTAAATTCTGTTTTCACAATTTCCCCATTGCTTTCGTTGTTCCTGAATAAAAAACGCCCTCTCCCCATGCGCTGCCTACTATTCGCTACTAGTGACACAAAATCAAGTTTGTGCATATAAACTGTCCCCCTAATTTCAGTATTTTATTTTATAGTTGTAAATCCGCCTTGGATGCGAGTATATTCGGTAGGGCGAATATCAGAATGTTAGTAGGGAGAAATTTAGCATCCACGTACTCTGTGTTTGTGATGGCGCCACGTTAACTTTATTTAGTTGTATTTTGTTGGTAGTTAGAAACACCCCAGCCTTACCGAGATGATGTTTGTAGTGTTGTGTTGCTTGCGTAATGTAAGCTATGTATTCTATGTCATTAAAGAAAGAAACTTCAATGAACGGGACTCATTGCAATTCATGCATTCATTTTAAAAAGTACCATGTTTTACCGACAATTGAATTACAAAATCTTGTCAATATCCCGTTACACTACTCGTTACTGGAAAAGTAATCACGTTCCAGGAACACGTTCCCATGTAACGCGTAACTCCCAACACTGTTTAATAGTCAATTTTTACTTGTCCTTAGAAGACTTTTTATACAGTGTTTGGTTTCTTTTCTGAACCTTGCAGGAAGTGTGTGTTCCGGCAGCGTAAGGGGAATTGATAGTCTGGGCAGAGAAGCGTTGCATGTTCCCTTAACAGATGGGGATTACTCACTGTGTGTGTGTGGTCGTGCGTGAACGCTCATCACTAGAGCACAATCCACGGTGTCAATGTGTGTGCTTCTGTGCATGTGCGTTTGTGTATGATAGTACAAATGAAAGTTGTGCATCTGTCTTGAACACATTTTTAAGGGACACAGGTTTTTATACAAATGCCTTCATATTTCAGATTTGTTAGAATCTTTGAGGAAAGCATTCTCATAAAAAAATGTCAAAGAAAATCAATATGTTAAAATCCACAGTTTATTACACGTTGTGAAATAGGCATAAATTCTACTGTATGTTATGCTCCTGCCTGCTTTCCATGCTGATGTTGGTTTACAGCAATGGTCAACTCGACCGGATAATTGTGTTGTGGGCGAGTAGCCAATCACTGCTTCTGTCAGTATCAACTGTTGAAAGTATTTGTCCTCCTTTCTTTTGAGTTTTATCTAATGAACGCACCGCAGTGTAAAATGTTACTGATGTTTATTTTTCCGGTATCAACACACATTTCTGTTTTAGGTGTCCCCATTGTATTTATTGGACATTGTGTTAAAAATGTCATGTGATGTATGAGGGACACAAGGGATGAGGGATGATTTTGGGGGGAATAGAATACATAAACTCAAGAGTTAATGTGAAATAGACATGTGCGTGTGCGTGTACATGTTGACGGATTATACTGGACAGTGGATTAGTCCTCCATGAATGAGCGTAGAGAAGGGAAAAAGGAAACGAGTCTGCCTATCTATCTATCTATCTATCTATCTATCTATCTATCTATCTATCTATCTATCTATCTATCTATCTATCTATCTATCTATCTATCTATCTATCTATCTATCTATCTATCTATCTATCTATCTATCTATCTATCTATCTATCTATCTATCTATCTATCTATCTATCTATCTATCTATCTATCTATCTATCTGTCTATCTGTCTGTCTGTCTGTCTGTCTGTCTGTCTGTCTGTCTGTCTGTCTGTCTGTCTGTCTGTCTATCCGTCTGTCTGTCTGTCTGTCTGTCTGTCTGTCTGTCCCCACTTTCTGTCCCCACTTTAGAATCTAGCTACTGCTGGTTTGCTGAGTCTGATTCTAGGTCAGTTACATCACCAACATGCTGGAAAAAAAATATTATCACAAAGAATACACTGAATGCACCACTGACAATTATCTTTCTCCTTTGTTTGTAATTGCTGTAATATTCTCATATTAAGAAGTGTTTGGTTAATGTACGGGTAGAGATTTTTTAAAAAAAGTGAAAGTCTAGCTGGACATACCCTCTCCTATTCAATAGAGTGGAAAGTAGAATTTGATTATTTTCTACACTACATAAGTCATTCAGGAGAAGTGTTAAATCGTAAGGTCCAAGTTTTGTCCACTTGATTTCTGTGATTTGTATTTATCTTCTCCTAGTGCATATGAGGATTTTCCCCTGATTCCTTGCCACATCTAAAAAATATGCATTTCAGATTATCTGAAGACTCACGTTTAGTGTTTATAGGGGTGAATGTGTAAATCACAGCTGGTTAATTTGTCAGTTTGTCCTTCCTCTAGCTTCCTGTGTGTGCGTGTCCAGGGTGCAGCTCTCCTCTCACCCTTGAGTTTGTACGTGACGTCTTTGCTTTGTTTGCATGTGAATTCACGTGTGTGGTTCTCAGAATCGAGAGTCAGATTGCGTCATTTTACCAGTCAGGGATTAAAGGTTTACAGAGGCGGAGAGGAAATGAGAGTCACACTAAGCAGCATATGGCACAGACACACACATGTGTCTTTCCCATTGTATGTTTGTCAAGATTTTGTGAAATGAGGTCACCTGGCCCATATATGGCTATTAATTCTTTTTTAATTCTATAATGTATGAATACGTTTTCAGAAGCATTGTCCTTGAGTGCCCAAATGTAACAATGCCATTTAAAATCTTGTTTTATTTTAAAACACAATTTTAAAGGGTTTGATGCAGCTCATCACTAAGTATCAAGCCTCTGGGAATGATTTTAGTACGAAAAATAACAATGAGATGACAGGCTTGGATTTGACCCGATCTTTGTCGACACATAGAGGAAGCCCCACTCCCTAGTATTGCTTCCTGTATCCAGCGATTGACGTGTGTAGGCAGCCGATATGGCAAGTGGCGTAATGAAGCAGTGTGGTGAGAGAAGTGAATATACGGACAAGTACAGTCAGACGCTTCAACTGAGAAGCACAACAAAGAAATGAGCTTCACCTTTTCAATATGACCACTTGATGTTGACAAAGTGAGGTTCCAACTGCAAAGGAAATGAGATCAATTCATTTCTCCCTCTTTTTCTCTCTTTTTGTCTCAATCTCTCTCCTTTCACATTCTCTTTTTCCTCTCTTCTCCCCCCTCTCTGTCTCTCTCTCTCTCGCTGTCACTCTCCCTCTTTCTCTCTTTTTCTCAGACTCTCTTTTTTTCTGTCTATCTTTATCTCTTTTTCCCTCTCTCTCTTCCTTTCTTTTTCTCCTTCTCTCTCTCTCCATTTCTTGCTCTTTATCTCTTTCTTCTCTTTCTTTCTTTCTCTCTTGTCCCCCCTCTATCTCTCTTTCTTTCTCTGTTTCTTACTTTTTCCCTTTTTTCTTGCTATCGTATTCCCTTTCTATCCTAATGCCTCCCTTTCTTTCTTTTTTCCTTTCTTTCTTTCTTTCTTTCTTTCTTTCTTTCTTTCTTTCTTCTGTCTTTCTTTCTTTCATTTTATTTTTCTTTCTTTCTTATTCCCCCACTTTCTCTCTTACTCTCTCCTTCTCTGCTTTTCCTTTTCTCACACTCTTTCTTTCTCCTTCTCTATCTCTCTCCTTCTTTCTTTCTCTCTCTCTCTTTTTCTGTCTTTCTTTCTCTATTTCAGTTTTTTCTCTCTCTGTGTTTCTTTCTTTCTCCTTCTCTCTGTCTCTCTCTCTCTCTCTCTCTCTCTCTCTTCCTCTCCCTTTCTCTCTCTCTCTTACTCTCTCTCTCTCTCTCTCTCTCTCTCTCTCTCTCTCTCTCTCTCTCTCTCTCTCTCTCTCTCTCTTTCTCTCTTTAATTTACTCGTCCGGCCCCTTTTTTGTGTGTGTTTGCATTAGGGTGCACAGATTCCTTAGGCGCCTGGATCATTGGGGCATCACTTCCTGCGTTCTGTCTTTCGCAACTAAAGCTTGGTGGGGCTCATGCCTCTCTTGATTTTTTGGAAAGTAAAAAAAAATTTCCCTGAGGTTAAACGCACATGCGCCCCAATGGTGGATCCTCACGCCCTCCTAAGGGGAACGCACACCACTATTTAAGAACCAATACTTTAAAGGAAATAGTAAAACAATGAGACGAGCTCTAAACACAGCCGCACAGTCCCACAATGCATAACAATAATTGCTGGCTATTTAGGGTGTTACAATTGTGGCAGAAATCGCTCTTAACTTCGAATCCTGAACTTTTGGACCTCAGCGAAGGTCTGCTCTCGACTAAGCGCTGCCCCCTCACCTTGTTTACAAGCACAGCTGGTTTTCATGGCGACTGTCACCATGGCGACACCATCAAGTGGTCTGTGCAGAGGTAGACCAAGAAGGAGAAAGAAGGCAGTCAGTCCAATGAATTGCTGAAAGAGACCCAAGAGCGTGAGAGGGTAGAGACACTCGAGATGCTTGAGGAGGTTCATTAAAGAAGAAGTCAGGACAGGGAAAGCAATTAAAATCATAGATAAGGTGAAGAAATGATGGCAGGGTGAGGGATGGTGAAACCAAGAGCATGAGAATGGCACTTTACGTTATGTGATTCTGAAAAATGTTTTGTTTTTTTCTTTGACAGTTTGACTTACGATCCTCAAAACACATTGAAGTAGTAAAATACCAAGGATAACCTGCTCAAGCCATTTTTTGTGCAAAATTATGAGTCTATCAGTCAATGTTGAATTTCTGTGTCTATGGACATGTCAGTGTTTACACTTACAGTTTTTACAATTTATTGACAGACTATGTCATTGCACAACAGAAATCAAAAGACAGCACAGAATATCAAAAGAAAACAAAAGCAAAATTAGGAATGTGAACATTAGAGAATTGGCATAACTTAAGATGGAATGTTTTCACGATCCCCCATTCTAATCTTAACTTTACTCTCTGTTGGTCCACAAATTATCATCCAAATCTCAACGGATCGCCTCTTTTTCTATACAGAGTGAAAAGAATCTTCTTGAAGGCCTTATCCAGCCTCTGCAGGCATCTGCTATGATGTTACTGCATGGTGCGTTCATTGCATCCAGAAGAGTCATCTTAATGTAAGGCCGGTCTAGTTACAGCAGCAGCCAGTCACGTCCCCTGCCACTCACTGCAGAAAAACAGAAAGAAGCACAGAACACAAAAACCCCAAAACATACAGTGAAGAAATTAAGTATTTGAACACTCTGCTATTTCTCCCACTTAGAAATCATAGAGGGGATTGAAATTTGAATCTAGGCGCATGTCCATTGTGAGAGGAATAAACTAAAAAGAAAAATCCAGAAATCACAATGCAAGATCTTTTTAACAATTTCTTTGTGTGATACAGTTGCAAATAAGTATTTGAACACCTGTGTATCATCTAGAATTCTGACCTTGAAAGACCCTTTAGTCTGCCCATTAGAAGTCCACCTGTACTCTATGTATCATCCTGAAACAGATGCACCTGTTTGAGGTTGTAAGCTGCATAAAGGTAGCAGTCCACCCCATAAAATCATCAATCCATCCGTTTTCTGCACCGCTTACCCCCAGTAGGGTCGCGGGGGTGCTGGAGCCCATCCCAGCCATCTTCGGGCAGTGGGCAGGGGACACCCTGAACTGGTTGCCAGCCAGTCGCAGGGCACACTGGGACAGACAATTCGCTCGCTCATTCACACCTAGGGACAATTTTGACCGGCCAATTAACCTGATGATACAGAAGAGTCATTGAGAAATGTTTTGTGGTCAGATAAGAGGGAAATAAAACTTTTTGGTCATAATTCCACTAAGCGTGTTTGGAGGAAGAAGAATGAAGAGTACAATCCGAAGAACACCATCCCTATTCATAAGCATGGGGGTGGTAGCATCATGCTTTGGGGGTGTTTTTCTGCACATGGGAGTGCACTGTATTAAAGAGAGGATGACTGGGGTTGTGTATTGTAAGATTTCGGGGAACAACCACCTTGAAGATGGGCCGTGGCATGGTCTTCCAACACGACAACGACCCCAAGCACACAGCCAGGAAAACCAAGGAGTGGCTCCGTAAGAAGCATATCAAGGTTTTAGCATGGCCCGGCTAGTCTCAGGACCTGAACCCAATCGAAAATCTTTGGAGGAAGCTCAAACTGCGTGTTTCTTAGGGACCGCCCAGAAACCTGACTGATCTTGAGAAGATCTGTGTGGAGGAGTGGGCCCAGATCCCTCCTGCAGTGTGAGCAAACCTGGTGAAAGACTACAGGAAACGTTTGACCTCTGTAATAGCAGACAAAGGCTACAGTACCAAATATTAACATTCATTTTTTCCGGTGTTCAAATACTTATTTGCAGCTTTATCACAGAGATAAATCATTAGAAAATCATGCATTGTGATTTCTGGATTTTTCTTTTTAGTTTATCTCTCTCATAGTGGACATACACCTAAGATGAAGATGATTTCTAAGTGGGAGAAATAGCAAAATAGCAGAGTGTTCAAATACTTATTTTCTTTACTGTAACATTGCCAATTCAAGAATGATTTAGAAAATAAAGTAATGCAAATTATTGGAAATGAGTACACACATGTTGACATATTCTGATAACATGTTTAACCATGTAAAGGCGTATTCATAAACTAATGATTAAATGTAGCGGGTGGTAATTCAATAGTGACCCATGATAATCCATTGTGTCCAACATGATGGATGCAGCTGATAATGTAGGAAACAGCAGACATGGGGACTTGAGACTTAGTGACTTGGACTCGAGTCGACTCGAGTCGCTGTTTTTATGACTTGTGACTTGACTTGGACTTGGCAATCTAAGACTCGGGACTTGACTTGTGACTTGACTTGCCCAAGAAAAAAATACTTGGGACTTACTTGGGACTTGAAGGTGAAGACTTGAGACTTACTTGAGACTTGCACATGTGTGACTTGGTCCCATGTCTGGGAAACAGCAAATAATTGTTACTAACCGTTTGCATGAATGTTCAAAAACATTTCCATCTTGTTTAAAGAACAGAGAAACTGCGTTTTTGATGTGTACTATTGATACAATGTTGTGAAGATTAAACAAAATGCTTTTCTGCTTATATGCCTTGCCTCCCTGTGATGCTCAACAGGTTGAGCAGTGGCAAATAGATTGATTGAATAATCCCTTAATTGTTCCACAAGGTGAAAATCAATACACACTCTTCCATGCCTCGCTTTTCCACACACGCCATCCACAAGGCTCAACAAATACATTAAGTCTAAGTCCTACATAAGGTATTAGGCTTCTCTTAGTTTTAAATATGAAATATTTGCTAATCATTCATTGGTTCATTGCTAGACAGCTGGAAATGACAGCCACTAATACACAAGAGAAGTGAATCTGTTTGAGAGGGGAACAGTCAAGAAAATCCCGGATGATATCAGGATAACTGTAAAGTTGACTGTTTTTGGATGTGAATTTCCCAGATTTCCATGCTATGAAATCAACCTGTTTTTATATTCCTAAATATTAAAACAATTATCACACTCAAACACATAGTCACGTTTCAAAGATCAGTCTAATTTCATTGTTTGTAAAAACGTTTTTCAATCGTATTTCCTTTTATTGTGAAGTCGCGCTTGTGTGTGACTTCATTTCCTGTTCATGTGTTTTAGAAAATAAACGCCTCCTGACCGAGGGGGGTGTGTTCGGCCGAGGTATTGTGGGAAGATGGCCGCTCGGTCGTCCACGTTCCAATTCGCGAGGGAGATTAAAACCTGAATGAGTGTTTTCATCTGAGTAATTCTGCCAACAGAAAGTTTATATCTTGTATATCTCTCACAATAACCGGAAAAAAATGATGAAAAAAAACGTAGGCCCCAGTTTAAATTGATTGATTAGGTCTTTTTTCATTTTAAAAGGACAAAATGTTGCCTTGATAAGTAAGTTGGTTTTGCGTTTGGACTGTGTTTGAAACAGTATTTTTCTTACTTACACCATTTTCATGCTATATTAACAGAAAACTGCAAGCACAAGCATGAACTCACGCTCCACCTGCCCTCCCCCACGCCTCCTTTCCTCCAGTCTAATGTGTTCCGTGGCCTGAACACTTAGGAAAAGAGTCAAATAAAAGCAGATAGGCGCAATGGAAACATTTAGATTCAGATTCAGATTCAGATCTACTTTATTGTCATTCTAGTACACGTGTATACAGAACGAAATGTCGATACATCTGACCCGCACAGTTTCCTTGAATGTACAGATATAAGTAAAAGTTGTATTGTATTATGGCTACGTATAGTATTTCACCATAGTGCCGATAGTGCAAGAGGAGTAGCTAACCAGATGTGCAAAATGGGCAGTCAGGTTAACAAGTCAGGTAAACAGTAACATTAACACTGTAACAATAACGCTGTAAGTACAATAGTGCAGATCTTTAAACTCATTTGGGCATTGTTAACAAATACTTAAAGGAGAAAATATTTTATGGACACCTCAAACAACGTATCCCACTTTTAAAAGTGATGCCACCTTTCGTTAATTCAGAGTGTTTCAAAACCAGTTTTATGAAATTAATCTATTTATAAACAAATACAGAAAGGAAATATAACACATGCATGTAGATGTCTGTATGTATATCCTATAAATTCATATGAGAAAAATTGGATAGGCCTACATTATCTTTTTTTTCCTCATGTCTTGTTGAGGTATCAGATTTGAGATTCTGTATTGGTAAATACAAAACTATCTAGTCAATCAATCAATCTTTTTTTCAATCTGGCCCGGCCCCTCAGGTAAATTTTTTTAATCAATGTGATCCGCAACTCCAAATGTTTGCCCATATAAAAGACACAGAATTATAACTGAAGGAGAAAAATTATATCATGTAGAAAACAGCATTGCCAAATAATGAAAGATTTTACGTTGCTTTTCGCAGGGAGGCAAATATATGTAAAGGACGAGCCACAGTCGTGGATATATGAACCAAATACAACTTCAAATAATACACTATTCTGTTATTAATTGACCTTACAGCTAAAATAATAAGCTAAATGATGTTGAATTATTCATATTTAAAGTCGCTCAGGATTATAAATCGCACCAGCCAAAAAAAGCATCATTAAGAAGGATTAAAGACATATATAAGTCGCACCAGACTATAAGTCCCACCCCTGGCCAAACTATGAAAAATCTGCTATTTATAGTGCGGAAAGTACAGTAATAAACAATTTGAAGAGAAACCAGATAAAATAATATGACAATTAATTACAAGGTAGTGCTTGAAAAATGGGCCTAAGGCATAATAATAATTTAATGAAAAATAAGAGTGCATTGTAACAATAGTGCAAAGAAAAGAAGTGTAATTACATTTAACAGCTACAATAAACAAAAAACAGATCACAAGTTACTGTATTTTCTGCACCGTAAATCACTCCAGATTATAAGTCGCACCGCCCGAAAAATGCATAGTTAAGAAGGGTTAAAGATACATAAATCGCACTGACTTTTAGTCTGAAAATACGGTCATGTTATAATCCATCGAACCAGCTACTGTGAACTATTCACTTACTGCACTTTTTGGTTGGTTTACTCCTTTAAGCACTAGGGTTGCGGAGACACCGTTTTCTCTGGTGTGTCTTGGGCAAGTACAGCCTGAAGGTGCCCATCCCCTCCCCAGGGCAACATATATGCACTTGTATAACGTTCAATTCATTACCACACTTGAAATAGAAGATGCCTTTTTTCCCCACTTGTGTAACAAATATGTTCCATGTCATGCTTTTCCGTTTTTCTTTTCTTGCAATTCCCCTCAGTACTTTTCTCAAGTGAGTGACAGAGTGCCTCACACTGAGGGAAGTAGAATGTCGTGTTCTGAAAAATAGAAATAGAGCTAGCTACAACAAAAGTACTCTCCTTGTTCAAAGCCCATTGCATTATGGGTTATTTCGAAGTGGGTATTAAGTTTGAGAAATATCACAGATTTATGAAAAGAGCTCAAATAGAAAATAGCCCTTACTGTTCTCTGATTTAACGTTTGAGTAGAACCTAACTTCAAACATTGTTGCACAGAGAGAAAGACAAATACAATTTCAGGTTGTATTAAGTAGAAAAGGAAACTTAAGCGTTCTACATGGAGATGTTGTGTGTTGTCAGTATTAAGCAGCACTTTAATCAAAGGGGATTCATTTCGACACACAGGTGTACATCTAAGCACTAAAATTTCTTTCGCATGGTATCATGAGCAACATCATCATCGTCATCATTATATTATGACCTTGTTGCCATGTTCAGAGGTAACCATGGGTTGGCTTTTAATCTTGTTGCCCTAATGAGAAGACAATCTAATTGAAACTGATTAACCTGCCTCTGGCTGCCTGCTTGATGCGCCCAACAGTACCGGTTTCCAAATAGAACACACTATAATGGCAATGATTGATATTGTAGAACAGGCATGTGAAACATACTGCCTGCGTACCAGATTCGTCCCGTTCGATGATTTATCCGGCCCACCATAAATTTCTGAGTATGTCAGAAGAAGAAGCAAGTCTCTTGGTCATTTCTATCAAAAGTTATTTTACATAAATGCAAACCAAATGTTCTCTCTTGATTGCCTCTTGAGGGAAGGGTGGATTTTGTATAACTTGGTGAGTTGGTTCAGCTGTAAAACTGTGTTTACTCAAGTGGTAAAATAAACCAGTTAACACATTCAATGCCAAACATGAAAATATTTTTCCCCATTGTTTGTGAATAAATGTGTTGCATTTAGAAAAGATTCCCTGTCATTCGTGGTTATAATATGGGGTTGGTTACTAATGTGGGGTGTATGATAAAGCATAATACTGAAAAGCAAAGTTAAAATTTGGAATTTAATTTTTTTTACTGATCTGCCTGGCCTGAGAACAGAAAGTCTGGATCTGGCCCCGGAGACAAAAGGAGTTTGACATCCCTGCTGTAGAAAAAGATGATGATAATTAAGATAATGATAGTAATTTACACGACTTTCTTAAAATTGGTCAGGCATTCGTGTTTTCTCCTGGCTTAGTTTATGCAAATATTTCATGTGACACAGATGTGACACAATTGGGGTATTTTCGTCAAACGAGTGTTTTCAGAAAAGTAATGATTTGTAGCTATCCTATGAAATCTGCAATGCCTACAAATATAATTTGTTCCCTAAATTTCGGACTGGAAGACACTATTTCTTGCTACATTTTCAACACTGCTTTAAAGAAAATAATTAAATGAAATTAAAAATAAATTGTACCTTGGCTCCATAAAGGGTGGGAAAACCTAATAGAAACTACCTGTAAATATCAGGATTTATAGGTGTCATGACCGCTTGAGGCTTACTTCTCAATTCTGACTAATACTTAGCAAAGCATTATGGGAAAGTAACAACGCATTGAGTGTTGTGTCAGTTTCAATTAAAATCACTGATGTTTGTGGCAGCCAGTGAACCCGGCAGTGCTGCAAGTGCACGATCACACGTGGTTCTAAAGGCCACAGATGAAATCAAAAAGCTTCACAGTACAACAAGAAAATAATACAAGAGAGGTACTGATCATAACTAGTAATCTAAATCTCACGTGCAAGGATTTGTTGCTCATTTGTGGGTGGGAGTGTGTTTTGTGCAAAGAGAAAATAAATAATACTTGATAAAACTGCAATCTTTCACACAACATAATGTTGCACTTCTAAATCAGTGCCAGTTCATTGGTGCTGCTACCCGTTGGGTTTTATGCGAGTAGAAAGGTTCACTTTCATTCCTCCTGCTCATTAAAACACAGCCAATTTCAGTTGATAGAAATAAAGTATGTATGTGTAGCGTATTCAGGGGTCAATGAATTCTCATCTCATCTCATCAGCTGCACCGCTTATCCTCAGTAGGGTCGCGGGGATGCTGGAGCCCATCCCAGCAATCATCGGGCAGTGGGCAGGGGACACCCTGGACTGGTTGCCAGCCAATCGCAGGGCACACAGGGACAGACAACTCACTCGCTCAGTCGCACCTAGGGACAATTTGGACCGGCCAATTCACCTGAAATGCATGTTTTTGGAATGTGGGAGGAAACCGGAGTGCCCGGAGGAAACCCACGCAAGCACGGGGAGAACATACAAACTCCGCACAGCAAGGCCGGTAGCTGGATTTGAACCCACTCAGGAGGTTCCCACGACCTCAGAACTGTGCCGCACACGCGCTAACCACTGCGCCGCCGTGCTGCCCCGGGTCAATTAATTATTTGAATTAATTATTGATATATTAATAAATCTGGAGAGACGAGTCTGATTCTTGCCTTTAGAGAGTAGTTTATGTTTGTCCACCTGGAAGGTGTGCAGAACTGGTCTCAACCATACATATCCATTTAAACCAGTGATTCCCATATGGACCCAAAAGTTTGGCAAAATAATGTCACGAAACGGAACGGGACTGTCTTGAAACGGGTCGGGAAGCAGGAAGTTGGAACTCATTTGGGTAGACTATCTGTCACTTTAATTGAGAAAGAAAAGTTGTCCAACACACAAACGGACCAAAAACAAAACAAAGCAGGTTCAAATGCAGGCAAAACTACAGACTAGGCATTAACGGGATTAAACAGAACTTGCAGGTATCTCTCAGAATGTTTCACCGAAGTGCAACAAAGTCCAACAAGCACAACAAGAATAAACAGGTATCAAGTAGGCATGAACAGGTTTTCAACAAGGGTAAACAACGATCTGGCAAAGGGCATTTCCAAAAGGCGCGTTTAAGTACCCATAGGAGTAATCAGGAAATGCAGGTCAGCCTGTGTCAAGGGGCGGGGCCAGCTGGGCGCCATGACAGCCGTGCAGGACATGACAAATAATGCTAATAAGAACAACTCTAAAAGAAAAAGTCTAAAATCTATCAGTTGACTAAATCATAATAGCAATTATTTTGTCACTTTCCAGAGATTTTTTAACCTATTTAAACTTTTTTTATACTAAGCAAATTTAATTCCAAGCAACTCGGAATATCTGAAAACACACAACAAAATGTGTTAATATTGACTTTTCAGTGCAACAACAAGTAAACGATGAAATACAAGAATAAACTTTACATTTTTTATGTAAAACACATTCCCTGCAAAACATAGGACACATAAATTTAAATATTTGCAGATGTACAAAAAATATAAAATTGGAACCTTTTTTACTTAACACATTTTAAGTCAACAACACTGAATCCCTGAAGAAAATAGCCTGCATATTGACCAATAACAGGAGAAAAAGCGCCTCGAAGATTGGTTGTGAGCTGGGTCTTTTTGTTCATTTTCAAGAGCTGGAAGTTTGAACTAGTACATTCCAGAACAACACATCACTATAGGCCATTAGTGAGGGTCTGATTCTGAAATGCACGGCCTGCCACTGTAGTATTCATCCATCCATTGTCTGCACCGCTTATCCTCAGTAGAGTCGTGGTGATGCTATTTTCGAACACCCTGAACTGGCTGCTAGCCAGTCGCAAAGCACACAGCGACAGACAACTCACTCGCTCATTCACACTTAAGGAGAATTTGGACAGGCCAATTAACCTGACAAGCATGTTTTTGGAATGTGAGAGGAAACCCACGTAAGCGCGGGGAGAACATGCAAACTTTGCACAGGAAAGCTGGTACCTGGATTTGAACCCATGACCTCAGAACTGGGCCGTGGACGCGTTAACCACTCAGCTGCTGTGCCACCCCCACTGTGGTATATAATTGGTAAAATACCATCTTTCCTCTATTTAAAGGACTGTGTATTGTTTGGAGACTAAATGTGTAGTGGGCAGCAGGGCGGCACAGTGGTTAGTGCGTGTGCGGCACAGTTCTGAGGTCATGAGATCGAACCTCCTGTGTGGAGTTTGCATGTTCTCCCCGTGCGTGGGTTTCCTCCGGGCACTCCGGTTTCCTCCCACATTCCAAAAACATGCATGTCAGGTTAATTGGCCGGTCTGAATTGCCGCTAGGTGAGAATGAGCAAGCAAATTGTCTGTCCCTGTGTGCCCTGCGACTGGCTGGCAACCAGTTCAGGGTGTCCCCTGCCCACTGCCTGAAGAGGGCTGGGATGGGCCCTAGCACCCCCGCGACCCTACTGAGGATAAACGGTGCAGATAATGGATAGATGGATGGATAGATGTGTAATGCAGTGGAGAAGAAGTGCTGAAAAGCACAAGGGAGAATACAAAATACAGAGACTCAAGCCTTGTGATTTTCGAGTACCCGTAGCAGCATGATGGCTTTTGAATGGAATAGTCTATATTGTCATTGATAGCAACAATGTTATGTCCACTCACTTTTGGTGAAGCTAGCGTCATGTTACAAAAATGCAAATTTCTCGACCTACGAGGATTTAAAAAAAATGCACATTTATTTGAACGCTGATGTATTTTTGCGTATTATTTAAATCAATATTTTTGGGAGGCTCTAAGTAATACATAGTGTCCCTTAAATGCAGTTCTGTGTTGTGATAGACACATTCAGTGCCATAAACGGTAATATTAGCACCATCACTAAATATGAATGTATACAACAGTTTGTAACATCATAGACTTAAAAAATACAACACATGTAGCCCTTTAGCAAAACATAATCATCTTTTCCTTATTTCAACTACATCCATGATTCACAAATCATCCGGAGTTGATCTTTAAAATTAATCTAGGACATTTTGTTGATCCTCTGCCGTACTTTGTCCTGGCTTTGGCCAGGGTAAGCAGAATTTTTTGTCCGGTTCCCAAAACCACGGATTTGAAGGCTTACAGGATGTGCTACTCCTTCTTAAATCAATTAAGCTGCTTTGCCTTCTTTCTGCGTTGGGGAACCAAGCCCTACATTTTTTTATTACTAAAGATTTAGATGGGAAAGTCCTGGAATCTAAAAAATTATGCAAAAGGAGCACAGTTCACTCGTTAAATAAAAACATAACTGCCTTGCACTTCTGACATACATCGCACAGTGGTTCTCAATTTGTCTGACTTGAGGACCCACCGTTCCACCCTAATTACAATTTAAAAAAAATCCCTTTTTCAAATATATAAATATTTTTTTGTTTAATATAATGACCAGCAAAACCAGTTAAAACTATAATATTCTCTTTAAAGTTGGTTTTTGGGATGGTGATAATATTTTTTGCCTAGTTATCCTGATAGACATTTAGCCATTTTGTCTTTTTTATACTTTTTACCCGAGGGTGCCGTGTCTGATCTTGTTGCATACAATGTTTCACAACATGGATATAAATGACAAGTCTATTCTATTCTATTCTATTCTAGTCCAGTCTAGTCTAGTCTAATCCATTCCATTGTATTGTATTGTATTGTATTCTATTCTATTCTATTCTAGTCTATTCTAGTCTAATCGATTCTATTCAATTCTATTCTATTCTATTCTATTCTATTCTATTCTATTCTATTAACAGGTCTGACACCATTCCACCCTAATGTCAATCTGCGTCCCAAACCCAGAACAATATTCCACTGCTTGAATTAAGACAATGAAAACAAAACAAAATGACCAACAAAACCAAAACAACTTCAACTACAGCATATGCTGTAGTCGCATAAAAGCCTACATTGCATTAAGGCGACCCCCTAAAACTGCTTTAAAATAGCCTCAATTTAAAAGAAAATACAATAAAATGTGTACCCAAACATTGATAAGTATTTAATTAAAGAGTTAATAAAGATGAAAAAATGGTGAAAAGCTTCAAGTATAACATTTATAAGCCATATGATGTACCTTCTAGAAGCGCTTTACTATTTGTGATTTGAGTTATATGGTCTGATCTATTTTCCTGGTCAGAAGCCAAGCAGCATTACCTTGAGAATATTTTGGTTCTTATGTGAGGAATTATTGTAGATATTTCTTGGGCATCCCAACATCAAGTTTCATTCACTGCCCACACACATAAAAAAAGACAAATTTCCATGGCAACCTTATCCTTACTGCAGCTGTACTATACAACTCACAATGGTAATGTGTGAAGCTTTTTTTTTGGCAGGAGGGGTTCAATGTTCGTATGTCTATTTCTGTAAAATATATTGTAAGGACCTCCTTATACTGTATGCAGCACGGCGTCTGGATGGTGAATGAGTGAGTGAATTGTCTGTCTCTGTGTGCCCTGCAAATGGCTGTCAACCAGTTCAGGGTGTCCCATGCCCACTGCCCGAAGATACTGTAGCTGGGATGGACTCCAGCACCACCTCGACCCAAGTGAAGATAAGCGGCGCATATATTGAATGAATGGGTGGATATTCTTAAAAGGGATGTGAAAGGAAGAGTAAACAATTCTGTTGCCTCCAAATGCCATATTTGTTTAATGATCGACAATATTTAATGGTATTGACTCCACACTACCAGCTCCTGCCATTACAAAGCCTAATACTCTTTTAATTGCCTCTGTTAGAGGGCTAATAATATACCAGCATACAATATTTACTCTGTCACTCTCTCAGTAAAAACCCTAAGAATATTGCGGGTCTGCTTAAAAGCTAACTTGTTCTCTTAACACACTTTCTTTTCTTCACACCAATTCATGCATGATATGAGCTTCCAGATCTCACCCACAATCTGCTGCATTATTTTACTTGTTCTTGAAGCACAAAAACATGGCGCAATTATCAGGAAAAAAGCTGGTCCCCACAGAGTAAGAAACAAGCATTTTAAAGGAAAGTGACCCCGAGTTGATGATCAATCGCCTAAATCAACCAACTCAATGTTTTCAACCTCTTTTGAGCCAAGGTACTTTTTTTAGTTGAGAAGATCTTGAGGCACACTCCGTCAAAAATGTTTGGAAATTAATTCATAGCACCAGTTTCACATTTTTATTTTTAAATCTTAATTTATCATGTTGCCTAAATTGACAGTGCAAAATTTTTAGCATCGCTTGTGGTCATCGTGGAGTTGGAGGTAAGACAGGCTATATATTTTGGTTAGTAATTTTAAAGTAATCATGCATTTTAATATATTTTTAACCTGTGTATTTCAGGTTTTACCTTTTTCCTAGAAAAAAATTAATAAAATTATGCTTAAAATAAGCAAAACAATCTGCCAGTCGAACAAAATTTGATTTTACTAAATCAACTTTTTCTCGTTTTTTTCTCATTTTTTTTAAAACAAGAAAATATTTATCAGAATGCGTAAAACAAGATTTTTTTACTTTGATTTATTTATCTTATTGTTTATTTTGCAGTGCAATCCAAAGAGCTTCATCAAACAAAATAAGTTATCAAAATATTTCATTGTAGACCCTTATGAGCAGATAAGTAATATACAAAAAATGAAAATAAATGGGAAACTGCTGCCACGTAATTATATGTATGTATGTCACAGTTATTTGGCTGAACGCTGGCAGAAAAGGAAATATACTGAACAATGGCATGCTTTTTTTAAAGATAATATTGGGAAATTTTCTGTGGCACACCAGAAAAGTTCTCACGGAACACTGGCTAAAAAACACTGCACTAACTGCAACCTTGCATCATGTATTGTTTATCGTCATTTGGGCACATACAGTTTTAATCGATTGTACATATTGTTGTGAAACCGAAGAAACGGTACCCTATGTTCAGGATTCCCGGATCCCTTAACTGCCAGGGTCGTAGGGGCACCACTTCCTGTTGCGTTTCTTGTGCAAATACAGCCTGGCGGCGCCTAACCCTCTTCAGGACATTTTTTAGGGTAGTGGTTTGCTCCCGATCGTGAGGCAGATCGTACTGGTTTCCATGGTTACCACTAGCAAGATACAGTACGTTTATCATCCGTTGTTGTCTCTGTAAAGTAGCCTCCTGCTCATTAAAGTTGAGCCGGAGATCTTAAATCACTGGGGAAAAAACTCTTTTTCCAAAATTTTGAACCTGTTTTGTTCAAATTCAAATTTTACAATATTAAGTGCATCACCTGAGGCTCTCATCTTTAATTGTATTTAGCCTCTCAATATACAAAACAACGGAGCCCACACAGAACAGTTTTGCCCCTAGCATAATTTTTAGTTGTATTTATTCCTTGTTTAATTAAGTCCTTAGAGAGTGATATTTAATTGTCTCTTCAGTTATTTTTCGTTTGTAAATATATATAAATATATTGTATCTATTGTAAATATATATATATATATATATATATATATATATATATATATAGGGCAGCACGGCGGCGCAGTGGTTAGCGCTTGTGCGGCACAGTTCATGTCTCGGGAACCTGTCGTGGGTTCAAATCCAGCTCCAGACTTCCTGTGCGGAGTTTGTATGTTCTCTCCGTGCTTGCGTGGGTTTCCTCCGGGCACTCCGGTTTCCTCCCACATTCCAAAAACATGCATTTCAGGTGAATTGGCCGGTCTAAATTGTCCCTAGGTGTGAATGAGCGAATGAGCTGTCTGTCCCTGTGTGCCCTGTGACTGGCTGGCAACCAGTTCAGGGTGTCCCCTGCCCACTGCCTGGAGATGGCTGGGATGGGCTCCAGCCCCCCCGCAACCCTAATGAGGATAAGCGGTATGGCTAATGAGATGAGATGTATATATATATATATATTTGACTAATAAATACTGCAATATAAATATATATATATATATATATATATATATATATATATATATATATATATATACTGGACTGTCTCAGAAAATTAGAATATTGTGATAAAGTTCTTTATTTTCTGTAATGCAATTAAAAAAAACAAAATGTCATACATTCTGGATTCATTACACATCAACTGAACTATTTCAAGCCTTTTATTATTTTAATATTGCTGAATTTGGCTTACAGCTTAAGAAAACTCAAAAATCCTATCTCAAAATATTAGAATATCATGAAAAAGTATACAAGTAGGCTATTCAACTAATCACCTGAATCATCTAATTAACTCGAAACACCTTGCGAGGGTTTCCTGAGCCTTAAAAACACTCAGCTTGGTTCAGTAAACTAAATCACAAGTATGGGGAAGACTGCTGATCTGACTGCTGTCCAGAGGACCATCATTGATACCCTCCATCAGGAGGGTAAGACACAAAAAGAAATTTCTCAAAGAGCAGGCTGTTCACAGAGTGCAGTTTCAAAGCATATCCACAAAAAGTCTGTTGGAAGGGAAAAATGTGGCCGGAAACGCTGCACAACCAAGAGAGATGACCGCAGCCTTAACAAAATTGTGAAGAAGAGCCGCTTCCAGAATTTGGGGGAGCTTCAAAGACAGTGGGCTGAAGCTGGAGTCCAGGTATCAAAAGCCACAGTTCACAGACGTGTCCGGGAAATGGGCTACAATAGCCGTATTCCCATGGTCAAGCCACTTCTGAACTCAAGACAACGGAAGAAGCGTCTGACTTGGGCTATGGAGAAGAAGCACTGGACAGTTGCAGAGTGGTCCAAAGTCCTCTTTTCAGACGAAAGCAAGTTTTGCATTTCATTTGGAAGTCAAGGCGCCAGAGTCTGGAGAAAGGCTGGAGAGGAGCAAAATCCAAGTTGCTTGAAATCCAGTGTGAAGTTCCCACAGTCAGCAATGGTTTGGGGAGCCATGTCAGCTGCTGGTGTTGGTCCACTGTGTTTCATCAAGTCCAGAGTAAATGCAACTGTGTACCAAGAGATTTTAGAGCACTACATGCTTCCATCTGCTGAAAAGCTCTATGGAGATGAGGATTTCATTTTCCAGCATGATCTGGCACCTGCCCACAGTGCCAAAACCACCAGTAACTGGTGCACTGACCATGGCATCACTGTCCTTGATTGGCCTGCTAATTCCCCTTACCTGAACCCCATCGAGAATTTGTGGGGTATAGTTAAGAAAAAGATGAAAGACACCAGACCTACAAATGCAAATGAGCTGAAGGCCGCTATCGAAGCATCCTGGGCATCAATAACACCTCAGCAATGCCACAGGCTGATTGCCTCCATGCCACGCCGGATTGATGCAGTAATCCGTGCAAAAGGATTCCCAACCAAGTACTGAGTGCATCAATGGACATTTTCAAATGTTTGATTTAGTTTTGCTGTTATAATTTTTTTTTTTACTTGGTCTGAGGAAGTATTCTAATATTTTGAGATAGGAATTTTGAGTTTTTTTCAGCTGTAAGCCAAAATCAGCAATATTCAAATAATAAAAGGCTTGAAATAGTTCAGTTGATGTGTAATGAATCCAGAATGTATGACATTTTTGTTTTTTTAATTGCATTACAGAAAATAAAGAACTTTATCACAATATTCTAATTTTCTGAGACAGTCCAGTATAAAAAGACCACTCCTCTCATGCACTGTCAAGCAACGTTTTGTGCTAGACTTGTGCTAGCATTTATAAACCTCGGATCTTAAAAGACTTTCAAAGATAAGGCCTCATTTATTCTTTTGTGTGTGGTCTTTTATGTGTTTCTCAGTACGTAGTTAGTTGGGTGTTCGCTTGACTACTGGATTTGTGGTCTTTTATCAACAGAAAGGGATCCACCCAACCCAACTAACAACAGACATTTTGATGTAATTTCTAATTGCGCGAGACGTGAGGATGGCTACAAATTTTGATGCATTACTATATTCAGAAGAAATCAAACTTTACAGTACACTTTAATATTACTCTTCAAACCTCATTATTATCATAATGACATCAATATAGGGGACAAAATAGTCATTTCATTTCTAAATCTCTCAACTATAAAACGCAAATTGATGAAGGTCATAATCATGGATGTATTAAATAGTACAGTTATTTTAACCTTGATATACTTATAACCAATTAAAGCATTCACTTGCTAATTCAAGCAAATTGGCCATTAGCCAAACAAATGAAGCATGAAATGGCCACCTATGCCAATGGGCATAAAGAACAACCTGGCCTTTTTATCACATGGAATTAAATTGAATGTTTTTTTTGTCATTGATATCAACGTTGTGAAACATTGTATGCAACAAAATTAGATATGGCATTCAAGGGTAAACATGAAAAAAAAACTTAATGAAAAATAAGTTAAAAGACTGTCTGTATAAATAGGCAAAATATTTACAAAGTAGTGCTTAGAGACTGGCCTAAGCTATAACAGTAGTGCAATGTAAAGTAGTGCAATAATATTTTGCAGCAACAACAAGAAAATCCCAAATCATTCGCAACATATATATTTAAGTTTTGAAAACGCTTTTTTAGGGTGGTGATGGCCCTGAGGAAGAAATTCTCCGAGTCTCTTTGTCCATCTTTTTAAAGACCAAATAGTGCCTACCAGAGGGCAACACGTCAAAGAGGTGGTGGCTGGACTGCCAACACAGAAGCTCTATGTAGGACAGGTCAAAGCCGACTTTACTTCCTCAGAAGGCTGGCCTATTTCAACCACTGCAAAAAGCTCCTGAAAATATTCTACGAGACAGTTGTGGCAAGCGCCCTCTTCTATGCGGCAGCTTGTTGGGGAGGCAGCGTCATGAAGAAGGATGCCTCTCGTCTCAATAAACTGGCGAGGAAAGCGAGCTCTGTTGTGGGCACAGAGCTGGACAGCCTGACAACAGTAGCCGAGAGACGGGCACTGAAAAAGCTGCGGTCAATCATGGACAATTTAATCACATCCACTACACAGCATTATATCCAGACAGAAGAGCAGCTTCAGCGACAGACTGCTGTCACTGTTTTGTACCACGAACAGACTGAAGAGATCTTTTCTTCCTCATGCCATGAGGCTCTTTAACTCCACCCGGCGGAGTAAAGGCCCACATTAAACCACACCCCCTACATTGCATATTACCGTACTTTTATTGCAGTGTGTATTTTATGTAGCACTATTTAAATACTCTATACAACACGCTACAGTGGGTATTAGCACGTCACATTGGGTATTTGTATATTGTATTCCTTTTGCTTATTATTGTATTGTTCTCAGCGAAGGGATGCTGCTGGAAATGTGAATTTCCCTGCGGGGATGAATAAAGTATCTATCTATCTATCTATCTATCTATCTATCTATCTGATGTAAGAAGAGTCTTATATAATGTTCATGGCTCTGCCACGGTATTGCTGCTTTTGATATTATGACAAGACAGCTATAATATATATTCAGTTAAAATATTTTGAAATCACAATAATGCCGTTATAGTAACCTAACCGACATTATACTCCTTGGATAGTTTATTTCTCTGGAAGCATCAATTTGCAAGTTTTAATATGAAGGCTTTAATTTTCATCAATCAACATTTGGAATAAATACATATGGACGGAAAATGAATTGATCTATTCCAAAATGGCTACCGTGTGTAGTAGTGTTTTATTGTTGTTATAAACTTGTAAACTTACGTGAATTCTTTTTGCCGTTTTTGACAGTTCAAATACTTTAAGACACACACTCTCGGATTTATGGAGTTTACTTTTACTAATCGCTTACAGAATAAACTTGAATAAAACACAAAACAAGAATTATAAAATAAAACAAAGTAAGAACGAAGTTGGAATCTTAACTGGTACCATATAGATAGGAAACTACGTAGGCTTAATTATTACATTATTGTAATCTGATAGAATTCGCCCTTAAAATCACACCAATACCAATACTTAGTACCATTAGATGGATTGTGGTTATGGTTCAATGAAGGTGAAACCCCATTCTGGATGTCCTCGGCGGTCGAGTGGTGCCGACCCAAGGCTGGAGACCCGGTCGACCACGGAATGCAGTGTTATGAAGCCGTCGTTGGCTGGAGGTTTCTTTGAGGTCGCTGGCTGTGTTCCAACGGGTTGGTCGCTGCCCCGATCAGGCTTGGGTGCAACGTTCTGTGTTTGCTTTTTAAGCTGGGACTGAATCAGAATCCTTTGGGTTATGTGCAGGCTATTATTTGTCCTGCTATGCTTTTTTGGCTGGGCCTCTTGCAGGGCTCAAAATGAACTCTTGTGGCCTCATGTAAGCCATACCACTTCATACCTCACTGGTCTCTTGTAAACTGAATTGCAGTTTCTCCGGTCTGGTCGGCCCCCTGGAAGGAGTTGTCAGGACGGCTTTTGATGTGCTCATGTATGATAACGCCCTACAAACCCACATTCACGCAGTATCTGCCAGATAAATATATCAATGTAATTGAAATAATCACAAGATTCAATTCACATGTTTTGACACTGTTTGATCCTTTTCTGACATTGCAACAGGTTCATTTGTTCTACTAGTGTCTGGAGTCATCATCCTTTCATTGCAGATGGAGGCAAAGGAGGGAGAGAAAAAAGGGAAAGGAAGGTGAAGGCGAAAGGAGGGGGGAAGCTCTTGTCTACCTGAAAAAACAATACTGTCCCAAAGTTCAGTCCTTTACAACCTTATCACAATCCAAAACCCTAACCCTTATGCTTGCTTCAACCAAACCCTGATCCTTGTTCCAACCAAAACCATTAGTCCAACCCTAACCCTAGGATTTGTACAGGCTTGACTGGGTATCAAACCCACAACCCTGTGCATGCGAGGCAAGCACAATACCATCTGCGCTAGCAGTGATTTGAATAGTAAAAATTGGTGCCAAGTGGTAATTAATTCAAACCCTGAAAACACAAAGTTAGGGCCGAAATCCTAGTCCCCTTACCCTAGCTCCAATTAACCACCAATTGAAGCCAATTGTATATTAGGAGCGTTCCATATCCCTGTCATCTCTACTTGTAACATTTTTGCAGTACACGCACAGGGTTGTGGATTTGATACCCGCTCAAGCCTTTCTACAGTTTTTCATTTCTTATTAGGTCTGTTTTTCCTGTTGGACCAAGGGCTATAGTTGGCGCTGAAGTTAAGGGTTTGGTTGGAGCTCGGGCTGGGTATTTGGTTTCAGCTAGGATTAAGGTTTTGGTTGCAGGATTACGATCTTTAGGTGAACCTTACAGACCGGGGAAATTTGGTGAATAAAAACAGATTAAGACCCAAACAAATGACATACTGTACATCAGGGGTGGGGAACACATGGCTCTAGAGCCGCATGCGGCTCTTTGCCTTATTATATTTTCTATATACTGTGGCTTTTTGCCTTGTTTCATGTTTAGTTTTTTTTGTGTGTATTGAGGGTAAACACTTTCCTTTAAATCAACACAAGAACAATACTTGTTGTATTGTAAGGAGAGGAGTGTGTTATGGGAAATAATATGTTTTTAATTGTGTGTGTTTGTGTGCCTCTGTCTGTCATGGCAGGTCAGTGCGTGGTGTGGCTCTTTGACTCTCACAGTTAAAAATTTCGGCTCTGTCAAACTTGTTCGCCACCCCAGCTGTACATTAATGAATCGATTGCTAAGTATTAGAAACAGAACAGATTTGAATGACCATGTAAAAAAAAAACATAAATTGATAATCTAACAATGTTTATACTGTCGACCTTTTTTGTGGTAGCAGGAAGTTATGAACAAGCAAATATGCTACAATTGTTACACTAGTGGTTTCTGGTTGTAGGACTGTTTACTGTAAATTTCTAAAATGTTCTAGGAGAATCAAGGTTTTGATTTTAGCCTGTATTTCTAAATTTGCCATGTTATCACAGTGACTTTGTGGTGACTTTGCCCTTTTCCTAAAATTGTATAGTTGTCATATATGTTGGGCTACATAAAGAATATCTATTATCTCCAGGCAAGGGCCTGTTTGCATGTCCAGGTTAGGCTGACCTCTACTCTCACACAAAATTATCAGCAATAGTCTTCACCTCACCTGTGGCCCACAACCAGATGATCAGAGAAGTATGGAGTTTTGAAAATGTACTCCAACACCAAAAGAGTGGTGCATACCGTGCCCATGAAAGAGTATGTCCCATTCAAGAGCACTTGTTGCGTTTACATCCCCTTAAACAGTGGGAGAAACGCAATGTTTTATGGGCTTGTAAAGCTGCCAATTTACGGAACTTTCTGCACGGCATGTAGCAGACATCAGCTCAGAAAAGTAATCAGACCTGTCCTCATGAAGACTAAATAGAATAATGTTGTTTTTCTGTAAGAAAGAACATAAATCCAAGTGATGGCATACACACACAATGACACAAAATGTAGATAGCATGCAGAAATGGCAAGATTCAATTCGGTTACCTGGCCATGTTGCCATGGAAACATGTAAATTATTTGAGGCTGATATGTTTTTTCCCGGGGCAGCACGGCGGCGTAGTGGTTAGCGCGTGTGCGTCACAGTTCTAAGGTATTGGGAACCTCCTATGTGGGTTCAAATCCAGCTACCAGACTTCCTGTGCAGAGTTTGTATGTTCTCCCCGTGCTTGCGTGGGTTTCCTCCGGGCACTCTGGTTTCCTCCCACATTCCAAAGACATGCATTTCAGGTGGATTGGCCAAATTGTCCATAGGTGTGAATGAGCGAGCGAGTTGTCTGTCCCTGTGAACCCTGCGATTGGCTGGCAACCAGTTCAGGGTGTCCCCTGCCCACTGCCCGATGATTGTTGGGATGGGCTCCAGCACCCCTGCGACCCTACTGAGGATAAGCGGTGCAGCTGATGAGATGAGATGTTTTTTCCCCCATGGAGCTCAGTGTATCTGACCTGAGATCATACAATACAGCGTCATTGGTCCTTTTTGATGTGCGTGTGTGCGTGTATTTGTGCTCTTGAGTGTTAATACTCCGGCCATTCCCGCGCATCTTTGACTCCAAGCTGGTTCAAGCAGACAGGAAACCCACAAAGGTGAATAATAGATGTAGCATTGTGTTACCTGATATCATCCTCATCAACTCAAAATTCTGAATTAGAAAGAAACAAAGAATTTGGGGAGCTGAGTTGGTGGGTCTGACAAGTACATGGTCCTAACCTTATTTGCCAGCTCAATTTCCTTCACCAGACGTAATTTCGCAGAAGAAAACTAAAGAAGAAATTAGATTGAAATTGGCATAGGCAGGTTATTAGCCACAGATACCAGTATCATCTGAATAATCTCTGAATTATTCTCCCGAAACATGGAAAGCAATGGTAGAATTGAACATGAAAAAAAAAACACGTCATCATGAAAACGGTTGTAGGGCTTAACATGGCAGTATCACCTCCCATCCCCCCACCCAATCGACACCCCGAGGCCCTGGTAGAACCCGGGCACGCCAATCTCACCCCCCGCAACAGCACCCGCCTGAGAGCTGGTCCCAGGGCCCGGAGCAACACCACCAGGACAACCAGAAACCCCAGCCCAGCGACGTGGCCCTGGGCCCCTCTTACTCCACCCTGCGTCACATAGCCATCCGCTTGCATCCCCTTGTCTGCCCCCCGTGCATTACTAACAACACATTTTTGTATCTTAATTATTTTTGGCACTAACTAATACTGTAACGCATTACTCTTTTAAATATGAAGCTCATTTAATGAATTTGGTAAAAAATGCTGTAAGGACAAATAGAAGTTCAGTTTACTTTTCAATGTAGTCCCTTAGTACTGTCACATTTTTTCTTTAACATCCGTTGTTCCTCATCGTAAAAAAATTTTGGACTGATGTGTGGAACATGTGGTATCACACACAGTTTACAATCTTGTAAGAATTTCAACTGGTTTGCACTATTCAGTAACCAAACTTAATACATTACCGCCCTTTCATCATGCTTTCTGCTTTGCTTTTTGGTTGGCCATATTTGTTCATCTCCAAAATTCCAATTTTCTGAAAAAGAAAATAAAGGCATGTTACAAATATGTTTAAAAAAAAAATAGAAAGCTTTTATATGCCTCTTTTTTTCTGAACGTGTGTTGATGTTCTTTAATTATTATATGGTGTTTTTGCCGTTGTTATTATTTATCTAATTCATCACCTGATGTTGGATAGACTTAAATGCAGGACACAAGGAGACAAAAAAGAGGGATGTGATCAAACCCCAAAAGGGGGTGTTTTTTTAATAAAAAAAACGGAATTCCTTCATGATAAAGGAGAGTAAAACCAAGACAGCAGAGTCAAGTCAAGTCAAGTCAAGTCATTTTTATTTGTATAGCCCTAAATCACGAAGAGTCTCAAAGGGCTTCACAGATTGTTACACTATATTACACAAACAGAGGAGGAGGAGGGGAGATATAAGAGGTAAACTTAAGAGGGTATTCTTGGGGTGGCAAAAGTCTTAAAAAGAAGATTTGGGAGTACCTTTAAGAAAATGCCTAGAGAGGAAGGTCTCAGGAAGAGGAATGAACACCTGAAGAAATTCTTGGGAGCGAAGCCTGTCGTCTTAGGAAGTTAATGTCTTGTGCAGGGTTCAAACATGAATCAGCACCCTAAAGTGGAACCCCGGAATATTTATGATAGATGTTGGCTAATGGGCTGATTGGTACCACCTGGACATGGGAGGCGAGAGAGAGACTGGGAAATGGGGAAATGCTGCCATCTCTTGGAGAAGGGGAGGGACTGCAGGTGCTGAACCATGACAAATGTTGGATTTGAGCCTTTTTTATGCATTAAATCAAAATGTTTACAGTATTAGGTTCCTAAATATAGAAAATACTGTCTTTATTGTCCAACCCTTGTACATACAGTCAGTCAGAGTTACATTGTCATTTTTTTCAGTAGGTATTAATTTTCAATAATGTGCTAACACTCAACTGCAACCTACAGAAAATCTGGGCATGAAAGAAGACTAAAAAAAATGGAACAACTACTTTCCTTTTGCTATTTATTTCTATTTTACTTTAATGATATTGAATATAATCAATTTATTCAGATTGTGATATAAAAAAATTGACAACCATTTCTAAAAATCATTGATTGGAAAATAAATACATTTCGTAGGAAATGTTGGCCGAAATTAGCGTAATGTTTGCACAGTCTGTACATGGTGGTGCGTATTTTCAAGAACACACTTTTTTGCTTTGTATCTGAAACCTGGTGCCTTGTTTGTTGCTCTGTATTATTGGGTAGCTTGAACATGTCCTCATCATGCAAACAGTTCAGTTGTTATGCCAACTGCAGCAGTAACTGCTTCTTAAATACAAAATGCTAACTGAAAAACATACACTAAATGATGTCTCTTATTTTCTTTTTCTCCCCTCCCCTTCACAGGAAACAGTCGAATATGCCTTCCTGATTATTTTCACTATTGAAACATTTCTGAAGATTATTGCGTACGGCCTGGTTATGCACCAGAACTCCTACGTCAGAAATGGCTGGAACATGCTAGACTTTGTGATTGTCATTGTAGGGTGAGTTTTCCTTCTTCTTGTTTTTATATTTGAAGATTTTTCCACGTATTCCATGTCTTACCATTGTTTAAATGTATGAAAAGCCCTGAATGTTTGCCAGAGGCGGGCTTCACATTTCACACCCAGGCCTTCAGTAGTGTTTTGTCTAAATCAATCCAACCCTCAATAACTATTTTATGGCTATAAAACATTTACGTAAGCTACAGCTGCGAGACATATAGAAAAGCATATCAGGTTAAGGTGTTATGAGGTTTTGAGAGGTAATCCACATAAATTTGCAATATTATTTAAGAATGTAGCCATATTTAATGGCCAAAAATATTTTTCAATTGTGCACTTCCTTTATTTCCTTAAGTAAAGTTGTATTACTCTGTCGCACAGGCAATACGTGCTTTTCGGTTCCATTAAGAAGTTCTTTACAATCACTATCAAAGCTAATGATAATAGTCAGGACATGTCGTATTTCTTGCTAAAGGTTTCTATTTGATTTAGGGCTGAAATTGTCTGATTGACAGAAGCAGTGGACATGGGGATATTTTTTCCTTCACATTTTCACTGTGATACTTCTGTTAACACCTCCTAGCCAATCTTAGTTTGTGAAACCGTTGATGTTTCCCTAAGCCAGCTAGAGGCTTCTGGCTCTGCTAACTCAAAATCTGATTGGCTAAACCAACAGACACAAATTGTATGTGTCAAGGTCTGCAGAGCTGATTGTGAAGGTCTCTGTGGAGATTTTTGACCCTGGCAACAAGTAATGGCTAAAATGCGATTGGTTAAATGCTTCAATAGGAAAGCACACACCTGGAAGCAGCTCAACCAGTGGAAAAGCAGAAAAAGGAAGCTGACTTAAGAATTATTTAATATAATTAACATCACACGATTTAGGTATTTTTAGGCCAGCACTTACCAACTAAAATCCTGCTTAAATTCTTAGAATGTTCTGCTTAAAGAGACCAATTTGCAGAGGGTAAAAATAGAAATGTACAAAGCATAATATTTCTCTCTCTCTCTTTCACTCTCTCTCTCTCTATCTCTTTTCGCTATCTCTTCTCTGTCTGGCTTTTTGTTTTTATCCTCCACACTGTTTTTCACCATCACCAACTCCATCACTGACCTCTCCTCCTTCTCCTTCATCCATTCACACGCTCACATCTCCCCTTTTTCTCTTGGCAGTTTGTTCAGTGTGGTCCTGGAAATGATAACCAAAGACTCTGACTCGGGCAGCCAGTCAGGAGGCAAGCCTGGGGGCTTTGACGTCAAGGCCCTCAGAGCCTTTCGTGTGCTTCGCCCCCTCCGTCTTGTTTCTGGAGTTCCAAGTGAGTACTTTAAAAAACATTTTTCAAATGTGTTTGGCACAGTGAGATTGTCTGATGCTGATCGTTTTCAGGAACCATCAAAAATACCATACAATAACAAACAAACAAAATGTGCTTGTTCAAAATGTAAATCTAATGCAATCACTGGTGCGTGTTATTTACAATCAAACACTTAGTCTCACTTCAACATAAAGCAGCCATAGATTATAATACAGTGGTGGACCGTGCAGTTTACACCTACGCCTTCACTCTAGTCTGAATCAGTCATTAGTCGGTCGCGAACGGCACGTTTTTTTTCCAGCGATTCTGTGTTGTCGACTCTAAATTTGTTGAGCATAGAGAAGGTTAAAATTGTTTGACATAACAAATGCAAAGTTTGTTCGTGTTTTCCATCGTTTATTTACACTGAATAGTGTATATTTTAACTAATATTTTGTTGTGTGTTTTTCACAGATTCATAATTGCTTGAAGTTGACAATATTGCGTGGTGTAAATAATTTCAAAATTTAAATCAGTTACACAACACAGCGACATCCTGTGGTAGAAAGGAAAAATAAATCCTACTTTAATTTAGTAGAATAGATTTTTTTTCCAAATTATTAACTTTATTTTTTTCTTACATTATTTGGGTGAATATACTAATTAGGGGACCCCCAAAATCGGTCTCTTTTCGTTTTTGTTTTGAAATATGATTGGCTGAGCCAAGAACTATAGCATAACAATGTAGTGCCACCTTTTCAAAATAAATTGCAGGCCTAAAGGCAGATTTCTGAGCCTAGCAACAATTAATACTGAAATGTGATTGGTTAAATGCTTGGATATGAAAGCACTCGTGTGGTAGAAGTGCATGCAGGGGGGAAGCAGTAGAAGGAAGCTGACAGACAATTTAGAAATACTGGTCTTCGATGTTTAAAACTGTATTCACTATTCATTATTTGTTGCTTTATTCAGCTAAAGCACAAAAAAAAGATCAGCAGAAAAGGCCTAGCAGGCTCTCAAGGCCCACGAGATTTTTTGAGTGTTGTTTTCATTTGAAAAAGCGAATCGATAAAAATAAAAAAAATAAAAAAGTTAGGCGTTTTTAAATGGTGAAATGCGGTAGTTTAACACGTGAGCAGTAGTGTCGCTATGTATGATAACCCTTAAACTAAAATTAAAACTTGAATAGTTTAGAGCAGTAGTGTAAAACCCAATTTCACTTTTAAATGTAACTAAATGCCATTGGCTGATAAATAAATAACTACTGAATGTATAACTTATTCAAGTCACAATCATTACAGTTGGATTGAAAATACATAGTTACACAGATATATTAAATAAATGGAAGAAAACCCTATAAAAAGTAAGTAATTTAATAAAAAAAGAAAATAAAAAAATGAAAGGATACATTTGAAAAAAAAATGTATAAAGAAAAGAAAAAAATAAAGTGAATAAATACAAATACTATAAAAATCCAAATAAAACCAGTCAAGTAATAGTAAAGGTTATTGTTAAATTAAAAACATATGTTTAAAAACAAAAAATATGATAAATTAAGAAAATAAAATAATGAAATAAATAACAAATATACATTTATAAAAACTGAAAAAGAATCAAAATAAAATGGGTCAATAGAAAATACTTTTATTAATTTAAAAAATGAAATTGATATGAAATAACTTCACTTTGCAGGTAGATCATAGTCAATAGGCATTGTCGGTAATATGGTTTTAGATAAAAGCACTTTTTCGATCCATTTTTTTAGATGATCTCTCGCAGCCCTCATAAAATGGTGTGGGTAGCCATATTTGGCCATCTATTTGACAAATGTGGTTTAGAGTCTTGAGATAATGTACCAAAGGGGCCGGTCACACAGCCGTTTGCGGCTGAATCACGGCTAAAATTTTGCGTTTTTTTTTTGCCCGTGGTTGCCCGCGATGGAAAATGCGCAAAATTGGCCAACCCACTGTTCATCGGTGGTATGCCCGCAAAACAGACGCCGGCGACTGTTCCGCTTCCTCATCGCGTCATTTCTGCGTCATTTTCTCGTGTGGACCACGGGTATAAAAGCTCCCGAGCCGGTGTTGTGCCCAAATCCGACTCCTACGCAACAACCACCCCCCCACACACCCTCGCGTGAACGCACATTCTGCTGCGATCGCTTTTGTTGTAAGCGTGCATTGACGTTGGTGACTTTTTCATCCGCGTTAACAAACGCATTTTGTAGAATACGATCGCACTTTATTGTTTAAATAAACGCGTTATATAGACTAGGATCTCCCAATTGTTATAATTAGCTCGCTTTATAGTTTTAATAAGCGTTTTATATAGAATACGATCGCTTTCGTTGGAAGCGCAGCAGAATGCGCGTTCACGCGAGGGGGGGAGGATTTACCGTTCGATTACGTTCACAACAAAAACAAAGACGGAATGGTTTAAGTTGTATTACATTTCCAACAAATGCAAGACGAAGTGGTTTTGGTTATATGTCCGCTATTACATTCCCTAAAAGTGAGATAAAACGAGGTAAAAGTGGTTGTAGTAGCGAGGGGATGCAAATCTCGGCAGGGATGCATTTCTCGGATAACACCGGGCTGTAGAAATCATAACCGCTCAAGACACAGTCCTGTGAAGATCAAGATTTCAAGCTATGGCATCATTTTTATTTTATTATCTTGAAAAGAAATGTCAAGAAATAAAAATGGATTAAGACGAGGTCACTGCGCTGACGGGGATCCATGTTCACCCCCTTGACGTCGCGAGCACAACCGACGTGTGCTCGGCAAATCGCGCTGTATATACGCGGAGAAAGGCGTTTGACTGTCACACGCGTAACACGCTAATTTCACGTAATAACACCGCGATACAGGCGCAGAACATGCTATTACCATGCTCCACCCACGATTACCCGCTGAAATTTCCCGTCCTACCCATGTGTAACCACGCCCTGGCCGCGGCCAGAGCACGTCGTTCCGCGTCATTTCCGCGTCATTACCTTGTGTTGACCACGTGTGCGGCACGCGGTTAACACGTGCTCAAACTTTTGAGCAGCTCAAAAGTTTTGCGCGCGGCCAACCACGTGTGAATTTCCGACCGCGAGTAAAGCACTGCTCTATCTCGTCTATATGGCGGTCTCAAAACGTCCAACAGCGCCCAACAGCGTCTGCTTCACGGCCAGAAATTTCTGGCCGTGGTTCAGCCTCGGTACGCTCGTGAAAGGCTGTGTACCCGCGCTCTGAAGAATTGAGCAGCGATAAACTTTTTTGCGCTGCCACCCGCGCGCGAATTTCCGACCGCGTGTTAAGCACTGCTGTATCTCGTCTGCATTGCGATCTCAAAGCGTCCAATAGCGTCCGCCTCACAGGCAGAAATTTCTGGCCGTGATTCAGCCGCAAATGTCTGTGTGACCGGCCCCAAACATCGGAAGATGAGAGGAACCACATGCAGAACCCACAAAATAATTCTAAAATGAAAATGATCATGAACCCAGGACCTCCCGATTGAGAAGAAGAAATGCTAATCACTTCCTTTCCAATTATAACCAAATGATACCACTAATAACTCTGTAAATGTCAAGCTGTTAAATCCCCGACTCGCCCAAGGCTTATGCTTATGAATGCAAAAATAACGCAGCCTATAGAGATTTCTTCTTCTGGCACCTACTCACATAAAGTCTTTGTGTGACTTCACATTTCCATAGCAACACATCAAGAGGAAAAAAAGCTGAACTGAATTCACAGGATTTCGCCTTTGTTTTCAAAGAATGTTCCCTTACAGAGAATATTCAATGACATTCTGACCTCTGAAAACAACTCTCATTCTCACACAGAAATGGGTAATACCCATAAAATCATGCATTTATGACAGTGGAAAGCATTTCTATTTTTAAAATGCGTAAAATCAATTGTTTGGGACGCTTTTTTGTGCCCAGGGAAGATGAGTGATGTTTTCTTTCCTTAGAAAAATTGTGTGACAAACACATATATATATATATATACAGGCCCGGTCACACAGCCTTTCACAGGCGTATCGAGGCTGAATCACGGCCAGAAGTTTCTGCCCGTGAAGCAGACGCGGTGAAAAATGTGCAAAATTGGCTAAACCCGCTGTTTACCCGTGGTATGCCCAAGAAACAGACGCCGGCGACTATTCCGCGTCCTTATCGCGGGTAACCGCGGCTGCATCGCGTTTGACCGTGCTTACACGCAGTACACACGCTAATGCACGTGATAACACCGCAATACAGGCGCAGAACAAACGTGCTATGACCGTGCTCCAACCGCGATAACCCGCTAAAATTTCGCGTCCAACCCGCGTGTAACCACGTCTTGGCCGCGGCCGTAGCACGTCCTAGCACGTTCGTACCGCGTCTTTACCTCGTGTGTCTAAAGTTTTGAGCAGCGCAAAACTTTTTCGCGCGGCCAACCTCGTGTGAATTTCTTACCGCGTGTAAAGCACTGCTGTATCTCGTCTGTATCGCGATCTCAAAGCGTCCAACAGCGTCTGCTTTACGGGCAGAAATTTCTGGCCATGATTCAGCCTCGATACGCCCGTGAAAGGCTGTGTGACCGGGCCTTAAGGGAGTTTGTGTTATTGTGTGTTGTGAGTCGGACACAGTCAACTCACACCCAAATGTAGTGGCTCCCTTATTCTATTCAGAGTGGTTTTTGAACCAGAGATTGGATTATTTGGGTCTGTGGATGCGATTGGAGGGCGATCTTTTATATAGCCCTACAAAACTCCAAGATCTGCCTTTGTGAATCATATTTGGGTTTCACATGTCTCGTAACTTGTGGCACGGTGTTTGAGTGGTTATGGGGTCATGGGTTCAAATCCAGCCTTCCTCTGCGGAGTTTACATGTTCTCCCCATCCTAACGTGGGTTTCAATAGTGGTTTAAGATGCAGGCGAGTGGTCGGTGTTCCAGTAAGTGCAAAGAGCGAAAGCGACAGTTCAAGAGTCTGTCAGGCGGTTACTTATGATCCAGAAGGGCAATCAAGGGTTCGGTACCCTAGAATAACGAGACACTGAGAAAAGAGTGCTTGTGACTTGACATGGAAGAAAACAAACTAGCACAGAGCAAAGGAGACAGAGTGTTTAAATAGTGATGAGGGAGGGTTGTGATACGAGGAAAATCAGAAGGGACGTAGCTGTGAGGAGGAAATTTGAATCCGAAAGTGAGTGACCAAATAAAGTAAGGTCCAGAGGGTTTGGTGATACTTATTGAATGAGAGTCAGGGGGAAAGAGAGAGGGGGGATTCACAAATATCTGAGTGCAGGATTTTGGCACATTTTGTGACCCAGTCCGATTAGGTTTGTTATTTGGAAAGTCTTGAATGGCACAACAAGCAGTATATATATATATATATATATATATATGGCAGCACGGCAGCAGTGGTTAGCGCATGTGCGGCACAGTTCATGTCTTGGGAACCTCCTGCGTGGGTTCAAATCCAGCTCCAGTATGTTCTCCCCGTGCTTGCGTGGGTTTCCTCCGGGCACTCCGGTTTCCTCCCACATTCCAAAAACATGCATTTTCAGGTGAATTGGCCGGTCCAAATTGTCCCTAGGTGTGAATGAGCGAGTGAGTTGTCTGTCCCCGTGTGCCCTGCGATTGGCTGGCAACCAGTACAGGGTGTCCCCTGCCCACTGCTCGATGATTGCTGGGATGGGCTCCAACACCCCCGCGACCCTACTGAGGATAAGCAGTGTAGCTGATGAGATGAGATGATATATATATATATATATATATATATATATATATATATATATATATAAATATTTTCATTCATTCATTATCATTATCTCGTTCATTCACACCTAGGGACAATTCGGACCGGCCAATTAACCTGACATGCATGTTTTTGGAATGTGAGAGGAAATCGGAGTCCCGGGAGGAAACCCACGCAAGCACGGGGAGAACATGCAAACTCCACACAGGGGGTTCGATCTCATGACCTCAGACCTGTGCTGCATATATATATATATATATATATATATATATATATATATATATATATATATATATATATATATATATATGTATTTGGTTTGAACATATTTATTGACACTAATAACAGCAAACAAACAATGTGAGGTTTTAATAATAATAATAATAATAATAATAATTTCCTTGTATTGTCATTCTGTGTAACAATGTACACAGAACGAAATGTCGATTGCACCTGACCCGTTGTAGCGAGCCGATGCAGCCGCAGCCAACAGAGGGCGCCGCCGACCGCTTTTTAAGTCTTAGGAATCACTCGGCCGGGGCGCGAACCACCGACCTCCCAGTCTCAAAGCGGGCGCCTTACCATCTAGGCTACTGAGCTGGTTAACAACCCTTCTCGACAATCTTAACAGCAATCAAGCATATTCACAATTTCGTTATGTAACATCTTTGTTAGTGTCAATAGATCTGTCCGGTTTGAACAAATTTATTGACACTAATAACAGCAAACAAACAATGTGAGGTTTGTATATGACTCAACATGCAACACGCAACATGGTGATTGCAAGGTTTGATACAATATCTGTTGCGCAATATATTGGTAACAACTACACATTACATTCAATGTGTTACACCCATAGACCCCTTTCTGGTTGGTTGGTCACCACTTAATCCTGTATATGGAAGCTCATTAAATGATGGATGTTATTATTTGTAACATTTTATGATGAATACCCAGAACAAACCGTAAAACACCCGAAAACGAAAGCCAAGGACCCAGAGCAATTTGATTGGGTGAGTGGTAGGGCGGGCAGTCACATAGCCGTCACGTAGCTAAAGGTAAAAAGATCCATATCCTTCTCTTTTGTAGTAATTTGTGACATTTTTACCCCAAAATTAATATGACAAAATGACGCTCAAAATAAGCCTCAAATA
Source organism: Urocampus carinirostris (assembly GCF_059441175.1). Lineage (NCBI taxonomy): Eukaryota > Metazoa > Chordata > Actinopteri > Syngnathiformes > Syngnathidae > Urocampus > Urocampus carinirostris. The sequence goes on from NC_142351.1 coordinate 49,652,981, forward strand.
TCATATGTAATTTTGGGAGGGAGACAAATTGAGAGTTGTTTATTTCTTGATATGGGACTCAGGCTCTGGCATTCTTATTATTTCATGGAATTTCATCAAATCATCAAACATTTTCTTTGATAATTTATGGTGTGGCTCTATAGATAATATTTGCTTTCATTGCTCTTTGAGTCAAACAGTTCCCCAACCCCTTGTATATAAACAGTATTCACTTTGATTGTGTGATTGCAGGCCTGCAGGTTGTTTTAAACTCGATCATTAAAGCCATGGTTCCTTTGCTTCATATCGCTCTGCTGGTCCTCTTTGTCATCATCATCTACGCCATCATTGGCCTCGAGCTATTTATTGGCAAAATGCATGCTACCTGCTATGTAATAAAAACAGGTGAGTTTTTGATATTTGATATTATTATTATTATTATTATTAGTTGTTGTGTTATCATCCTAATGAAGATTATTTGAAGGTTAGGTGGGTAAGTTTCTTTAATAAGTTAAAGGTTAAATATTTTCTCTTTTAAGAATGTGTTTATAATGCCAAACTGAGTTTAAAGAGGTTATGTATTTTTTTCCCTACCTACTTTCTTTTAGCACCGCTGTTCTGGGACTTGCAACACGTTAGCAAGCAGGAAAGGGGAGAGGGTTGAGAGTGACTACATGCTCGTTATTTTTTTTGTTGTTCATTTTTTTGTTAGTGTAGCCTGAAGACCCATCCCCCCAACAATAGTCAAAAGGAACAGTTTATTAGTAATTGAGGAATGAGCTGACTAAGGCTGCGATCATAAGAGAGCAAAGACTGGCAAAATTTCAAGTTGCGGACACTACCTTTAATTAATGTATTTTATTTCAAAGTATTCTTATTTTTCGAAGGTCTTCTGACAGAAGAGGACCCAAGGCCGTGTGCTGTGTCTGGCAACGGTCGCCACTGCATACTTAACACGACTGTGTGCAGAGAAGGCTGGCAAGGCCCCAACAACGGCATCACCAACTTTGACAATTTCTTGTTTGCCATGCTCACTGTGTTTCAGTGCATAACTATGGAGGGCTGGACAGATGTACTCTACTGGGTAATATTTATTTTATTTTATCGTAGACGTGATTGGAAAAGTGTTAACATGTTTGTGCAATTATTTATCTCTCAATCATTTTTATCGCTGACCACAATTGCATCCCAATGTTTGCAACGGGCATTACACTGTAACAGCACCGATTCCAAACCACCAAGCTGCTTGAGACATTGACGGTTGTTCACAATTGCATACTTTTGAATGCAATTCAATCAAATCTAGATTGCAGCATGGAGTGCACCACATCCCATTCACTAGACTCTTAGGGATACAGAAGATACATGAAAAACTACTTTCTCGCCTTATCTCATCATTACAACTTTTTGAGCCGTGAACCAAATATGTTATAGTACAGCGAATGTTGCTTTACTTTTTTTCAGCCTAAACAAAACATTGTAAGTGATAATGGTTTTGATTACATGCGACCATGCGTTTATTTATATCTATCAGGACGACCAAATTACTGCCCATAATGCTGTGTTCTTCTTTCAGTTCCAAATAACAGAGTTACCTTCCACAACGCCCTTATTGTAATTAATTTCTGACAATATTCTTGCGGCCCAGCCCAATAATAACATCAAATCTTTGGCACCGTGGCTAAAAATATTGTGATGCTGAGATAAGACTTAATGGCTTTTCATATGTCGTTGCATTCCTAGGGGTCTAGTGCACGGGCTCTGATGCACACCCATCTGTGATCTGGGTTTGATTGCCGTAGCAATCAAAGTGATGCAATTGTATGCCATTGAATGCAATCATTCGTCCCCATATGCACCCCGTATGCAATTGTGGTCAGTGATATAAGCTGACTGATCAATGAAAGCACCAATACAGCACTTTTTGATTTTTGGGCAACCTAGCCTTCACAGTAGATTAAATTTTATAGTCTAGTGCGCCTTATATATATGAAAGAAATATCATAAAAGACTATTTTTGGGGTGGTGACTTATAACCCGGTGGCCCTTGTAGTGCAGAAAATAAAGTTACACTATAAATGAAGATAAGAAATAGTCATTATATAATTGATTTATTTTCATATTGTTTCCATTTTCTATGCTTCAATCACATTACCTGTCTCGACAAGTCAAATAGACACAGGCTTATGATGGCAGACTAATTATTTTTTTTTCAGGAAGTCTAGATTGCGTTGACCTAATTGTATGAATATGAAATAATTTTTCATAAATACTTACAGACTCAAAGATTGATTCTAGTCAAACCTTTTTTAGTTTTTAATATTTGATGAGACACTTTATTGGGTTAATTTCCCTGGAAATGCTATCTGAATTGAAAGTATTACATCTTCAAAAGCAAATAATGAACAAATTACATAAGGGCTAAAAGGCCTCAAACCTACTTTTCCACTACATGTTTGAAAAAATGAACGCATGAACATGCAATAATTTTTGTTTTGGTTATTATTGATAGTGTAAACGCATTTTTGTACCTTGTGAATAAAAAATTAACGCAATTTGCAACAACAAAAAACACAATAACAAAAGAACAAGAGAAAGTTGGTTGATTTAGTATTTGTGATTGTGGTAATGACAAAGGCTTAAATCATATTTTACCCTATCATACCAATATTTTATTCATGCAGTTCAAATTATTAAAATTGGATGATTTAATACAATTTTTCACTTCACAACTGTTATTTATGGTCAACAAAAACATAGTGCCAGAAAACATACAAAATTTATTCACTCGGAAAGAGGGAAATTATAACTTGAGGGGCTGTGGTGAATTCAAAATCCCAAAGGTGAGGACCACCAGGAAAAGTATGTGTGTGTCTGTGTGTGGAGTCAGACTTTGGAATAATTTGCAAAATGAGATCAAACAATTCCCAACTATCCATGTGTTCAAATTTAAATACAAAAAAGCATTACTGGCGAAATACAGGGATGAAGAAAATGGGATATGAGGGAGATTGGAAATACTGCATTTCAAACTATGGTTAACTTGTTGTTATTGTTGCTATTATTATATCAGAACTGTTATTATAAGTATTGTGTTTATTTTTATTGTTATTATCACTGGTGCCGCAGTGAGATTATGCGCATTATGACGTTGAGGGATGGTATTGCGAAGATTAGTGTGTAAAATATGTGATTATCGTAACTATTATTATTATTGATATCTGACCCATGTAATAAGTATATCAATGAGATTTTGTTGTATTGGACACAAGAGGAGCTATCTATAAAATGTATTTAATAGGGAAGATAAAGGGGTAGGAAAAATAAGCATCTGCTTCTGACTACCCCTTTTCGAACATGTTATGTGACATTATTCTGTTGTTGACTCATTGTTTTTGTCCTGTTTTTATTTTTATGTTCGAAATAAAAGTTTTCATTCATACCCTTGTTTGTGTTCTCAGATGAATGACGCCATGGGCTTCGAGCTGCCATGGGTCTACTTTGTCAGTCTTGTAATCTTTGGTTCCTTCTTTGTGCTTAACTTGGTCTTGGGGGTCCTCAGTGGGTAAGTTCTAAAAACAAACCTACGGATTTTATTACACCTCGATGCCCTGCGAAGAAAATGACCCCCCTGTGCCCTCGCCATCCATAGAGAGTTCTCGAAAGAGCGAGAGAAGGCAAAGGCACGGGGGGATTTCCAAAAGCTTCGTGAGAAACAGCAATTAGAGGAAGACCTGAAGGGCTACCTGGACTGGATCACTCAGGCAGAGGACATTGACCCTGAGAATGACGAGGAGGGAGAGGAGGAAGGAAAGCGAAACAGTGAGTTACATTGAATGAATTCCACTTTTCCTCTATGCCCACAACATGTACCCTATTTGTATCTGATACCGTAATTTAAAAAATGGGATAATGAGATAAGACTTATTCTCTTGTTCTACGTCATCTATGTCCTCGGCCCATTGCGGACAGACATTCTATGGATTTGGCCTTTGGTGAAAATGAGGTTGATACCCCTGATAAATGCACTTAAACGTTTTAACATTCCAACAGTGTAAGGGATTTTCCAGTTCTTCCGACAGGTTCTGTAGTTAGTACAGAATGTGCAGGATGAGGGCTTTTTGTTCTTACCTATGTACTCTTGTCAGAACTGAATTCTCTTAATTGTCTATTGTTTTCTGTTCACTCTTTTTCCTACATATTTTTATCTAAACTTAAAAAATTCACTTATTCCCCGTGTGGATGAATACAGGTCTCTACGTTCACGGATTTCTTAACCGCTAGGGTTGTAGAGTCACTTCTTCCTGTCGTGTGTCCTGGGCAAGTATAGCCAGGCGGTTTTTTGGGGGGTAGGGGTTTGCTCCCCCACATAAAACAGATAGCACTGGTTCCCATGGTTACTTGTAGCAGGAGAAGCCTCCCTATCTGACTCAGATACAGCACCTTCATCATCTGGTGGCTGTTGTTTTTCAGTGTAAAACATCACCCTACTCTTCAGAGATAAGCTGGACCTTTAGCATTGACGGGTGGCTTGTGACAACACTGATAGTGCTGAAAAACAATTTTTGCCTAAATAATGAGTATAATTTACTATCTTTGCTTATCTAACATATTAAAGGCTTTGCATTTTGCATATTTTTGTGTTTATATCCAAATTATTTATGTATGAATTGGTTTCTTCAAAAGTAAATACAGTACATGATATGAAATAAGTTACATAGTCCAAAAATAAACAATTGAACAAAAGTGTTCCATAAAATACATAAATAAATAATTCACTAAAATGAATCCAATAGAAATACATAACCAAGTAAAAACATAAATATCTAAATTAATAGATAATGCCCTTCTCACCGAGTAACTGTCTGGAATTTGTGGTACTCAAGGATAAACATATAGTACATACTCAAAATGAACATCTACTTTATCTTATGTTGGCAGCCCCCTGGAAAAAAATATTCACCCTTTTTTCTTATTACACAGTCGGTCGTCTTTAACTAATAATACAGTCGTTTTGTCCTAAACTGAACATGGTTTCTTGGCCTTCATTTCTATTGCTTGCCTCTGTTCTACTGTCCTCTACTGACTCACTGCTTCTTTTGCTGTGTGGCTCCGTCAACCTCATGTTGGTAATACCAAGGGGTCACATTAGCGGACCTCACCGAGAAGAAGAAGGGAAAGTTTGGCTGGTTCACCCAGTCCACAGAGACTCAGGGTAATTGTGTGTTTGCCCCAAACCACATTGTCATGCTCACTGTCCAAATGGACGCAACATCTTTGTCCTGAAAAAAAACCCCTCATCATTCTATTGCTTTGCTTAATGTTGTTGTTTTTACTTGCTTTTACCTGCTCCAACATCATATCATCACATTATTACATAGGTCATTATACTCACTTTCTTTAGAACTATAATGTACATTTCTGCAAATAAAATGAAAGAAAAAAAGGAGCATGCCAGGAAATTTAATCAACGAAGCTCAATAAGTATTAGCATGTATGCTGACTATCTCCCCATTAAAATATTTGTATTTGTCATTTTTAATGTAGCAAATACATTATAATTGTTGAAGAATCTCAAAATGACACTACCAGTTGTCTCTGTAAGTATATTCCCCACCAGAAACACAGTTGGAGAAAACCTTTAAAAGATGAGAAGATTCTTTCAAAAACTTAATTGCTTGGAAATTAAAAGTTCAAAACATATGAATAAATTGGGAAAAAGTCTTTAAATGACTTTTGGGTGACAATATTTTGACTAGGATGGAAAAGGTTCACCCAACCACATTTTTTTTTTTACACAAAATCTTGTCTATAACGAACCAGACTAGATTTAGGCTGAAATCCACAGTCTAAAAGACATCCAATGCTTGGTGGATTGATCACAATTAGGGTAACTCTTGTAAAATAGCTCTACCTCATAAAAGTAAGTACGAACAATTTGCTTTCTTTTTGAAGGGACATTGTGTATTATTTAGCACCTCCTAGTAAAAAAAAAAAACATACTTCATTAAAAAAAAAAAAAACAATATTGATTAGAATAACAAGCATGAATAATAATACAGCGACATCTATGGGTCAAATATGAAAAAGTCTTCCCTTTTAGTAACAATTGTACGTCAGGGATTTCTTTCCTTTTGTCCCCAATACTAATAAGAAAAATATTTACATTTGCAAGCAAAAAAATGAAGACATATGTTGTTTGTTTGGTTTGCATACCATATACAGTATGTGTATGCAAAAAAACTTCTCCCTGTCATAATCATTTGATGTTACTTTCATTTCACCTCCATATTATATTATTTTGTTTTATATTATATTATAGTTTTTAAAATTGTTCTTATCTGGACATTTGAGTCACTAATAAGCTATCTGTCTATAACAGGGGTGGATAAACAATGGCTCACGGGATGTAAAATCTGATCACCAAATGCTAAGATTATAATGATAATGTGTATATAATGGTAACAAAACAAGTACTACTAAAATGTGCCGAGTTCACTGCTTTTCTTGTCCCCCAGTATATATATAGATGTGTGTATATATATATATATATATATATATATATATATATATATATATATATATATATATATATATATATATATATATATATATATATATATATATATATATATATATATATATATATATATATATATATAAACCTTTCTAAACTAGGTGTATTCCATTTTGGGTTTTACAAAAAATATTATAAAATGTAGTGCTTGAAACATGTGACATAATATATATTAATATATTACTATGCGGGGCAGCACGGCGGCGCAGTGGTTAGCGCTTGTGCGGCACAGTTCATATCATGGGAACCTCCTGCGTGGGTTCAAATCCAGCTCCAGACTTCCTGTGCGGAGTTTGTATGTTCTCCCCGTGCTTGCGTGGGTTTCCTCCGGGCACTCCGGTTTCCTCCCACATTCCAAAAACATGCATTTCAGGTGAATTGGCCGGTCCAAATTGTCCCTAGGTGTGAATGAGCGAGTTGTCTGTCCCTGTGTGCCCTGCGATTGGCTGGCAACCAGTTCAGGGTGTCCCCTGCCCACTGCCCGATGATTGCTGGGATGGGCTCCAGCACCCCCCGCGACCCTACTGAGGATAAGCGGTGCAGCTAATGAGACGAGATGAGATATTACTATGCTTTTATCTATTTTCCTCATGAATCATAGAGGTTTAAGAAATAAAAGTTTATTGGTAGAAATGAAAAATCCGATCAATTTATTTTCCTAATCTTCTGCCAAATTAGCACGTGAATCAAAAGATTTGCCTACTCCTGGTCTATAATCAAACCTGTTTTGTTTTTTTAAATAACTATTCTGCATTCTACAACTAAGGTAAAGGCATGGCTAATGAGTTCTGTAGACATTTTTTTTGTAAGAGAAATCTGTCAAATTCAGGTCACTGGACGTCTGGGTTCTACATTATCAATATATGTGTTATATCGTCTTTGTTTTTGTTTGTAAATTAACAGCGAGTGTGCCCACAAGTGAGACAGAGTCTGTCAACACGGACAATCACAGTGAGGATGACAAATGGCTGTGTTGTGCGCCATTGTGGTGAGTTTCCTCTCTTGTTCATTAGTTTCCTCTCGACTGGATACTTGCAGCATTTACAATTTTGAAAAGGTTTTCCTTAAAAAAGTTTCTTCTTCTATTCTCCTCAGTAAAAAAATTACAAAATCAAAGTGCAGGTTAGTACCGTGGTGTGACATCCCCCATTGGGTATGTGCCTCTTTTGAGTGGATTTAACTCACCCTGCATGCTATTATTGACTTACATTATTTGAAATACATTGATTCCAACCTTTATTGCTGTCCTTTCCTCGCAAAAATATCAATGGATTCATCATTTTCCTCATTCCTCACACGATTTTCTGTTAAGCAATCATTATGTCTCTTTATCTCTGTACACTACCGTTTACAAGTTTGGGGTTCCCTAGACATTTGTGTGTAAAAAAATCTAACTTATGTTTATGATGTGATTTGTCCAATGTCCGTGTTCTTTTAGCCCATATTCATCTCCTCCTTTTATTGGCCAGTCTCAGATATGGCTTTTTTCTTTGCCACTCAACCTTGAAGGCCAGCATCTTAGAGTCGTTGCTCCACTGTAGATGTTGACACTAGTGTTTCTGGGTACTATTTAACGAAGTAGCTTGTTGAGGACATAGAAGGGGTCTATTCCTCAAACTAGAGACTCTAATGGACTTGTCATCTTGATTTGATGCGTAGCTGGGCCTCTCACTTTTCTTTCAATTCTGGCGAGAGCCTGTTTTTGCTATTCTATAACCATCTGACTATCTTTTTCTGGCCATTCTGAAAGTTTAATCACACTCACCAATGTGATGCTCCAGATACTTGACTACCTCAAAGGAAGGTCAGTTTAATAGATTTTCAAACCAGCTAACCTGTTTTCAGCTGTACTAACATCATTGCACAATGATTTTATAATCATCCGTCAGCCTTTTAATGTAATTAGTAAACACAATGTTTGGTTGGTTGGGGTTTTAGGGTCACCATTTTCTGTGTTGTGTCTTGAGCAAGTACAGCCTGGTGGTGGCCATCCCTATCCAGGCCAAAATATGTTTCCGCACGGTCTGAAACTGGGGACCTTTTGCTGTGAGTGCTAACCACTGCACTACGGAAACATTGTACTAGTAGAAAACTACTAGGTGCTAGGTGCTGCTTCCTGGACATGGCCCTCTATACACCTATTTGGATAGAGCGTTCAAATGCACATGGTTGCAACTATAATAGTCGTTTGAATTAATGTCAACATTTGGTGTATTTCTGAGTAGTTTAATGTTTTCTCCATACAAAAAACTGTGCTTTTCCTTGAAAATTTCTAAGGGACCCCAAAACCTTTGAACATTATTGTATCCGTCTAATCCTTTTGTGGATCACAGATTGGTGTAATTTCCTTGCAGGCAGTTGTGTGAATGATTGCCTTGCTTTGTTTGGATACGTACAATGACTCACTGGCGAATGATGACACATCCAGACTGTATTCTGCTTTCACCTGATGCGATCTGCCTGTACAGGATAATTGGTGTAAAAACAGCAATCCCTGAAGTGTGACATGTTGTGATTTTTTCTTCCTCCCAAGTCGTCAGGGGCGGCGATGGAATCGTTTTTGTCGCAGGAAGTGCCGAGCCGCAGTGAAATCTGTGACATTTTACTGGCTGGTCATCATTTTGGTGTTCCTCAATACTCTCACCATTGCTTCAGAGCACTACAACCAACCAGACTGGCTTACTCAGGTTCAGGGTAAGCTGGCGTTTTCCACCCAAAAATCCTTTAGCTCTGTGGTTCAATTCAAACTTTTTATTTATTTATTTTTATCAATAAAATACACATACAGCAGCCAGCTAACTAAAATGTGTCCAAAAGCAGACCAAATGCACCCAGTTTATTTTCTAGCCTTCCCGTTTATTGACATATTGTACTGCGAAACAGTGTTTTTAAACCAGTGTGGCACGAGACTTTTGCTCCTGCTGCTTTTTCAAAAATGTTCTTTAAAGGAAAACCATACCGTCTTTGTCGGAGGACAAACATGTCACAAACATTGTTGACGTTATCCAATTAATATCACTATATACTGTATGGATTGCCTTCCTTACAAGGCTTATATGAAGCTGTTGAATTTAGCATCTGCAAACATGTTTTTGTAATTCATTTGTTCGTTTTTTCATCTTGCACATTCAGGATGGTACTTTTAATGCGTAGTGCATTGGATATGTTTCAATGTATGTATCTATATGTATGTGGTTGGTTGTTGGTTGGCTGGATCCCTTAACCACTAGGGTCGTAGGGGCACCATTTCCTGTGGTGTGTCTTGGGCAAGTACAGCCTGGTGGTGCCCATCCCTCTCTAGGCCAATACCGGAGCCATATCCCCCCACCCATATATTTCAATGAAAATAAATGATATTCTTCTCTAAAAAGCTATTGCTTAGGTGGATTTTTTTCATTTTTTAGATGTGGCCAACAAAGTTCTCTTGGCAATGTTTACTTTGGAGATGCTGGTGAAAATGTACAGCTTAGGGCTGCAGGCCTACTTTGTGTCGCTGTTCAACCGCTTCGATTGTTTCGTTGTGTGCGGCGGCATCATCGAGACCATCCTGGTGGAGCTGGCCATCATGTCTCCACTCGGAATCTCAGTTTTCCGCTGCGTCCGTCTCCTGAGGATCTTTAAGGTCACGCGGTGAGCAGCACTTTTTATGCCACGGTGCTTTAAAAAAAAAAGGATGGATATTTTCTGAACTACATCACTTTTGTATTTCTCAGACACTGGGCATCGTTGAGCAATCTGGTGGCCTCTCTCCTCAACTCCATGAAATCCATCGCTTCCCTGTTGCTTCTTCTCTTCCTTTTTATCATCATCTTCTCCCTACTGGGCATGCAGCTTTTTGGGGGCAAATTTAACTTTGATGAGACAGTGACCAAACGAAGCACGTTTGACAACTTTCCTCAGGCACTACTTACTGTGTTCCAGGTGGGTGATTCCTATTTTAAAGAGTTAAGCTTTAGTCTAGTTTATGAATGTCAAACATATTTCTCTAAATATGTCAAAAAAGAAGATCTCCAGGTCATTTCTATCAAAAGACATGATTTTTTTCTTTTTAATGCAAAGCTTGTCCCCCTCTTGCTGCTAGAGAGCAGCCAAAGATATACTCTCAGCTTTGGTTGTCTCAAACAAATTGTTTGATCAGATGTACTCTAATCTTATTGCCCATGCACTGCTAAAACGTTTATTTTCTTTTTCTTTTTATTAATTTCAAACCAGTTTGACATTAAAGGCAAACATATTTATTTTTCATAGCTCCTACCTGAGTTTGTATTTTATGGTGAGTTGGTTTTGGGTTACTTAGCGTATTCAATGCCAAACAAAACAAAACAAAAATCCGATTTTTTGTGTATAACTGTGTAATGCTTAGAAAATATCTTTTACTGATTCAGCCCGCCTGAGAACAGAAAGTTTTGATTTGGCCCCAGAGCCAAACTCAGTCCGACATTCCGGATCTGGTTTATCTGTTCTTGCAAAGTAAATGTACTCATTTAATCCTGCTTTTATGTCCTCATGACACAAAAGAACAACACCACAAAATAAATGTTTGCCCCTAATGGCAGATAACTTTTACTTCTATCTAAAGGCATTTTATTTTTTCTCATTATCACACTACTTTTTCACAGTACCAGAGACTGATATTAGATAATATAGAAAACGGAATGTAATCTGGAAAGATATAAACACACCAAAAAAGCACATCAAGGGATACAACGCTTTGGTGTCGATAAAATTGGACATCGAAAGACATTAAATAAATACATTAGTAATTTTTTGTTGGTATTGTGTTAGTAGTTTATGTTTATATTTTCATTATGACTGCACTCATTCGACAAGGTTTGCCACTTCCAATGCTTAGTTTTAGCTGAGAGAAAGTAAAACACAATTTTATACCAATTTCTAGTAAAAAAAAAAATTAGAGGTACGCAATAAAAACGTGCGCATGTTATACACAAATAAATATGGGAGATATTTTTTCAATGAGTGAAGTTTTTCAGAGCAGCAAATAATACACACTGTCCCTTTGATATATATATATATATATATATATATATATATATATATATATATATATATATATATATATATATATATATTCATTTTACAGATTTACCCTGATTTGCAAGTCAATTTTGTTCATTTATTTATTTTTTAACTCACAAGTGGGGTACATAGTTTGAGGTGAAATTAGATTTTTTTTTCTCTATCAAATTTGTGTTAAGAATGTCTAACTCAGTTCGAAGAGTCTGTATAGAATTTTTTTATACTTGTCCTATGTGCTTTTATTTTACTTTTATTCTATGTGTTCCAGCCACAGCATTACGCTAAAGGAAAGGAGGGATAGTTGAGTAATTTCACAAGGGTACTTGCGGTTTTCTTATATTCTAGAATGAAAACGGTGAAAGGAAGAAAAGCACCGTTTCAAATCTTGTCAAAATGGCAACCCAAACTGCAAAAAAAGAGAGAAACGTTTGTTTGAGTGTGTCTAAGAGAGTCACATACTTGCACGTGCATTGCATGCAGTTTGACAGAGGCTGCAATGATGATTTCAGCCAGAAGATGGCTTAGGCAAGAATATTGTGAAGTTAGGTACACCTCCTATAAGATATTTCTTAAAATAAGATGTAAAATATTATCTAAAAAAAGTCATAACATTTAACATAAGAGAAATAATCTTCTATACCAAAACCTTTTACTGTCAGGAACCGGACCAGGAGGCAGGAAGTGTGAACTCAAATGCGTAGACGATCCGTTACTTTAATTGGAAAATAAAAGTTGTCCAACACACAGGGACCAAAGACAAAACAAAACAGGCTTAAAGGCAATCAAAATTACAAACAAGGTATTTACTCAGAACAAACAGGCATGAACGGGTTTTCTTCATAGTGAAGCAAAACAATGATATGGCAACGGGCAGTCCCAAAAGGAGCGCTTAAGTATCCCACACGCAATCAAGTCAAATGTGTCTCAGCCGGTGTCAAGGGGCGGGACCAGCTGGGTGCCATGACGACCGTGCAGGACATGACATTTACAAATTTTAATAAAAAACAACAACAAAAGAAGTCTGATTCCTCTAGAAGATAATTCTGCAAATTTATTTCATGTTTTTAAAAAAAATATTTTTTACTAAGCGAGTATTTTGTCATAAACTTGCTCTTTTTTTATCATTTTGAGAATTAATTTGATTAAATGAGAGAAAATGCATAGAAAAACGTTATTTTTGCCTTTCCCCCTCTGTCCCCATTTTCATTGATGGATTCATTGGTTTGCGGGTTTTTTGGTTAGTACAAGGGCGTAGTTTCAAGAAATAATTGTTTTGGCCCCACCATTACATGTGATGTCTTTGAAAACATCTGCTAAATCGCAACCAATGCCAAGACCAAACCTACATCCTTGGGCTACCATATCATTTTTTACTTTTCTGCATAACCCAGATTCTGACAGGAGAAGACTGGAATACAGTGATGTATGATGGGATCATGGCATATGGCGGTCCAGCCTCCTCTGGAATGGTGGTTTGCATTTATTTCATCATCCTTTTCATCTGTGGAAACTGTATCCTGTAGATTACAAACTTGTGCCAAAGTATTGCCTCATTTTTTGTGTGTATGTTTTTCTATTTTTAAAAATGTTTCTTTCCTTTGCTCGTAATCAGCGTTTTTTTTTCCTTAAACCGCATTAAAAGACATCCTGCTAAACGTGTTCTTGGCCATTGCTGTGGACAACCTAGCCGATGCTGAGAGTCTGAACACGGCCCAGAAGGAAGAAGAAGAGGCCAAGAAAAGGAGAGACAGTGCCAGGTATGAGCACACACTTTCACATTTGTTTGTACTCATTATTGTATTATTTTATTTTAATTATCATACGTTTTTCTGCATAAATCCTAATTTAATTCCTCTAAAACAGAGAGGCGGGCACAGAACAAAGGGTAGAAATAATAACAGACACTGATGGAGAGACCAAGGTACACAGGCCTGTTTGAAGCTTCACTTTAGTGTTTCTTATTTTTGCCCTTATTTCTTTACCTTTTTTTGGTGTCTAACCTTGTGAGTAGGTGCCCGTTGCGTTTCTGCTGGAGGAGGACAAAGAACTCTATTCCGGTAATAACTCACCAGGTAAAAGGCCGATTTTTTTGCAAATATTGTCTTGCCATTTTTATAGTGTTTTCCTCTGGGGGAGATATAAAATTATTCTTTTAAAGGGACATTGTATATTATTTAGTGACTCCTAATGCTAAAAATGTCATTCCTTAAGAGAAAAAAAACTATATTGATTTGAATGATACGCAAAAATGTATGAAGTATCATATAAATGTGTTTTTTAGATGCTGGCAGGTTGAGAAATGTGTATTTATTTTACATTACATGAGGCTCACCTGTAATTACAGTAATTATGTTTAACTGTCTAACATCAACATTCAGTTACATTTGATGACGAAACTGTTCTCGGGGGGCTTCGCTTTGCCATTGTATTCCTTTCCTTGTGATTAACGGCAGTATGCATTAGTTTGTTTGGAATTGTTTAATGAAGTGTCATTGCCCCCTATGGGTCAGACACATTTGAACAAATGCATGCTACACCTAGACAAGACACTATGAAATGTGTATTTGTGCAAGAATTACATCTATTTATGGACATTTATTACAGGTCATGCAAAAAAATTAAAGTAGTGTTTCGCAGTGGTATGGGAAGAACTTCCTGCAACTAAAAATGTACGTTACATATTACCGTTTTTTTACCCATCACCTATATGTGGAGAGATTTGTTAAAATATATATTTACACATTTGTTTTTAAGATCCACAAATAGATTCGTGATTTACTCAAGATCTAGAAAAATCACGTCTCTTGATAAACGCACATGCACAATTAAAAAACACATACCTAAGTTGCAGATATATTTGTGGATCTGCAAAACACATGATTCACACGGGATTTACTCTTTTACTGGTACTGGTAGAATTGGATATTAGTCTTAGTCTTTAATTTGCCCATGAAAAAGGTGTACAAACCCTGATTAGTACCTTTTAAAAAGCATATATACTCGAAACCATTGTAAAGATCGAGTGGTTTGACAGTTAATGAATGAATGAATGAAAAATAAACACTTCATATTGACTGTTAAGTTTTATTTTCAGTAGCAATTAAAAACAGGAAGAGAATACATCAATAGTTTTTGAACTTGCAAGGAGGATAGGGAGAGGAGCCTTCAGATAAGAAAATTCCAACTCATCCTAAAGCCCTCCTTTGAGGTCCTTCTTTTTAGTAAATCTTCAATGTTGCAAAAAACAGATCAGCCCTAAAGGTGTGGTAATAAAAAGACCCAATATGATTGGTTGAATTCAACAATGATGTAATCGTCAAAACAACAAATCACAGCGGACAAAACAAGAAATTAGTATGCTATAAAATCTCCTTCGCATTTGTCCAATATTAAAACAGAATAAACCGTATTGTTTATGAGCCATGAAAATTCAAAGCAAGTATGAATTAGCATACATTTTCTAGGGTGGCAACTGATTTCAGCATAACTTTTGCCACAATGGCTCTGGGAGATGTGAAAAAAAATATCAGTCCATATGGAAATTCAAGACACCAGTATATTGCTAATAAAGCATGTACATTATTTATTACTGGATATTTTTTCAGTGTGTTGTGTGGATGATGACAACGAGCACCTTCCAGAATTACCAGATGGGCCTCGGCCCAAGAGGCTTTCGGAGCTAACCATCAAGGAAAAGACTCCTCCCATCCCAGACGGAAGTGCTTTTTTCATCTTCAGCAGCACTAACCCGTAAGTTTGAAGCCAAAGTTGAAGTGATTTAAACGTGCTGTACGGAATTTTGAACTTTTTTACTCGCTTCCGCCATCTCCTGGCTTGTGTCATCATTGTTGCCTCAGTCGGCTGGTTTTTGATACGTGAATTTCTTAGACGTGCTCGGATAAACTTTTTCTTTTTCATCTTTCTTGGGGTTTGGGTTGGCATTGGGTCTCTACTTGAAGCAGGCCTTTTCTTAATTTCACCATTTTCATGCCACACTAAATAGAATTAAACCCGCTGCCACGAGCATGGTACTCTCCAGGACTCCCCCCACCCCCATTCCTCCTGCTTAATGTGTTCAACCCCAACTCCTTTGCCAAAATCAGATAACCGGAGTGGAAAACAAAGCATAAAAGCTCTTTGAACTCAGTTAGTCATTGTAGTACTTATTTAATATTTACCCATCAACTTTTTTAAAGACACCTCAAATGGCATACCCCATCTTTAACTAACATGATGTTTGTGGCATCATAAACAGCGATAATATCACATTATAGTATAGAATTGTTATGTTTTTGTAAAACTCTGATAACCACTGATTAGTATCTTCTCTGAAAATGTTATAGGTTCCGAGTGTTCTGCCATAAGCTGATCAACCATCAGATCTTCACCAACCTTATTCTGGTCTTTATTATGCTCAGCTCCGTGTCTTTGGCTGCCGAAGACCCCATTCGCAACTTCTCTGCACGCAATATTGTACGTAAACCACACCTGCTAACTGTGTGAACATTTTTTGAGGTCTTCAAGTGCAAGTTAAAGGACTTGCTCCTCAGTGGGTCAAACTTTTCAGGATCTGAAATGAATGTGGAAGTAGATAAGGTGTTAGACATTGACATTTGAATACGTTTTAGGGGATTCTACCTGTAGAAAATTTGCAACAGTACCTGGAATGCAATCTGGGTTTGATTTACTTGTATGAAGAGATATATTGAGGATGTACATGTACAGTATAAAGTTAGTACAGTAGGCTTGTTGTATAGAAGTACAAAGAAACATACCATAATTCCCAAAACATTTGGTTTTACACCTGGGGCTTCTAAATAAAATGAAGTTTGTTATTTTAAACCCACCCAAACTGTATCAATAGTGTAATCCTTCGCTACTTTGCAATCTCAGTGCATTGTGGGTTGAAAACTTTTCTGCAAGGCATTATCCTAATCAAGAATTACTGAGAGCGGGTGCCGGCAGAGTGAATTATTTTCTCGTTCTGGCCGCTGAGGCGTGCCATTGTAGCCGGCCTAAAATGAACTGTACTGTTTTTCATACAATCTATTATCCCCGATCAGCAATTGCTAATGGGGTCACCCCTCTCGAGGGATAGGACTAGGGCAGATAGATAGAACAATTGCCAATAGCAGGGAACGAGAGAGCAAATTTGTGTCATTGTTGGCGGTTCTTTATTCTGTTCTTTTCGTCTAAAATTAACAGCACCCATGTATCAGTGATCCAGTATCCCCAGTCAACTATTGCTGCAAGCGGAGGAGGGAAGAGTGCATGTTAAAACAGGGGGATATGTTGCAGATTTTTCTCATATCAGAGGGGGGGTTCTGGTCCAAAATTAACTGCAATAAATGATCTAGTAGAAATGTGGTTAAATGTTCCCGGCATGTATCGCTAAATTTTATGATGGTTTATAAAACTGCTATAATTATTTTGTTTATGTTTGTTACTCCTTAATGATGTTCAGTGGGCATAATTCTCATCATTATGTGCTTAAGAGTAGTCAGAAAAAAATAACAACGAAGACATTTTATAATGATGGTCAATCATCTGGAGATTTTGGGAAGTCATCTACCCAGCCAATAGTGATGTTCACTTATCTTCTTCCTTCGTCATGTATGTTAAGAAATTTGGAAAACAAATTGAACTTTCTGGATCAACACCAGTATGTGCTGAAGCTGTTTTGGCTTAAATACAATGCAGCATAACCAGGCTTTTTCTTACTTCAAATTGGTGCAGTGCACATATGAGCGTGTGTTTAAAATCACACACGATCACTGTGCTGTTGTCTCCAGAACGTTATGATGACTGCAACCTATGCATTGCCTCTTGCAGATACTTGGTTATTTTGACTATGCTTTCACGGCAATCTTTACTGTTGAGATCCTGTTTAAGGTAAATGGTATGTGTGTGGTGTGGTGCTGTGCTGGCTAGAGCTTCAGTAACCTCCTGCGTGCTTGTGTCATTCTTGCCTCCCCAGATCCTAGGCTATGCAGACTATGTCTTCACTAGTATGTTTACATTTGAGATCCTTATTAAGGTAAACAAGAGAGCCTTGAGATGCCTCTGAAAAATAAAATTAATTCAACTGATAAACCAATTAAACCACTTCCAAGCATGCTGCATATGCCCACCTCCCTTCAATTTGTTCATATTTTAGCATGATGATGTCATGGCGAAAGTCCCTCAGTATATCATT
The DNA here is from genome assembly GCF_059441175.1 of Urocampus carinirostris. Taxonomy (NCBI): domain Eukaryota; kingdom Metazoa; phylum Chordata; class Actinopteri; order Syngnathiformes; family Syngnathidae; genus Urocampus; species Urocampus carinirostris. The sequence goes on from NC_142351.1 coordinate 49,670,770, forward strand.
TTTGTATTCGAGTAATATTTCTGTCTGTCAATCAATGCTCCATCTCATGTTTTCTTTCCCAATAGCAAGTTTGTTTTTACAAAGCTGATGAAATAAATGGAAGAAAACTGATTTAAAAAATTAAAACATTTGTAAGAATAATTAAAATACAATAAGTTAACCCTTAAGGTCTATTTATGGTCCCACATTGGCTCTTGTGCCAATGAACGGTTTGCCGACGTTTTTTGTAACCGAAAATAGGGGTGGGCGGATCGATCCAAATATAGATATTATAGATAAAGGACATTGCCAGGCGTCATTTGTGTGGTAAAGTGGTATGCTACTTTACATTATCTTATGAAAAAAAAAATCACCCTACATTGAGCAACAAGCTGCAACCAAAAATCTAAACATGTTCCTGTTCCTAGACAAAAACCTGTAAATCGGTTGTGGCTATGGCAAAATGAATAAAAGGGCTTGTTTAAATTGCTGATTTTTTGGTTTGATTTTCTTGACTTTTGCTTTATAATTGTTGCTTTGGTAAAGTATTTTCGTTTTTATATAGGTAAAGGTTTTTAGATTGTAGTTATCAATTCAAATACTAAACATGTAAGCGCCTAAAATCTTTGTGCTGTGTTTATCGTAAATATTAACTAACTCAAAGAGAGGGCTTCAATGATTCAATGATCATGACATTCCCAAGCAAAACGTATCGGTGCTACCATTTATTTACTAGGATAGGATTAATACTAAAATTCCCAGGATCGCCTACCCCGAACTGAAAAAGAAACCACTGACTTCAGCATGTGGCCAAATGATGTGACGCAACCACAACAGGGGTGAACCGTTAATTGCCAACTGTAGCGACAACTTCAGACTTGGAGGTAAACTGCAGCACGTTTGTCCGTAAGGGTTCCGTGCAAAAGTATGGTAGGCAATCGCGTACGCGTCGCTCCGCCAGCAGGCTGACATACAGATGGGCCTTTATTTATTTATTAGGTACAGGATTAATTAAATTTATTCAACAAAATATATTATTGATTTTTTTATTGCCTCAAGGTAGTAAGTAAGGAGTTGGGCATAATTTTGTATTTTACAAAAATACATTGGCATCATTTTATTTTCAAGGTTCCAATTGGTTTAGGCTTTAATCCTGGAGAATCCATGGGTCATAATTTCCTAAACAATAAAAGGATTCTTGGGTTCTCCAGAGTTAAATCACCATCTTTGCATGTTTAAACTTAAAAAAAAAAAGAAAAAACTTTAGCTACCAGAATTTGTTCCATAAATTAACTGGACAATTGTTATACAATGTAGGATTTACCTGCACCATAAATGAATGTAGTGGCTGTAGAATGCTGTGCTGGATGTCTTTTTCAAACGTCTTTATGTCTGTGTGTATTTTTGTATGAGTATGTATCAACATACAGTGGAACCACAATGGTTGATTTTTAAAGACATGGGGCGACATCCTATTCAAATCCGTTGCTATTATTGAAACTTTTATCAATTAGTTGAGCAGTTTTTAAGTAAAATGTGACATTTTATAGGCCTTAAATTGTTAATTTACGCTATGATGTTTTTGTTTTGAGCAATGATATTCAACTTTGGTGTTTCCACTGTAGCTCACTGTACATGTTATCAAACACTCAATTATTATAAGACTTTACCTTGTGTCGGTAAAGCCATTTTCACTACATTAGATAATTAAAAAAAATTTTTTTTCATTTGGAAATTGTAACTTAAACACATTACCCACTCTGAACACAACCACTTACAAAAACAATGCATGCAATATTTAAACAAGATTTAGTCCGTTTCAACACATTCCATTGTTTAACACAAGTATGAAAAAGGCTCACAGAATAACTGTTGGCTTTGCTTTGTTTTGTGTTTCCGGTCTTGACTGGCACCTTTTTTGTTCAGATGACGGCATTTGGGGCATTCCTTCACAAAGGAGCTTTCTGTCGCAACTACTTCAATTTATTGGACCTGTTGGTTGTAGGAGTGTCTCTGGTCTCCTTTGGTATTCAGTACGTATCAACCAATCATCAATGGTGTTGTATGAATTATTTCAGCATTGTAGTTGTTTTTATTAAGAACCTGTAGTGGAAAAAAGACTACCCCACGTATATGAATCAGAAAATATCTGCTTTGCCATAAACATCTCGAAATATGGAATTACATCGCATGGCTTGAGACGCCCCAGCTTCCTACCACGGACGCCTCAATGACAGTTTGGCAAATAAGCCGATACTAAGGATGCTTTTAGCACCTGTTTAACTGTTGGTCCCTGAAAGTTATTATTGCATCTGCCGCTTTTTGTTTTCTTTTATATCTCACAATTTTTTTTCTAGCCTTATTTTCACTCATATTAGCCACTTAACATCAGCCAACAGCTTGCCGCTAGTCGCTGCCACCACTTATTTGCTGAGAGTAAATAAAACTTAGGGTGTCATTTGATGACCACAGAACGCAACCCCTTGGTTACCTCTGGTTTGCTCTTATAAGCCTTAACTGGCCTTTTTTAGTAGCTACTTCAGGTAACATCTCAAATTATTCACTTGACGGCAGCCAATCTAGCTTTGACAAATTCCAGCGAGCTTCTCTTTTTAACGGCACTGGCGAAATCCAGCTAACTCAGTCTTTTGTTATTGTTTGCAGGAGTTCACACAGACTTTCATGTCCTGTTTCTTTATTTTTTTTACAGTAATAAGACTTTGTTGCATCTGTGATAGTGTTTAGTAGTTTTTTCAACAGACCTTGGGTTATTTTCTTAATCAATGGCAGCGCAAATGCAAGTAGGCCAGCCTGTAGTCAGTCGTTAGAAGTCAACTGAGATAAACTTTGTCTCCAACATAATCAGAGTCTTTGGATAGACAAGTGGGTTTGCAAGCATGTTTTTTTAATATTTGGCTCAAATGTACAGTACGGGGATGTACAATATATTTCTGCCTTGGATACGTTTAGGTTTTAGCTAATGATCTTTTGTGGTTTTCCAGGTCTTCTGCAATCTCGGTAGTAAAGATTCTTCGTGTATTGAGAGTTCTCCGCCCGCTGAGGGCCATCAACAGAGCTAAAGGTCTTAAGGTCGGCATTATAATTGTGAAGATTTTTGATAAGGAATATAAACTTTTTAATAACTTGACTAATCAGTTAAAGGTTTGACTACAGCCGTCACATTTTTTGACATGACTCTTGCTTTTCCTTTGTTTAAACATGTTAAGGAAAGCCATTACAATAATATGTATATGATTTACTTGCACCCACCTTTATACTCCCATTTGCTTTTTAGCATGTGGTCCAGTGCGTGTTTGTTGCCATCAGGACCATTGGCAACATCATGATTGTCACAACCCTGCTCCAGTTCATGTTTGCGTGCATCGGAGTCCAACTCTTTAAGGTACATTAAGCCGGGAAACAACTCAGTGATGTAACTAATCCACAGTGGCTTCTTGTCCTCCAAGAGTAACCTTGACTTGCGTGTTCAGCAACTTTACAAGAGAAAGTGATGGCTAATTGAATTTTTGAGTAGTGAATAAAATTGAATTGCCATACAATTTGTATGTATACAGATTTAGAACAGTGTAATGCAATTCCATCACTAATAGTGTAATCAAATGTTTCTTTTACAGGGTAAATTCTATCGCTGCACGGATGATGCCAAATCCAGCCCTGATGAGTGCAAGTGAGTGAATGATTCATTTCAAAGTGTTTTTAAAATATGACACATTTTGCCCGTAACCTATTTGAAGTTAAAGAAAAAACACCATCCTTAAATAACAGGGGTACATACATTCTTTACAACAACGGAGACAACGCACTCCCTATGGTCAGAGAGCGGATCTGGCACAACAGTGACTTCAATTTTGACAACGTTCTTGTGGCCATGATGGCTCTCTTCACGGTCTCCACTTTCGAAGGATGGCCCACGTAAGTTTTTTTTTTAAAACTATATGTGAGAAATATGTGAACATTTTCAACAACGAGAACTTGGGTCCTATCTACAAGTAAGTCACTGTTTCTCAACCTTTTCTGGGTTTAGCCAGACTTTTTTTTCATAAAACAATCTTAAGACACTGTCAAAAACATTTCAAAATAATGGAAACATTTTCACGTTGATATTTCATAGCTTAAATTATCATGTTGCCTACATTTACAGTATAATTCTATCTTATCATCTGTGGTCATTTTGGTTCAAGGGGCAATTTAGTTTATACATTTTGGATAGTAATAATTTTGCTGTAAATTTGGACTTTAAGATATATTTGAACTGTTTTTCCAGTCATATTTATTTGTTGTATTTTCTAGAAAAATCACAAAAAAAATATATAAAATTACACCAAACATATATGCAAGTAGAACTAAAACAGTTT